>NW_020229547.1:265000-1465000 GCF_003227725.1 Camponotus floridanus
CTTTTCTCTCTCTCTCTCTCTCTCTCTCTCTCTCTCTCTCTCTCTCTCTCTCTCTCTCTCTCTCTCTCTCTCTCTCTCTCTCTGATAACTTAAATATTACAAGCTATTCAGCCCCTATAATAGTCTTCTACACGTTTATAAATTAATAAATGTGATGAAAAAAGAAATCAATGAGAAAGCGAATTATATAAAAGTTAATATTGTCTCTATCAAAATTACTACTATTAACGATTACGTTGGATACTGTAATGTATTTTAAATGTGTTTTAGATGTAAAATCAATAGGCTCAATTTTTAATCTTTTGTTTCAAGTGAATATACTACTTCTTTTACGTATAGTTGTGTAAAATTATTTAATTTTCTCATTATAATAAATCATATGTTTCATTTTCCAAACAGTCTCAATTATTCTACATTCACACCAGATCGCAAATATAATAATTATAACGATACCACATCGCGAATATAATAATTATAACGATACAATTTTAATAGTACATTTTGAAAAAATAATAAACTAATGAAAGAGATGAAGCTCATACTTTAGAATTTATAGACGTTTATGCAGAGAAATGTTCTAACGAGCCTTTCAGATATATATATAAGGTCCATCTCAGTTCATGTTTTGTACCATAACTAAACTGTACACTAGTTAACAGTTTATATAGACAATTGTGACGAAATACTAATTCAAATATTGACCATCTAGAGAACGGTTTAGTATGATCCCGTATTGTTAAAGACTAGTTGATCAATGTTGTGTTGACGAACACGTGTATCAAATAAGTATATTTCAAATAGATAATTGATGAATCCAACGAAGTAATTTTTGGATTATATGAAAGTTGCACACAAGTTTAACACAATGATAGAAAAAAATTTAACAAGGTAATTGCTCTATGGATTCGACTTTCATTTATCTGGTTCTGTCTATTATGTTTCAATAACACGCGATATAGATTTTTATTAACAAGAACTTTTATAATGAACTTTTATAATAGGAAAAACGGTCGCTTATTGCGAGTATTCGAGATACGGTTTTATTATTGATTAGTAACCAACAAGGTTATCTGTAAATAAATTCGAAAGTAGTAAATTATTCGTAGATAACGACCGCCGCATGCGCAAATTATGATGTAGTTATTCGCAGCTATTGATAAGTTATATAATTCTACATTTCTTTTTACAAAAAATTGAAGTAATATGAATAATCTATATTTAGTACACGTTCACATTTTTATGCAATGGATTTCCGATGAATACAATATGACATTTGATAATGTATAAGATTAAAATATTCAACAAATTTTTACATATCTCTGCGATATGAGAATCGGCACGTTTACGGCAGCGTTATCATTAGCAAGAATTGAATCATTATCGTGGACAATCGTTTGGTAGAGGGATACATAAATTTTTAACGGAATCCGTACTATAATACGGGCACGATCGATTTTGTTAAGTCGCCCAGTAGATTCGTGACGGATATTTCACGTGACATGCTCTCGTTTCAGCTCTTTCGCGCGATTCTTCTTGATAAAAGCAAGCACGTATTATCTGACTGAGGGAGGCGCAAAATAAATTATTTCTCGTAAGATTTACATTCGTGATTATTTTGCTTTTAAACTATCATAAAGATACGCTGCTTTATTTTTCATTACGGAAAGTGCTTTAGAATATCTCGGAAAAGATCGTATGGAATTGTATAAACAAATAAACTTTTCCTGCGATGAAATACAATTCCTGTATAATGATACGCGTTTATGTTTCGCATGTGCGACAGTTTCCTATCAAAGCATTATCATCGAATCGTTATACGATATCCTCCGTGTAATCATTGGAGACCAACGTATTACCAATCCCAGAGATGCTGCTGGTTCATCGATTCCAATATCTCTGTAAATTCACGCGAGTGTCCGTCTGATATTTTTTCACTTCATTGCACTTTGGCTTCAATTTTCTCAAATCTCTCTCTTTCAAATCTTGATTCTTGTGTATTAAAAAAGAAAGATCTATATCTTTTTTATTTTATATTCTTAGATTGTGTTTGTATATTTTCTATTATATCCAGTGCTGCCATCCAGTTATCAAATCAAAAAAAGTGAAATAGTGACTGCTTTGTAACAAAAAAAGTGACAAAAAGTAAACTTAACTAAAAGTAAACGTAACTTTTTGGTATTAAAATAGTAACCAAAATAGTAACTAAATGTGATTTTGTATAAAATTTTCAAACTAATTAAAGCTATTAAACAACAACAAAAAATATAGATCTATGTTTGGATAGCCTAATATATAAAAAATGTTTTTCACATCATGACAGTTTGAAAATTTATAATAGAAAAAAGAATAAGCAGGAGTTTAAATAATAATATTTCTATATTTTATTTAATCAAATAATGCACTTTATTAAATATAATAAAATAAAAACTTTATGACTAAGTAAAATTTAAATTTAAATATTATTATCTAAATAAAACGATCTAAAATAAAAAATAAAAAATTTGTTTAACAATGTTTTCTTCTTTGCGTGCTTTTATTTCTAGCAGCATGTTAGAAGCCGCGCCACTCAACTAATATTCGATTCGCAATGCAAAATAATCGGATACTAAATAAGACCTTACGCATACTGGAGAATATTAAAAATAAATATTAAATATTAATATTAAAAATAGAAATAATTTTAAAATAATAAAATAAAAAATCTGAAATACAAATTTGGGTATAAAGAGCTAGTATGAGTTCAGAGTTTTTTCGATTTTATTATTTTAAAATAATCTCGATTTCTAATAATATTTATTTTTAACATTTTCTCTATTTAATATTTATTTCTAATATTTTCTTTATTGTACGCAGGGCCTATGACATTAGATCAGTAAGCAAGTAAAATTATTATAATTATTAGACAAAAATGTGAAAAGAAACTTTTATGATTTACAAGTTTCATGTCAATATAACAAAAAAAAAGTGATTATGCTGACCTATTTTGGATAATAGTGACTTTTCAAAAAAAAGTGACAAAAAGTGATTTCAAAATAAAATTGCCAAAAAGTGATTTAAGTGACAGGATGGCAGCGCTGATTATATCCTTAGCAAAAAATAGAAAAATTCCTTCATACATATAGAAATTTGTCATTTTGAAGACATCGACCTTTGAGACCGTTAAAAATCAAAGTCCAACCTCTCGAATGGCTAACAATATCTTGAAAAAGCAGTCGGGAAGTAGCTGTTCAATATTGTGGTATTACGTGCGCAATTGCGGAGTGGCAAAACTCCGCAGCGACGCGATACCATATTAAAGTAATGGTGTAGGGCGTTATTACGTTATAATAGTATGGCGATTATTGCGAGTGGCAGTGCGACGCGAAATACTGTGAGCGAATTCGCAGAGAAATTTATTCCTATTATTATTCTTTTATTGATACTCGCCTCAAGATAATTTCGTTCACCGAATTATTGTAAAACTGTTTACAAAAGGCAAAATAAACAAATCAGTAAAAATCAAACTTGCCTTAAAAAATAAAAACTGCAAAACGACGAAAGACGTGTCTGGATTTAAATTAACGCTCATTTTTCTTTAAACGGAAAATGTTTTCTATTAAACAATTTCCTCTTTCCTCTTATAAGTCTTTTACCACGCTTCAAGTTTTATTGTTAAATTTAATTACATCTCAAATTCAAAATTTCAATTTCAAGTTAGGTTTACACGTTATAGAAGGAAAATATATGTGCACTCTATACTAAACCAGCAAACCTCTTCCGATGATTTGGTGGTTTATCGTTCTGGAAATAGCAGCAAACTGATTCGTTCATTCTCTATCGTGATCACTCACATTACAATCCAATCTCTTGTCTGCGCGCTCATGTAAACGCAAATTTACGTTATTTTCGCAGACACGGATCAATTTTGCGGATTTTAGAGCCCATTTCAGATTTAAATAGGATATCTAAAATTAACGTTCAAATATGGATTTCAATTTTGCATCCGCGACTTCCATGTACCGATTAATTGAGCACTGTGTGCATATGCGATTGCGCGTGAAATAAAGATTTCCGCGAGAATAAAATGAATAAATCATTCTTTTATAGGATAATAACGTATCAAGCCGCAGCATGTCATTGGTTAATTATTATAAATTGAGAAATATATTACTACGCAAATCCTCTGTAAATTCCATTAATGCCGTAATAATCGTAGAAGAAAAGAAGTCCTATATAATATAAGAATAAAAATAAAAGAGAATCTCCCGATTTCTCTCAAGTAATTCTTGCTTCTCGAGAGGAAGCAGAGCATTCATGCGCGACGAAACTAGTTGTCTACTTTACTCGATAGTCGACAATGGACAACAAGCTGTGACAATAATAAAATCAAAGAAAAAAATTCTCTTTGCTAGAAGAGGATAGGCGCAGTCGGAAAGTTTCTCGGTTTGCCGATGAAGCTGAGAACGTCTTCTTACGCGCGTCAATTCGGCGCCTGCGAACCAAGAAACTCCGATAACCAGCCGTGCCGGGCACATCTCGGTTCTACAAAAGCGTATCGACTTTTTATTCGATGCTATTTCGCGCCTTGTACAGGAGATCTCATCGTTTTAACGACGAAGCGCGACTCTCCTAAGTGAGAGAACTTAGTTCTGCCTGGAAATCGTGCAAACGAAAATGATCGTTAGCAGCTTGTTATCTTACGCGTAAGAAGAGAAAATTAAAAGAAGAAAATTAAAAGAAGAAAAGGACATTGAATCAAAATTTTCTTCGTTTTGATTCATCGAGTTTTATCAGAATTCCCAGAATATTAATAATTGACGAAAATTATCTATTAAAAAAATTGTGGAAAATTATCTATTAAAAAAATGTGAAAAATTATCTATTAAAAAAATACAAATAATTATCCATTTGAAAAAAAAATACTGCAAGATAAATAATTAATCAATTTTGCATGATATATATTTGCACATATTTAACGAAAGCACACTTATCCAGCAAAGACTGCTACAATCTTTACATAATTCTCTACTTGATACTACACACTTGGTAACACACAGCGTTCACTCTAGGAATACAGTGCGAGACGCGCTTATTGCGACAATGTCGCGAGATCCTCGACGATATTAGCGTCGCTACGACAAATATGATTATCCCGGCTGTGAAACATACACCGGATACGAAAGGCTGCAGCCGCGTCCGCCATCCTTTTCAGTACGTTAGGAACTTAATAATATAAAAAGAGCAGACATATATACATACACACACACACACACACACACACACACACACACACACACACACACACACACACACACACACACACAGAAAAACGCACGAGGTAGGGTTTCGAGAGGGAGGCGAATGGTACACTACCGTACTGGCTAACGTCGTTTGCCGTTTCCCGGGGAAATAAAAGCGCGACTCACCCCTCTGTCGGGGTTAGCTGGCTGGCTGGCGCTGTACCCGAGATTGCATCAGTATTTTCCCGGAGCATAGTCCGAGGGACCGAGGACTCTGTAATTATTGTTTGTCTACCGAATGTGCACGGAATGGATTCGGAGCATTGCGCTCGCATTGTATCCTCCTTACCGCGGGATATAAAGCGAGTGTGCGCTCGGTAAGAGAGCTCATTGTGTAACGGCTTTGATTTTCTTTTCTTCGCGAGTAGCCTTGTTTGTCGCGAGGCAGCGCAGCTGCCGTCGATCCGACGACATCAAATACAATAAATAATTGTATGCAAAGAAAACGCTCTTTCAGAGGCAGAGTCTTTCGTGGTCTTTGCTTCAATTCGTTTCTTAAAATTCTCGCAACATTGGAGGCTTTCGAGGAGATTCTCATTCTGATGTTTGGGAACGTTGATGTTTAAACATTCAGAAATGTTTTTTGCGCGTGCTGGGTAAATTCAAGACAATGTTAAAGTACAAGCTGCCACTTGCAACGTCTCCGTTGAGAGCAATAGATCACTGTCACGAATAGTCTTAGTAGCAATTCTGCAGATGACACATTTGTTAGAACTCTTTGCTGGTATAAAGACGGAGAACGGAGACGTAGCGAGAATTACCAAGCACAATGGCGACTGTCTACGCGACTTCTCCTCTCTGCATGACCGTTTTTCTTACTTTAACTAGTTTATACACCAGCATTTCAGGCCGACTTCCATCGCGCGCTAACGAAAATTTAGAAGCATTATCAAGCGGCCCGCGCTCGTCATCCACCGAAAGCCGGAGACTCTCTTAAAAGAAAGAAAACGCACGACGTAACAAAGTCCTAATTTGCAACTCTATCCCGTCAGGATATTCGTCAGGTTCGCGCGCGAGTAGGGACTTTAACGAGTGACGAATGCTCGCATCTGTCAAGATTATGATCGTTATCCTGAAATTTCCTCTGTATTCCAGCGTGAAGTCCCCCATTTTTAAAGCTCTTCCATTCAGTAACTTCTCCTGACAATAAACTCGACCACGATTGCTTGCGGATTTTCCGCTCCGATCGTTTCAAAATGCTGCGCTATATTATTTAATTTAAAAAATTAATTAAAAAATATATAAAGCATAAAAGAGTGAGTATTTACAACCGTGTAACGTCACTAAATACATCTGCAAATACGGCTTTATTAAAAATTCTATTTAACTGATACAATGTCTTTTGTAGATACATGCGCTTTTTATTATTGAATTGCAAAAAATTGTGCGTCGCATAATTGCGATATTATTAATCATTCAATTGTGAAATTGCAATTAGTGTTTTAAAAGTTGTATATAATCTAATCTTATAGCAATAATATAATATACAGGGTGTTTCAGACCATACCATCCATTTAAAAACTAGAGAAATTATTATTTCAAGAAAGTAAAAACATCTTCCTTATAAATCGAGTGCGCTCTATCGAATGGTGATATTTTCAACTTCTGGTTCCGACTGGAAATAGGCGATTCAGACCGGAAGTGCATTTTTTTAAATAGAACTCCCTATTTTTCATTGCATATTCTTGTAGCTTATCTCGAGAGCTTTTCAAAACATTATAATAAATTATTTTTCCATGAAGTACTTTTCGAGTTATGAGGCTTGAAATCATTTCTTAATTTTACATAAACCATAAAATATCTTGTAAAATATTCATTTTTCGATTATCTTACCTTAATACTTTTATGTACAAAATATTGAGAGGAATCAATTAGTGTAAAAAAAACATACAGTTGTTTTTAAGAAAAAATATGGAATTGTTAATTGCAAATTACATATTTTTTTCTTAGAAATAACTATGTTTATCATATTTTCTTTACACCAATTGATTCCTCTCATTATTTTGTACATAAAAGTATTAAGGTAAGATAATCGAAAAATGAATATTTTACAAGATATTTTATGGTTTATGTAAATCTAGAAATGATTTCAAGCCTCATAACTCGAAAAGTACTTTATGGAAAAATAATTTATTATAGTATCTTGGAAAGCTCTCGAGGTAAGCTACAAGAATATGCAATAAAAAATAAGGGGTTCCATTAAAAAAAATGCAATTCTAGTCTGAATCGCCTATTTCCGGCTGGAACCAGAAGTTAAAAATATCACCATTTGATAGAGCGCATACAGAGAAAAATATCATTCTACTATCAAGAAAAGCGATTACTCAATTAATTTTTCTTTTTTTAAGTAATAGTTTTCTTCAATAAAGAATATATTCTTGATAATAGTCTTAAATTATACTCATCACAAGTGTTAGAAAATCTCATTATCATGTACTTAAAAGAAGAAATTATTTTCTCTTCAAGAATATTGAAAAGTTGCATCAAAGAAAAATCAAACTTACTTTACACCAACTCATGTAGTAAGCAAACCAAATTTTTGTTTTAATTTAATATTCTTGACTAAAATACTGCACTTACTAAAATTCAGAATATATTCAATTAAATGCTTGTGGTGAACTTATAATATATTTGCGGATATACAAACTTATGATATACTTAAAATAAATAATATTTACTTGAATACAGTATACATTTTTCTCTGTGCACCCGATTTATAAAGACAATGTTTTTACTTTTTTGAAATAACCACTTCTCTAGTTTTTAAATGGGTGGTATGGGTGGTCTGAAACACCCTGTATAATCTTTGAGCAATATCTGTATAAAATGAAGTTTTAAAGTAACAATGATATGTATTGTGACATGTCGAAAATCGTTATGTCTGAATGAGCCTTTACGCGAAATAAAAATATCTCCCGTGCCGTGCCAAAAGAACGTGAAACGTTTCGCTTCCAGTGTCAATATTAATACGAGAGAGGATTCGATGCAATATGTATTCTGATACATAAATCATAAGCACGGTATTAAAACTGCGAAAGGCACATGCCATGCGCGAGCGTTTTCTCGAACGCTGCATATATTCGGCGAAGGAAGGATCGCATTCTGACTCTTTATGAAAATCATGGGACGGTATTTTTCTATCCGTTGACCTTGTGCTTAAACACGGCCGACATCGATTTGTGATAGAAACACTGCTGGCTAGTTGACGCGTATCCCTTAAAAGTTTCATTTCTGATTTTTGCACGATAACGTTGCACGATATCGCGACGCGTATATCGATCTCGGAAATGTACGTACGTAAGAGATCAAACGTTGTATAAAAATACATCCTCCATCACTCGGAACGTTTTAAACATCGATCGATCACTGCTCGAATCATGCTGTTTGTCCGATCAAATACATCGCATCTGTTGATTCACAGCAGGCTCGATCGAAGTTAGAGGTGGACAATCGGCTTAGGATCTTAACAAAATGCACGAGAAACAGTTCTAATTTAAAAAAATCTATCAGTCTTATTCCTGATATAAAAAAAATAGATAAAAAAAATATATAATTTGTATTTAAAATTCAAATGAGAAATTGTCATTTCTCGAATAAAAATTATAAGTAAGGAATTCTATACAAGTAAGTTCTATAATAATATATACAGAGCTTCTATCCAAAAAATGAGTCCTTCATTGGATCAAATGTATGAATAAAATTATCAGAGTCTCAATCAGCTATCTCTCTTTTCCAAAAAATTGTCCTTTTCTCTTTTTTCTCGAAAATATTATATAAAATAATTAGAACGAGTTCATTTATTTGGAAAGTTGAATAGTCTCGTCAAAATTTATGAAATTTTGCTTGTATCGTCAGCTAGCGAAAACAAGAGACGATTGAATCGCGTGTTTGTCGAAAAAATTCATAATCCTACATTCGCCTGCAAATTGACTGCGCGCGATCGGTGCACACTACATGGCATGCATTCGCGCAAGTCCCGATCAAGCGAAGCCATCTCCATTCCAGCGACGTGCAAATAATCCCAACAGGCCTTTGCGTGTCTCTCGCTATCCCTCGCTCCCGCGTCCCTTCCCTGATTCCGATTCTCCTCCTCGACCCTCGAGCGAAATCTCGTTTTTCGTCGTTTCGCAACTCCTGTCGCGCGTGACGAACCCATGGGCTGATATTCCATTTCGTCCTGTCGCTCTTTTCCTGACGCTGCCTCGGAAATATGACGCCCGCGACTCATCCGTACGAATATAAAGTATCGACCGTCGTGCGAAGTCGAACCTTGATAAAAGAGTTCCATTAGCACGGAGCGTGCTTCTTGCCAACAACGATCAGCAGCAGTCGACCGCATCGTTTTTTTTTTTTTTGAAGGATCGTTTAAACAAAACAGCGAAATCGCAATGACAACGAGCTGAGATCGACACACGTGCGACACATTTCAAAGTTCACCGCAGTGATAAATATCTGCCGCAGTGCGCAATTCGTTGTGCAAGCAGATTGTTACAGAGAGCAACGTACGACTTTGAAGCAATATTGACGTAAGAGATTCATACACGTACGAAAGTCTCTTGCTGTAATTGTAAAAGGATGAAGGATTAAATCGATATTTTAAAATATGCCTCGAAAAGACACGAGGTATTTCACAAAAATCTTTTTCCACGTGTGCAAAAGAGTTATGACGCGCGAGATGGCGGAAGATTTCTGCGCGTATTCAAAAAGTCGAGAATCATTGATAACAAATTTCTCATACGCTTATCGTGTACAGTGTGTCAAGGAGGGTTAAAAAAGAGAATTCAATATTCACCCCGATCATAAAACATTTATGCCAAAGCCGCCGCGAATACATATGAGAAGAATACGAGAGATATTTTATTGGCCACTTTATGAAACATCGAAAATGAAGAATCGAGAATTATGTCACCTGTACGCGAAGGAGTTTACATCTAGAAAAAATAGTAAGTTTACGGCATGCCCGCGCCAACGGGCGAAAAGTTTCCGGGGGAACAATGACGGGATAAAATGCCGTAACGTATGTACCCGCGTTACATAGAGACCTCCCGGCAGCCATCCCTTGCCGCCCTCTCCGACGAACATTTTCCGCCAGCTTTATTATATGCGTTGTACAATCCCCGACATGATAAAAAAAGAGAAAGAGAAAGAGAGAGAAAATGCGGGGAAAATTTGATAAGAACACGCATGAATAAAACGACAAAACTCTGTTTATCTCCAGCAAGAGCAAAAATTTGCGTGCATCATTAAGTTAAATTTACGTGGCGCGCTAGATGAAAAATGTAAGGGAAAACCTCTGAAAATTTTATTAAAAGATAATTTTGGGTATTCGATATCAGTAAAAAATTTAGAAATCTTTCTCTCTCTCTCTCTTTCTCTCTCTCTCTCTCGATCTTGGGATTCAATTCCGCGACACATTCTTCTATTTCTTGCCTGATATAAAAGAACAGAAATATCCTCGTTCTAGCACTATCAACGACAAACGTTTATTAACGTTTCTGTCAGTTTTCTACTCCAATGCAAACACCCGAGCCAATATATTCGAACATTAATTAAACGTGCGTCACGCATGTATGCGCAAATGAAATTTTTTTATACTGCACGTACGAGGGAGAACAAAAGAAAACAAGATGAATGCATTGCTCTCGATGTCTCGCAAATTTCACAAATAATCGAGAAATACATCATAGATTTATAGTGTACGTGAATGTTTCACGCAGGATATTTTTGAAGAAAAAAGAAAGAGTTATGAGCAAACGTTTAATTGCGTTCGATATGCACTGAATAATGATTTCTCGAACACTTCTCGAGCTACGAAATTTTCTACCATCCTGTTCCGTGTACAATTCCCAAGACGCGAGTGGTTTGCTTCCAGTATGCAGAAGAGAAATTCGATGAGAATATACATAAATAAAGCAGACGGAATTTCGTTCAAGAATATATCGAGTGTTACATACACACACACACACACACACACACACACACACACACGCGCGCGCGCGCGCGCACACACACACACACACACACACACACACACACGCACACGCATACACACATTGGAAGAGTTTAATATTTAATTTTAAATCAAATATAAAATTTGATCAATACATTTGTATTTATATACGTATGTATACTTTTTTGTTATTCCTTCTAAATAATATGCATTGGAAAAATGTTTTTTTTTTTAATTAAAAGTGTCCTGAATATCGATGGTTTATTGTTCAACTGGAAATACATGTATTTTAAATGTGCTTGCTATCATACTATTGTGAGGCAATAACAATTCTTTTCGTTTTTTAAATCACAAATTCTAGAAAATCAACTTTTATCAGTTATGATATCTTTCTGTTGAACGAGCAACAATATTTCCCAATTCCTACTAAACAAAACATCCGATAGAATTTGATCGACATAAAGGTATGTGTTGTAAGAAACGTAAACATGCTGCAAGAATCGATTTGATTTAAGTAAACCAAGTCGATTGCAATAACAAGTGTCAAACACGAACGAACGTCCGAGGATATCGTGTCATGATATCTGCTGAGCATCGAGCAGTTTACTCAGGATGACAATCGTAATGTGTCGGAGAAAAAGGGTCGCGCACATACCTTGTCGCGAGTGATGTAATATACCGTTATATATGTCCGTTGTTTCGCAGTGATTTACGTTTCGACAGCGATATCGCACAAACAAGCATTTGAGCGCGTAATATCTGCGTGCATACGCGTGCGAAATTATTACGTGCGATAGATATCTTTATTAACAACGCAATGCATTCCACGTTCATCGAGATGAACGCAGCGAAACGTACGCTTTCGAAGCGATATAACTGGAATATAACACCTTCGTTAGTAACGCTATAAAAAGAACGCAGACGACAAGCGACAGCAGAATTCCTGGCGAAACGCGACACAAATGCATTTCTCTCCATTGTGCTGCCGGTCCAATGACCAAACCGCGCGACCTCTTGATCCCATTTTACCCTTTAAATCGATTAATTTGACGCTTTTCGAAATATCATACCACGAAACGTCGTTTTTCATCCGTCTCATTTTCCATTTGACAGTTACAAAGTTAAATTATCCAGTAATGCAATTACATACTAAACTTATAGGCCAACTTTGTCTTTATGATAAATGATATAAGCCAAGGACTTCTGAACGTGACTTCATTAAATCAGGCATTCGAATATTCATTTACTACAGCCAGAAATAGAGCAAAGTGCATTCACGTTTGGAGATGCACAATTATGATAGAAGGCGCATACCTTAGAGAAGAAACCCCATACAGCGACAGAGAGAGAGAGAATTATTTGTCGAATAATTAATCTTTCCGGTCAAAGCGACTTCAACAGAATTTTTTAATTATCACGTACTGTCATGGTGTAAAAAAGAAGAGAGAGAAAATAGAGCGACCGGTGTCGTTGTAACGCTACCGGCATTTTTCGCGGAACATCGGCGAATAAAATTCAAAAATATTTCCGAGGACGCGTGGCGGTGTACGATGTCAAAGGGTCTCGATTTCCATCGGTGGCAGTCAAAAGATCGGATTTACACTACGAAGGACAACGGGCGGCAAAACGTTGTGGGATCGAGCCGGATGAAGAGCGAGGAAGGGAAATATACGAAGGGAGTGCCGGACTCTAACGTAGGTAACTACAGAATTCCTGATGCCTCAGCTGCCGCGCAACGGAATTCCGGCCCTTACCCGCAAGCGAGAAGCCTGCCCTATCCTACCGTGAGGACGGTAAACTTTTAATACGGAATTCCTCACGCGACGACGTCGGGGCTGAGCCGATGGCCGTGAGTGAGATTCTTGCGCGACGCAAATGGACAGGGGGATTAACTCTGTCGTGCTTCAAACACATACAAAAATTACTACGGGAATATATAAATTAGCTCTTACGCAATTTAATTGTTTCGACATGTGCATTTGCCTTTGATGCGCAAAGTAGGATTGCACGAAATATCAAGATTTCATAATTGTTTTGTTTCGAAATTTGAAACGAAATCAATACGATATCATTAATTATTTAGATTTGATAATTGTTTCGAAATTTGAAATGAAATCAATAAAATATCATTTATTATTAAAATAATATCGAGACTAAAATTGCAAAGCTTATCTGTCTTATCAAGATTGATCTTTTTTAAAAAAAAAAGCTAAAATATGTATACTTGTAATTTAGAGATGAAAAAATCATGTACTATATTATATGAGTTTAAAAAATTTTATTTAATAAATAAAAACATTAATATTACCAAATTTCGAAACGATTATTAAAACGATTATTAAGTAAAATAAATAATGTAAATTACAAAATTTTGCGTACAGCACATGTACACGGTTCTCTGATTGTCGCGTTTGTATCATTATATACAACAGCCTTTTTGTCAAGATAACGAATATAGAGTTTTAAAGAGTAAACGAATGATATAAATAATAGTTATTTTAAATTACATTATAAAGATAATTATGTTAAATATTTTATTTTATAACTGTTCAACATTAGATAAAAATTGTTAATAAAATCGAAATAAGACAATACATACACAAGATAAGATTTTTGCCGTGAAGATCAAGACAAGATTTATATATAAATTTTTGAAAATTGTCACTAATACAATATTTTTACAATTATTTTCTTGATTTTTGTCTTGATTCTTGTGCAACCCTAAGCATATCGCGTATACATAGATGTACATATGTACATTTTTCGAAAAGCATTGTTGGCGAAATAAAATATAATATTCTTTCCATTATACGTTGGAAGAATTTTATTAATTGTACAATTTCTTGTTGTTATGTGAAAGCATACGAACGTTTCACATTTCTTCATATTCCGAGATTATCGGTCTTGTCACTCGAAGATCCGTGCAACAAAAAAAAAAAGATTTGATATAAAATTTTATCATCACGATTAAGGTTTCCTCGTTGCGAATCTCGCTGCAGAACGCATCTGGCGCACGAAGGAAAATTGATTTTGCGATCAGCATCGTACGGCCGGTGTGCGACGGTAGTAAACAATTACTATGGCTACGAAAAACACTCGGGGGAAATACGGTGCGCTCGTGTCGTCGTGACGAACGGCTGTACATAAAAAAATAAAACGAAGGAAAAGAAGAAGGGCTACGAGAAATGTGTAATACGCGGTATACCGGCGGAATACATATTCACAAATTTTCGTTCGAGTTCCCATAAAAAATATACTAATTATTCCATCATTTCCATCAGAAATATATATGTCTAAAGATTGTTGGGTAAATGCGACTGTACCTTTTGATTGATTTTTTTTATTATTTCTCTTATGTGACTTTTCTATCGTGCGCGCGTTCTTGCATTAATTATAAATTTATAAAAATGTCACACGAGAGGAAAAGCATTCAGTCAACCATTTAATAAATAACGTCCACATACATACAACACAGTGATAAACAAATAAAAATTTTTAAATTTTAAACGATTGATTTTCTGATACAAATAGCTAGCGACGTTTTAAATGCGATCGGGGATACCGGGGCAAAAATCAACAGCCCGGAGAGATATGAAGAACCGTCGGCACCAAATGGCCAAGGCGGATCATATACCCACAGTATAAACGCAAAGGGGCACAGGCCGTGCATTATCAATACTATGCCGGTATTCCGGCCAGAGTTACGGCACAGAACATACGTATATATATATATATATATATATATACATATATATACGTATAACCCAGTCTATTTCCGAGTACAAGGCCTCTGGGAGATGACCGCTCGGTTGGCCTCCAACCTCGTGGAACCGGATGGCCGGCCGCGAACCTGCTCTCGCATCCGCTTTCGAGCAGTCTCCTACCGATAAGCCGCTCTCCGCTGTTACCAAATTCACTCTGCCATTTTCTATTAACTGTCGAATGAATTTAAACGAACTGCGCTACTCGGTACGATGCTCTTCTAATAACGTGCGCAGAGAGATAACGCGTGAATCGAGATCAAAGGTGTCCAAATTTAACATGTGCAAACTGGTTGAAACGGCTTGAGAGTCAGTCTCGTCAAAGTTAATTAATTTACAACGTAACTGATTTTTCACTATCTTAAAATAGAATTTAACCTAACACAATAAATCAAATATCGATTATATAATTTTAACGACGATCTAATATTGTTTAAACAATTTAATGCACACAGATTAAAATTGTTTATATAGATAAGTTAAATTAAGATTGTGTAATTTTAAAAGATAAGTTAAATTAAATTATTTTGTCTTTTAAATATTCTGATGATTTAAAAAGATTCCATTTTATTTCATTTAATTATATTATTATTATAATTCCTTCGTGTTTTATAATTAAAAACAAAGATTATTGCTTATAAATGTAATCAAATCGATAATACTAACACATACTGACGAGATCAATAAAAGAAATATAGAATTTCTATATAAATGGAAAATCAAAATAGAGTAAAACGTTCTAGCGGCAACAATGTAACCGTTGAGGGACAGCGTCCACATCAAACAATTCTGATATTGACACAGCCCTTTCCTGGTTCTTGCACTTTGACGAGCCGGGAGCAGGCTGTGCCAAAGGAACGTCAGTCACTGACACGCTACCGTATAACAGGATTATCATTGTACCGTGCGCACGAGAGCAAGCCGATGCATCGCACCACAACTCCTGTCGCCCGGAGGTGAAGACGGTGGCGAAAACAAAGGAGGTTTCGACGCTAAACTTGGAGGAAAGCTCGATTCTATAACCGAGCACGTCTTAATGCGAGAGGAATAGAGAGAGCATTTATTTGCGAACCTCATTAAAGTTTCGGATGCTTTTGAAGGAAAAATTTAAAATTCGTCAATATATTATAACCAGGTAAAAATGGCTATATATAATATCAAATGATAAGAAATAAATCTGAGATAAATAATCAGAAAGATTAAAAAATATAAAACATTAAAGTCTTGAAATTTTTAGAAAAACATTATATTCTACAAACAAAAATTATTAATGTATTTTTTAAAATATCTTGAAATAAGAATAAAAATATAGAATTTAGTTACAGTCGCTGAAAAAGCTCTGTCTATCCCGAAATACTAACATAAGCACGTTAATTATTTCAGCTCTGTCTATCCCGAAATACTAAAATAAGCACGTTAATTATTTTAAAGTAAAATAAAAGTTTGAAAAACTCACCGAGTCGATGTGCAGCAGCTGAATTAACTACATTTTAACCTGTAACATACAAATATAACATACAAATTATAACAGCAGCAAAAATAATTAATATTTAAGAAGAAATTATTATTATATACATAAGATTTTTTATATTCGATGCAAGTATTTTATATTTGATTAGAATAAGTATAATAAGCATTTATTTAATGTAATAATTATTTAATAATTTTCAAAAAAATTATTCCTTTTAAACACATATGGATAAGATGATTAAAGAATTTCTTTTTTTCTCTAATTTTGGTTTAAGTTTTAGTAAAGTTTATGTTTAAATTTTATAAAATCAAATAAACAGACTAAAAATGAATAGATTCTTGCGCGATTGATAAAAAAATAATATATTTAAAATACATTTAAATATAAATAAAATTAACATATTACAATTAAAATATATTTAATATAAAATATAATGACATATAAATATATCAATTAAATTATAAATAACAATTAATATAAAAATATAATAATTGATATATAAATATAAAATTTAACATATTTAAATATAAATATAAATATAATAAATATTTGCTCCAAAATCACTTCGTCATTGTTTACCTTCTAGATCTGCTCCTCCTCACAGGTTGTCAAGATTTGTAGTCGTAATAGAGTTCTCATTGCACTCATTTACAAAAATATAATTCTTTACGTGACACGATAAAAATGCGACACTTTTTATGGCACTCCCGAATTTTGACGCACACATTACACATGATACTTTGCACTGACGAATTAATTAAGATACGACGAACCATTTACGATGAAAATGTCGCGTGATACTTTGCACGGTACTCTCGAATTTCACGGATCAAGAATAAACGAACCAACATCCCGTTTCACGCGAGGACGGCATTTCGAGAGAGCAACGGTAACTTCGAGCAAGAGTTAAATCTAAAGCGAAAGAGGAACGAAAACCGAAACGATGGATGGGATCGACGCGAATAATGTGCGCTCCAATTCTCCTCTCAGAGCATATTCCGTTCAAACTGTTAAAGTACAATCTCAGTGATGAACTATTCACGAAATAATAGCAAAAGAGTCAATTAGCTTCACGGAAAGAAAAAGCAATAATATCATACATTCGATAATATCACTTAAACATACTTTTTTAAGAATGGAAATAACGAGCAATTAATATTATACAATAATAGTAAAAAATATAATGGATTATATTAATTATAAATTTCGTACTCCAAGATTGCTCAATTGCTCCTTTCTATTTAATGCATTTATATATATTTATTCGCGAAAACACGATCTCTTGGATACACTTACAAATTAATCGATAATTATAATAAACGTAGAGAATAATTACATTCCTCTAAAGATATTCCAATAATACACGAAGCTACTGCGAGTGTTTTTCCGATTGAGTCTCGCCCAGTGAATAACAATAGGATGATTGTGTGTGTTAACAATAGCTTTACCGCAAAACGAAAACATTGATTGTGCGTTAGTTAATATAATTACTATCGCTAAAATATATTTGACACTAACATTATATTTGACGAAATAAATTTAAATATGCAAAATTTAAATTGCGAAATATATTCTTTCGTTTGTGAAACGGGATAATTAATTATTAATAAAGATATCACAGTGATATATCATTTCTTATTATTTTATATACCATTCCATTTTATATACCACTCTACGTTAATCATTTGATGAAATTCGTATATCAACAGATGTTCTTAATTTAAAAATAATAAACGAAAATGATATAAGTAAATTACCTCAACGAAAATTTTAAATGCGTAATAAAAAATATATTAGAAAGAGAATTTAAATGTTAAGGAAATAATTATATCACTGTCTAATAAAATTATCAGAAGCAAAGAGTAATCTAATTATCATTTTCTATTTTGATTTTTACTGTAAATCAATAAATTGCACGAAATAGCTATTGTTTTCACACGTTCATAAATTGTTAATCGTTAATCGTTAATTCTAGAAAATAATTCTAAGACAAACTAATTTTACATGAGAACGGAATTTACTATCGAAACTACCGAGAAGAACGCCATTGATACACCTTGCTCGATACACGAATGTCGACAGACTAATAACAATGTTTTCGTCTTTTCCCGCATCGGTCCTTGTCCTTCCCCCTCGTCTGTACCCCCTCTCGATTCCTCTTGTTATAGTAAGACTACTATACTATAACAAGAAGAATCGAGGGAGGGGGGAGGTACAGACCGATGCGTGAAAAGATGAAAACATTGTTATTAGTCTGTCGACATTCGTGTATCGAACAAGGTGTATCAATGGCGTTCTTCTCTGCACTACGTCGTATTGATATACCGCCAAGTATGTAAACAAAGACATGTCACTGTTTCTCAGATGGTTAAATATGCCATACTTGTCGCGATCGCGTTTAGAAAGATAATACGATAATATATAGAATGAATGTGTCACTTGGTGTCTTGATCGCTTAAATCTCATCACGGAAGTGACAACAACGTGCTCTTATATATGTATGCATATCGCAAAAATCAAATTTATTTCAGATTTACCTTTTTATGATTTTATTATTTTCCGTACATGTAATCATTTCTGTAGACCTGCACATAGTATCAGAAAATTTTAAATGTTTCAAAATCGTTTCAAAATTTTGAGAAAAAAGAAGAGAGATTTAAATGCAAAATTATTTCATGTCGATGAAAACGAAATTCACGAGCGCCTTTTACGCGCGATCGTTCGTCTTACAGAACCGAGCCTTTCACCTTCGCAGAAATCGCGGTAATTACGTCGTGCCGAAGTATGAAAACCGCAAAATAGCCTGTTCTGCTTTAGTAATGGGAATAAGAAAGAACGAAAGAAGCAAGGAGACGGACCGGGAACGGTTGAAAAGCACTGGGGTGGGCTAGTAGGACTGGGCGAAAAGACGTAAGAAAGAGAACGGCAAGGGTGCGTATGAGGGTTATGAAAAAGAAAAAAAAATCATGGCGCGATTTATACCGCGTACAGATGTGAACGCGAATACAGAGGGGAACGTGTCGAGAATTTCTTTTCTATGTATGGAAAAGGCGAAACGTAGAACATGGCCACGAGTCTTTTGATAACGCAAATATAACGTAGAATTTCATTGTAATCGTCGAAATGCTACGAACGTGCCGAGAGAAGTCTGCCGGAAAGAAAAAATAATTTGTACTTTATTCATGCAATTGTATAAAAATAATTTTATATATCAATTATATATATATATATATATATATATATATATATATATATATGTATAAGTATAAAATAGATCTTAATAACTTATAGTTTATAATTTTGTCGTATTAATTAATTTGATAATTTACATCGATTTAAACGAGTTTGTTTTTTTTTATTAGCAATAATATAAGAAGATTTTCTTTCAGCGCGCAAAATTTTCAGTATCTCTAATAAACGCATCGCGACATTAACGCGCATTGTCGAGTCTCATTAAAAGGATAATCCTTCCGGCGTCGGTTGCACTTGGCGCGATTCGTACAAACATGTTTACTCACATCGTATAATTTACATTTTAATTACTCACAGCTTGGAGAAATATCGCGAATTTCGTTATATAACGTGCAGTTCAAAATGAATTTTCGCTCAGAGAGAATTTACGCGCAGAAATCAAATAAGCTAATATTCTTCTTGACAAGAGAACTGGTTAACACTATTCGCAATTTAAATGATTTCTATACCAATAGAGAAGAAGATAAACGTCTAGATAAACGTCACTCTTCCATAATTTAATAATGATTAAAAACATTATAGAAATTTAATTAACTTATTAAATTTTAAAAATTCTCTCTCTATATTTTATGTTAATTAATATTCAATAATATGAATTTTTGAAAAATTGACGTATATTAAAATTTAAATATAAACTTTTTACTTGCACATATAGACATATTTGAGATATTTTTAACTTCTAAAAGTTTTTTAGAAATTTCTCTAGATTTTGTCCGAAATCTCTTCTTTATTAAATATGTAGTAAATCATCTTGAAAAAAATGACTAATCTCGTTATCAGATTGTGATATATTATGGAAATTCCAAAAGATGAGACATGAAAAATAAGATCTTTCTATGATTAATTTGCTACGAGTCGACGAGAAATTGTTGACATTAAAAGATTAATAATATCCAATAATAATATAATTACATCATTTATATCTCACATCATCTTGGAAAGATGACTAAAAGAGAAAAAAGTGATGCCTTTCTCATTACTCGGAACATATACGCGACAGTGCTCCGAAAGAATTACGCGAAATTCCGTAGTAATGGAATTTCATCCATTCCAATCGAAAGAACCCGTATCCGAGAGAATCCGTTTTTCTTTCGAGAAAACCACAGCGCGGAACATGACAAAAGAGGAGGCTTCGCGAGTGATCAGTCGTAAAATTCGTGTCGGGATGACGTTCTCGCTTGAGCTGGCCCGAAATTGCGCAGACAAAATTGCGCATTTGTTGCTACTGACGAAAGCCAACAACCAATCCGAAACATTGCTCAAATGAAACAAACTTAAGGTATTTACGATATTTACAGCCCCACTTCCTCTATTTATTTAGCTTACATTTATTCTCTATCTTATTGTAAAAAATATTTTTATATTTCGCCATCATCAACGATAATTAAAGGTAAAGCATGAAATTCCATAAATCAATATAAATTATATATGTGCTCGTCTGCTTTGTAAATTCATAGGCAGCATATTGACATGATATCAATGTAAAAATTTTAAAAATATATATAAAGTAAATTTGTAAATTCAAAGGCAGTATATTGACATGATATCAATGTAAAAATTTTAAAAATATATATAACGTAACAATATATATAATTGCGAGTAAAAATATAAATTATATATTTGATGAAAAAGAGAAAAAGAAAAGTGCATTTGAATATTTATGTCTATCTTCATATCTATAGAAATAAAACATTTAAAATAATATATACAATATATATATATATATATATATATATATATTTATAATTTCATATATATATATATATATGTATAATTATATATACATAATATGTTTTTATCATACTTAATTGTTTATGTCATGTAGAAATATTTTTTCTTATTTTAAAACATGTGAAACCATGTGAAACACTAAAAGTCATTGGCATAAGTTATCTAGTTTACTCGCAATGGAACTGCATTGTACACTCACGCTTAATAACATGTTTATTGAAGTGATTAAATTATTACCGTAATATATCCTAGCGAGATATAATTACACGATACACAATTACAATATTGCATATTATATATCTATGTACATTGTATAAAATATACAACGCACAGTTACAATATTGCATATTGTATATCTGCGCATCATATAGAATATGCGCTAGACATTTTTCTAAATTTAATTTTTCGATTTTAAATTGCAACAAGGAAGAACTAATAAAATTTTAATTTATTAAAAACATTTAAATTGTGTAAAAAATTAGATTAGCATTTTAATTTTAAATTAATTACCCAGGAGTCTTTCTCTATAAATGCTAGTTAAGTCTCACTTAACATTAATTGACGTTTATGAAAATGGAACTTAATTGTTTAATTTTCATTAAGTATCAAATTGGGAAATATTATTCAATCAATCTTAGAATGATAAATGCGACTTGAGATGTTTTTCACATGGTCTGCGCAAAAAGATGGACGCAATCACATTATAATGTACAATTACCGTATTCGCGAAGGTTACAGACTAATTGTAAGAGAGATCAGACGAAGCTCTCGACTAGTTGTAGCTGGAACGGCTCTGAGAAACGTGAAACTTTGACGTGCGCACCAAAGTTCGTGCAATTTGTGCTCGCGGCGGCACTAATGGAATGCTATTTACAAATGCGAAAACAAACACTCCTATCAATTACAAAACGATTCTCCTTCTGCAGACGCCCAAAGCGCCTACCAGGTCCTATAAGATGACTTTCGTCGCGACGCCACCGCGTTCTCCGTCCGTTACTTACATCAGTCCTCAACTTTTGATCACCCGCATCCTCATGTAATCTAAAAGAGAATTGTGACCGTCTGTTCCTTTTTCCCTCCTCTTTCCTCTATCTTCTCTTACCAGACTTCGCAAATATTTGACACTCAAAATCAAATAAAGGAAAAGACGATGAAGTTACGATCCACGCGAATCGCAAAGAACGGATCTTATCGTTTTACGAAATCGGATTGCAAAGGATGAATGCGATAAATTAATGTTAAAATGTGGAAGAAAATTGTAAAAGAATAGAATCCAATTGGGAGCAGGTGCTATCCGTTGAAAGTAAGTCACAGTTAGAGAACAAATTACGGAGATAAATTAAAGTATTCCTTTTTGTTTATATTATTTTTGTGTACCTTCGTTAAGATAAAAACTCTTTTCTTTCCGTCTTTTATATAATTGGTTTGTTGTATAAAAGATTTAACTCGTGTATTATAATTATCTCTCTGTAACAGCAAAATATTATACCATGAAAAAACGAAGTAGAAATATATTTATTACAATTCAAATGTATAATGCAAAACTAAAATATTAAAATCAAAATGAAATTTTCTAAAATAAATTATATAACGAATATTAATATCATTTATCATTTGTCAATGCAAAATTTTTTGTTATAAAAATAATCTGCTAAATCTGGAATAAATAACTGCATAACAAGTAATATATTCACGATTGTATTTAAAACTGACATTTCCAATAAACAAATTCAATGATAAAAGAAACTGATACCACATCAACAATGAATAGCGAAATATCGAATATTAATATTATGTGACTTTATCTTTAACATTTTCCACTGTTTACAGAAAGTATTGCTTCAGAAATTAATTAATCAATCATGAATTTTATCAATTTCTGAATGTTGTTTCAGATAAATATATTTTTTTCTAAAATAGTAAACTTTGCAACATAATGAGAAAAGTTGTAAAAACAACTAATATATTTACATAGCAAATGCGGTTGTGTTTTATGAAAGTATAATATTTTCTGCATAAATTATTATTGCAATTTTAATGAATAGAAATTCGAAACAGAACGGATAAGTGGAGAAACGAAAGTTTACTAGATGTTTAAAGTTTGCCTATATTCGCAATATATATATTATATATTATAAAAAAGTCTGAGGTTGATTGTGCATTCGCGTAAAAATGCATATTGATGAAATGTATTGCGAATCGAGAAAAAAAGTAGCGCGCAACCACATTGTACCGTTAGTAATCAAGAATGGTCGGGATGCAAAAACTTACTCAAACAATGCACGTAGTGTGTGGCAAAACGTCAACCTGGCATTCCATTTCAATCTCGGCGGTTACCCCGAGAAAGCTACAATTGATGAACGGCAATTTCCAAATGGACGTAGCTTTTTCGCGAAACCCGATTTTTCGTGCATCTATTTCTAACAAAGAATGGGGAGAATACTGAAAAAATACAAAAGGCAAATTCTATTAAACTAAGCGATTGCGCGAGATCTCGGCTGATTGTGCTTAGAATTTAATTAAAGTACGAATCCGTAAGAAGGCTCACGCACACGCGCATTGTAGAAAATCCTAATCCGATTGCATAATCCGGCCATTATCTATGGGGATTGCTCATACTGACAGATTCCCACCAGCATCCGTATCCGTAAACCTTCCTTCCGTATCCGTACGAAGTTTCGGCAGATATCCAGCCGAGGGGTGGGAGGTGTATGAGGAAGCAGGCGCCATCAGCAAAATGTTCCCTCTAATTGAAAACGGACCTATTCCACCAACGTTCGTACCCGGCGCCGAAAGCTGCCGTTAGATTGCACGAGATTAGTTCAGATTATTCAAGATCAGACGGGATTAGACTCGTCCCCGTATTAGGCGACGTTAGATAGGAACACCGACTACCGGTGTTACCCGTTAGCGACCGCTCGCTTAGCGTTATAGCGCTATTCCATACACCTTGTGTCAGTTATAGAGGAAGGGTTAGCGATATCTCAATTATTTAAAAACTGCAATCACAGTGGCATCAAATTGATGCAATTATCTGCCTTTTACTCAATTAATTATCTCTCAAACACGGTCATTCTTCAGTAATTTAATTCAGTAATTTTTTTTTCTTTCAGTATTCGAATTTATTAAATTGTTTTGATATTAAATCTATTAACCATAAAAAATAACATTAACGCAGGATGAGTAACCGAATTTTTTCAGAAGAACTGAATGATTGGAATTCTATCTGCCAATGATTGGAATTCTGTTTGCCAATGAACGAGAATTTTATTTTTCTATTCCTTCGATATATAGAACTTAACGCTTCGCGAGAAAGGCGCAATCTGCGCGGCCGGAAGAGAGAGGGGTCCTCAAGAGAGGGGTTTACAACGAAAAATTCGCGACAGTGCGAATTTAACCAAATGCTTGAATGGCGTGAGAAATAGAATTTAATCGCGAGAACGTTCGAAGACGAACTCTTGAACATGTGACGTGTCCCGCATACGTTTTCTCGGAAGTTCTTTTCACTTATTTTTTGTTCCTTTCAAATCGGTTTCAATTCATTTTGTTTGATAAAGCATATTTAATATTAAGATTATATTAATATTAAGATGATAATCTCAAGATATAATTATATTAAAATGAAAATAATCAGAAGTTTTTGTCATTAATTAACAATAAATTAAAAATAAAAATATATAAACTTTCTCCTTTTTATTTTTTTCCTAAAATTATTGGAATAAACTATAATATCGTTTGATATCATTTGGCAATCATATCACATTAGCTAAGATTACACGATAACATCAATTCCTTGTGATAAATTAAATGATTAAGTGATTTATGTCATAATTGGTACACTATTATGTCATAATTGATACACTAGTAACCAATACACACAACAGAAAATCTAATTACGTGCTGTCATTTTATCGCTATTCTGTAAAACTATTGTCACGACTGCTCGTCTTTCGAGCTGATTGACGCGTAAACAACTTTAATATCGCTGCTACGCTTTTCGCGATGAGGCTTTCTCTTCCAGCGTCGTTTTTCGACGAGCACTTTGAGGAAGTCTAATAGAAAAATTCAGATGGGAATAAGAGGGAAATGATGGCTCGAAGAAAAGAAAGAACTACCGTTCGAATCTCAACTACGGACAAAACAGAAAGCACGAGAAATTCACGAAAGCGAATCTACTAATTTAATCAGATACGATATATCGCGTATAAATACATGTAGTGCGTGCACGTATATAGCACTTAGTACACGCTCCATCTATTTTCTGCTCTGTCTGTGTTTTTTATGCCCCGCAGCATTTCTCATACATCATCCTACATCTTTTTACTCCGTACAAACTGGCCGAGGACTAGCTAAATAGCTGGCAACATGTAAAAAATTAAACCATTTTCCAAATGAGACAACAACATAGAAAGCGGAAGAGGTTGTTACCGCTTAACCGAGAAAAATATACTAAGAGAATGTCTTTTAAAATATAAAACGTGAAAAATTATATAAGACTAAATATTAAAATCTTGAATAATAATCAAGAGAGTTTTTTATTTCAATATAACGCGCGCGTATTTTATTATCATAAAATAAAATTTTTGACACGAGACGCAAATAACTAATTTCAAAAAACATAAAATTAATCTTACTTCTTATCCGTTCCGTTTTGCAAAAAAACAATAATCTCTCCTCTTTATTATAAAAAAACTAAATATTCGTAAAATTCTAATCACGGTGATATATCACGCAATTGGAAGTGTGCTCCTGCGTTCTTATGATTATTAATGAGCAACGGCATAAATCTGTATATATGATGTTGAATATACAACGCGAGCTTTAACATTCACGCCAGAATATATTATACTTAAACCGTAGTGCGACGCGTGCTCTTTCAAGAAACGCGCTCCAGGATTAACGGTGCGCACAAGTAGCAAAGTATACGCGAGGATATGTAGATAGCTTTCGTTAACCCGATATTCTCATCTTGAGAAATCAAATTGTATAATTATGTGCTAATTTGTTATTGTAATCCTGTAAATTATTACATTAATTCTATAAATTTGTCTTTATTAATTAACAGGAAATTGATATTAAAAAATTAAGAAAAATAATTTAACTATACATTAGCATCTTTATTTTCGAAAAAGACATATAGCAAACTATAAATAAAAACAAATATACCAAAATTAATAAATTCATAAAGCTATCATAAAAAATTTTTTAAATATTAAATTGTTATAAATGCAATATATAATGGAATATTATAATGGAATACTATAAAGGAATACAGTGATTAAAAATAAGAAAGAAGAAAGAAAAAAATGATCATATTAATTTAATATCAAATTATTTTTAAAATTTAGAATTAATTGCTATCAAAATTAAAAAATAATTTGAAACATTCCAATGTTTATTTTTCGCTGAAGGAATAAATTATATTACTGCAAAGATAAAAATTAGACAATAATTTTCTAAATAACAAATATTGTAAATAAGTATTATATAACTATTATGTAAATAAGTATTATATAACTTACTTACTTTATAATTGCTCCTCAAAGCCTCCCTTCTTTCTCTTTTGTTCTTCGCTGCTCTGCATTTATCATTAGAATACGACCGCTCGGCTTTACATACACTTGAAATTAATTGTGATTGTAAGTAATAGGTATTTTTTGCATTAGATATTTTTATTTTATTTTTTGTCTTCTTTAGGATTTTAATATCTGTTGTACTTACTTTGAAAAATAATATAACACAGAATTTTTATATTTTAATATATGTAGCACAAAATTATTACATGTGGTTATTATTATTATTTCCACAGTAAAACCCGAAAAAAGAAAACATTGCATGTTTCATGCGTCATAGAATATGGCATTAATTTTAATTTTAACTTAAATATATTTTCTAAAACTTATATATTCATTTATGTTGCAATGAGAGATATTAAAATTACTGTAAAATATATTTATTTGTTTTAGTAAGCATTGTACGAATTCGATCCCGTGATTATCAAACAAATCATAGTTTTATGTAACTGTGATTTTCGAATTCTCCCGTTACAATAGAGTAAAAGAAAATGCGTGTCGCACGACCATCAAGAGTTGTAAAATACCGAGCAATCGTTTGTTCTGATTAGTAAGCGCGATTTTAATTAACCGTGCTTTTGCAGGTGAATATCATAAAAAAGAAGCAAAAGACCAATAAAAGAGAAAAAGGACGTCAGAAAAGCAAGCGATAATAAAGCAATCAATGAATAATTCATAATTTCATTAATTTATTATTTATAAAATTAATTGCTCAATTCATCTTTGCGATAGCATAATTTAATTTTGTAGCTGCAAGCATTATTCTTTCAAACTCATTTTACAAGCAATAAATTTAAAATCAAGATATTTTTATAGAATTAAGTGTAGAATTAATTTAATATTTATAAAATATATAATTGAATATTTGAAATAATATTATTAATAATAATTAAATTGATATTATTAATTACTTTATTATTTCCTCTAGTCACTTTTATTTTATATAGCTATATGATTCTGCGTATATACTTTTGTAGTATTTCTGAGTAATTAATCAATAATTTTAATCTTAACATATTTTTTGTTTATAATTTGCTATAAATGTTTTTCGGAAGTGAAATTGCTAGTATAATATTAAATCAATCTCACCTTTAGATTTATTTTTTGTTAATTGATAGGAGTAATAAATGCGCGATTAAAAAAAACAAATAATCAACAATAAATTAATATTTAATTATGGCATGTTCAAATTTTCTTGAGGTGGGAATATCAAATTGAAACTACGCGAAAAATAAAATCTTTTTCGTTGTTACGCATTTGATGTGCTGTGATATAAGTAAATTCACATTTTTTTTCTTTAAGGACTTGCACTCTCTTGCGCGCAGTAATCCTTTACAACTAACATAGCACATCTGTATCTATATATGTATCGTTGGTTTAACCAAAAGCGATAACGACTATAACAGCAACATCGACGGCAACGACTACGGTTTCTCGCGCGCATCCTTTCCGATCTTGCATAACGAGACACGATGGTCGTAAACAAACTTTACTAAACCGAAACGATCGCGGGGAAAAGCTGGGAAAACGGTTTATATCTCGGGCTTAAACGTGAAGTTACGTCATCGAGTGCATTGACGTAAGCTACGAAAACTTCCATCGTGTTTTCCGATGCGCGAGAAACTGTGAAGAAGAAAGACTGCGCGAAGCTTAGTGCCTTCCTTCATCTCCAAACGGTTCCATAAATGCGATTACAGAAATGGAGAATAAACTATTAAATAATGAGCTCGTAAAGATTATATATAACCAAAAAGAATCATGGAATAATATGCAGGATATTTCAAAAAAAGTTTGAATAATATTTTAGACATAAATTTCAAAAAATCCAAATCAATATTTTATTAACGAAAATATCGAAATAATAACTTTCTAAACAAAAAGCATCAAGAGAGAGAAAATTTTTGCAGATAAAACCTGCAGTGAAAAATTCTTAACTAAAATATCGAAATATTAAAATTTTTGCAGATCGGTAAGTGATTCTTGTCTCGATGTTTTTATTAAAGAAAAATCAATTCTCTAAATTCGAAAAATCTATTCTCGAAGATATGACTCGCGTGTTTTCCCACCGCTCTGTATATTCAACGCACGTGCCGTCGATATCTCTTTACGGTGTACTCGAAGGTCCGGATGAACTCGAAGTCGGCACCTATGACACGCGATGCAACTGCGGTAACACGATAAAACGTAGCTATAAGCCGCAACCTGGCGCTATGGAGCTGTCGGAATGTGCCCTGAAACCGCCCGATCGTTAGCATTTCCATCCCACATCCGGTGAAGTCCTGCTATATATATTTTTTACTGTCGACCATTGTCAGCATTCGCGATTCTAGTTAACTGCCGAACGTTCGGGAGATCGTTTGAGATAACTGTAAAAAAAATTGACGCGTTTGAGCTTGCAAAGCACAATAGCGTAATATTTAATCGGATTATTCGTGCAGCTCTCTCAGGATTAGGGAATGAATGGGAAGAGTCAAGTGTTATCTCATAGAACAACACCGCATAATACGAGAGCGATGCAATTGTCTTTGAGACGAAATATAATACACAAATACATGCAAAATGAGATTTTGTTCGTCATTTTGTAACATGATTTACATTGTAAATCTTATAGAAGCCGTATAGCTAAAAACTAAATTTTTTAAAATATATGTATGAATAAAAATTAATTTTTCTATTATCGTAATGTTTAATGATAGATATAAAAGATAAATATGTCACGAATAATTAAATCCAAAAAATAATAGACATTTTTTTTATGTTTAATTTAACGTTTAATATATATTAATATTGATTTAATATTATTTCTTTAAATTTAGTTATGTAAATTTTTTAGAATTTTTTATTGTCTCTTGTTGGAAGGAATAATAGGACAGAACTTGTAACATTTTCATGTCTTTTAATATGCTGCGCTCCTTAACAAGGAACTTATTGCGAGAATTAGAAAGGCAGCAGTATATACATAATTCTCGTAATTTTTTATTACATTTTATATCATTCCACAACACCGCCTACGCGCTATATTTTACATCTATCAGTAAAAACATTATAATATAAAGATAACTCTGTGCCTTAAATTAAACGTTGAAACGTTTTAACTTCTAACTGACAATGCAGTGTCAGCACCAACAGTTTTCTCATAATTTTATAAAATAAGCTAAAAAGCTGATATTTTTTCTTATGTATTACATAATATAAACTAATTACAATTTCTTGTAATTATCGTTAAACATAAATAACGAAGTGGAAATTTTCGATAAAATACTTCATTTTTAATTAAAGAAAAAAGCTAAAAAATTTAACAGGTTGCATCATGTCAGTTAAAAGGAAAAACGAAAGTGTTATCTAAGAGTTAATCAGATGAAATGTTATCGATGGCGATATTCTTGAGCAATCGTTGTCGCTATTGAGCTTATACAACGCGAGCAAATGTAAATACATCCTTGTACCTACAGCTCTCGGGACACTTCGTCTTTTAATTGCCCTGCAGTTTCATAAAGTAAAACAAATAATGGTGCTATTAACGTAAAAATATTATGATATCACGAACGATTTCATTATATTGTTAAATGAAACGCGTACATTACGTCTTAGATGCCACCATATCGCCATAAATATCGTCGATCTACTTGACTTGTACAGAACACGTTTTAATAATATGTTTTAATAATAAGATATTATTTGTCATTCTCTTTCATATATTTGCCATCTTTGATTATATATGTATCCAAAATTCTCTGTATATTCTAATCTATAAATTTTTTAGATAATTTAAACTCGATTTGCGTGTAACCATTTAGTCTAATTAAATCTCGAATTATATATAAAATTCGATTAAAATAAATTTCTTGAAATTTTTTGTTTTCTATCTTCTATAAAGTTAATTATAAAATTTCCTTGTAAAGTTTTTCTTATAAAAAATTATCGATGATACTACAATTTTTTATTGTTAAAGAAAAATCGATTTAATCGATATTGGTCAAAAAATACGTCCAAATAAAAGAAACTACAATCTACGACATCTTTTATATATATATAAAATAATTCGCATCCTTCTATGCAATCAGGGCGATACGGCATGACGATAGTTTACGCTATTTGTTTATTTTACGTTCGGGGCGCTATGTCGGCGTCGAGCGAAGTATCGATTTTGGAGTTAAACGCCACCCTCTCTTAAGCCCCAGACAGCTAACGAGGTACGCTCACTTAAGATCTCCCGCCCGCGTTTTCCCACTCCTCATGCACGAGTACGTGCCGCGAAACTCACGAGAAGATATTTATTCCGCGATCCCGTATGGCACAGTCTCTGATGACTTTGGGGAATCGTGAGTAGAAGTAACAAGAGTTTCCGCGGTTGGTTTCGCCTAGTGGAATCGATGAACCGAAAGGTTCGATAAGTAGCGCGAATCGTGGTTACTCGATCTGGCATCTGCTCTCTCGAGCATACTAGAGTACTTTGTCTTAATACAGTTTCATCATTGTTCCCGAAGAGTAAAAAAATCAAGTATCTTTGAAAGATAGAATCAATTCTACGCAAATGCGTATGCAGATAATTAAAAACAGTTTCTACTATGATTGATGAATACCAATTAGTATAGAAAATATTAAGCGATTTACATAATAAATATTATGAGAGTTAAATGAAGTTGACAGAAAGAATTATAGATCTACACGCGATGCGTTGCATCGCTTGGAGAAATAATAAAGATAAGATAGAAGATAATGTATAAATATTATTCGTTGACTCACGTGAAACACTTGGAATCTATCGACTACATTAAATGGTGTGAGCACTGACAATAGCCAGAGGCCTAACTCTACTCTGGATTCTTCGATGTGTTGAGTGTCAAGACGAACGTAAATGACGGCGAAATCTCGATTCAACGAGACTCTCGATGGACCTTTTGTCAGTTAGCGTTCTTCATCATCTTGAGCGGATCTCGCATGTAACGAGCGAATACTTCCTTCTTGAACGTCTCAAACTGCTTCCTGTTGGCACTGTTCTGACGCTCGCGCCAGGCGGGTCTGCTCTTTCTGGTCTGCAGTCCCCAGTGCCCCGTAAATACAGGCGATAGCACTTTGAACTGATAACCCGTCACGTACATCTCGTAAACCTGCAAGAAAAACGAGCGACTGGTGTTACACGAGACAAATGTGCCCCCTGAAATGGAATTAAAATCGAAAATTGAAATAAATTGGAAACTGAGTCGAGCGCGGTTCAATCGATCGATTGTATTCCCCTATTCCGCGATCGGTATTAATTGATTTAATCTAACCGTCTTCAATTATATCTCGATCGAAATCAACAGCGGGGCAACAAGAATTTATCACAGAACCGCGAAAATGGCGAGAATCGTTCGCGGACCATTTTCCACGACGAGATTCGCGAGTGCTGGCAGGGAGATATAACACGTACAAATCTGCGCATAGACCGATCTGCGGTAACTGCGGGCGGGTGAGACGAGCGGCGCAACGGAGCGCACCTAGATTCTTTACGAGCCCGCTTCGAAGCTCGGGGAGTTTCTGATTCGAAACCAGGGTGAGCGGAGATTCTGGCTGCCGCGTCGTGTCTCGCGATGTAATAAATGCGGGCGTCTACGTAAGCCTCCATGCATTTATTGTATTTGTGTGTATGTACGTGCAAGCGAGCATGCCTGTCATTTCTGCGGAATAAGATCCGGTCGAGGAAATGACATTACATTCTTCTAGGTCGGCGCGCAAATGGAAATTTTTAATACGAGCGCGTACTTCGCAATGTACTTTGTCGTAAATATACGAGTATGCGAAAATACCTAGTGACGCATCGTAATTATCTTTTATTTAATAATGGAGCTTTACATTTGTCGAAGATCGTCTTTACGATTTTTCCTTTTCTAACGTTAAAACTTACATATAATATTTAATAGAATATCTGTCCGTTTGAAATCGTAATATTTAAGTGCAATTAAATCTTGGCAGAAATTACTCTGGAGACCTACATAAATCGTATCCTTAGTTATGTACACTGAAAAAGTAATAGAATCTTGGCACGGTATAGTGACAGGATTGTATCGAAAATTGCGCCCAAATAGACACCAGAGATCAACGGACGTTATAACCGGCAAACGCATTTGTACACCGTATTTGTATGACGTTGCGACATTTCCGGATGAGAGCGTGCTCCTCGCCAACTTTCGAACGTGCGTCCCATTTCGGCGGAAGTGGCTTTCAGAACATGGCGCAGATATTCGTTCGGATAGTGACGTCTTCGCGGGAAGTCCCGTGTTTCCGACAGCGTAAGCAGGGCGACAGCAAGGAGAAAAGCGGATGGCGTCGTAATCTCGCCCTCGGTTTGCCAGGCGGGACAAGCCAGACAGACCTAACGGACGAGATCCGGTACGCCCGTTCTCCTCCAGTCTGAATGCGTCTTCGTGAATAATCGCACGTAACAATATACGGCGACAATATTCGCGACAGCTCTGTATGTGTGTGTGTGTGTATATGTAGCCAACTTTGTCTATAATGATTTACTTCATATGAAGTTTCATATGAGTCAATCTGCTCCGGTATGCATAATGCCACACTTCATTTTCCAAAGCTTGAATGCAAATATTTCCTATGAGCTTGCTTTGCTTTTTACTTTAGATAAATTATCACTTTATATAAGTTATACTATTTATTATAACGTGATATAAATTGATTATTTAAAATTCTATTCTATGAAAATGTAGAAATTATTTGCATATATACTTCTTATACATTTATAGAGAGAGAAAGAATTTTGGGGACCACATATTCATAGTCATATCATTACTCATCATAAATACACGATGGGATCATGAAGATGTATCATGCAGATCCAAAAACGCAGAATGCAAAGCCGTCTTGATACAGTCACAGCTCCTCATCGAATTAGAAACGAGATAATGCATCAAAATTAGCACATGAAGCGAATGATAAATGATGATCTTAATTATAGAACGGGTTGAGCGGGAATATTGTTAGTTAATGCGACGAAGAGTGGTAACCTATGGGGACAGCAGTATGCACGCGAATTATATCATCGGAGGAAATTGATAGACAGAATCTAATCTACCACGTTCTAGATCTTGGAGATGTAGATCTCGTGAATAATTATACATAACGATGACGCGACATGCGTGTGACAGGCGTCGCGACGTCCTGGGATTGTCTCCGCAATACATGTCGCAATGGATGCACACAATTCGTCACGTTATTATAGTGTGCTGACACTGCCAAAATATATATCGCGATCGACGGGACAAGCTCGCATTCATAACTCGTGTCGATTCTCGTGTGTATTCTCTTCCTCAGACTGGGTTTCGTCCTATACAATTGCTTTGAAAGCATATAACGCGTAGCATGGCACTTACGCAACATAACGAAGTTATATCACAAATCTTGATTCAGATTGTATTTTTTCAGCTACGAAAAAAAGGATTAATCTTTAAAATATGATCGAAATATATGAAAAATATATGAAAAATATATGAAAAATAATTTGACATTTATATACTTGAGAATGACATAAGTTTGATGAGTATGGAAATCAAGATACGATGGAAAATGCAACAACGACGGGAAGGAGAGTTTTAAATTAAAAAGAAAAATTCGCGTAATTATAGTTTCATGTATTTAAGAATATAAAATTCGGGCAAGAAATGACATAAATCTGATCTCTGGGGACAGATACTGTTTTCCGACAGTTCAACACGTATATATGACATTCTCGCACAGATTATATGACTAACAAGCTTACGCTTGCGCGGCGGACAGCGTGCATAATTATCCGTCTTAATTGGATAGATAATAAATTCCTTTCAGTTTCGCGCGCGGATCTTACATCCTTGCGGCTAAAGTGCGCCTCTCGCGCGCGAACCTCTTGGTTACGGAAAGAGGACGACCGACTGTTTGCCGAGGGTTTCTCGGGGAACAGATTGCATTAAACAACGCGGCGGGCTGACGTATCTTCTTAATTAACAAACCTCGCGGTCTCACATTCGTTACAGACTCGCGGGCGTAATGATGTTTGCTGAACTTACACGTGCCTTGATGCTGCTTGCGAATGCACACCATTGCACGTCCTGTTTGTACGCGAAACTTTCGTCATCGCGACGATTATTGGATAATGCATATGTACCACGGCTACTGCGGCATTAATGCATACTTTACACACACACACATATATAGATATATATATATATATATATATATATATATATATATATATATATACGCGATATGCACAGCTATAAAACAAGCAGAAGGCAACGCGGGAGACATGCTCCTGCCATAAAACTTGCCCCTTTGAAATTCCGACACGGCCTCTCGAACTACCGTATGCAACATCGACAACTGTCAACAGCTAGACTAGAGAATATTCCGCGCAAACCGTGACGCACGATAACGCATAATGCACGTCAAAGCTCCCGAGAACGCGAAACGGCCCGTTGAAACTTTTGCGCGACGGGATGAACAATTTGCGAAACTCGACAGGATCTCTCTCCCTTCCGGCAGGGCTCAAAGGACTCAAAGGGCGGTCGCGATGGCGCCGTACGCGTGTATTGCGTATGCGAGTGCGAGTAAAAAATAAATGAATGAGAGAGACTGTACGGAGAGGGGTGGAAAAGACGATATGTATGCAAAGCATGCAATATATTATTTACATAATTCTATCTTCTATGCGCTCCATAATGGCTCTTTTAACGAGCACGAGCGTTTAGATTCTTCTTTCTCAAAATATCATTTCTGCAAATATTATACATTCTTTATTGAAATTAATAAAGAGAGATATAAAATATTCAAACATATTACTGTTTCCCCAAAGAAGGATTAATAATTTCACTATTTAGAAAAAAATAACACTTGTTCCGGCGTGTTTTCTACATTTTTATAACGGACGCAGTGAAAAAAATCATTCTTTCGAAATGATCTGGCTTGTACTACTAATGGCTCTTTTAACGAGCACGAGCGTTTAGATTCTTCTTTCTCAAAATATCATTTCTGCAATTATTATACATTCTTTATTGAAATTAATAGAGAGATATAAAATATTCAAACATACTACTATTTATCCAAAGGAGGATTAATAATTTCACTATTTAGAAAAAAATAACACTTGTTCCGGCGTGTTTTCTACATTTTTATAACGGACGCAGTGAAAAAAATCATTCTTTCGAGATGATCTGGCTTGTACTACATCCGCCAGAGATAATACAACAACACTTGCCGCTTGAATGGGAGATAAGGTAATCGTTTGCGGCTTTCGAATGGTAATGCATAATATTGCAGTGGGTCACCAGAGAGCGGCGGTTTTGTATTTGCATTAGTCACAATTGTACATGTTCGTGTATGCATCTGTGTAGCGTATCACATAATCGGACCACATGGTTGTAAGTACGTGCGGCTGCATGGAGAGAACGCGTATTATAGCTATTATATTTTATAAGCGCGACCAGAGTAAAATATGATATTTCTCTATCAGGGATGTGCAATAAATTCTAAAATAAGAAACTTTTGCACGTCTCATCGTAAAAATAAGAATGATAATAAAACAGCAAACATAATATTCTACGAAAAATATAATCTCCAGAGAGTAGCGGTTGTTGTGCGTTGCTATATCGATTAATAAACTCGCAATGCACCTCACGATTTCTATTCGACGTTTTATTTATTCTGTTCGGGGCATTTCTGTGCTCCGGATATCCAAAAAGGAAAAGGTGCTTAAACGTGTTCGTGTAGCCGCATGTTTTACAAACACACAGCGGCGGAGTTAAAATTTTACAACTAGCGGAAACGTGGACGCGGTGCAACTCGCTCCGCACGCCCGCTCGCAAAAATGGAATTGCATGTCGCGCGGAAGATAAGCTTACGGTTCTAGTACCTGGGGGAAATGCGCCCGGGTTAATTTCACGCTTCGGTATCGAATGGACGGTGTCACTATCATCGCCGCGGACCATTACGATCGTGACACGCCGATGCTGACAGTTTGCGCTCTTTATTTCATTCCACTGTCACGACGAACTCCCGTTCAATTTCGTTCGGAGAAGACGAAAGTACGCGACGTCGTGTCCGGTACAACAAATGTGTGTGTAATGTCCAATACATTCGATTATCTTTTTTTTTTTTACTAATCGATACGTTCCATCGTATTTGACGCGATATTGGCAAAGATCAGAAATGTATGATCACTTTGTACTATAATCGAATCACTCTTTCGTCGAGAGACAGAACTCCCGTCTTCGATAATATAGCTTCTCCAGCTTCAAAGCTTTCAAAGATGTGCGATATCATAATGCAGGATGCAGGACACATTGCACGTAATGCAATCGTTAACATTTCCTCATCCGATTGGGATTAAAGTATTAAATTTAATTTGTCTGCATGTTGCATGTGCACACAATGCCTTACGTGTCACAGTCTAAGCAACCGGGATGCATACTGAATTGTGCCAATGTCATGTTGTGTCATGTATTTCGTAAATTAGACGTGACGTAATTACCGTGTTGTTACATGGACTCAAATCAGCGCTGACACAAACTACGCGACTCGATCCGTACCGTTTGCAGGAGGATCCCGTGGTATCCCGATGCTCGAAATTCAAAGACAGAGTGTCCCTTTGATATTCAAGAACCCCATAGCTCGCTGAGAATTCCTTACGTACCGACGTGTTTCGGGCGGTTCTGCAAAATCACTGCGTACCAACGGTTTAGCTTTGTTGACGCAATCTCATCGAGAAACCCGCGCCAATTTCTCTCAGTTCGCACAAGCCGCAGCGGCTCTCTTCAATTTGCCCGCGTACATGCATCTCTGGTTTGCAAAATAATCACTATAATATGTTGCTTTGTATAAATTTTCTCATCGTCGCCATTTTCGACAACAAAATAATGTACATTCCTGTTTATTTAAATATTTAAAATATCTAAAGTAGCGTGCAATTTTTCCTTATCTATTTTATATACGTTCTACAATATTATGTATACCAGTCAAATTAGCACGATTACGCTACAAACGATTGAGAACAAATGTAACTGACGCACAAATAGCTAATGCATAATTTGTTAAATATTGCCACATGTTAGCTTTATGAATTATACGATGCTTCTTTGACAGATTTTCTTTATTTAATTTAAATATGCAGTGGCAACTTGAGTAGTATCTCTAGCTTTATAAGAATATAATATCCATAAACGCACAAAACGTTAACCAATCGATTATATTCGTCGCAAAACGATGGAAAAGCACAAATGACATTTTTCGGATAATATTCAGATTATTTTTTGTCGCATCAAGATGTGCGTATTTCGTCGAATGAGCGTGCAAAGAAGTGACATTTAGATGAAGACGTGCCGACGCATGTATAAGATAAAGTGAGTGCGAGGTAAACAAGATCGTATAATTTTTTCAAATGACAGCCGAGTAATATGCCGGCTATGCGAGGGTAAGTGGCGGGCTAAATCTGATAATTGAGTTTTATGCCATCGCACGTCGACGTAAATCCCCGCGAATACGGCGTGTCCCAGCCGCCTACCGCCGTATGGCGCCTCCACTTATCTTACATTCTCTGCATTAAGAGGGCACCGGCGCGGCACCGCAACTTAGGATGGAATTAAAACGGCGGGGAAAGCAAAAGAGGAACGCAAATCCTCTCGTTCGTTTCGAAGGCGCTTAAGTGGAGCGAGCAGCGAAAATGGAAATCCATGTAATTTTAGACGAATTCAAATTTCGCTACAGAAATATTCTGGCACCGCACGTAATCGTGACGTCGGAGATATTTTTTTGCATTTTTCACGACATCGAAAGGAAGATTATCAAATATCGCGCGCCTTTTTTTCTTTTCAAATACGACAAATCTTGCTACAGAAGCTTCGCGCGAGAGTCGATCGATCGACTCTCTACGAAAGAGAAGAGAGAACTTGCATTATCCTGCGAGACACTTAAATTGCTGCTTGTTACACGGTGCCTGCAAGCCGCGGTCATTGATCTTCCATGAGAGAACTAGCCGCTAAATTACGGACATCCTTTGGCTCGAGTTGGATCGTTGGTTACCGACGTGCTGCACGGAATACCTGAACGCCTAATCGAAAATCACTTTCGGACCAATTCAATTATAAAACAGTTAACGGAAAAAGATTGCGGGAGAAATGCGTGGGAATAATTAAACGCATAGATGGAAATAATACCGATACGCATACACACGCGGTACTATATTCGAAAATCGAATAAGATTTTTGTTGCTCCATTATCGAATTTGCATTATGAAATGCAGCCGCTACGATATATGACGCTTGATATATGCACCAATAATTCAAATTCGCATAGGTTAATTCGCTCGGCACTTTGCTTCGGATGCAAATTTAAATGCGCGTAATGCGAAATATATAAAATAAAATTTACTTATTCAATATTATTTAATCCCACATTAAACATCTAGTTATGAAATACGCAACCAATCATAATTGAACGTGCAAAAGCGCGCTACGTCAAAAATTAACAGCAGGCTATCGAACGAATTAAACTGAAATAAATTATATCAAAAGCCGAATTAAGCGTTAATGAGTCATGCGAAATAATTCGTCAACATTCATCATGTAATACTTATTATGTAATGAATATGTAAATCATATTAATGTGTGATTACCGACTTGACGAGGCTAAACTTGTAACACAATATCCTATCTCTTCTGCAAAATCAAGATTCTCTTTTAACTTTCAAAGAGACTCGCGAGGATAGATAAGAGGATTTACTTTTATTTTATTTACATATTTTCAGCACTATATTTACCTCACAATGACTATATAATGCGTAAATCTGAACTCTAGAGTTCGTAATTTTCGACAAACTGCAAACGATAAAAGGCGCCGCTCGCAACAAGCTCGAACAAATCGGATCGTTCTATTCGTGCCGGCTTGCCTCTGATTTACGATCCCAGCTGGCCAAATCGCTCAATCAACGTAGCAGAGTGACCGGTACGTTGAAGTGTCTAGAACGAACTATCTCGTTTCCGACTTGATTGCAATCATCTGCGAGGTGCTTGCGTGCGATACTTCGGTGCCACTTTTCTCGCGACAACAACATATCTACCTATCTACCCTCGAGAATCGAATGTATCGCTATTATAGATTAATCTGAAACAATAATGAATAATGAATCAATGAGAAACAAAATGTCAGATGGCGAACAATGTTGATACCACTTGATATGTACAGCGCGAATGGAAATGCGTATCTCACGAAGCTAATAACGGCGTGGGTGGTCTTTAACCCCTGATATAACGCATATATATGTAAATCAATATTCAATTTCCTAATTAATATTAACTTCATGCAAAACTCCTCCGTTTATTATCATCATACTATTGCTTGAGAAATTAACTCTCTACTGTATATAATGATAATAATTTATCTTCTTTTTATCTGATTTTTTCCGATTCTCAAATTGTTGATCCGAATTTATGACATATATTAATGACAGTGATATATCCTTTTAAACTACTGAATGTGTTCACTTTCCGTTGATTTTTACTCCTGCATTTTTATTCTTCCATCTCTCACGCCAGGCTTATCTCACTTATCGCGATGCGCCGGCCCTGGGAGCCGGGAATCAATCCGATAACGCCAGTCTGATGAGATATCAAGCCGGAACGGTTCGTGCCGGCCCGATCGGCACATTCGATAAACACGACAATAAAGAATCCCTCGAGGTTCGACTACGTTGGCGTGTCGAATCGGCGATGACAAGATCGATCGTCGACGCGATATATACATATATATATATATATATATATATATATATATATATATATATATATATCTCGAATCGCGAACGAGCAGCGCGTGCCGCGAATCTCGTCGGGCCCGAATCCTTTATATTGGGGTCGCGTCGACAATCGGCCAGTGCGTCGGCGAGTAATTGAAGGTTGTATCGGGAAAGAGAAAGGGAGAGGGAGGGGACGTTAAGCCCGCTCGGCCAGACAAAGGCTATGCGATGAGAAGGGACGGGGAGGCATGGAGAATTAACGAATCGATCGGCAATTAACATGCTCATTTTGCCGGGGCAATCGAGGCGAGCCAGGGAACTGGCGTAATTGCGTCGCGATTATGGCGCATACCGCATTGTTCTCGCACATTGCATACGCAAACAACCGAAGATTAATTAACGTAAAATAAAATTTAATCGGCAGCGATGCGTCCTCGCGAGAAACGCGCATCTGCGGGAAAGGCATCTCAATTGCGATCTAAAATTCGACACCTGGTCATTCAAAACATTCCTAGACTTAATCGAAACGCAACTTTGAAAACAAGATTACGAGTAACATTTAATATGTAATAAAATAAAATTCAATATTTAATAAAATAAAATTAAAAAATGCATTCGTATAAATCTCGTGATAGAAATCAAGAACGAAATAGAATAGCACAAAACAGGAATATTTTTAAAAAGCGATAGAGATCAAATGGCCAACATTGTGTTTCCCCTTCAAAAAGGGTAGCTCGATCTTAATGTTATACATCTCGGAAATGAGTCTCTAGCAGCTGGTTAAACGTGTCGCAGGGGACGAAGAGAGAAACGGACGATACTCATTCTCATTTCTCCGCAGGAGTGAATGGATGTTGCGCAAACCGCAAAGGAGATGCGAATACGTACTTCCGATGTCCGCTGGCATGTAATATCAGCCGCATGACCGCGACCACCACACCACCATCGCGACTGTTTGCAAGTCGACGACGCAGTCGCGATACATATATACGTAGATTTACGCTCGTTTTATTGCCCTCGGTACTTGGCATACTTCGTTTTACGGTCGTCGCGCTCGGATTTTCGCCGTGCGATGGAATTTCGTTATTTCCGCCATGAGGTCGAAAACCACGAACATCGTACACTTCTCCCGTCGAAACAACGCGGGAGCCGCGTGCCACCCTACGAGTGTACATCCATATGCTCGGAGGTATGCAAACCTGAACTGCAAGCAGAAAAGTTCCCTCGCCACCGCTTCGTAGCACAAATAATCTTTTAGAAGCCACTACAATTTTAATTGCGATCTTTCTCTTTCACAGTTGTACTTAAGCAACAACGAGAAGGGAGAAGAAAAGCTTCACGATCAAGTTCCTGCGAAAGATAAATCGAAGCATCTATAGATATTGTTCTTCTGTTTGTTTTTCTTTCAAATTTTAGTCTCGAGATCGAAAATCCTTCCCGTTCCATTAGATATCAAAGTTTCACCCGCATGATACGTCACGAGCCGCATGACGAAGTTTCAAAGTTTAATATTATCGACCTAAGAAATTAACGATTCTTCCGTAATTTGGGCGAGAACGACGTGCCTGAAAAGTACATTAGCGAATGCAATTTGCGACCCGCACGACGCTGTCCCGATATGCAAACGTTCGATTACACAACCGAGGATGCATCAAGTTTAAATTGAATAATGATCGTTCCGCGAAACGAGCCTCCATCGCCCGATAACAACGCAACAATGATAATATGTAATTCAATTAATGTCGCGACTGTGCACGAGGGCATGCTCATTCCAATTTGCTATTCTCGAACGTACTATTCACAAACGAGCGCCCTTGGCTCGTTTTCCCCTGGCTCAAGCCAGGATCTCACTAGCATGCGTTCTTGCTAAAATTTTATCGTCGCTATATCCTTTTCACATAACACGATTTGCGTTCTTGAATTAGCAAAATATTGCAGTTCAAAACGTTAATTATAAAACGCGGACAATATATGTGTGTTCGTTTTTACCCGTAATATCCCAAAATGTACATCTTTTCGTTAATTTATGTCGCTTATTTACATAGTAATGTAGAAACGTAATAATGGGCAGTAGCTTCCGGTTCCATCACTGCCATTTATCTCCGTTAATTCCATTAATGCGCCCCGAAAGGTATATTAATTTTCGATGAAATACTTTTTATCTCGTGACGTTGAGCTAAACTAACAGCGCGGTAAAATATCATCCTGCATTCATGCAATTATCATGGGTACATTTGGATCTAAACCATATTTATGTTCTTTATTACTCATCCACTTTTTTATGGAGGATATCGACGATAATTTTATCGCGAAAACATTTTTAATTCAAGCTGTTCTACGATATTGTTGCTAACGGATTTAATACATTTTATATAGATACACGCACTGTGCTTATCTTCCCTATAATAATACTATTATTTTCATCCATTAACGGAAAGAATGGCGTTCGTATCATCAAATCGAACCCACCCCAGATCGAACATAAACTTTCGCATTGTAAAATTTCATGTTATTTCGTGTTCGGGCGAAATTGTATTTTCGATTCTACATTGCCACTAACGTATTCGTCACGTGGCAAACGCAAACAGAAAAAAAGAGACGTGTATCCTAGGGAATATCGCGTACCTGGGTATTCCTCGTATATCCGTATCCCATAAACCTCTCATCGTGAGACGGTGCGATATCTTTCGCCACGTAAAACGGCTCGTAAAGGAATTCGAAATTCGTCACGTCATGACTAACGTAGACCTTACCAGTCCTTACGTTTTCATGATATTTATGGGTCGGCGACACGTCCTGTAGCCACCTGTAAAATAAAAAGTTCTCAAGCATATATATGTTGCGCAGTATTCAAATAACAGTGCTTAATTAAAACTTTATATTATATTTTTATAATATATATTATAATATGTAAAAAGAAAAAAGGGAGAATCGCAATCAAGTATGAATTACGTTCGAATAATCATCTCTGAATAACGATAAAATTATATATATTGAAGTCATACAATAATGTAACTTTAAATAGAAAAATCATTACATTATTCACGTTATTATATTGATTCAATCACAATTTAAATTGAATTAATATTTCAAATATTATAAATCGATTACATAAATGTATTTTTAAATAATGTCAATATATATATGATTATATATATATATATATATATATATATATATATATATATGATTATACATTATTCAGTTGATTGAAGCGAATTCCAACAAATTTATACAGAGCTAATTTTTAATAAAATCACTTACCTTGTAAAGTTTGTGGCGAATTGATTATGTATAAAGACTTTTTGATGAAAGGGTCTAGCTAAACCTTTCCTCGCAAGCCTGATGAGTTCCGTCTTGTTCTGGGGGAATCTCATACGCGTATCCAACTCATATGTAGGTATTACGTAGGCGCACTTATCACAGTTGTCGTTTCTGAGGAACTCATCGAGCGCGACCGACAGATTGAAGCTCGGTATGATATCAACGTCTGTCAGAAACACATAGTCCGTCTGGCAGTTCTTGCGCGCTAAGTTACGCATATGATTCTGCGGATAAACGTTTCGTATCCGCCAATTGGTCTGCTCGCTGGATATGTGGCTCGCGAACTCGTTCAGAGTGGCTTCCGGTTTGGCACAATCAATAATATCGGGTAGCTCAAAGACGCGCGGCTGTTTCTTAGGCGGTCGCATCCTCGGTACAGCCAGAGAGAAGATCACTCTCTCTCTGATGGACTCGTAGCATTTTCTCAGGTACACCAGGTAACGTTGCAACACCTCAAACTCTTCGTCACCGGCAGCGTAAAGCGCCACGGACATCGGTCCGGTCCAGTGCAGAGCGACTTGCACCAACGAATGTAACTTTTCCACGGAAGTCTGGGTAGCCAAACACACCCGGTAGGTCTGCGACAACTCGGTGAATTTGCTACCGACTAGCACCGAATCAAACGTTCGAAATATCCGTCGTGCGTCCCATCTACCAAGCTTGATATCCAGCTGCAGATTGTTACTGTCAGGTGACGTCGGTTGATAATCCTGCGTAATACATTCTGACTGTTGTTCCTGCTGCTTGACGAGGGTACCGAGATTCCACTCGGTGACCGCGCTCACCTCCATCACTTTTCGTGGGATGGTCTCCGGCACACAAGTTTCCGATTGTAACAGTAAGAATGTTAGCAGCATGTTCGACAGCGCCAAGATGATCACGCTCGTCAGACTGAGATTCCATGGCCGGCATCCCAGCTGAAAAACAATAAAAAAAAATTTGCACGTCATCGGAACCGATATCATTCTGGAAAATTCAGATTTCGGGATACCACAAGCATACAGGAGAATGATTTTAATTAACGATCAAGTATACGTCAATTATATTTTGAATTATATTATATTCAATTATATAATTAATATTTTGAATTATATTATATTTTATTTGAATTAAGAAAAGAATAAAGTTACAAGTAATACTTATTATATTTAAAAAAAAGAAAAGATTCGAATTTTAAATTAATATATTTCGTTTGTAATATTAAGAGAACATTAATTCATTAAAATGATAGCAATGACATGATGAATTAATTATACGATTGTATGATTGTGATGAAGCAAAGATATGGAATAATAACAAAGTTCTATCATAATTCATCGCGATTTCATCTTGATTAATTATTGTGCTCATACTTGTAAAAGTCGCCGAAAACTTGACAAAGAAAGTAATCGTGATGCGAATATCATGTGTTCTCATTGTAACCTGTCCGCATTAAATCGTGGAACGACTTCCCTTTTCGCCGCATTTTACGTTCACCACTTATTCTTCCAGAACCGCGGGGCACAATGTGTCGCCGACTAGCGTGAATAATTTCATAGGGACACGTGAGCGGAATAAAATAGATCATGGTGAGATGAAGTCGTCGCGTAATGATGAATTTCGCATTTGCAGCGGCAGACTAACGTCTCGAAAAACATTAATCCAGATAATGCGAATCCTTCGAAAAACAATTGGAGGTACATGTAAAGCGTGTTATTTGCTTGTAACAAATAATTTGTACATAAAATATTTCATTATTCGTAAGAAAGCACAAAAATCTGCGAATTAATTTTGGTCGGGGGATATTTGCCAATTGTTATTTACATTTAGATATAACGTAAAATACAAGAGAAAACATATTTCTTTTAACATTTTCTTATTTAGAAATTATGCAGCTCAACGTTTGTGAAAATTATTAGTTTTAGATCCAAGAAAGATAACTTCTTTGACACATGGAACATGAGACTAAAACAGACGGTAAGAAAATACATTCGATAAAATGCAGTCAAGCGCGCATGTTGTTCTACACCGTCTTTAAACGTATCAAAACGTGTAATCGGATTATACCTTTTGCGCGTATTTGCGAGAGAAGTTAAAGAAAGTGGACTGGGGAGGGAGGGATGCGTTTAAACTAGAAATACCTCGCTCCCTTCTATAAACAGGGAGATTATCCCGATGGATGTTCCAAGCGAAGAACTTATGATAACACCGCAACGGCTAGCGTTGTTTTTAAACAAACCCATGAAAGTGGTTCGGTCATCGACGAAAGCAAACTGCTGAGCAACTTGCCGACAACAGCTTGTCGGCTGCAGAGCAAGAGCTACTTTGCTATCTTAATTATCAGTTTGCTGTTCGATGGAATCCGTTGCAAAAATCAATGCTTGTTTTATAACGAGATAAACGAGGAAAAAAGGGAAGCAGGTTTCGGATATCACAAACAAACAAAAAATTAAAACGAATGAGAGAAATATGTTTTTGCAAATTATTATCTTCAAATACAATTTTTATCAAATTTCATAAATATAAAAATAATAAAAACTTTAAAATGTTAAAAAGAAAAAAAAGAAAATGTCCAAAATTTGGTCACGAGCACAATCGTTGAAGTTTTATGTCACGAGCACAATCATTGAATCGATGAAATAAAAAATTTCTAATAACGCATTCTTTGTATGGCGCTCGCAAAAGAAATATTAATTATCATTTTTCTTTGAAACAGTAAAATCTCCAATATTTCGTTCCTAACTTGGTATTAAATACAATATCGAATAAAAATATTGCCCTTATTACATTATTCTTAAAATAATTAAAGGATTTTTATATCCTTCGCTTTGATAACGCTTCGCATATTTTTATTCAAATTTTATTATTATTCAAATCTCTACGATAAATATTTAAAAAACTAATTTTGTATGTATGTATGTCTGCGTAAAAGAATATATGTGCAGCTTACTCTATATTTACTTTCGCAGCAAAGTTTCATGAACTAAACTTTAAGGCTGAAACTTCGCGCGTCGAATTGTGGTTCGCTCAGGATGCCAAACACTCTTCCCCTCCAATATTAAACCTTACAAAAAATCGCGCAACCAACTAAATCGTGTTCAACTAACTGGGCGGGGAAATCCGCCCTAATGCACCATAGGGAACAATGTGTTGCTTCGTAAACGTAAACGTCGGTCGTAAGTATTCCGCACAACAAGTTTCGTGTTGGCAAAGGGCAAAGGGTAGCCGCAGTGTCTACTAACTGTTGTGAACCTACTGAAAATTATATACATGCCGATAAGAACTTCGGCAACCCTTCCTTGCACCGTTCAACATACACCTCCCGCTTTCCATCTGGATGTTCAACCGGCGGAACTAACACCCGAGGTAAAATCTTCGCGCCCAAGGGAGATAAATCATCCTTCTCCTACTTCCATCCTCTCCTCTCCCTCCCGATTCCCGACTCACAATCTTCCTGCACAGATCGCCAGCCTCACCGACAAGCAAACCTTGGCTATTTGGATGCGCCCGCATCTCCTCGAGCGAGTATGGGAAGAAAAGTCTCGAGTGGAAATGCATCTTCTCAAGGAGTCTTGACCGACTTGGGAAAGCGGATATCGGATGCATTAAGGTCACTTGTGTGTGGAACGAGTAGCGCGCGTAATGTATTCCTTATGATGTTACATTCTCGCGAATTACAGCCACAATATATATATAGTATGTGTAAAACGCGCGTATGTTTACCCTAAGATGCATTTACACACCTTCCTCCTGCGCAGCAGGATATTCGACGAATGTGGCAAATGCAAATATTTGATGACTCAAAGGCACATTCGAGCGTTATGTCAATTCGATGACGATGGAAACGTAAGTAAGAGTGATATTTTCATGACGTTCCTATTTTAACTAAAAAGCGCAAAATTATTAATAAGAAAAAATGTTAAAAATGTGTCTTTTAGCTCTCTAAGTTCTAGCCTATTTACTTTCATTATTATCATACTTTTAAATTTTTGCCAAGATGCTCCATATATTATACATTTATATTTCATATAATAATTGAATAAAAATAGTTCAAATTTATACACAACGTAAACTGCAAAAGAACTATTACAATTTAATTAAATTATTCAAAATGATGCTACAGTAGACAGAAAATAAAATAACGCGAGAATCGATTGTTTGATATCGATGTAACTTTATTCGCTCCCCGTTTGTAACATGTCTATAAACTAATAATGTAGGCAATTAAGTTTGACTTGCACTTATTACACATTCCTATGGATAATATATAAAAACGGTGGCTTTGCATGTAAGTTGCGTAAGCCATTAAACACATTTTGCGAAAAAAATAGAGAAAAAGTGCCGTTTTGTAGAATTGTTCAAAACAGCGACAGCGACGGAAAAAAAGTTTGCGAACTCCAGCGTACTATATTTTTCTTAGCGCGCGCTCCAAGAAAGACCACCATTACATATGACGATGATACGTATAACGTAGTAACCACAATTTCGTCATAACTATTTTCTTATAATTTGTTCGATAAACGCGATTTTTCCACTACCATGTTTTCTTTCCATTTCGCTGCTTGCCGTATCATTATTGTGAAAAAGTTAGGAACGAGTACCTCGACGACGCAATCATCTTTGTTTTGCGTAAAAAGAACCGCGGAAAAATATGTTTGCATCTTCATGTATGAAAATCTATGGAAATATCGCACGATGAAGCAAAAGTAATCTTGTAGCGCATGTTTTTATTAACACGCGATATGGTATCTTTCTCAAATCCTCCTTTAACATGTATGTTTCAATCATCACGTAAATTAATCTATAATTAATCGCAAAAGAAATATAAAATGCGATACTTGTGAAATATATTCAATAAATCGCAAACGTAAGGATCTCGTATAAAAGTTTCTTCCCTTAGAAATATTCTTCTAGAAAACAAAGTATTATTTTTTTAATGTTGCAATGATGTAATAATAAAATTACACAGCATAAACGATAATATAACAAGCAATACAGAGTATGTAGAAATGAAGTAGAAAAAATGAGAGAATATAATACATGCTGTGCACAATAAAGCAATTATGAGTATGAAGGGATTATTAAAAAGCTTTCATGTGCTACGTCGACAAAACTCGTGGACGTTTCTTTGTCGCATCACGTCCTTCGTTGTACACGTTAGTTGTAACCTAATGTCCACGAAAGGTCGTAGCACGTCGGTGTCGGGAGAGAACATCAGTTGCAGAGATTTTTATAACCCAGAGCGGAAACCCCGATGTGCAACCATGCATGCCGGTGTAAAACGCGAGAAAATTCCAGCCGTCGTCAAGGTTCGCCCGAGAGGACACTGTACCAGCGTTCGTGTCTAGGTAGGCAGATGTATTAACTCGTCGTGACGTCACACACGACTGCGGGAAAAGAGAGAAGGAGATACGCGACGTCCTCGTGTTCCCTGCAAGGATGTTTGCATGCTATTACCGCCAGCAAATCCCTCTACGTCGCAGCGGACGCTCATTACAATTGCAAGCGAGGCAGGCGCGCGTCGCAGAAAGTAATATCAGAATGCATTGGGATGTGCATCCGGAAGTGTCCCGAATCCGCGTTCTTCGAAAGGAACCCGAACACCCGACTCTCTTTTCCTTTTCTTCGCTTTTCCCCCCGGCAGCGTGCGACTGGCGAAGCAGTCTCCGCATAAAGAGAGGGAATTTAATATTTTCGAAGAAAATTCTCTCCAAGTCCATTAAAAAAAGGAGAGAGATGATCCGTGACGTGAGAATGTATAACTCAATGATCTTGTAATTAGTGTGCATATCGATTGACATTTGAGGATTAGATAAAATTATCAAATTATTATTCCGAGTAAATTCTCAATTTACGTGAATTTATATTCCGATTCAAGTGTGATTCAAGATATACGCATAAACTCTCTTTCTTCTTGCCATTCGCAAAATTTCAAATTTCAACCATCTGTTTAATCACAATCTCTTTGTAATCGATATAACAATTCCTCTGTGATTTTATCAGAATCCGATCAGTGATCAATGACACATCAGTGACATCAAACGTTCTTTTATCGAGTCTATCACCGAGACTAGCATCGTTCTCCGATAAATGCCGCACCTTGCACGGTAAGCAATGTATGCAGGTCGTTTACAAATACAGGGCGATTGCGGCGATAGAGATTCACACGAGAGGAAAGAGAAAGATCGATAGCTGAATCTATACTAATTGTAAGCTTTACGTTGTCGAAATCAATCAACATCGGTTGGAGAACGGAACCATTGAGAGCGCGCACTTGATCGATATTCTCAAAGCCATAGATAAACAGCGCAATATTAATACAAATGTAAGAAGTTAAAAAATAATGATATACAATTAATAAAAAAAAATAGAAAGCTTTTTTGCTAAATAATAGCGATAAATATAATAATAATCAACAAATATAACAATATAACAATAATAATAACAATAATCCGATTGATAAGACCAGTTTTTGCATCTGCTCGCACATATTCCATTACAATATCGTTCTCGTGAGAAATCGCGAGCTTATCGACCGGAAGACTAAAAGCTGCCAATGGAACATACATTGATAGAGGTGTACGGCATACGAAGTTCCGACGACCTATGGTAATTCCAGGCACCATGAAAACTCGTGTGCGCGTCCAAGTAGCTGCTTGCTTCGACGCACAGCTACACGAATCCCTCTATGTGGTACACGAAGAGCCGATGGCATAGGTACGCGAAGTACTGGCGGAGAGAGACTGTGTGCCAATGTGTGCGGAAGGTGGAGTCACAGCATGATTGATTATGCGAACACGTTGTTATCACTGATTCAGTCTGCTGCGTGTAGCGCGCGTGTACTGGCTGGGGCCGACCGGGGCAAATGTGTGCACATTACACAGCTAACCCATTATCAAATTGTGTACCTGGGCTTTGGGTGTTCTCGCTCCCGTTCACGTTTCACGAAGCGAACGTTCCATCGCGTAGAATCTTAGAATCGAACTCTTTAGAAAAATTTTCAACTAGTTTCAGTAATCATTTAAGAATTGAATTTTTCCATCAAATATATTTTGAATCATTAATTCTCTTACAACAATTAGCTTTACAACTCGTACACGTATGATTCTTTGTAAAAAAATTGAAATTATAATTTTTAAAATTTAATATTTTAATTTTTAAAAATTGAAATTATAAAACTGAATTTTAAGATTCCATTATCAAAATTGAGATATTAAAACAATAAAATATTACTAGAATTCAAAAACATCAAAGAGAATTTAAATTGAATTGAAAATTGAATTTTTCATAAAAAAACTTAAAGTTTTACATTTCTAATTTTGTGTGAAATAATCGGGTTAGTGAGCGTCTCGACGATTTCACATTTATACGCGCTTCAATAATACTCTGAAATTCAACGAACGCGCATACAGGCGACGAAGGATTATGGGATTATCGATTGTTTATCCGTTCCATAATGCGTGACGATATTCGATGTATGCGCGAAATTACTTTTGTACCTAGCACAAATAAATTTCCGCATACGTAACCACCCCGAGAAATCCGTACGACTCTCTTTGATGTTTTTTCACGTTGCTGGCCATTCTGGATTCCGTCAAAGATCCGGTTTGGATAGCAGATCCGTGCACGATATTGTACCACGAACCAATGTGTTGGTTTCACAATTTTCGAAATCTGTCTCTCTATACGTACTGTTAGATTGGAGGAAATTGGAATGCAATATTTCTTTTTATTAATGGACTAACGGAATAAAAGAATCGTGATATATATTGGATATCTTGCCATGTCTTATCAATAATGAAATCTGTCATTCGTAATCCGTCCTATTATTAGTCATTCATTTTACAGTAATCTTTTTTTATTATATTACATGAACGTATATATAAAGACATCTCTCATTTTTTAGTAACCTTTTTTTATTATATAAAGTATATAAAGATATCTCTCTTTGAGATAAGAAAAATAAACGTAACTGCCTCTTAAATAAAAAGGTAATAAATGATAACGTTCAGGTCGATAGAAAATATTGGAAATTGCGAGAGTATCTTCTTTTCTTTACGATTCTTCTCGCTGTAAATTATCTCTTCAACTTAATTAATGAATTTTTTCACGTTTCAATAATGACATTACGAAGTCTCTCATTTTATTTTCATCTTATTTATTAAAATAAGTTTTTCTGTAAGTAAATAATTAAAATATTTATATTGATTATATCAAAATAATTATACATCATATTGTTATTTATAATTATATATTATATTATTATTTATTTTTCTTCTTTATCAAATTATTCAATGACGTTTCGTCGGATTGTACTATTTTTTTCACATTTACACATAAAATGTTTGTTTCCATACTCTGTCAAATATCAATCTTGATTTATTATTCCATAATATGCTACATAATCATTCTGTCAAAAACTTATTTTTTGTCTTTTTATTTCGATTATACTTTATCATTCTCCAAAAATATGTGATAAATTCCATTTTATTATTTTCTGTATCGAAATATGCTGTTAGTACGCAGAATAATATATAAAGGATATAAAAAAAATATATGATAAAAAAAAAGAGAGAAAGAAAGAGAAGAAGAAAAGTGTAAAGAGAAAGTGCAAAGTTTCATGTGCAGATGGCGGATAGAGATTAAATATTTTATTATAGTTTTATTTTATTTCTATTTCAATGCCTAGGTACAACCACCGCGCACTGCATCGCGCTGGTGCAACGTCGGCGCGTAACTTAGATCGCAAAAATAAACTGAATACCATTCATTATTCGCTAGCCCATTTCGCACACAGGCGCAATGTCGAAAGTACCATTGGAAAGCTGAGAATTGGAAATTCTTTGAAATTCGTTCTCTCTCTCTCTCTCTCTCTCTTTCTCATCTCGGTTACCACTAACCATCAGATACATCAATTGAAAAGAGCCATTCATGAAAAATACGATTTGTGATAATAAACGAATCTCGCCCACCCTCCGCGCTAAAAAAATAAGCCGACGTGCGTATTAACTCTCGAAAGTATATCAGCATCTTTCGTTGAACTATAAAGACAGCGTTGAATTTCGATACTTTGCCGTGAGCCGTTTTATGCTAAACAGGTACTGATAAAAAAATCACTCTATTACCCTGGCGCCACCCTTTCAATGTTCCCGTTTATTTGCTCTCGACTTGGTCCAGTAACTTTCGGCGCACTTGTTCATGAAAATATATTCCCGACTTTGTTATCTACTAATAAATTTCTATATCATTTTTTATTAGTGAAGAGTGAAGGAATTGAAAAAAAATTAATAGAAATTTATTCGATAAAACTAAATTTCTTATCTGTAACTTTATATTAGTTCAATTTTTAGCGGCTTCATTTAATTTATTCGCTTTTTATGGAGTAACTATATCGGAAATGAGATACTTAGAAAGATACTTTGAAGATAAAAAAAGGCGAAAGTTTTTCCGTACATATATATCATGGCGTATAAAAATACTTCAACTTATATACGTCGCGCTTTAGTTTTATCACATTAAAGACCATTGAGAGAAACCCAACGAAATACATATCAAGGAACTCCTCCTTAATTCGTCATCCGGAAACGTAACGTGTAATTACGAACTGGATATGAGTGCAAAAGCTAGTTAGTTGCTTTCGATGAGAGTGCTTTGAAGATGAATCTTATGGCAAAGTCGTATGAGCAGAAGTATATCCTCGTTGCAAAAGTTAAAAACGAGAGTCATCATCCTCATCAAGTATGGCGAAACCACTGCAATTAAGCTATCTTTCTTCCTCGTCTTTTCCCTCTTTTTTTCTCCTTTGCTCCCTTATCTTGCGCTTGAATTTATCTTTTTGCGTCTTTACGCGATAATTAGTGCATCTTCAATTTTCCTGTCGGTGCTCGTATTTGCTTTGCGTAACTGTCGAGATAATTAAACAAGCTACGATTCTAAGACGTGTCACTGGCAGCCAACTGCGACGCAAAAGGTTCACGACCGGAAATACAGAAGACGCAGCAGTAGTCAAGCCTACTACTCGTTTTCTGTTTCTCAGACATGTAAATCTTGTGCAACATTCCCTCGAGCCATCGCAACGAATAATTACTGTTCTTCTCTCTTGATGTGCAAAAAGCTACTACTTAATGAATAAAAAATTATATTTCAAAAGAAGATACAATTTGCGAATTGTGAATATAATTTTTATGTTGTTGAAGTGCATTTATAGAAGTTTAATGATACATTCGATGAATTCTGCATAACATTCTGTAGAATAAAATAGAATTGTAGACATGTCATGTTTAATCTGATTAAAAAAAGCGATTTTCCTCTCTCTAAAGTAATTTATTTTAAATTTTTAAACAAATCTACCTCGAGCCTTAAATACGCGAGGGAAAAATATTTGATAAATTCGAGTTAAATGTAAATTCAACTAGATACTCCTCAATTTGTATAAAAATGAATTAAACAATATCAACAATCTGAATTACTTTAATTTGTACGTAGACGCACAATGCGTGTGCAGAGAGAAAAATTTTTCATGGATTTTTCGAGCATAGAAAATTAAATTGCTCTCTCATAGATCTCTTATTTCAAAACCTGTAAATATTATATCCAATAAAGGGAATGCGAAAACACGCATGTTCGCCATTTAATAAGAGTCCTTCATCAAATTCAGTGCGATGGAGCATTATTCCAAGATTGCACTTCATAGAATCGGCGTATCCCGTAAAAAATGATGAAGACTCATAAATATATGCAATATAAGCGTGCAAAGCGGAAGTGCGAACGTCGAACAAAAAAAAAGAAAGAAAAAATTCGTCTCTCACAGAAACTTCAGACGGACGGTGTCGATATTCGGCGTCCACTATAATGCAACGTTTTCGATTCGCATATCCGGTATGCATCCGAACCCATTGAAAACACAGCCGGAAACGATAAAACAATATACCTGGTCGCGCTCGTGAGCCTCGCATCGAAAACACTTGGAAAATGTATTGAAAACACTCGAAAATGATTGAAATCAAACAAGTTACGTGGTTGAGAGAGAAAGCGAGAGAGACGAGAGAGAGAGAGAGAAAGAGAGAGAGATATATATATATGAGTGAGAAGGAGAATTCTATCTATCGGACATTCCAAATACACGGGGTCGATAGTTCAGATCGAACCAACGATTTTGGACGCTGCTCGTTGGCAGGAGATGCTATCAACGAGAGCAGTGGCACAGAAGGGTAACTCGACCGCGGATAAATTGGTCGTTTCGCGATTGCTGTATCCACGGTGTATCCACGTCGAGTATTCGCTATATTTTCGCTCCAGACCGGCCGATCAAGCATCCGGCGGATTATACGAATGCTGATTTTCGTCAACTCATTCGACGACGCCACGTAACACGAATGAAAAATCTAGTTACGTATATCTAGCAGTGCATTCATGTTATTGATGCACCTGGCGCACTATATTTTCTCCTTAAAATCTTTCCAGATGATCGACCAACCATGTGTCGACTATGGACAATCCGTAATAGTTATAAATTATAATATAGTTTAGTAATTATAGTTATAAATTAAATCTTCTTTTGATTATTATATAAAAGTTGTTTGAAATTAAATCTTCTTTTGATTATTATATAAAAGTTGTTTGAAACTTTGTTTTTTAGATTAAAGGATGGCTAACTGATTTAATGAAAAGTACTGTTGTGCAAATGTTAAACACAATTCATGAGAGAGAGAGAGAGAGAAAGAGATCTTCTCTCTATATTTATCTCTAAAATTTTCAGATATGAAAATGGTACATTATACGTAATTTATTATGTATGCGGAAATTTTCGATATAATCGCGATGTTTTTATGAAACGTACAGTCTATAGCCGATTATTCCACGGACATTGATGCGCGAAGGAGATTATGAATCAATAAAAAACATTACATTCTTATTTGTTTAAAAAGGCATTCGATAAAATGAAAATTTTTTTTAATTTCTTGCGCTCAATATATGCATGACTATCTATCTATAATATGTAAAACATAGAAAATTTAAAAGATAATTATATAAGTACACAGTCCATAAATTATAGTATCCAATATCAATAATAATATGTTTCTCTTAATATTTATATATGTAACAAGATATATATAATAGTGAGAATAGTAACTTAATAATTATTATTTAAAACTATTGTTCTTATTATTGGTATTAATGCAAAAACCATTAGCATGATACGAATTTGTGTCAGCTAGCTCGTCACAAAAAGGATCTCGTATCTGATATACGATAACAAACGCGCCACAATTAAAACGTAAATAATCGCGGTTTACATAAATAATCATCGGTATATCGACGGAACCGTTAATGCGAAACACTGTTAATTATTAGATTTATTCGTTAATAATTGCCAAGCAAAGTGATGAGCCAGGCTGATAATTAACGGGGACAACACAGCAGAATGGGCGAATCAACGCGCGATGAATCCGCAATTAGGAAAAAAACCATCATCAGCTTCGCGGACATTTATGAAATATACAAACTTATGGGAGCGTAAAATATGTATAAAATCATCGCTCGCGCTCGAGAAATTTTATTTATGCATTAAGCGAGCGATGATTACGTAATTGACAATTATTTCAATAGAGCCACATTAGATAAAATATAATCATAATTTGTTTGTAGCGAGCCGCTACAAACAATTACATGTACGCTTTTTCAAACTTCGTTACACGAAGCTTTGTATAATGCTTACATTATATTAATAATGTAAAAAATAAAAAGAAGGGATTTAAGTTATTACGTGAGGATACAGTCGCGATTTACAAGCGATCAACAAGCTCCGATATTAAGTATATTGCATACAACAAAGAGCGATGTATACTTAAACGTTAATAGTTTATTCTAAAATAATACAATTTTTATTATCACCTCCTCGCAAGGTATCAGTCAATGATATTTAATGACAATGATGTTTTATTAAAAAAATGTGATCGTTCATTTTTTTCTTTGTATATTGATATATAGCTATAAAGTATAAGTATACATTAATATAACCATAAATTATTTCCAAGACATTCTCTTTTTTTTCTCCAATTGATTTATATATTTATTTTATGTATCGATATATTGAAAATATATAGAGAGGAAAGTGTCGCCTCGTTTCTTTTGCGTAATTAATACGAGCCGACAATTGCTCGTCTGTCGCGACTGTATCGTTGAACCGCGAGACAATATGGTATGAGTAGCGTGTAGAGAAAGTGCGCGTATCAACACTTCTCTCTCGCGTCGATTCATTAAGACAGCTTTCATAGGGTCGGGTAACCGGCGCGATTATTGCCTCGCCTGAAGCGTCCCAATCAACAGAGCGTCAGGTATCCTTGTATGGATGAGCGCGTGTCGAGGGACGGATGGGCATAAACGAATGGGCGGCGGGAGGAGAGGAAGGAAGTGCGAGGAAAGGGGAGTCGAACCGAGCGAAATAGAAGATAATTCCCATTGTTCCGCGTTGAACGCCCGCGAGGCTCCCGCCACTTCAAAGCCGCGTTGCGCGCGCCAGTTCGCCTCTATCTCTCCCGAGCCGTAACTCTCTCATCGAACCCGGCGTCTGGCAGTTAATGAACTGCCCTTCGGCAGTAGCAACGCACACCGTACGTACTCACCGTCCTAGGAACCCAGCCAACCGTTGTAGAACCATTATCCATTTACATAAAGGGCTGCCGCGGAATCGGAACTGAAGGTTTACGCCGAGAACTTCGTTCCTTTTCTCCCTCCTTTCGAGAACTATCCTCTACTTATCCGAATTAATAGTCCTCGATAAAATACATATCGATTTTCATCAATTACGCGAGCGTAAGAAGAATATTTTTATCTAGGAAATTATATGGTTATAAAATGTACATTAACGTTCTTTATGCTTAATGCGTATGATTTTATTGCAGGAGATATATCTGAGTCGTATCGCGTATATTATAAATTTATTTATATTAATGCTTTCTGAAATTTGAAGTTTATTGCGATTTTATTACTGTTTATATCTATACATTTTATATTTTTGCAGATATGTGGATTTATTAAAATTTTTATATGCAATGCTACTCTATATTTATTCACATCTTTTTTATATACTTTGTAGTAGTAAAAGAACCGAATTAAAATTTAATATCGGTGGCATAATACTACAACACATTCTCATCGTTTATTGATATACACAATTTTCTATGTATAGCTACGAAAAATTCCTCCGATATAATTTCATAAATGTGCCTACCGACTTCCTTGGATCATTATCAACAAATACAGATCGTATCGCAAACATATCTATCATGAATAAAGTACGTACATATATCTATGAAATATTAATGTATATATTCCCGTAGGGGATGGTACCTATATATGTATATCGATGTCATAAATGAGAAATAAGATAGCAGCATATCTACCTTAACCAACGTTAAAGGTCGCTCAAACTTGTGACATTAATTAAAGATCAGCACAGATTTAGACATGAGATTATAGATATAAACATATGAATCATCTGAATGAAACTATATATGCTGAATCAAATGAAATGGAACGAAGGATACAAAAATGAAATCAAATGTCAATAGTGGAACACGATTAATGGAAACCAAGAGCAATCAAAGCTACTTCTACAAACACGTGAGAATCGTTCTCGAGTGGCGACACCTTTTCCGTGTCCGCTCGTTATCAGACACACAGCTGACACGTTCGCTAGCAACGACACACAAGCAAGGGAAAGCGAGTAGCGCTGCTCCACCGTCACTCACAACAAACCCCACTCGCGTGCAGTCGTTATTCCCCGGACAGCGACGAGCGCCACCGCGTCAACCCCCTGTCATCGCTCGCAGGGCGCCTCGCTCGCTTACTCACCTGAACCATTGATGTGTGCTGGCACGCGAGACAGACTTCCCCGCTTGACGGCAGTCTGATGGCGTAATCGGCCGATTCGGGTTGACGATGTTCACCGTACATCCGCCGCCGTCGGTGATGGTATCATCGACGCGGTACGTCCTGACGGACGACACACGCTCGCTCGCGCAACCACGCCCGCGAGTATCTCCCGCCGCGCGCGAGGGACACGTCAGAGTGACCCGAGGGAGAAAAAAAAGGTAAGAATCTTGTGCGCGTTTATTTACGGATATCTATCTGAGGCCTGACGAGTTATCAGCCTCGGAGACAGTTTTCTCTCGCTCGTGCAAAACTCGCTGCAGCGTGTCGGCAGGTCAGTTCCGCGCATGCGACGAGCGCGCGCGCAACCGGTGGATCGATCAACCCTTCACGGCGGGTAACGCCACGTTCCCTCGTGATATCCCGCGAAGGTCTACCGTCACGACAGGGATCGAGTAGAGTAGGATAGCGTAAGGTAAGGACCGAGTATTGGTTATTTGCGAGAGACATAATGTCTCCCAATGTGCGGTTAAACTTTTATAATTAACAATTTTGGAAATGTATATATATACGTATGTAAAAGAGTTTAACACATGCAAAAATAATGGTAAAAGTTTTTGATAAATAAGTAAAAAGTATTTGATAAATATCTGTTTCATTTGATCTTGCTTATAAATTATGCATATTTCTTATTCATTTTAATTCATTATTTCTTATAATTTTCTTGCATCAGTTACTGTTTTTACAAAAAATTTACTGAAAATAAGCACCCTGGGCCTAAATCTCAAAACGTATTACATATGATTAATATATTTTTGTTAAAAGATCATTACTGAAATTATCGAAAATACGCAAAAATTATTGAAACATGAAAGCGATTGCAACTCGCGGGAATGAACAAGAACCAATGTGTCGTGAAATGAAAAACAAATATTAAAAAATTTCAGACTCGATAAATCGAGAAGCGAGTAACGCATGTTGGGCTATGCGAAACCTGCGAAAGTAATTTCAGCCGCGGGCGATAAATATATTGTTCAGAAACAGCGCTCTTGATTATAGAAGCGTAATAACAGATTTAACCGTGACCGTGCCAGCGGAATCATCTTCCCCTAGAACAACAGTAGCGTATTTACATATTCAGAAGAGCAACATGATGGGAGCGAACACTTTATAGTCGCTGATTTTCCGGATCTTTAACTCGGCTGCGTAAAACGCCATGTGGATCATAGCCGATAAAAATATTCTCTTAGTACTCGTCGGCTCCAACTATCCCGTGTGCGATTCGCTGCTTTTGGCAAGCGCTTATTTTCCGCACGATCATCGTTCTCTAGGTGGAAAGAACTTTGAATAAGTCTAGAATCGTGCAGAGAGAGACAAGTTTTCGGTATACAATTGCATACCGTAGGGATTCGTTCGCATACATGCTAGCGCATGTAAAAAATAGATATTCAAAACACGAATAAAAATAAGTGAACTCATCGAATATTGCTAAATCTATATTATTTATATATATTTCATAATTTTTTAAACTTTTGGTTCTTTTCTTTGTGACTAATTGTAAGATTACCTATTACTATTGTAAGATTTTGTAAATATAGAAAAAATCAGGTTAACGTTGTTGACAAAGCGACTCATTTTTTCGTAATTAAAATTTCAGGTTTCTATAATAACTTATCAGAGAATCTTATATAGAGATGTTTTACAATATATATATATATATATATATATATATATATATATATATATATATAGGTATATATATATATATATATATGTTCGCGTTTACGTCCATACGTATTACCGTCGCAACTCGTTTCGTCGCTGCATCAAGGGGGTAACGGATATGGCGGGAATACGAACCGCCAGAACATTGAGTGAATTATTTATTCGGATGGAATTAAGTTTAAATATTTTATCCTCAGACTAATCTCACGGGCACAAGTGCGATTTATTTATGGGCATCTCGTCGACCTGCCAAGTCTACCAACTGCGTCTCGACAATATAAGCACGCGTGTGACAAAGTAGGGAAGTATAAAAGTTCTTGACGGAAGCCGGTCGGACCAGTTTGAGAGAAACGGATCACGATTGAAAATAAGACCGTCCATCTGCGGAAACGAATGATCGATATTGCGATATTTCATAGACGCATGCGAGTTTATCCGTGTATAGCAAAATTGTAGTAATATCGCTTTCAAATTAAACTGGGCCACGCAATTTAAATACATACATATTTGTCGTATGTTATAATATACGTCGGGTTATTTCAAATAGATGTAAAAATATGATAGAAGATATAGATCTACATATATAAAGTACGTGTAAACAGGAATATATATGATGGACAAATATTCATCGATGATATGACATGGAAAATGAACCGCAGTAAATATCGATCTGCAGTTGTAAAAATAGGCCGTTAAATAGAGAAATTGCGTACAAGAGAAGCGAGAAAAAATATCTAAAAGTTATATTTGTAGTGATTTTTATACTATTTTATTTACCTGAATTAGTGGTGATCAAGAGTTTAAGGCTTGACGCATAAGACGATCCGCCAATTTTTTCTCCTGCAAGTGACGCTGTTGCAAAGTTTCCAAATATGAGTCTTCGAGAACGTTATATGAAGCGAGCGACGAGCTGAAATTCGGCGTTTTCTCGAGCATTTCGACCTCTTGGGACGGCGATGTTTTACTCGGGACTGTGATGATTTCCTTTCCTTTCGGATATCTGACAGGACACTTTAAGACACTCTCTTGCATCGCGCAGTCCGTCTCAGGGATGCTTGAGTTTTCACGATCCTGAAATAAACGAGACAATGTTATCGACGATGATCTTGCCGCGCGACTTCTTTCAGTCTCTCCACTCCATTGCAGAGATACACGAATAATTGCACGGCGGAAAAGTCAGCTAGAGTATCCGAGAGTGAGGTTGCAAAAGAGCTCAATTTACCTTTGAGGCGGCAACGTCCCGATCCTTCAAAGGGGGCAAGAAACATTTTTGAGCGATGGCGCGTCTCGACTGTGAACACAAAGAGGATAAGTGCTCGCGGGACGAGTAGGTAAGTCACTTTGATCGAATAAATAGGAAGAAAAGGCGGAAGAATCAAATGATATTCACGGACTATGATTTTACACTTTGTCTGGCGCCGATAACCTTGAGTCTTTTCCAGCGGCAATGACATAAGCATCAAATTTTATTTTAAAAGTAACTAATAGAGATTCTGAACATATATATATAGAAATTTGGATATGAATATATATAATATTTTATTTCTGGAAATCACAAGTACTTCGACGAAATTAATTTTATTCTTTCTTAGAATAAAAGGAGCAATAAGAAGCAAAAGTTAAATTAAATTGTGCGAAAAATTAATAAACGAGACCGTTTAAATATAATTAATATTGCAGCTTCTCCTTCATCATAAAAAGATCGATATCAGCGAATAAGAGAGACGCGTATCGTATACAAGCATAGGAAATACGCTGCAAATGAAATTTGTCTATCGTAGTATGCGAATCACGAGACTACTTCTCCTTGCGAGAAGCATAGCATAGGTTTATCCACGTGCGCTACTATTCCCTCTCATTCGCTTCTCGTATCTTCAATTTCTGCCTATGCTTGTGGTCGTTGCGGTCCATAATAGTAGCTTTGTACGTATAATTGAATTTACATGCGGATAACAGCATTTCAAATGGGTCACTTCTATACGGTCACTCCTCGTCCGCTACGTGAACTTGACACATCAATCGCATCTTACATCTACGCAGTATGCGAATCTAATATAATAGTATAATGAGAGTTTTCGGCAACGAACAAATCATATGCAGAAAGATAGTAAAGATAGTAAAGATAGTAAAATAAAAATCGAACTCAGTAGTGATCTTCAAACTATAAAACAACAAATTAAACAATATTTTATGTGCATTATACATACAAACCATAATGTGTGAATGATAAATTAATCATTATAACATCGCAGAAATATTTTAATATAAGAATTTTATTCTATAATTTGTTTTTATTCTAAATTTGTTGGTAAAAAAATAATATATTAGAGCACCATGGATCAAATTTAATTTTTAATTTTATATATATATATATATATATATATATATATATATATAATATATAATATAAATATTGATAACATTAAATATTTTATGATGCAAAGTGCAACAAAAATCATAACGTAAATTGAAAAGAATATTGATGAAAAATAGCTGAATAATTATTTAATTAAATAAATAAATAAAAATAAGAAAAATAAATAAAAAAATATATACAACATATTTTACTAAGATTTTTTAATTTAAATTAATAAAAATATATTTTTACTTATTTTTAGATATTTATATATATTTTTTATCTACTCTTTTCCTAATTTATTTAATAATTTATTTTACAGCTACTTTTTATTAGCATCTTTTGATTTATTCTATGATTTTATTCTGTATAATAAAAGATTTAATTCAATTGATGTATGTCGTATCGAATTTTTGCTACACAAAGTTGTCAAAGTAATCATAAAATTTTAAAATATGTTTATCAAGAGTTAAATTTACTTTTTTATTTATTCAAATCACATAAAAAGATATTTTGTATCTAATTTAGTACTATTTATTAAAGCGTAAGAAACGTGAACAAACGTTGCCAGTATACGTTCATTAACGGAGCTTCCAATAAATGTTAAAACAATATTGTGAATTGCCTCTACAGCCTTGATCAAGATAGGGTATTTGCATGAGGAAATTGGACGGATTCTGTGCGTTTACATCATTCTCGCGTTTGCGAATCGAAAGCAACGCAAATTTGTTTATTATTTTTATAATACGCGAAATATAAACGTTCATTATTTTTACAATACGCGAAATATATATATATATATATATATATATATATATATATAAAAGAAATCTTGATGTATAATACTATATATCGTCTATTTGCGAGTCATTGTGACGTAAAATTTCCATAATATTTATAATTTGCAAAGTTTAAGTAAAAGGTATTCCTTAACGTAAAGAACAATACCATCATGATGATACTGTCGTGAACACACACTAGATTCTTCCGGCGTTAGATCGGCCAAGTGGAAACACACGTAGTAGCAACCACGGCACGGTGTTCCACGCGAATAATCGTTAAGCTCGAACCTTTGTAATCTCGCGAGATCAGATCGTGAGCGCGTTCCCGGTTGAAATGGAATAATTGAATACAAGTTGCCAAAGTGCAATTGACTTAGCCGTGGCCGATACGAAACTAAGTTATTCTCGGAATTGTATCTAGGGAATGGAGCGCGCGAATGGAGGATACGACCCGACGGAATTTCATTCTACCGTTATGAATATTTTGTCTCGCAATGAGACTCCCTCCGCCGTGCGTTCCAAACATCTTTCATCTTGCGGATCGCAACGCCTCTTTTCTAACGTATCCATCTCCTTGACGTATAATAAATTTCATTTGTAAATATATCGAAACGTGCCAGCGGGTAAATTGAAAATATATATATCAGATTAAAACAAATTATAAATTAAAAATATAACAAATCTGTAAATAGTAAAATCATATATATCTTGATAAATATTTTACTAAATCATAAGATGACTACTAATTCAATAGTGGCTATATTCCTCCGATTCGTTGCGAATTCGTTACGAATAATAAAATTGGCTTTCATTTTCGATCTGCCAATATAAATTATTGTTATCCATTCGTTACGACTCAACTGATCTCGCGAATAAATAAATAATTTAAATTTTATAGTTGGGTCGCTGTCGCGCACAATTAAATGAGAAATTGATATGACAGCGAAAGCAAATGGGTAATGACGAGCGTCAGAACAAGATACGCTGCTGGAAGGAGGAAGGTGGAATGAGCGACGAGATAGAATATAAAAGGGGAGAGAGAAAAGAAAAACGTGGTCTCGGCATTGTTAACGTGGAACGGTACGTACGTAATTAATTTCATTTATAAATCTTGCGGCCGGTCATTACGAGGCTTGACTTTCACGAGTGCGTCGGGTAAAACGAGCTAGTGCCCGTCAGCAATGCCTCTTTTGCATCCTCTAATTGGCAATTAAATATCGACCGTAACGGAACCGAATGCCATCGATGCTAATTTATCAAGCACAAACTGCGATTTTTGCCTCGTCCATTATTTTTTTCCGACATTATATTCCACTGGATGGCCGTCAACGTGATCGTGCTTAGCGATTCGTCGCGTGAAGCTGGAAAGCGAACTTTTGCAAAAACGTAATTACGGATTCTCAGATATGTACGGATATCGAATGGAATTTTCTGAATCTTGTTTTCGATAATGTTCGCGAATTCCTCCGGATAGAGTGCATACATTGTCGGGCACGAAATAAAATGCCTATTCCAACTGTTACGCGATCATGAATGAAGATTCGACATTTTGTGTTTAAAAGACGAATACGTGCGCTATACTCAGCTGCGTAAAGACATTTCTATATTGATTCATATTACTTTTGTTTAGAATTCTTTCTCACATACAAATCTTGAATAAATAACTAAATAAATAATATAATACATATGAGATAAAAGGAACACACGGAATATATAACATATTTCATTTAAAATTAATTTTAGAATTATTTGTACTTCTTTTTGGATTAATTTGTGAGATATATAAAAGTCTATCTAAAGAGGAAATTAAATAATAAAGAGTTTATCTGAAGAGGAAATTAAATAATAAAGAGTCAAATGAAATAAAAAATTCAGCTTCACTACCTTCGAAAAAATAGCACAACGACTTAGTTCCGTATAAACTTGAGAGCAATGTACATTTGGCGAGAATATGTGAGAATGGCATAGTTGTCAAATGTTATCAATTTAGCCCTTCATGCCTAAGGTAAAATTCGCGAGCGGTAATCCATCGAAACACACGGATGTATCTCGTACCTTGAGTCTTCTCGTTCGTTGCAGTATCTGCTCACGATTGCGCGCGCTAACCGAGTCTCCGTACGATCTCCGGCGCATCAGCCATTCTCTCTGCAACAACAAACAATCCCTGAAGCTACTACTACTACTACCATCACTATTGTTACTACTACTACTACTACTACTATTGCTACTACCACTTCTACTACTACTACTACCAGTTTGGTCCAGTGAAACTTTCAACCTAAACACGTCGCCGCGCTACGTCTGACTAAAGGCTTTATTTACTTTTTGCGAGAGTTTAGCGCGACGGGGGGATAACCTCTACGACTAGCGCGCATACGTCTGCACTTGTATATATGCGAGAGTATACTGGCGGCCGCAAATTTGCGGACAGATGTGGTTGTAGATTGCTGTTTGCCATGAAGAGGCGTACGTCGACGAAGGTGCGAGTAAACATGACATACGAGTAATATCTTTCTAGATATAACGAAGCTGAGTGTAATACCGATATATGTATATATATATATATATATATATATATATATATATGTGTGTGTGTGTGTATGTATGTTATTTATGCGTTTTCTACAAATTCCTATAATATTTCATAAATCTTATATAGTAATATAAATTTAAATATTCCATTGGATACAGCAAATAATATTAAAAGCTTCTAATATATTATTCAATAACATTAATCCATATTTATTTAATATTAAATGGATGGCGCGATGCTTGTTCAAGTATCAAAAATTTGTGTTGATATATTTAAAGCGAGAGCGTTAAATATTAATTTAATCTATTAGTACTTGACTCAAAAAAATTTATTAAACAGAAAAATTTCCGAAATATGTAAAAAGTATTTTTAAATGTAAAGAATTTATTATTTTCAAATAATAAAAGTGGTAAAAATCTCGGAAATTACAATGAACACAAACATTCACGTTTGATTGATTCTAACTCGTCATTTACACAAGAAGAAACAGATCGATGATGTAATATATATTTGCAAAGGAAATTTCATGATTATGAAAACCATACGTGATTCTAAACAAAAATTAAATATTTCTCTTTGTAACTGCAAACTATATCATGCTTGTCTTTGTAATTGCAAACTATATCATGCGAGTCTTGGAACAGTGAGGTCGATCGAACGAGTTGCATCGAAAATCGAGCTGCCAAGTCGACTCGAATCCGATACAAAGTAGATTATGCAAATGCTCATCGAACGAAGTCGATGACGAAGAAACCGGCAAAGAGGTTGAAGATGAGACAGCACAAAAGAAACGTAGAACGGGATAAACCGAATCGTGGGAAACGGAAGAAAAGATAAAGCTGGCGATCGAAAAATAGATGGAAGGAGAGAGAAAGAATCCCATCACACGAAGACGAGAAAAAATCACATTTAACAGAAGGAACAGATCAGTCATAATAAATTTAACAGTGGCTTCCTTAAAAAATAGATCCAAGGAATGAATTTCGTATTTTTTCACTTAAGCATATATCGAATCTTTTTGTCTAATATATTTAATATAACTATACCATAAATAATAATTGAAAATCTCTATTCTCTTATTACTGTCGTATAAAATAGTATGATTATTAAAATATCAGCACAAATTTTTGATGCTTGAATAAATATGTTACCTATTAGTATTAAATAAACACGAAATTGTGTATTGAATAATATATTAGAAGTTTTTAATATTTTTTGTATTCAAAAATTATATTATTATACAAGACTTATTAAAAGATATCATAATTAATCTACTATCATAATCTTATTATATCATAATTAAATCATCATATTGATTTTATAATTTGATTATAATAATTTAGTAAACAGTATAAATAATTATATGTATAATAAATATGTATATGTATTAAATATGTATATGTATACATGCGCGCACATGTATATATAATTATGGAAAGCATAATAAAATATTAAAAAATCATATTTTATGTTAAATATAATATTTTACAACGTAATCTGTATAATTACAAATTAAAATAATTGCTTACTGAATGATCACATATTTATGGATTTATTTTAAAATTTAGTAATATCTGATTGGAAGTATTTTTTTTATTGGTGATACAATATTAAGGATCCAAACTAACATCATGTGTAATTGACCATAACATCTCTTAAATGAATCGATATAATTATAGATATTCTGTCAGTGTCCCTTTAGCCATCACTGTCATCCGCTGACATTTCGTCGGCTTACTCTCGTCGACGTTTCATTTAAACTGTCCATGACGGCAATGTCAGCGGCGGCAGTGATGGCGGCGACTTCGTCGGGAACAAATTTGCCCCCGTATATTGCTGTACTTATCTGCTCCGGTACCCGGGCGTACCCAGTAATCCCGGATAATAGCCTGCGAGTGTACAACGAGCGCGCGCGCGCTTATATAAGAAACACCCGGATAAAAGTCCCTCCGGGTCTTCTCTCCACGGCGTTCGCCGTTAGAGCGGAAATTCCTGTTCGCCTGTACTTGGATCTGGTATCGGCGAAGTTCGATTGCGCAATTGAAGCTTTTTACGGCTTTACGTGTCGCGGTTCTCTATAGCGTCTAATTGCGGATAACGTATTGCTATGACGCCGCCCTTTTGCGAGATGCCTTCCTATAGCACATCTTATACTTTCGCGTGATAGGATTTCTTGTCTTATTTGATGTCGATTTTTAATCAGAAGATTTATATTCAGATGTACTTTTTATTTTATATAAATCTTTGCGATAAAATATGGATTTAAAAATCCTAAAGTAAAGTGCAATTTAAGTTAAATAAACAATTAACTATTGTTAACTATTCTTATCTTCAATGCTTTTAATCTATATGTAATAGCATAATATTTATGAAATTTATTAATCCATACTATTAATTATAGTTAATATATTGTATTTGATAAAATATTTTTCATATATTTAATGAAATTTTTTGATTTGATTCTTCAAAAGAAAAAACAAAAGAAAAATTTAAATTTAATTTAATTTAGAAGATACTCTATAAGATGTATCAATTTTATAATAAATTCTACGTGGTATGAGTTTTTAAAAAATATATATTAAATTAAAGTAACTTGTATGATTGACGGGCGGCAAATGTGTATGCACGCTAAACGAGTTTTATCGTCGCTCGCGGCACTTAGAGAAGGAAACCTCGTCCTTGCTCATCCAACGGAGGTGAAACACCTTGAAACTTTTTACCGTGAACCCACCATCTCCGCCCGCGGCTCCAGGAAACGATGTTGGGGGACCCTCGTGATGCAGTAACGAAGCATTTCCGCTTGCCCCGAGGCGCGCTTAAAGAGAAAGGGTTTCCGACGTTCCGAGAGGGTGAGTTGATGGCTGCTCCCGTGAAGCCACGTGAAATTTTAATTTCCAATCTGCTAAAATTGTTCCCGCGAAAACGGTACAACGCGACGGAGCGTAACTCTCGGATTCCTTTTCTTTCAGACACGCGCAAACGAATACACCGGTATCGGTCCACGACCAGATGTTGCATGGTGTATGAGAAAGGCTCTCGCGTACCGTAAACCCTCTATTGCATTTCGCCAGCCGCGATAGAGAAACCATAAAAAATTTACAGATCGCTCACCCTCGCCGAACCGCTCAAAGATTGCGAGAATTTACTGCATCTTCCGACTATGAGGATGGCATATTTTCTATCGCGCACCTGCCGTCTCGTACAGAATTTTACGATTTTGATGATTCGAAAACCGAAGAATATCGACTAGTGCAATTATAAAATATCATATTTTATGAATCTAGATATCATTAGAATTGCTTATGTTTTATTTACTGCATATTTAATTTACGAAATTTGTATCATTCGCGAATTACCAGAAATATGGACCTTTTTAGAAAATATTATACATATTAAAGTCCTTGCTATATTGCTATCGTTACTTGTAATAAATAAATAGTAATATTTGTGCGATTATTGACGATTTTGAGAAATCTATTTAGAGGATTTAGAAATATACTGAAAAAGACTACTATAAATAAAAAATAAATACACTGTAGCAATAAAATGTAGGTGAACCGTGTGAATATCACACATAAAGAGAAACAATATATGCGAGAAAAAAAGTATAATTCCGAATTAATAAAATATGAGAAAAAAAATTCATGAAAAATATTTCAGAGATTTCATTAAAATTTTAATAATTTACTAACTGTAATATGAAATAACGAGAGCGACAATTTAATTATTAAAACAGACATATATAAATTTTGGCTTTTACACTGAAGTGTGATTATCGCGATTAATGGATTAAAGTAATTTCCAAATTAAATTTTCGGCGATAAACTGCGTGACGTACTTCTTCCGCGCGCATCCTTCAGACAAATGGACGAGGAGAATTCACGATGCTCATCACCGTACACGTACATGATTGCTAGGAATACAATTCGTCGTATGCAGCCTCTAATTCAATATTGCGTATTCGCGCCGAGAAAATAGGAAATAGACGCCAACGAAAATAGCACGCCCGAGCTCGAGAACAAGAGTCGCGTATTTATTAAATTGAAGTTACGAAGCCGTGCTCGTTGTCGAGGTAACTCCTTCGTGGAGAAGTGCTACGTCTTCCGTGAAAGTGTTAACTGCGACGTCGGGTCCTCGCAAATACGACACGACAGAGTTTTCTTCGCCTCGCTTATCCGGCGACAGAAACCTCTCTTATAGCAACTTATGAACGGGCTAGCTTCGCGCGATAAAGTTCCCATTTTTCGAATCGAGCTTCTATTTCACGTCAAAAAAACTTCTCACGTCCGTTTTTCCATGTTATTCAACTGAATCCATTCAAATTGATCCCTTACTATACGGTCAATATTCGACATAGATGTGTTTTACTCTTTACTTTTCTGTCAAAGTTGTCCATAGAAGTTTCGCACGCGAAACACTGAGCTACATTGAGCAACGAGTTGCATCAACGATGAGCATCGATGATGCCGAAGAATTAATCGAATTATCGCATTAATCGAATCACGGTTACGTTCCTACCGTAACACGTGTAACTTCGTCGGGCCAAGAGAACGTTGTTTATTAACGTACGTACTCTCGGTACGATCCAGTCCGTAACGTAATTACCTCACATCGAGGACACTAACAGCGAAGACGCAGCAATAAACATCTAGCGAGATAAAAGGATAAGGATAAAAGAAACGCGGGCGAAGATAAATTTCGCGATAAAAGCACAAGCGAACTCGGCACGCCAAGTTTTAATGACATTCTCGAGTAATATAAAATACTTTTATACTCATTATCAAGAGAGCAATATAGAAAACGTGAATTATCGAAGCGAGGAAACTTTCCTTGTCCCGGAAACTTTGATCGAACGCGCGGGCGACAGATAAGTTTTCGGAAATGAGAATTGCGTGCCGTGCCTCTAAATCTCGCTTCAACAATCTGATCCCGATTTTCTATCTGTAGATAGAGAAACGTCGGAGAAATATCGCGCATTTCAAGCATGTCAGAATTCTGTGTAACCGTAACTTATAATGTATAACGAAAAATGAACTATCAAGAACATATTTTTTTTCCTATGTCAAATATAATAATATATATAATTGCGCGAATCAAATATATTTGTATTTTATATATTCTCGCAATATCTCTTTTATTATATTATTTTATAATTTTGTTATATATGTATCTATTATATTATATATTATATATTTCATTTTTCTGTTGCTCAACTAGTATTTGCTCTGAATTAATAACAATAATAAAGATAATAATAAATCGGATAATGATGAAAATTATTATTATTATTATTATTATTTCATAAAAACGTGTGTACCTTTGCTTGTATCTCATCCTTATCAGGACCCAGGGATCGATCAGGTCTTGGCATCGATAGACTCCTATATTCTTCGATGGTATACGGACGATATCCCGGTTTCTGGGACTTGTCCGAGCCACTATGTTCGCATTGCTCTTCTGGAAAGGAACGTATTCCTCGATGCGGTATCTCGCAGGATCGTGTAGAATGCGTACAAGTAACGTGACCTTCGATAAAGCGACGATAGAAGCTGAGCTCGCTACTGTCGTCCCTTGAGGTGCCTGGAAGGGATGAACAACCCTCGTCCAGACTGAGCTCCCTGGGCTGGCTGTCACCGCAAATCGACAGGGTGGAATCCTCCGGAGACCGAATGCGCGGACGCCTTTGGATGCCTGAGAATAAAAAGAAAATGGTAAATTTTAACTTTTCATATCAATAAAAGACACGCGGGAAACATTGCCGAAATTAGCTTTTATGAATATAACGGTGAACAATCATTCACATGAAAACGGCTGTATGCACCAAATACTTTGATTTATTTAATTATGAATTATGTTCTTTATTCATTGGTACAGACAGAAGAATGGATTTCATGCGAGAAGGAAAAGTGACATGAAAAGCGGCGGCCAGTGACATGAGAAATGACGCTATCGACTTTTCGAGATAGGAGCGGCTTTTTGTTGAAGAGAATAATGCTTGAAAAGTTCGCACGTCATACCTCTATAAGATGACAGAACTTTTAAATGCAAAGGTAAGAGGGATTATAATGTTAACTGTTGTCTATCAAATCTTATTCTATAATCGGTTGAGAAATGTGCCACGTGAATTACATTTTCATAAATGCAATACTAAATTATAATTTTAATCTTGATAACTTAGAAAATCTTAGTTAATCTCTTTCTAATCTATTTTATTTTATTTAAATCAAAAATACAAATATATATATATATATATATATATATATATATATATATGAAATTAATTTATTTTTTTAAAGAAAGAGAATATGCATCTCTTGTAAATAATTATTTAAATAATTATTTAATATGATCTGTGTATCTTTTTTGTATATGAAACAATTTTATTTTTATAATCGAAGAATATGTTTATACATCGTAAAAAACATAACTGGATAATACAATTTTGGGAAGTTCCATATATTTTATACAAAACGAAGGTTAATATCTTTCATCATATAACTTTGCTATACCATAATATATAGAAACTGTGATAACTATGCCTACATTATGTCGCGATGGAATCTCTTTCGTGGTGGATTTCTCACGCAAATTTCATGCCTTGACAATGAGAGAGAGAGAGAGAGAGAGAGAGAGAGAGAGAGAGAGAGAGTGTGTGTGTGTGTGTGTGTGTGTGTGTGTGTGTGTGTGTGTGTGTGTGTGTGTGTGTGTGTGGTGAGAGAGAGAGAGAGAGAGAGAGAGAGAGAGAGAGAGAGAGAGAGAGAGATAAAATCCAGAGATTTAGATAAAATCCAAATATATTTAATATTCCTGATTGTGTAGACATTAGCTTTACGCTTAATCGAAATTCATGTATACGGCAGACGGAAATTTTTATTTCCAATAAAAATGAAAAGTTCCACGAACTACACAAAAAGATTTCTTTTTCTGAATAGAGAAAAGAAAAATTTTGCACATTTGCATTTATAAACCTATAATTGCTTTGAGCATAAAAATAATTCTATTTAAAAGTTTACTTTAGGAAAAAGAGATAAATCGTGGAGATAAATCTTTTACAATGCATTTCTGAAATGATGATTTTAATCTTTGTATTCATAAAAGTACTTTTGAAAATACTTTTGAATTGGTACATTTGTCGGCATACTTCTCATAAAAGAACTCAAAAGAGATGTAGCTGATATACGAATCCTGTTGGCCTCTCACTTTCGCAATTTAAAAATCTAGCCACTTTAGAAAAGAGAATGACAACGTCAAGTTATCCAACGAGACTCATTCGCCGGATTGAGAATCTTCCCTCGTCCCTTCCACTCAGTCTCTTCCAGCGGCGCGAACACACCCCGCTTCTAATCACGAAAGAAAGTAAATGTCCTCAGGGAAAATTGCATCGTTTCATGTCATTCTTTTTTATCGGGACCGCCGACGGCGGTGAAAAGATGGTGGAGGAGACGGAATTGGCGGCGCATTTCGGCATTATTCCACGTGAAGGAGAAATCTCATCTGATTAGGGACTAACTGAATCTACGACGATAAAGCTCCGAATACGAGGTCCAACCAGGCTTAGCCAGTTCTGGTCGACATGGTACGAATGCGTTACCAAGCTTTTTGTCGATCTTTGCATTACTCCCGTTGCTGCGCAGGTTACATTTTGACGAAGAATTTTGCGCCTCCGGGGAATATCGCTCCGTCGACATATGACAACAACGACGATTCGCGTCATCTTTTTCTTTTTCACCTTTCCCAACGACATTGTTCCCCTTTCTTATACGAAGCCGCGATTCGTTCCACGTCGCGTTGCTCTCCTGTCGTCGTCGGACGAATCTTCTTCCACTCGTAGTTATCGAATTTCTGCCGCCAGTTATTCTCGCGTACCTGTCCTCACGTACGGTCCCATTGGATTCTGTCGTATTGTCTAAAATGTTATCAGAACATGAAATTAGATATAGTATTTTCTACATATCGAAGCTGCGTTTGCATAAAATCTAAATAAGTTAGCATATATATAATAAATATTAATAAATAGAAAGGATCATTGGAAGTAATGTAATCGACCAAAACTAGCCAGAATTTTTGTTTATTAATTACGACATTTCGATCATATGATTGTGGTCCTTTTCAAGTATATAAAAAGATAGATATAAAGCATAGTATTGTAAACTATAAAGGTAATTAATAACAAATTCTAGTTTTGATCGACTACATTACTTCCAATAATCCTTTGATTAATTGACTAGCGATATTAAGATAATTTATGAATAAATAGAAAATTATACGAGTGTACGTTACACATTATAAGATGTCAATGTATACTAGTTATAAAGAGAGAAGAGATGCAAACTTATTTAAATTTTATATTATGCAGCTTCCACACACACATGTGTAGTAAATACTATATCTAATCTCATGTTCTGATAACATATAGACAATATATGTATAATGAATATACTAACCAATAGAAAATTATACGAGAGATATTACATATTACATCATCACCACATATTACATTGTCCACGTTATCATTACATTATGCATTACTTGCATCTAAATAACATCAATTTATGCAACAGCAATAAGTGGTATGGCCTGTTCTGTGTGTGTGTATGTGTGTGTTAATGTTTAACATTGATTTATTACTTAAAGTTTCCAACATTTTTTCCGGAACATAATAAAATCACTCTTATCCTATCCATTCTTCCTGCTAGGATCGATAAGCGAGTTTTCTTGCCATTCGTGTTACACCCCCGCGCTCTGCCTTATTCCGTCTAACTTTGCTCGTCGCTTTAATTATCCCGCGGAGTTTTACATTACCACGAACGACCACGAGTCTCGACCAGAGATATTACGTTTTATATTATATAATTAGTACTGTCGTTAACGAGGCGATCGATCGCCTTCAGTTCTGCGTTCGCTTCGGTTCCGAGCTCCCAAACTGCCGTCGAACTTTCGATCGATTTCCCGACGACCGCTGGTAAGTCAACTACTATGCGCTGATCATTAATTAATTAGCACACGATATCCGGGAACTCGCTCATTCGTCCGCAAAAGCCGCGGCTTTCCAGGTTATGGGAAATCGAATTGCATTACGCAGAGCATCGTTTTATCATTTTGCAACGCTGTTGTCTTTTTATTATTTGTAATACACACACACGCACGTACGCATATACGTGTACAATTATCTTTTGCTAATGAAAAGAAAAAAAATATTTATCCAATAAAATATGGAAAAGTAAAATTTTTTAATCTCGTATATACATACACACACACACACACACACACACACACACACACACACATATATATATATATATATATATATATATATATGTATATATGTATATATTACTTTTTAGAAATTTTGGAAAATTAAAAAGTATTTAAAAAATTTTTCATGTTTTTTTCTCTTTTATATCTAAATTTATTATATATGTTACATCATACATCATAAATTCTTCCTATTTTTAAAATTTATAATAATTAATTCAGCATACATAATCTCACAAAAATAATGGAAAAGTTCTTTCAAAAATATATTAATATACTTTATTGCATTGCACAGCTATTCTTATTATAAAATTCATCTTTCGCGAACTCGAATCTACAAAACTAGTTTTATATCTTTCATACCTTTTATTTCAATGTCGTTATGCCTTTTATGCAATGTCGTTAATATTGGATTTATATGAAATGAAACGTCCTTGACAAATGTATCAGCAGATGAGGATTTGATTGCTATGAGATTATTATCATTATCATTCTCATTCTTATCATTATTCATCAAGATACTCTTCTCCAATGAATCTCCCTCAATATTATCCAAAGAGTCCAAGGAATACTTCGACATTTTTATGAAATTTTCATTTAGCACGAAAAAATGTTAATAAACACACTGTATAACATATATGCATTGACATTTGATAATGTCAATGATGATGTCAATGTCATGTACGATGTACGATATGAAATTAATCTTAACTAATCAGTAATCTTAACTGATTTCTATTTTTCGTGTGGCAAACTTCGCACTTTTTTCTATTCATGATATAGAACATATAATAAATCATATGTATAAAATATGCATAGACTTATAGAAAAAAATTAATTAATTAATTAATTTTAGATCGATATTTCAACAATTGTTCAAAAATTAATAATTTTTAAATAATTTTTGAAATATCAATCTAAAATTGCATATACAGGTTGAACTTGAGCAGAACTATCGGGAACTCTTATTAAAAATAATAATATTCAACATGTTTTGATAATTCAGAGGTAAGGATGTTCTAGAATCCCGAAGTTAGCACATTTTTTCGATTTCGATTTTTTAATATAAGGAATGCAGAATTCTTCTTAATTTTTATCAGGAACTGTAGAACTGAAAAGTGCTATCAGAACTCTTAATATTTTCTTGAAATTCGTAGATTGTAGAGGGCTAGCTTCACAGACACATTATCTTCTTATATATATTTCTTTTGCCTTATTTTATATGTTTATTAAAAGCAAGTTTAAAAATTTGTTAGGTTCCTGTTTTATATTCTATGTCATAGCAATCATAAATATTTATTAAGATACATTAGAAATCAGTTAATTTATTAACTTATTAATTAAAAATTTAAGCTCGTTTGGCAATAGTATCACATCATCTAAACAATATATTTATTATATAATGTTATTTTTATGCATTATACAGAAATAAATTATGAGAAATCGATTTAAATTAAAGTAAATCGGTAAAATAAATACTCTTAATAATGATTAAATTCCAAATTAACTTTGTGTTACATATGTTCTATTAATTATCATTACCAATTATCATTATCTATATTTTACAAACTATTTTAGTAACTGTTGGCTATATATCAGCTGCTAACATATAAAAGACCGACAGATATATATGATATCTTATCATCTGCTGCTAACTTTTAGAATCCTTCTTTTCTCACTTTCTTTTTCTTTTTTTATTATATAGATATATTTTTATTTCATTTTTTTGTTTAAAATTTTATTTAATAAGTTGGACGATTTAATATGATGCATAATCATATAAATAACATATAAATATAAATATCTAAAAAATACTAAATAAATTCTCGTATTTCCAAACCTCATAAAAAAATGTAGAATTTGTTCTTACATGTGTTTTGATGATCTCAAAATTCAAATCTAACATAATTATATTATGATTTTTAATTAATAATATAAAATAATTTTTGGTTTTATAATGGCCAATTATTTAGTTATGTTAGATTTGAATTTTGAGATCATCAAAACACAGGTAAGAACAAATTCTACATTTTTTTATGAGATTTGGAAATGCGATAATTTATTTAGTATTTTTTATATATTTATATGTTATTTATATGATTATGCATCATATTAAATCGTCCAACTTATTAAATAAAATTTTAAACAAAAAAATGAAATAAAAATATATCTATATAATAAAAAAAGAAAGAGAAATATATATATATGTGTGTGTGTGTGTGTGTGTGTGTGTGTGTGTGTGTGTGTGTGTGCGTGCGTGCGTGCGTGCGTGCGTGCGTGCGTGCGTGCGTGCGTGCGTGTGTGTGTGTGTGTGTGTGTGTGTGTGTGTGTGTGTGTGTGTGTGTGTGGTGTGTGTGTGTGTGTGTGTGGTGTGTGTGTGTGTGTGTGTGTGTGTGTGTGTGTGTGTGTGTGTGTGTGTGTGTGTGTGTGTGTGTGTGTGTGTGTGTGTGTGTGTGTGTGTGTGGTGTGTGTGTGTGTGGTGTGTGTGTGTGTGTGTGTGTGTGTGTGTGTGTGTGTGTGTGTGTAATGACCAATATAGAAAGAAACGTTGAATTGCCAATGATTGATATAAACAATAATAAATATGAAAAAGGCACATTTACATCATTCATATATATCGTGTCTATTATATAACTTTATCATATAAAAAATTTCTATCAGCGTCGTTATCAGGTTAATAAGATTATATTTAATCGTATAAGAAGTACAGAAGTTTTCGTCAAGAGCATTTTACTGCAGGAGCACTGCTAACGTAAGTCACAGACTTTATCGTTCATAAAGCGACCAAACATAACACATACCTATTATAAGCTAATGTATTATTGTATCATCACATAAAGCTCTGTCATATATATATGTATGTATATTAGAACTACTAAAAGCGTTTCAAGGCGACTCCCTCTGCAGTGTGTTGCTTGATTTTATAGTCGTTTGATCACGTCGGAAGAATGTTTTGCTACGTTCAGCATGGGTGAATCTAGTATTTATCTCATTGATTCATAAGGGGGCATAATAAATATATTTCAACAAATATTACACAACAGTTTTCAAAAAACATAATATATTGCCAATAATTATTTCTTTGGACCGTATTTCTGTGCCGTTGAAAACATAATGCGTCATTGCAAACTGGTTTATCAGTTTATCAGTTTCTCTCTCATTTTTACGTATAATAATTAATTCTAGTAAAAACATATCTTGTGCCCATGTATTCTTTTTATATTTATATAATATAAAACTTTGCAAATATCCAAATTTGAATTTTATTAATAATATAATTATGTGTGTATATAAATAATATGAATGTACTTTATGTATGCATATATGTGTGTATAATTGTTTATGTCTGTTATCAAAATGAGAAAATATGGAAATATTACGCGTAATAGAAACTTTTAAAAAATAATTCAATATAATGATTCAATATAATAAGATGTTACGGATTTCTGTTTCACTTTTCTTATCTTACGGTTTGCAATCAAATAATTTATCAAAAAATTTAATTAATTTGTGCAATTAAATTCTCGTACGATTGAAACAAAAAGATTTAATTATAATTTGTTTGGAATAATGAATATTTGTTTGGAAAATTATGAATAAATTTTATTTAATTATGATATATTTGTTACGATTCATAAAGCTAATTAGATAGATAATCAAATACAATGATGAAAGTTTCAAAATAGTATACAATTCTTAGCAAATATTGATTTGTGTTTCTACTCAGACAAATAATTTCTAGTTGATAACGTTTACTGTAAATTTTTGACATTGTTAATATTAAACTTGCAAATATTATACTGGTTAAATTTTCTGACATTGTAAATATTAAAAAATTATAATTATATTTACAATATATGTATCATAATAAAGATATAATTTATAGTAATTTTGGATTCGATTTACTAATAATATTTTTATCAATAAAAATGTAAATTGTAAATTTAATATTTCAAGATAGTGATTTAAAACATCATCTTAGATACATACATTTTTTTTCATGAAATAAGAAAAAAGTGACAATGTTAAAGTATTTTCAATGGTTAAATGACTTGAGAGCAACTATCACGGTTCTGCTGAATAATCTTCGCTATTTTTATGGAAGTCATCGAAGTTTATGACATAGATACTTTATTAATAATTGAGGATGCAAATATCAGATTTTTATACATACAAATATGTCTGTTATACAATATATAAATACTGCTTACAATTTTTTTATGATATTTCGATTATTTATATCGATGTCGCCCCTCCCCCCCCTCTCTCTCTCGCTCAATTTATATACATTCCTCACATTTTATAAACTTAATATATTTATAAGGTATAGTAATAAATAATGTAATTAAGAAGAAATTAATGGAATGAGACTAAAAGACTACTAAAAAATTCTTCAATATTCAATATTTTGCTAATATTTTATTATCAAATTTATTGCAAATTTATTTATCATAAATCTAGAATTCATCACATTTTTCTCCTTTTTTATGTATATGTATAGCTATGTAAAAAATATATAGAAATCTATACATAAAAATAAAAGTCTTTGAAACACTATTTCTCTACGCGAATTAAAGTATATATCTGTATATGTTTTCTATATTTTATCCAGATTTAACTCGATTCACATTACATCAGCAATTGTCAAACATTAAATTATTAAGAGAATACATTTGAAACAATAATTATCCCTATATGCTTACTCATGCATTATCAATAACATCAATAACAACTATTCGATACATAAGTGCACTAAATACATCAAGAGCATTTATCATTTAGATATCATATGTGAATACTTCCATCTAAATGTAAATATTCTGTTACTAAATCATATGTGTGTAAACAGTTTTAAAAAATTTTATTTTAATAGCCATTAAAAATAAAAATTAAAAACTTATAAAATTTGTATAAAATAATAATAAGATATATATATATATATATATATATATATATGTATGTATGTGTATGTATGTGTATGTATTGCTATATAAATTTGTTGAATTTTGTAAAATTTTTGCAAAAAAATATTTATTTTTTATTTCAAATATTTTTTTAAAAAGTGTAAAATATAAATTAATATTTATTTTATATTTTTCATTTCTAATACATATATTTATATTAAAATAATTTACATATATGCATGCATGTCTTTGTGTGTGTGTAAGTTATTCTAATATAAATATATGTATTAGAAATAAAATATATAAAATAAATATTAATTTATATTTTACACTGTTTTATATATATATATATATGAAACAGTGTAAAATATAAATTAATATTTATATTTTACACTATTTTACATATTTATATATTTAAAAGTAGCAAATATTATGCTCAATCTTGTTGTCTGTAAAAGAGATTCTAATTTTGCTATTTTTATCTTTTTCAGACATTATTTTGCAATACTGTACAGGGAAAATGTTATATATTAATGTCGCTGTTTGCCTATCAATTCTTCTGTTTGTGATTGGATTATCCGTAGGATTGAGCGTGAACACCTTTAAAGGACGTGACGCTCTCGATTCGGCACCTCTTATTGATGGGTAATATAATCATATAATTGAGAAATAGTGCATATAAGAATACATATAAGGAAACGAATGACTACAATCTATTTTTATTTCATCGATATCATATTTAAAAGCGACATTGATTGTTGATAAATCAATTAATATTCATTGATATTCAAACTAATAGTTACATCAATCGATCATTAATTAGATTGAATGGTCAAATTAGATATCTTCAGCTTAATCGATAGATTTATTCTTTTGTGCTAATATTTTCCAATTATTCCAATCTTTTTATACATTTTGTTTCATATATTGTTACAATAAACATCGTATCATTATTTTAAAATAATATCAAGTTTTCTTGTAAAATATAAATAAACAAACAATGAAGATTAGTTTTACTTCACGTTTTTATTACATTTGCATTCTGTTTTTTCTTTTTTGATTAATTAAATATATATTTATCTCCAATCTCTCATTATGTTCATAGCCATAACGATTTACCATACAATTTGTATCAAATCTTGAGCAACAACTTATCAGCCTTCCATTTCGAAAATGATTTGAGGAATGACAGTGTCTGGGGAAGAAACGCTTGTTTGTCATGTTTCACTGATATACCCCGCTTAAAGGCAGGAAAAGTGGGTGGACAAGTAAGTCATGATATATCTTGCATATAAGATTATATAAGATTAATTATCTCCAGGAATTTCGCAACCTATTTATTTTACAATTTATAGAGCATTTCATCTTGAATTCATTTTGTCACATTCTACAAGAAATTATATGTTTCATTATTATTTATATCTCTTATGTTTCTTTTATTGTTATTTTATTTTTCACTGAGCGCCACATAAAAAGACTGTTTTATCTGAATTTTTTTTAAAAACTTCATTTTGAGAGAACTTCATTTCACAAGATTTTCCAGATAAGCTTATCTTATTTATTTTTTTACGCAATAACGCAATTTTTAGTTCTGGGTGGCATACACATCATGTGAATCGCAATATAAGGATTCTGTAACGTTAACGTTACGTCAGATTGATGTAATCAAGAGATTAATTCAGCGATATCCAGCCAACTTACAACTGGTCACTGCCGCGGCGGACATTGAGACCACATGGAGGAATGGCAAAATAGCATCTATGATAGCTGTCGAAGGCGGTCATTCACTAGATTCGAGTTTGGCAATCTTAAGACTCTATTATGATCTCGGAGTTCGTTATGTCACCCTGACACATACCTGCAATACACCGTGGTACGTCATTGTAAGCGTTGTAAACCGAATTCGGTGGAATCTTTCGCGATCACTTATCGCGATTGAATCTCTATTAAGTGCAAAATTCTCGTATTATGCAGTATTAAATTTCAGTCATATTAAATTTTACAAGTTCTTATCTCTCTTGATAATTGCCTCCCGATAACACAAATTTTGATGTAATTTATAGGTATAATAATTTATAGGTATAATAATTTTGTTTAGCTTTCTGAATTAGCAACGCACAAAAATGCTTTATCTTGTATTTAAAATTTTTAATATAACGAGAAAATTGATGATAAACTTTATTTTTATTTTTATAGGGCCGATGCATCAATTGTAGATGAAGGATATGTTTACAATCTGACAAAATTCGGGCAAGTATGTGAAAATTATTGAAATTATTAATATTTTTTTTAGTACAATATTTTGATTGTTTTGATGCATATTATTTTATATGATAAATAAAAAATATTCCGAATTATTTCAAGCGTTTGGTATATCTGTATGAGATTATAGCAGCTTACTTATTTATTGTGAAATAGATATTGTGAGATAAATCTCACAATAGCTAAAAGGCATGATAAATTGATGATATGATATAAATTGATTCATATGATATATTGAAACTTGATCGAAAATATGTAATGATTAATTAAAATTAAAGATCTAAAAACATGAATTGCTTTTTTATATAATTATAATAATTATAATATTAGAAAATATTCTCCGAAAATAATATATAATTAATATCTATTAATTATATATTATATAAAAAATGATTTATACGATCATTTTAAACTAATTTGATAGGACTATTAATTTTTAATTTTAAATAAAAACTAAAAATTTTAATCGCTATTTGTCTTTAAAAAAAAACCAATGATATCTCATAAATTATAGACAGTAGTTTACGAGATGAATCGAATTGGAATGTTAGTCGATCTGTCTCACGTTTCTCACAATGTTATGAGAGAAGTGCTCGCAATAACAAAAGCACCCGTCATATTCTCGCATTCGTCCGCTTTCAATGTTTGCAGACATTACAGGAACGTTCCCGATGATGTCCTGCACCTAGTCGTAAGTATATATAAAGAAAATTTTTTATAAAAGAAATGCAAAAGTTTCAAAAATATTTTCCTTTTTTTTCAGAAAAAAAACAATGGTATTGTTATGGTAAATTTCTACAGTACTTTCGTAAATTGTAATTCTTCCAGAAACGCGACAATGCAAGATGTCGTAGGTAATGTATTCAATTATTATCCTACATAGTATGTGATATACATATGTGATTTATAATAATTTTAAAATTTATCATTAATTATTAGTTTATAGGGACCTTGTAAACTTTGTACGTTAATCTCAAAAGTTAAAGATAATAGCATATATGAAATAATATATAAAAAATTTTTGATCTCTCTGTCTTTTTCTTTTTTTCTCTCCATAAAAATATGATTAATTTCTAGCATTATATAATTTTCTTTTCTGGTGGTCTTTTCTATAGTCACGATTTGTTAATTTTTATGTTGACATCTGACAATGTATCCAATAATGTATCTGATAATGTATCCTCAGTTAATTTTTGTGCATGTGAATTTTTAACCTTCTTTATTAATTTATCGATCTTCATTTATTGATTTTATTAGATCATATAAATCATATTCGAAATCTTATCGGCGTGAACCATGTGGGTATTGGCGGAGATTATGATGGTGTAAACACGTAAGTAATTATTTTAATCCTAATAACACGAATATTATGAATGATACTAATTAATAAGTACAAATAAAATATATTTAATAAAATTAATTAGAATGCCGATAGGTCTGGAAGATGTTTCAAAGTATCCAGATCTTTTTGATCGTTTATATGAGAATCGAGAAGGAGAACCAACATGGACTAGAGAGGATTTAGAAAAATTAGCTGGAAGAAATTTTATTCGCGTTTTCCAAGCAGTAGAAGCTGTAAATATAAAACTTATAAAAAATATATAATGCATTTATGAGTAATAAGAATATAATCTTTCAGCCTATTTTTCTTTATTTTATTAATATTTTTTTTAAAAGGTACGAGATTCTTTATCGTCCGAATCACCTCGAGAAAATATTATAACGGGAAACGAATTATACATTGCACAAATGAGAGAAGGACTTAGTCCAGGCGCATGTCAAACCGCAAAAGAGTAAATATTTCATAAAATATCTAATTCATTGTATAATATTTATTATAATAAGTATATTAATTTATCGCATAAAAAATGGTATTTTTCCTAATATTTAACATTTTCTAAGTATTTTTTATTTTTATATTAGATGGCGTAATGTAAATGCAACATCAGGTACTGAAGAGAAGATTTCAGGAATTCATTAAGACTGAAGCCATTAAGGATGATGAAATTATCATGAAGAAATCTATTAAGAGTGGAACATCATTCCATGTGGACTCAAGTTAAAGTAAATAGTATGAAAGCATATAAAAGCATAAAACAATATGTGATATTTTATTAAGACGCAATTAATATTAAAGAGCAAAATGTAAAAAAATATAATAATTTTATTTATTTTACTTCTATTTTTATATATTATTCGACTTTAGATAAAAGATTTCAAAATGCTTTTAGATTTACGAATATAAAAGTAATATATATATCAGAAGATCTACAAAATTATTAATTTTTATAATTTTTGTGGTTTTTATTAAATTACAAAATTAATTAAGATTTTCATGATACTATACATTTGTATAGAAACATGAAAACCTTAATTAATTTTTAAATTATTATTTAATTATAATAAACAAAATTTGCAGAAGAGAGGTACATATCTGATAAAATACAATATCATTCGTGTGTAAATTGTTTTCTATATTTAAAAAAAAGAATTATAATAATAATATTTTTTACATTATCTTTTTTAAATATTAGCATTAAACGAAACATTTTATCGCATAAATATAAAATATGAATGAGATATGAATAATAAAATTTTATCGAATTTATTGATAAAAATTAAAAAATAATATCATCAATTTTTTTTTAAGTTACATTTTCAATTTACATAAACTTATAATAACATTGTAACATAATAAAAAAATATGATAAATTATAATAATTATTAATCTGTTATAATACGTCAGTAATAAATAATATATTCTATTTTATTTTAATAAAATGTTTTTTTCACTTTCTTCTAAGTATTTCAAATTACTTTTTATGTAAAGTACTTAAATAAAAAATAAGAAACAACATCATTATATTAAAAGACATTGTCCTATTCATTAATAGTTTGTATTATCATTAAAAATTGGCTTCCATAATTATTAATATACATATATTTATAATATAATTATAATACTGAGAAAAAAATTAGATAACTATCTTTACACACACACAGACACACACAAAGTATTTTGAAACATTTAATGTAATTAACAACAAACAAAAATTTATATTTTAATTTTCTCTTTCAATTGACTTGGATCATTCTATGAATTGCATAGATTTTTGTATTAATTCAATTTCCGTCAATAAATTTTCCCTGAAAATATTTTAAATAAAATTAGATCGAATTGTCCGACTATATTAAAGTGTCTTTAAGATAACTCATAAATTTAAAAATATTTCATTTTAACTATAATCTTCATATTATATCATTACACATATATATATATATATATATATATATATATATATATATTTATACTAAATATAAAATTTATAAGATATTATTGCATGTTTAAAAAAATGTCAATCAATTGACGCTAATCATTGACTTGATACTTGACAATCATTGACTTGATCAATTGACACTCATTGACTTTTTCTAATAATCGGTATAATAGTTAGAATTGGAAATCCATTGAACTTTGTACATATAGATATATTACAATATCAATTGACAATATCAATTGACACTAACCATTGACTTTTTCTAATAATTGGTATAATAGTTGGAATTGGAAATCCATTGAACTTTGTACATATAGATATAGTATAGGCTCCCATATCTTCCCAGACTAACCAATCACCGAGGTGAAGTTCTGGTAACATTACCTCTTGAACAATTACATCAAATGAGTCGCAAGTCGGTCCCCATAAAGTCGAAAGAAATTTTTCGTTACTCGCTGGCTATAAAACGCAATAATAAATTAATTAAATTATTTTATATTCACATACAAAAAATATGACGGAAACACATATAACATAATCAAAAGAAAAATTTAATTACTTTAAAGAGGATTTGTGGAACTCTGAATTTCAAACCCAACAATTCTTCGATGAATGAATTATATACACCGACGTTAATATAATACATTCTCGTAATTTTACCGTTATTGTGAGAAAGTCTCTTGGAATGTAAATAAGCAGCTAGAGTAAATGCCGAAGTAATGTAGTATCTTCCGGGCTCGCTAATAACTTTTATGCTAGGGTCAAGATCTTGAATTGCATCATTAATTATATTGGCGAACTAAAAAGTTTCAGATTAATCAAACATATTTTTACTATAAACTATATGTGACATGAAACGAATTGAAAAAAGAGCATAAGCATACAAAAGAGCATACTTCATCAATTTCTGTTCCTCTTTCCCCAGGAAAACCGCCACCGATATCAATCAATTGCACATCTTCGCAGCCCATAGTTTTAGCAATTGTAATCAATCGTTTACACATCCCGATAGTTTTGTTAAATGCGTTTAAGTCTCTACAAGGACTACCAACGTGAAAACTGAAGCCATGTAAAGTCAGATCAAGATCCATCATGAGTTGTATCAATCGCACAGCTTCCTCATCTGATTCGCAACCGAATTTTAATCCGAAATTGGCGTCTGAGTTTTTCGCATCATATTGCATGCGTATGACTATTCTGTGAGATTATTACAAAAAATTACTATATCACATAAAAGCATCAATGTAAACGGAATATGCAAACAATTTTTATTATTGCAGTTACAATGATGAATAATATCGTAGTGATTTTATATACTTTTATCTACTCACTTGGCCTCGGGATAAAGATCTTTAATCTTCAAAATCTCTAATTCACTATCGACCGTTAATTGATTAATGCCCATTTTCTTGGAGTATTTGATATGAGACGGATATTTACACGGATTAGTGAATACGATGCGATTAGCATGCACACCGTATTGCATTACCAGTCTAATTTCTTGCTATATTAATATATTACGTATATGTTAGAAATAAGTTTGCCATTGTTTCTTATAATTTAAAATAATAAACATCACATAAATATCAAATAAAAGATAACAAAAATTTTATTATTTAAAAAAGAATATTCGATTTAAAAAATAATAATTAATCTAATAAAAGTTTAAAATGCAATAAAAAAACCTTAACTAGAATGGATAATAAATTTTTTTTTTTAAAGTATGATAAATAATTTAGTATGATAAATAGAATAAGATCGCAATAAAAAAAGTCACAATAATTTACCTCCGACGCACAATCAAAACCAGCATTTAAAGCTGCCAATATTTTTATTACTGTCGGATCAGGATTGCATTTAACCGCTGAAATCAATTGCAGGAGAAACATCAATTTTTCTTTCAATATAAATTTAAATAATAAAAGAAAGATTTTTAAATTTATCAAGCCGATTTATCAAGTAAATATTGAACTTCAAAATTCTCGAACTTCGATCGCGTGTTTATTTTGTCTAGCATTTTCCAATTTTATTAGTAATGTCTAAAAATCGATATTTTGATAGCAAAAAATGTTATATGTTTTTATAATAAAATTGCATATTTTATTAAATAACGAATTTCAAGTCGCGAAAATGTACAGTAATAAATAAATATAAATATAGTTGCTCAATTAGTTGCAATATTTGATTCAATTTTCATATTATAAGTTTTTATATATTAAGTTTTAATAAGCAAAGAATAAAATATAATTTAATGAATATTTATACAATTAATTAACACTAAGGTTTATTAAAAATTTTTAATATTTACAGTCTAAAATAAAATAAAACAATATCTGCATATTTGGGTATAAAAATTTAAATCTGGTGTTGAGATATTTAAAAGGTAATTATTTACTTATAGAGACGATTTCTTCCGATTTCAATAATTTTAAAAAGATAAGTGTAACAATGTGTTAAACGAAAACATAGTCTGTATATGGGGTCATGAAATTACATATTATTTATTAAACGTTTTTGTTTATAATTTTTAATAAACAACGACCTTGATTCAAATTTTACAACATTATTCAGAGTGATGACCTTGATAATATTTGAGAATTATTGAATTCGTGAAATAGTATATGAGTAAGTAAATCTAAGTAAATATAATTAAATAAATCTAAGTAAATATATAAAAAATAAAAAAATAATTATTATAATTAAATAATTATTCCAGCCTTCTTAAAATAAAAAAATTTGCGCATTCTCTTTTCACCTTTTTTTCTTCTTTTTGTTACATTATGTGTATAAATTTATGTTACAGCAACTAATTTTAATATTTTATTCGCGCAAAAATATTTCATAAAAAAATATAACTGGATTGAAAACAATTTTTTACATATTCACGATGGTTCGATTTGAGATTTGTTTAAAAATTTCAAAATTCAAATCGAGGCCCTCTTCTAAACTAAAGAAGAGTATAGATAATGCTTATACCATAATGTGGAACAACCCTTGGAATCTTGGTAATCCATTCGCGGTGTTTGTTAATAACATCACCTATATCTACAATATAGAAACCGTTTTCTTGATTTTCCGTATCGATTATAGTTTTAATAATGTCCATATTGTCAACAGCGTCATCAAAAATTTTAATCTCATTGAAATTGTTAGCAGACATGTTTGAGATAGTATTCGAATGTAACGAAGTCTCTGCACGAACTGAAGGTTATTCTGTAACGCTTGCGTTTATATATCACTGCGAAGATTCTTATACCATATAACAGCTGCGCAACATACGTAATGCAAGCGTTAAAGTTACAGAATAGGGATTCTCTTAAGGAAAAAATTAATCGAACATTTAAGTAGCCCGAGATATTGTGATAAGCATTGCTAACGTTGAATGCAAGCACAATCCGTTTCATGCTTGCACAGCGATAAAATTCTTTGAAATTATTACAAATATTCTTTATTGGTAAGAATAACTTTTTATGAAATTATAAAGGAATTCATGCACACTTATCTATGCACAATTATCATTGAGCAAATAGACAATAATGCTTCGATGAAGAAGTAAATTTTCCATTGCATGTGTGAATGAAAAGAGATTTTACTAAAGTAAGATTTATTTCTATTTACAAAAGTCACGAAAGATTTGTTTCTGAAGAGAAAGGAAAAATCCCAAATTGATGAATTGAATTGAAATCCCATTTACTTTCGAACCGGAGTGTTTTCTTATCATAAAATTTTCTATACTGATTCATACCTCTTATTTTTTCTCCCTTTTTCTTTCTTTACTTATATGCATGCATACATATATGCATACATATATATAAAACTAAAATAAGAGTTATAAATATTAATTTTTTATTAATATTAATTTTTATTTCTTTTTATATTGCATTAGAGTATAGGATTTTAATTATTTTATATAATGTGTAAAAACACAGTTTTCAAATATCATTTTTTAATATCTATGATACCCGATAAAATTTATCAGAAATTTGAGCTTTGTGTATTACAAAAAAAAATATTCAGATACTTTTTAATAAAAAAATTGTAATGATAAAGAATAATTATCTATAATTATATGGTTATATCATTAATTGTATGATTCAATATAAATGTTCACCTTATCATATAAAAGCAAATCCATTCTTTTGCCCGATGCTTTTGACGTCACTTTTAGTCACTTTCTTATCATGCATACTCTATATGTATACGATAGATTATGATAAAAATACTCTGGAGCGTTAATTGATATATATATATATATATATATATATATATATATATACATATAAATTTTGTGTATGCATACACCCGCTATGTGTAATAATATACAATAAATAAATTATATCTAGATAAACGATTTATATATATGTATATGTGATGAATATCTACAATTATAAATAGCAATAAAAACATAAAATTTCCAAGGATATAGTAATAATTAACAGAATATGAAATATATTACATTTTTTGGTGTGTCTTTATATTATTTATTTTATTTAAGACAATATGCAGGGTTACTGTCTTACAATTAGATTAGTCTTCTAGACTTCCTCCGCACACGAATTTTACGATCGCGAATCGATATCGATATTCACGGAAGGATCGCGCCAACGAATCAGGAATACAACGATAATTTCGAGTAGGGGATTAAGACCGAAGGATTAAGATCGAAACGGAAGAAGATCGATTCAATCGACAGAATTGACGTGAATGAGATTCGCTCAAGTGTTGACTCGCTCATATTAGTATCTTAAGCTAATTCGAACTAGTTTAGATAGGATTTCATATAAGATACCAAGATATTATGTGATAGCGATATAATAAAATAGACGTGCGACGAGAGTGAAAATACCATATAGATGTATTTACAAAAATTTCATTGTGATTTCTTTATCTCTCTTTTTGCAAAAGAGACCCATTAATATGTAATTATGTATTTATTATAATATTGAATTTGTGTACATAAGTTTACCATTATTACTCATCAATGATATGCATCCATCATTTTTACTTACGTATATTAAATTTGATATATGTACAAATGGATACATAAATACATTGAAAATACATGATACATACACGTGCTATTTCTATTCAAAAGAAGAAAAACATTTTAGTAATTCAAATAAAATGCAACAGGTGGACGTACATAACTTTAATACGTTAATATTGAAATGTTTTCTTTCGCAAAATTGATTTCCTATACATGGCGAATAATTCATCATTTAGAAATCAATTAAAAATTTGATAATAATTTTCCTTAAAGTAAACTTTCGTCATAACTAAAATTAGATCATTTCGCGACATGTAATAACATATTCTTCGTCTAAATTCAATATATTAAGAGTGTAACGATAAGCCATGTAATGGCTTGTAAGCCATGTAAAGCCATGTAAAGCCATGTAAGATAAGGTATCCAGATAATATACTATCCGGGTAATGGATAATTCAAGTAATATTATTGTTTTATTAACATAAAAATCTCTCAACTAATATGCAATTTTTTTTTCTCTCTCTCTCTTGACAAATATGTTAGATATTGGATAAAAAATATTTTATTAAATAATATATATAACAAGAATTATTTTATAATGCTTTCAAAATAAATACAGGAATTCAAAATAAATACAGGATTTTATTAGAGTGAAATTTTTGAAGAAAATTTTGAAGAAAATTTATAATACAAAACAACACAAAAGATTATAATAATTCGCATTATTTGATTATTACATCTTATAAATAATGATAGCAGAGTATATGATTATATCTCAGTTACGAAATTAAATTCTACAGAACAAATGCTATTATAAAGAATACAATTTTTTCTAGTTATATTTTATTTGATAAACCTATGGCTAATTCTTATAATATAACTTTTAGAAGTTTCTTTTTTTAGTAGTCATCTCACTATCAAATTTCAGTAATTCAATGGGATTATTGATATTTTCAACGAATTTTAAATTGTTTCAATAAAATAAACGTATGTATGTTCTGACAAGTAAAATAAGTGTTTTGACGAGAGAAGAGGATTACGAGTTAATACTCATAAACTGCACGAATGTAACAAGAAGATAAGATTTGTCAAATTCGAAAAAATACCTATGTGTAAACATAATGTTTATCAGTACGATTAATCATTAGACTAATTAGCTACATAGCATGGATAAAAGAATTTTCTAAGTTGTAAGAATATATGTTCTGATATACATTTTCTATGTATTTATATTTCTAGATTAATTCTAGTTTTTAATTCTAAAGATTAATTTTTAAGATTAATTTTAATTTTAAGATTAATATTTCTAAAAACCAATATCTTTCACTATTGTAGATATTTCCATTTCCGTCCATGTCGCCCAAATTTAAGAAAAATGTTATAGGTAAATGTGTGATAGGTAAAAAATTGGAAAAAACTGACTTGAAGAGAGAATTTAAAAGAGCATAAAACATCATTTTTCAATTGAAAAAATCAAAAATCAAAAATTTTGTCTTTAAAAGATCGTGTCCTATGAAACAAATTAATACAAGCAATTATTAATAATAAAATAATATACAAGCACCATCGCGCATTATTCCAAATTCAAATATATAAAGATATGTATATTCAAAAATCTATCATTACTATGTTTATCTATAAAGATAGATATTTATTTTGACCAAATACTCATTAAGATTATGGATATTTAATTAATAAAAATGACAAAAGACCCCGTGCTAATTACAATTTTTCATCTACAAATATTTAATGTAACGAAACATTTAAGATATCACAGTCCCAGAAACGATTTATCCTCTCTCTAAGCAAAATATCATAACATTTTTTGTCTATATAACTCTCTTCAATTCTAGTCTTTTCACGTCAATAAGTTTAATTAATCTTTTGCCATCCAAATAAATCCCATCTAAATAAAGCCATATTTCAAAATATAATTTATGCAAGAAAAATTGTCTGTTTCCCAATTAAATATGTACTTTCCATGTTTTCATATTTTATGTCGGTTTGTATAATAAATATAAATTCATTAATTCATAAATATGAATAAATGAACATCAATAAATATGGACAGATTATGCAAAATTAAAATAAAAATGACACATTATAAAATTAAAACACAATTAACGATTAACACGTTTTCATCAAATGAATTATTTCGAATATACTCTGATTTTATTTTTCGTTTTTCTGTTATTTGTATTTGTGATACATGTTCACATAGAATTTTTTGGGATTATTTTTTCTTATGCATTAGTTTATACAATATTTAATCCTGAAAAAATAAAGATAAGAAGACTAAAAATATTTGAATTGACCTCCAATACTATCAAAAAATATTTGAAAAAAAATGAAAAAAAAGAAAATAAAATAACAGCCAAATATACAACACACATTTTTCCCTACAACATATTCTATAAATATTAATTTATTTTTATATTTCATTTAATACAATATGAATATCTAATCTTCTATTCTAATCTAATATTCTAATCTTCATCTAGTTTTTATCTTTTCATAACACGAAAAAAAATTTAATATCAAAAATATAATATTAAAATATAAAAAGCTTTATTTTATTAGAAATATAAATCTTATATTTAAATATTATTTCTTTCCCTTTTTTCTTTACTTTTCAAAATTTAATTAATTAAAATATATAATCTTTTAAATAATTTTAATATATTTTTAGATAATAATAATATACATACTTGAAACAAATTATCAAAAAGTAATATTAATAATATATTATATCTTCATAGTATATGCTTTATCCTTATATTTTCTAAAAATCCTGTAAAGTGATTGATAAAAAGTTTAATATAATAATATCTTTGTTTCTTCATTTTGTGCGTGTAAAGACGATTTTTTTAACAAAAATTATGTTATTATTGATCATTATTTTATACCAATCATACACACTCAAGCTATGGAAATATTTTATATAATATAAATAAATATTGCATCAAAACTTTTATCACAGATTCTTGTCCAAGATATATAAAAATTGCATTTCTATATGTAAAATTCAAATATTAAAATGTTTCTTCTTGTTTTCATAAAGTTACAAATTTTTATCTTAAATCTTTCTGGGGAAAAATTCTTGATATAAGTCAATAATGTATAAATGAAAAAATGATGTTTATATAAATTATTTCCATGTGTGCATTTTGCACATTAACAAACAGTCTCTTATACTTCAGGATTAAATATTTGGCCCAGTGTTTGCCCTAATCTGTCCATTTTAGGCCGTAATGGATTTAAGGCATATGTTTCAATATTTTATATTATTTATTTATATTTTTATCATTTTTAATATAATTTATAAATAATAGCTTCTACTATCAAATAATGTATAGTAAATAATAAATAAAATTTTACTATTGCAGTTATTATTACATGACAAATTTAAATGCAAACTTATATACATTAATAATTATCAGAAAACTTTAATTTGATTTATATTAATTGTGATATATATGTCACCTTATACATATATTTAATAAAGCTTTTCCAAATCCATTACTTCATTTTATTAAAGTAAAAAACAGTTTAAACTCACCATATGCAGCATCGGAATTATACAGGATTAAATATTTGACATAGCGTAGTACACAGCTTTGATCTGTAAAAATATGCAAATATATTTATTTAATATAAATTAAAACAAATGCCCAAAATATATTTAATATCTTGAAAAATAATTATATAATTAGTGAAATTTTGCTTTTACTAAATTTTTTAAAAATAATAAATTTAATAATAAATAACTGATAATTTATTCATAATAAATTATTCACCTCATGATTGTTTCACCGTCACTTGATATCACCATGGACTTCCTCTAACTCCTTTTCTTCATCGTTTCTTCGTGGCATGTACTAGTAAAAACAATTAATTATAATTAAGCATATATTCATAAAAACAATTAATTAAACTAACTTAATTATAATTATGCGTGTCCTAATCACATTCGAATATAATTGATGAGTGCAAAGTATCTTGCACATTTTCGATTTTAATGGCGGATGATTATGGATGCGGTCAAAACTGCACTATGAATGCTCCGAAACATCATTCTATCTTTATTCTCATGGAATGTAGAACAAAGATAGAATGATGTTTCAAAGCATCCAAATTCAAAGCTTCCCGACCGCAATCTATGAGAAAATAACGCAGAAAAAGCGCGCAAAATTCACAATCGCTCGTAAATCTCCTAACCTTGCATGCGCGCGTACAGTAGAGATTTTAATAAATCATCCACGGCCATAGAAGTGCCATATTTATATGCGATCGAAAATTATTAAAATATGATTTTAACAATTGACAATTATCGTAAATATATGTATATCATGAGACAATGATTTATATTAATCCGTATCGCGTTAGTATCTCGTGCAATATTGTCCTCGACAAACAGCCGTTACTGCGATACGTTTAATCGAATTAAATAATTGATGCTCACTAATCATTGGTCGTGTTTAGTAAGATATTTTTAATGATCGTATCTCGAAAATTAATGACATTGCTCGCGCGTCACTGATCTCTGATAAGATATTTTACGATTAATTCCTAAGCAAACTTTCGATAAAAATGCAATGTAAACTCGATTATAAATGTGAACTTGTCTCTAAATATGCAAATTCTCAGAAGACAGATAGGATAAGAATCAATAACAGCAATCTTATCTGATCCGAAAAAATCGCTTGACTTTTTGCTCTTAAAATTTCCATCTAATATACCACGAAACTAATAAATATTTGCACAATTTATTGAGAAAAACAATACTATATTGAATAATCATATTTATTTGGTTCGATTATCTCTTTATGGACTTACCTGTGCGGATATTATTAGGGTCTGGAATTCTCAACTTCTACACTCTCCGTTTTCGCGCTGAAAGAGGAAGAAGACGTAGTAGCATCTTGAAGTAATCAGTATGAAAAGCACCAATCAAATCGATGAGGGCGCCCGAAATCTTCCGAAAACCGCCGAGCAGCCTTGAACAATTTGGCGCGAAGATTCAAAATCATTTAAAGTCGTTTTGTAAATGGACATAATAAAGGATATCAAACATATAATATTTTCCTTTGGAAATCACGTGAAAATGAACTCGACACGATAATACGAATTTAAATTTTAGCGAGATCTCTGTCTAATTACTTTTATAATATAAAAATTATATTTTTTACGTATATAAACAAGAGGACTTACATTTCTCTCCACTTGAACAATCTAAATCTGAAGATGGACAATCAATGTAGCATTATTATTCGATATACATTTATAGATAAGACGTTAATAAAAGGATCTTTATCTGAAAAAAAATTACACACGCGCACGCGTAATTGCGTACCGACACGCACACACATTCGCGCATTCGTGAAAGAGAAGTCGCCATCTGTCAGCGAGTAGGGTCATCATTATCGTCAATGTGTATCCTGTATCAGTGATTCATGGAGTTGGATATATTATGAGAGTACATTTACGTTACTGAAAGTCCCTCACAATTATGCAGTAATTACACGTGTCATCTTGAGAACGACATCCAAGGTCGAGCTTCGAAAACGCAAGCATCGGCGTCGACGCGTCAACGCGACAGCAGGAAGTCTTACAAACGTACGACGCACCAAATTGTCAGTGTGTCCGGCAGCAAAATGGCAGCGAGTGACTCTACCACGGACGACAGCCTTTATCCGATCGCGGTTCTGATCGACGAGCTAAAAAACGAGGATGTCCAGGTAATTACGGCGATTATATAATAAAGCGCGAATTTTCCATTTTTTCGTCTTCGTCCAAAATGTTCGTTTCTCCGTCATCCGTTTGCTAAATAACGCGTTGCCGACATAGCGATACTCGAGAAGAGATAGGAATATCCTTCGTCTAGTGTGTGCGCGATATATAGCGCTCTCAAAGATAATACGTAAAAGATACGTATAATGATATATAGTATCGAGAGGGCGATACAAATATTTAATAAAGAGAAATATAATTGAAACTTTTTGGACATTTGAAGTGCAAAACAAAAAATTTCTAATTCTGTGTATTGACATTACAAACATTTCTCGTTTTATTACAGCTACGTCTCAACTCCATCAAGAAGCTATCAACAATTGCACTTGCACTAGGTATCGAACGAACACGAAGTGAGTTAATTCCATTTTTAACGGAGACTATTTATGATGAGGATGAAGTCCTCCTTGCACTGGCTGAGCAACTTGGCACATTTACTCCTCTCGTTGGTGGACCAGAATATGTGCATTGTTTATTGGTAAGAACAATGGATTTTGAAGTGTTTAACATAAATCCCAGATTTATTTCAATAATCTCTATGTTCTATCAAAGAAATATAAATTCTAAATTTCTATTTTAGCCACCATTAGAATCTCTGGCCACTGTTGAAGAAACTGTGGTTCGTGATAAAGCAGTGGAATCTTTGAGAAATATTGCGAGTCAGCATAGCCCTGCAGATTTGGAAGAGCACTTTGTTCCTTTGGTACAACGCTTAGCTTCAGGAGACTGGTTTACATCAAGAACATCAGCATGTGGTTTGTTCAGTGTTTGTTATCCAAGAGTGAGTCCAGCTATCAAAGGTAAAATTGTACAATAATTTTATCTCTTGCAAATTAATGCTGAATAAGTTCTTAATATAAAATAAATAATAGAAAGATTAAAAAAAAAAACGTTAATGTTATAGCGGAATTGCGAAATCACTTTCGCAGTTTATGCCAGGATGATACACCTATGGCACGACGATCAGCTGCCTCTAAATTAGGTGAATTTGCAAAAGTTGTGGAAATCGAATATCTTAAATCAGATTTAATTCCTATGTTTGTTATCCTTGCTCAGGATGAACAAGTAAGTTCATTAAAATTATGAAATTTTGCAATTCTATCTTTTTGTATTGATTATTACACACACTAATAATTTTATAGGATTCAGTACGTCTTTTGGCTGTTGAAGCTTGTGTTAGTATTGCAGCATTATTACAACAAGAAGATGTTGAACAGCTGGTTATGCCTACGCTTCGGCAATGTGCTAGTGATCAATCATGGCGTGTTCGTTACATGGTGGCAGACAAATTTACAGATGTAGGCATTCTTTTTTTTCTCCCTTTTTCTTTAATGTGAAAATGTATTTTTATGCAGGAAATTTATATGTAATATTTTACTCTTTCTATCCATGAATATATATCTATAAATATATTTTTTTTAGCTTCAAAAGGCTGTTGGTCCAGAAATAACAAAAACAGATCTTGTGCCAGCATTTCAAGTATTATTAAAGGATATTGAAGCAGAAGTACGAGCTGCAGCTGCTGATAAAGTTCGCGATTTCTGTCAGAATCTTGATCAATTCAATCAGGAGTCCATAATAATGACAAATATATTACCTATTGTTAAAGAACTAGTGGCAGATCCAAACCAACATGTAAAATCAGCTTTAGCAAGTGTCATCATGGGATTGAGTCCCATACTTGGAAAACACAAGTAAAAATTAATAATTTTGATATAATATTGCCAGATATACAATAATTGATTAATAATCATGTTTAATACTTTTGCAGTACGATTGAACATCTATTACCTTTATTCCTATCTCAACTTAGAGATGAATGTCCAGAAGTACGACTCAATATTATTAGCAACTTGGAATGTGTTAATGAAGTTATCGGAATACAACAACTTTCACAATCCCTCTTACCTGCTATTGTGGAATTAGCCGAGGATTCTAAATGGCGTGTGCGACTAGCTATTATTGAGTAATTATATATTAATTTGTTTCATTTATATAATTTAAAAGGAAAGAATAAGGTGGCAATATACTTGTACTGCTAATTTCGCATATTCGCTAATTTTAGATATATGCCATTATTAGCTGGACAACTTGGAGTAGAATTTTTTGACGAGAAATTAAATTCTTTATGTATGACTTGGTTGGTGGATCATGTTTATGCAATTCGGGAAGCAGCTACCTTAAATCTGAAAAAGTTGGTAGAAAAGTTTGGTCCCGAATGGGCACAGAATACAGTTATACCCAAAGTTTTGGCTATGTCTAGGGATCAGAACTATCTTCACAGAATGACATGCTTGTTCTGCATTAATGTAAGCTGCATCATTATGTTATAGAGTTTTGAGACAGAGATTGTGCTGGTAATATGTATTTAAAAAAATCATTTTATGCAATTTTTAGGTTTTAGCTGAAGTGTGTGGTCCAGAGATAACAACAAAGGTAATGCTTCCAACAGTATTAACAATGGCTACTGATAATGTTGCAAATGTAAGATTTAATGTCGCTAAGACTTTCCAACGAATTGGACCTTTTCTCGAACCTTCAGCAGTTCAAACTCAAGTAAAACCTATTCTCGATAAACTGAACACTGATAGCGACGTAGATGTGAAATACTTTGCTTCAGAAGCAATAGCTGGCATTGCAGGTAATAATATATTGCTATATCTTATTAAGATTTAATGAATAAATAATATATCTAAGCATGTTCATATATATAGAATGCTGATTACAAAAACTAAATCATTTATTATTTTCCATCTTAGTCATATTTAGTTTTGATTATGTTAATGTTTCAGCGTAGGTTGAACAACATAGAATGCATTTATCATATACCCGCAACATATTCAACTTAAAAATTTGAGATAAAAATAACATCCTACAATACTTCACTATACATGGTAATAGATAATATTAATGCACAATCATGAAGCAGACTTTGACGCGATACAAAGGCATACAAATTCTAATTAGTAGATTATAAATATATCAAATAGATCATATAAATCATATTTCTTAAGTTATGTTGTATTTGTATACCTATTATTACCTTACATTAATAAGTACAATATTCAATTTAATTTGTAACATGTATTTCTCATACATACTTGAATGTTTTAAAAAATACATAATAAAATAAAAAAACATCTCTCTCTAAATCATTCCTACAATAAAATACCTAATTATAAACTGCACTTCTGCTTTTGCTAATCTTAAAAAAACATTTTAATAACTAATATTTTAATTTTTCAAACATTTGTATTATATATATTATTACATATATTAAGAAAAAACAAAAGAGAAAACAAGTTTTTGTTACAATTCATTTTATTACATAATCATTAATATATATATATATTATATAATATTATCACAGTTTATTATTATTATTGTGTTCAATAAATTTTCAATATATATATTTATTAAATTTGATAATTGTAAATGTAAGATACACTGGTATTATGAGAATGTTAATATAATATAAGCATTTTCAAGTTTTATTCATACTATAACAAATTTCACGCTTTCCAAATAAAATATATTATTAATGGTTATAACTTTGATTTGTAGTATGATATAACAGATATAACTTTAAACACTAAAATGTAATAAATATATAACTTTTAATATGATTGACATATTATTAAGCAATAAAATAATAAGAATAATAGTGAATATTAAGGAATAAATGAACATTCAGTCGTTTACTTATTGCAATAGATGAGCACATTACTGTTGCACATTTGATGTTATGATATAAATATATACTTGTATTGTTTGTATGTATATATATATATGATATATACTACATTTTTTGAACTTTTTAAAATACTTCTACAAAAAATATAGTTATACAAAAAAAATAGAAGCTCTTTTTATTAAAGTTTATATTTAATATCAGTATAGAGGGTCTTTATTAATCTTACTGTATTAATTTTCTTCAATTATTTTTAAAGTAAAATATCGACTTTTTAGAATTACATATGATAATATATGACATAGTATAATACGTCATTATTTTTATGCAAAACGTTATAGAAAAAACAAATTTTTAAATGAGAAGTTCAAAACTTTTTATCAGTTTATAGTGTACATGTGTAGAACTATGAATTATATTATGTGTAAAGTATATTGTCTGCAACTATTGTACGTAAAAAGCCTTTATATGGGAGCAATGTTAATTTTAACACTCTACAAAATAATATTCATAATTATATAAATTTTTCTTAAGGTAACTAAATTGTTAATTTAACTGTTTAAGATACATAATATAATTTTAGTCATATAACACAGACATTTCAATATTAAACTGTTACATCTTTTAATACAATCTATAATAAGCTCTTTTTTATAATAACAACTTTCTTTGTATTTTATAAGCCTATATAGATTGTTATATAGATTGTTATTTGATAATACATCTTTTAATAACAAAAAAGATAGAAACAAAAATGAATTTGTAAAATTAAATTTCGATTTTTTTTATCACAGGAAAAAGGTATGTTATTTATATTCTTAAAAATATCTTATGTATATAAGAGAGATAGAATCTCTATTATATATATTATTATTATTATTTATATTATAATCTGCAGAGTGGACCACTTAAAGTATGATAAATAAATACTTTCAAATATAGTGATAATTTGAGAACATTATTAGGCAAAGTTGCAATATTTTATAGAGTATAATTTTAGATATTAACTTTTTCCTATATGAAACCAAAGAAAGAAGATTAATAATATAATTTTCGTTATTTATGATTATCACCGAATAGCTTTGATCATTATTTATTTTAATGTGAATTGTGCAATTAGACATACAAAAAAATATATAATCTTATTTCAAGAAAAAAAAATGATCCTGTAATTTTCTATAACATTTTATAAAAAAGAACTTGAAGTGTATATGCTCTACAACTATATATATAAAATACTATAACTTTATCTAACAATATTTTTTTCATCAATATTTTTGAAAATATTTATTTGAAAATATTAAATTTTATGCATGTCTGATCTTGTATATACTATTATATATAACACTCTACTGATATATAACACTCGTCTTTTCAATACTTATTTGTAAATTATTAAATAAGTGTTAACAATTAGTATAAATTCAATTAACATAAATTATTCAATCGTAATTATATAAATATTTATTTATAAACTGCATCAACGATATAATGTTATATATCCTACTGATATCTATTTTTGAAAACTATTGTCTCTTTAAACATTACAATTGCTTATAATGAATACTACTATTGCTTTGATGAATGTACTCTATATGCTTAGTTCAAAGCTATTTTTTTGAAACAGTTGACATACAAATTCTAATGATACCTTTTCACCTTTCTAAAAAATTCTAATGACACCTTTTCACAAATATGAAATATATGATATACATATATATTAACAAAATAATTAAAATAACTCGAGTTATAATGTATCTCTTATGCAATCTTGCAAATATTTTGTAATGCAATATATTATATATATATTATATATATAATGTAAAATATGGGATCTCTATACATCCAAGCTTAGTTTGCATTTTATACATTTAGAAATATAATCAAATAATAAGGAAACATAAAATATAAAAGTTTGGCAACTGTTTTATCCTTCAATGAAATGTAAATATAGTACATTTTTTTTTAGTATTTTCTCTACATTTTGTAAAATAACTTTATTTTACAAAAAGTATATGAAAATTCTGATTGAAAGCGTACTGTGCCTTAATTATAGTCATTATATGTATATATATTTATGCTTATAAAACCAAACATGCACATCTACACATTATTATTTAATTTTCCTATCTTGAATTTATTTTAAACAGGAAACATACCTATGTTTTGTAATGCAATGGCAAGTATAGATTATATTGTAACCATATCCGATTTCATTAAGTCCACAGAATTTGTGTGACTTATTGTCGTAACATGTGCAGTCCCATTATTCTCACTATCACTGTTAACAATATTTAATGACGAAATTTTAGCTCGTTGATACGCTACAACAGTGTACAAACTCAAAAATCTGAAAAAAGCGATTTTAATTGTATAAACTGAACAATGCCAATGTTACAACTTTAAAAAAAGCTAGCATTTATTCTCACCTTATGCAGACGTACATAATCAATAATGCGGTTCCGGCTGCGAACATTCTGATAATGGATCCTTCTACAAATTGTATAACTACCCATGCAGCAGCAGAAGACGCACACATCGTAGTAACAATAGCGATAGTTTGCAAACCATGGCGTGGAGTTAAACTATTTTGCCAATCTAATCGACTGGCATGTTCAACATTGTACTTTGTATTGCAAACTTTACAAATAAGGCTGTCAGCATTAACAAAACTCTAAAGAAGGAAGAAGAAACGTAAAAAATTACAATTTACAAAATACATTGTGTTTGAGAAGCAACTTTTATCTAAAATAAAACATTATAACTATCTTACCTCGACGAGCCAACGACGTAGGCAATCATGATGTACAGCACTTACACCACCTTTACAATGGCATGGTTGTATTAGTGGACCAGCATCTTGTCTGTCATTGTCATAACAAATCCAACAATCCTTGCTATTAATCGATGTCCCATCTGTAGGAAGAAATGCAGTGTCTTGAGGTGTGTTCTTTTCTTGCAATTCAATTTCTTTTATGTATTTTCCCTGATCCAGATCCAATCTTTTCAATATACGCTTCGGATTTAAAATCCATAATTGTTCCGGACTGAAATAAAAATGAAAAAAATAAAGATATATGTGAATATACTATAAAAAAAATTTTATATGTACATAAAAAATATAGCTCACATACCTCATGCAGTTCCATAAAACACAGGGAAACCACAACGCTACACCAACTTCAATAACACGAAATACAACATCATGCCAATTCCTGCTGTACAATGGCACTCTAAAGACATAAGAATAAGTTGTATAAGTTGAGATAAATTCAAAAGATTGTGCATAATTTACATATATAAAATATATACTTCTCTCTATGTTTTCTTACTTTGTTTTCCAAAATTCACTGAGAGTCTCACTGAATAGAAAACCAACAATTATGAACAACATAAAGGCTTGAGAAAGTAATCCAAATCTTGATTGATGTAATTGGGATGTATTCACTTGTTGCATATGTAAAAGCTCTGTCATAGATGTAGATGGAATTGGATCAAATAATTTTGTTGTCACTTGATCCTCAGCTTGGATCTTTGCTTCATCAGCTGTACGTTTATTTGTTACAATGGAAGCGACTCGATATTCATTTAAGAATCCACCACGAACCTAAGTTAAAAATATCATAAATAACAAGAATGAGAGTTGTAATATAAAGTATTACAATATAAAGAAATATACCTTGAAAAATACTTCGACTCCATATATCAAGAATAAAACCACTACAATGAACAGGAACACTGCATAACAGCCATTGAATACATGTGTATAGAAACTCTAGAAAATAAAAAAGGATTTAATAAGCAATTTTAATTTGATCAAATATGCATACATGCAAATCAATGAATTATTGTAATAAATTACTCAATTATATTTTCCATTCTGTTGCTTACTTGATCTTGTTGTGAATATGTTTGAGCTGTAATAAATTCTGCTAATAGAAGGGAATATGTTATTATATTGAAGACAACAAAAACCAGAAAAGATTTTGATAAAAACTGAGGTTTGTCCCATCGAATGTCTCTAAGATGAAATACCTCAGCCCAAAAACAAACAATCAATGATGATCCACTTAAAAGCAATGGATAATACGCTGACAACAAAGATCTAGACCAGCCTTCTTTGAAAGCAGTCTGTAGAAAAAATAAAAATGTATTAAAATATATATGAGAGATAAGTATAATAATTATATATACCTTTTCTAAGTATAATAATTATATATACCGGTGATATGAAATATGCGCCTCGTATAATTGATGCAAGAAAAACCACAAAGTATAACACTTTTTGAGTAGTAACCCTACATGCTCTCAAAAATGATGGTGCCTTCATTCTTTGCCATTCTGCGACAATACACATGACAAGTTGTATCAAACAAACAAAGGCTAATAAAAAAAAGACTGTAGCAAAAGCAACATAATAACATAGATTTGGAATATGGCATTCCGGTCCATCAAATTGAATCTAAAACCGAAAAATTCAATAAAATTGATATATAATTTTAGGACAATTTAACGTAACAAACAAAATTATTACCTCGCATAAACAAGTTCCATTGTGGCATTCTCCATGACCTGAACAATTTTGAATCCCACAACTCTTGTTCCACGCCATTGTAAAACTGTCATCGACAATACACTGGACTGAGCAATCTGAACATCGCGGGCTGCGTTCCAAAATTCACTGCCAGTACTGGAAATCTATAGTTTACGTGACGTACACTATAGATTTTCAGTACTGGCAGTGAATTTTGGAACACAGCCGCGATAACAGGCGAACGCTCGCTGTAGAGAGAGAGGTACTACATGGGAGGCCTATGTCTGTCTCTTTTGCTAGTATCTCATTGGTAATTTTGTTTCCCGCCTCGATGGTAATAAAATAATATGTAAGATTTTATTTTCAGTTGGCGTAATTTTTTGATATCGTTAATTTTTATAGGATATTTTTGTAGGATATATTAAAACAAATGTGGAAAATTAAAATAAATTTTTTGTATAACATTTTGACTAATATTTTTCCATTTGCTCGCGTGAACTTGACGCCTTTTTTTAATCTTTTCTTGAAAAGGTTAATTTTTTAGGGATAGTTATAATATAAATTAACATTAATAATATAAATAGTAATTGTAATTATTATATATAATAGTAATTATAATTATAGCTATTTTGTTCATAATAATTGTATTTTATTTATAATAAAATGGAAAAATAAGTATATTAGTTCCCGTGTTTACTGATTTGCTCATCATTGATGAGATAAAACGTGTGGCAGCGTGTGGCTGAACTAGCAAGGCTCAGGCGAGCTCTTGCCAAATGAAGAGTCGCGGGTTTAAGTCCCGTTAAGGCCAGAATTTATTTCTGGCGATAAAGCCGCCTTCAGGTGAAATATGATATGGGGAATGGATTGTCAAAAAGAGAAAAGAATTGGAGCAGAACTTATAGGACGAAATTATGTATCGGGCCTAACGGACATAATTCGTGTCCACTTTCTCGGGTGACGCGTTAAGCGTCAGGAATGTGCCCGTCGAGGCTTAGTGGTCGCTCTCAGATTTTTCTCTGATAGTAGTATATCTGTGTAGTCCGGATACGAATCATATCAAGGATATGAAGGCTATTTGCTACGTTTGTTACCGAGCGTAACAATGTAGTTTATGTTTTCACTTTCTCAGGGGACGCATCAGGACATGCGTCTGCTGAAGTAGGATGACCGCTCTCAAGATTCTCTCTCATACCAAATTTAACCAATATGGATAATGGATTTTGTGTACTTATTGCAATCATTTGTTCCATGATCGCTAGATACAGAGCAACTGCTCTAATACAACTTCTGGAAAATTATATTTATCTTAAAGCATAATACCACTTTGACGACTAAAAAAAAAATATTTGGGAATTTTTTTCTCGAAAACTAGAAAAGCTATTAACATGCTATTGTAATTTTTTATTTTATTTATTGACTTTTTAGCTACATAATCATATTTTTTTACTTACAAAAATCTTTTTGTCTGCCTGTTATTTTAAATTCAAAATGGCGCCTAAAAAACCGGGGGCCTGTTGATGTGCACGATAATTCTCCTTCAAGATATCTGAAACAAAAAAGTCAAAAAGATTCTTAATCTGTATATGAATGGCTATCGCATGAACTAAGATAAATTAATTTGGTAAAAAATTAACAAAATGGTGACCAATTAAACATTGAAAAAAATCGATTTTTTTTGTCCGTTTTTTTGCGATTTTAGCATGAAATTTTTAATATTTTGACTCGGTTCTAGTTCACGCTATAGCTATAGATGTATAGAATAAGCTGTTAAAATTTGAAAGCAATCCGATAAATAGTTTCTAAAAAAGCATGCACACCATATCGAAAAACGTTGTTTGAGCAAAACGCGTTAAAAGCTTTTTAAATCAAAAAATTGTCAAAAAAGTTATATACCTTTAATCAGCGATGCATCATACAATATGCCTTCTGCTTCTTCAAACAGACTCTAATCTGCAGCTTTAGCTTTTCTCCTGGTTGATCTGGCTTCATTTGAAGCTTCAGAGCTAAAGCGGTTGGCTAAGGCTGTTCGCTGCTCGTCACGCGTATCAACGAAACGCATGGCTTCTGGGTGGATTTTGATGCCCATTACCACTATAATTTTTAAAAAAGGAGCAAATCCTTCATTAAAAATACATGCTGCAATAAAAGTAGCGATTTCGAGTATAGTTTTACCGCAAAAAACGTGTTTTAGAGCAGGAGTTGAAACTCTCGTTGTTGTTTTGACGTGTTCAAATCCAGGCACATCTTCAATAAATCATCGGATGATAATTGTATCGCCCTCTAATGTATACCAATTACCGTAAAATTGTCGCTTTTTTAGACGACTAGCTCGGCTGCTTGATTCTCTGGTACCTTTCTTATCCATTTTTGTACAGAAAACGTAGGGAAATATTTCGAATTCCTTCATAAAACTTTGGAATTATTTTTGAATATGTTGTATATTTTTCAGAAATGCAATAAAAAAAGTTTTTTTTGAAGTCGTCAAAGTAGTATTATGCCTTAAATACAAATCATTTATTTTAATTCTTTCACTAATCTTAATTCTTTTCATCATATATTTAAATTATAGACAATATTAAAAATAATTTAAGTAACATTATCTTTTAACATACACACAAATATGCAAGAGATAAAAATTTATATTATTTTTAAAATTATGAAATTATTTGAAGATAAAAATTGATAAAAATTCAAAAAGAATATATTATAGATCTATAGTAAATGAACCTGTAAAAAACATTTTTTTATACTTTTTGTAATTTCAGCACAAATGATTTATGCACAAAATAATTTAAGTTTATTGTGCATGAAAAAAAAATTGTGTTGAAATACGATTACACATATCACATATTATTTAAATTTATCGTACGTAAAAATAAAAAGAAACCGAGAAGGAGAGACAAGTTGGTTGATAAAACAATGATATCAATTCAAGTATTATAGGTATATATTGTACGTTTGAATTAAATTATGCTCAAAAGAAAATTTGCACAAAATACAATGTACATTGATAATAAACATCACATACACACAATATTTTAATTTTTCAAACATTTATATTATATATATTATTACATATATTAAATATATTAAGAAAAAACAAAAGGGAAAATAAATTTTAGTTACAATTTATTTTATTACATAATCATTAATATAGATATATTATATAATATTATCACAGCTTATTACTATTATTGTGTTTAATAAATTTTCGATATATATTTATTAAATTTGATAATTGAAAATGTAAGATACACTGGTATTATGAATGTTAATATAAATATTTTCAAGTTTTATTCATATTATAACAAACAAACTCTTTCCAAGTAAAATATATTATTAATAGTTATAACTTTGATTTATAGTATGATATAACAGATATAACTTTAAATGCTAAAATGTAATCAATATATAACTTTTAATATAATTGACATATTATTAAGCAATAAAATAATAAGAATAATAGTGAATACTAAGTAATAAATGAACTTCATTCGTTTACTTATTGCAATAGATGAGCACATTACTGTTGCACATTTGATGTTATTATGATATAAATATATACTTGTATTGTTTTGTATATATACATATGATATATACTAGATTTTTTGAACTTTTTAAAATACTTTTACAAAGAATATAGTTATACAAAAAAAATATAAGCTCTTTTTATTAAAGTTTATTACCTTTTTTTATTAAAGTTTATATTTAATGTCAGTATAGGGGAAACTTTATTAATCTTACTATATTAATTTTTTTCAATTATTTTTAAAGTAAAATGTCAACTTTTTAGAATTCATTATGATAATATATGACATAGTATAATACGTCATTATTTTTATGCAAAACGTTATAGAAGAAACAAATTTTTAAATGAGAAGTTCAGAACTTTTTATCAGTTTATAGTGTACATATGTAGAACTATGAATTATATTATGTGTAAAGTATATTGTCTACAACTATTGTATGTAAAAAACCTTTATAAGGGAGCAATGTTAATTTTAATACTCTACAAAATAATATTCATAATTATATAAATTTTTCTTAAGGTAACTAAATTGTTAATTTAACTGTTTAAGATACATAATATAATTTTAGTCATAATGTTAGTCATCATTATATAACAAAGACATTTCAATATTAAACTGTTACATCTTTTAATATAATCTACAATAACAACTTTCTTTGTATTTTATGAGCCTATATAGATTGTTATATAGATTGCTATTTGATAATACATCTTTTAATAACAAAAAAGATAGAAACAAAAATAAATTTGTAAAATTAAATTTATCGATTTTTCTTATCGAAAGAAAAAGGTATATTATTTATATTCTTAAAAATATCTTATGTATATAAGAGAAAGATAGAATCTCTATTATATATATATATATATATATATATATATATATATATATTATTATTATTTATATATATGTTATAATCTGCTGAGTGAACCGCTTAAAGTATGACAAATAAATACTTTCAAATATAGTGATAATTTAACAACATTATTAGGCAAAGTTGCAATATTTTATAGCGTATAATTTTAGATATTGACTTTTTGTTATGTAAAATTAAAGAAAGATTAATGATACAATTTTCGTTATTTATGATTATCACTGAATAACTATGATCATTATTTATTTCAATGTGAATTGTGCAATTAGGCAAAAAAATATATAATCTTATTTCAAGAAACAAAAAGTAATAATCAACAGAACAAAAAAGTATATAATAATCTTATTTCAAGAAAAAAAAGTGATCCTGTAATTTTCTAAAACATTCTATAAAAAAGAATATTTGAACAGTGTATATACTCTACAACTATATAAAATACTACAACTTTATTTAACTATTTTTTTCATCAATATTTTTGAAAATATTTATTTGTCAAATTTTACACTTGTCTGATCTTATATATACTATTATATATAACATTCTATTGATATATAACACTCGCCTTTTCAATACTTATTTGTAAATTATTAAATAAGTGTTAACAATTAGTATAAATTCAATTAACATAAATTATCCAATTTACGTAATTATATAAATATTTATTTATAAATTGCACCAATGATATAATGTTATATATCTTACTGATATCTACTTTTGAAAACCATTGTCTCTTTAAACATTACAATTGCTTATGATGAATACTACTACTGTTATGATGAATGTACTCTATATGCTAAGTTCAAAGCTATGTTTTTGAAACAGTTGACATACAAATTCTAATGATACCTTTTCACCTTTCTAAAAAATTCTAATGACACCTTTTCACAAATATGAAATATATGACATACATATATACTAACAAAATAATTAAAGTAACTCGAGTTATAATGTATCTCTTATGAAATCTTGCAAATATTTTGTAATGCAATATATTATATATATTATATATATAATGTAAAATATGGGATCTCTATACATCCAAACTTAGTTTGCATTTTATACATTTAGAAATATAATCAAATAATAAGGAAACATAAAATATAAAAGTTTGGCAACTGTTTTATCCTTCAATGAAATGTAACATAGTACATTTTTTTTAGTATTTTCTCTACATTTTGTAAAATAATTTTATTATTTTACAAAAAGTATATGAAAATTCTGATTGAAAGCGTACTGTGTCTTAATTATAGTCATTATATGTATATATGTTTATACTTATAAAACCAAACATGCACATCTACACATTATTATTTAATTTTCCTATCTTGAATTTATTTCAAGCAGGAAGCATACCTATGTTTTGTAATGCAATGGCAAGTATAGATTATATTGTAGCCATATCCGATTTCGTTAAGTCCACAGAAATTGTGTGACTTATTGTCGTAACATGTGCAGTCCCACTATTCTCACTATCACTGTTAACAATATTTAGCGACGAGATTTTAGCTCGTTGATACGCTACAACAGTGTTCAAACTCAAAAATCTGAAAAAAGCGATTTTAATTGTATAAACTGAACAATGCCAATGTTACAACTTTAAAAAAGGCTAGCATTTATTCTTACCTTATGCAGACATACATAATCAATAATGCGGTTCCGGCTGCGAACATTCTGATAATGGGTCCTTCTACAAGTTGAATAACTACCCATGCAGCAGCAGAAGACGCACACATCGTAGTAACAATAGCGATAGTTTGCAAACAATGGCGTGGAGTTAAACTATTTTGCCAATCTAATCGACTGGCATGTTCAACATTGTACTTTGTATTGCAAACTTTACAAATAAGGCTGTCAGCATTAACAGAACTCTAAAGAAGGGAAAAAAAACGTAAAAAATTACAATTTACACAAAATACATTGTATTTGAGAAGCAACTTTTATCTAAAATAAAACAATAACTATCTTACCTCGACGAGCCAACGACGTAGGCAATCATGATGTACAGCACTTACATCACCCCTACAATGGCATGGTTGTATTAGTGGACCAGCATCTTGTCTGTCATTGTCATAACAAATCCAACAATCCTTGCTATTAATCGATGTCCCATCTGTGGGAAGAAATGCAGTATCTTGAGATGCATTCTTTTCTTGCAATTCAATTTCTTTTATATGTTTTCCCTGATCCAGATCCAATCTTTTCAATATACGCTTCGGATTTAGAATCCATAATTGTTCCGGACTGAAATAAAAATGAAAAAAGATGTGAATATACTATTAAAAAAATTTTATATGTGCATAAAAAAATATAGCTCACATACCTCATGCAGTTCCATAAAACACAGGGAAACCACAGCGCTACACCAACTTCAATAACACGAAATACAACATCATGCCAATTCCTGCTGTACAATGGCACTCTAAAAACATAAGAATAAATTGTATAAGTTGAGATAAATTCAAAAGATTGTGCATAATTTACATATATAAAATATATATTTTTCTCTTTGTTTTCTTACTTTGTTTTCCAAAATTCACTGAGAGTCTCACTGAATAGAAAACCAACAATTATGAACAACATAAAGGCTTGAGAAAGTAATCCAAATCTTGATTGATGTAATTGGGATGTATTCACTTGTTGCATATGTAAAGGCTCTGTCGTAGATGTAGATGGAATTGGATCAAATAATTTTGCTGTCACTTGATCCTCAGCCTGGATCTTTGCTTCATCAGCTGTACGTTTATTTGTTGCAATGGAAGCGACTCGATATTCATTTAAGAATCCACCACGAACCTAAGTTAAAAATATCATAAATAACAAGAATGAGAGTTGTAATATAAAATATTACAATATAAAGAAATATACCTTGAAAAATACTTCTACTCCATATATCAAGAATAAAACCACTACAATGAACAGGAGCACTGCATAACAGCCATTGAATACATGTGTATAGAAACTCTAGAAAATAAAAAAGGATTTAATAAGTAATTTTATTTTGATCAAATATGCATATCATACATGCAAATCAATGAATTATTGTAATAAATTACTCTAATTATACTTTCCATTCTATTGCTTACTTGATCTTGTTGTGAATATGTTTGAGCTGTAATAAATTCTGCTAATAGAAGGGAATATGTTATTATGTTGAAGACAACAAAAGCCAGAAAAGATTTTGATAAAAACTGAGGTTTGTCCCATCGAATGTCTCTAAGATGAAATACCTCAGCCCAAAAACAAACAATCAATGATGATCCACTTAAAAGCAATGGATAATATGCTGACAGTAAAGATCTGGACCAGCCTTCTTTAAAAGCAGTCTGTAGAAAAAGTAAAAATGTATTAAAATATATATGAGAGATACTTTTTCTAAGTATAATAATTATCTGTATATACCGGTGATGTGAAATATGCGCCTCGTATAATTGATGCAAGAAAAACCACAAAGTATAACACTTTTTGAGTAGTAACCCTACATGCTCTCAAAAATGATGGTGCCTTCATTCTTTGCCATTCAGCGACAATACACATGACAAGTTGTATCAAACAAACAAAGGCTAATAAAAAAAAGATTGTAGCAAAAGCAACATAATAGCTTAGATTTGGAATATGGCATTCTGGTCCATCAAATTGAATCTAAAACCGAATAAAAATTCGATGAAATTTATATATAATTTTGGGACAATTTAATGTAGCAAACAAAATTATTACCTCGCATAAACAAGTTCCATTGTGGCATTCTCCATGACCAGAACAATTTTCAATCCCACAACTGTTATTCCAAGCCATCATACCAAATTTAACCAATATAGATAATGGATTTTGTCTACTTATTGCAATCATTTGTTCCATGATCGCTATACAGATACAGAGCAATTGCTCTGATACAACTTCTGAAAAATTATACTTATATACTTAAATACAAATCATTTATTTTAATTCTTTCACTAATCTTAATTCTTTTCGTCATACATTTAAAATATAGACAATATTAAAAATAAGTAACATTATCTTTTAACATACATATAAATATACCAGAGATAAAAATTTATATTATTTCTAAAATCATGAAATTATTTGAAGATAAAAATTAATAAAAATTGAAAAAGAGTATATTATAGATCTATAGTAAATGAACTTATGAAAAACATTTTTTTATACTTTTTATAATTTCAGCACAAATAATTTATGCACAAAATAATTTAAGTTTATTGTGCATGACAGAAAAATTGTGTTGAAACACGATTACACATATCACATATTATTTAAATTTATCTATCGTAAAAATAAAAAGAAACCGAGAAAGAGAGACAAGTTGGTTGATAAAACAATGATATCGATTCAAGTATTTTTATAGGTATATATTGTACGTTTGAATTATATTTTGCTCAAAAGGAAATTTGCACAAAATACAATGCACATTGATAATGAAGATCACGTACACTTAATAGTAGAAATTAGTTCTTCCTATCGGGAAAATGGGTTTCTTCCCCATTAATATCAATCAATATTATGTGCGTATATATTGTGCAGGCCTTGCCGTGAGTACAAACTAAGTACAAGCGTACGGAATGACGCGAGGACGAGTGTCGCGTTACATTAGTCAGCTGTCACTGTCGGTCACTGGTCATTGTTGGTGTTGGTCACTGGTCACTTGCTTGTTCTGCGCAGCGAAACGTCGCGTCAAGTTACGTATCGACCTCAATTCTTCAGAGATGTAGTTTATCAAAAATCAATCGTGTCCGAACAATTACGTCGAATGAAAAATGAAGAAACTTTTTTCTTATTAAGCATTTCGTCCAGCTTCCAATTTCTTTTCGATGATAAATTCCTCACTCGAGAGTTCACCTAATTTCGATCATAAAACAACCATCGACGACGTAAACGGAATGTCTGATTTCGACGCATTAAAACCGACTTGTCCAACTCCCTTGCCAATGATCTTGATTTGTCGACTGCATCCAATTTAATAAGGATTTTTGTTACATACCTATCTATAAAAAATTATGTACACTCGATGGAATGTCCATGTTGTCGTCTTTAAAATGTGGAAAATACAGGAAATGCAAATTTTTTAAATTTATATTACCTTTCTCAGTTAACTTTTAATTCCTTTTTTTCTCACTTTAAACCTTCATCACATGTTTCTACAAAACACAAAAAAAGAAACATGAACAATTTAGTATATTTATTTAATTTGCTTTTTTCTAAAAACTCAGATTTATCACATTTTCTTTCCCCAATTAGGCTGCGTTCGGAAACATTATCTGAGTGTACTAGGGTTTCATTTTATCCTTGTTTAACATTCGGTGAACAACAGGGATAAAATGATACCCGGGGGCATTCGGGTGATGTTTCCGAACGCAGCCTTACACATTAATCTCATTTTAAATACAAAAAATTCCGAGAAGTGCAAGCAAACGAACAGACCTAAGATCTATCGTGCTTTGGAAACAGGTCTGAAGTATAATACTGACATATTTGACGTCACTATCAAATATTGTGGCCGACGGTCGATATCTATCTTATTGTTGAAATTGGTCGAAATATTCATTAGATTCAACTGCGTTCAGCTCTTTAGTAGACATAAACGAAATTATTCAAGGCAAGATATATTTTTGATTTAATTAATATAATCTTTAGTTGGACTCATATATAAAACCTTCTCTAGAGAACTACTGAATTCACTAAGTGTATCATGAAGCATTATATAATATATATTCCGTGTCACATATAGTATAGAATATTACATTATTTAAATGTAAACTGTATATTGTAACACTTTTATAAGTCCCAAAAATATTTCAACCGTTATATCTCTTAGAAGATTGAAAGCTATGCACTTCTTGCAACTTTATATCAAAAAGTGATAAAAATGAGTGCTATATCTTATATTTAATAGTAAGATATTCAATATTAATCGACAACTTTGAAATCCCAATATTAATGACATTTGTCTAAATAAATGAATCTGAATAAAAGATTTTTTATATGAATAATTTTCAGATGTCTGCTCAGCTGGCAAAACCAAAACTGCGTGCTCTCTATGCAGCACAGCTTAAAAGGAATATTATAGCATCAATAACAGCTGGTGTCATCATAGCGGGATTGTTCAAAGTATTTGTCTGTGATAAAAGGAAACAGAAATACGTCGATTTCTACAAGTATATATTATAATTTTATGTAAATTGTTATTATTCTATAATTTTATCTGTAAATTATTGCTATTATTTTACAATTTCTTTTATAAATTATTGCTATTCAATAATTTGTGTAATATAAATTATTGCTATTTTATAATTTTTTCTAATTTCATTAATACAATAAGAATCGTTATATATCTACACGATCTTCAAATTATTCAGGTACATCTCTAAAATTTTTAAAATTACTTTGCAGGACCTACGACCCAGAGAAACAATTAAAAATAATGAATGAAGCTGGTCTTATGCAGTCTTATATACCTAAATAGATGATTCATAAATTATTATAGAGGCAAAAACTTAAAAAGATGTAAGAAAAGAAGTAGTGTTCTTCAAAATGATACATTATATAATAAATAAACTTAATATAGAATTATACATACATAAATTTTTCAGTACAGTATTACGAGCTAGTTTTACTTCAGTCGATTATTAACTTTAAATTTAATTTAACTAAATTTACATCTTAAAATATTTCGGAGAGCAGATTATGATGCAATATGTACAAATATGCTCTCGTAAAAATTATTTCAATGATTTTATTTCATTGGCTTTGCACCCAGATTTATGGGAATTTTTGAACTTTATGATATCTTAGGTATGTAAAAATATTTAGATTTATCCAATTTAAATTGGAACTTCGCAACAGCCTTAATATTTAAATATTCTTTTTAAATGTAAATTATAATAATTCTAATTAAATATAAATGACGGTACTAGGCATGATAAGCGCAATTATCCGTATGTTACATGACGGAAATTGACATGGAACCGCGGCAAGTGTCAAGCTAACTCGACGATACTTTGCATTCGCGAGAAAGCGAATCGGGAGCGTTTGGAGGTTAGGGGACGTATATCACGTATACGAACCATAGACGAAGCAAAGCGATCGGCAAGATGGCGCGCCTCGTAAAGTACCCAGCGTGCCCCGCGCGATTGATTTGCGCATGTCAGTTGTACGCATTGCAAATGGCGGCACCTTGTTATTGTTCATGGCGTTTTATGACTTGTCTCTTTATATTAGCGATTATGTCGAGTTTTTTCGCGATCCCTGCCGCGCGCTGTGTGCTGAGAGTGAAATAAGGGCCGCGCGGTGTGTTTCCGACTAAGATCAGTGGCCGGGCGGTGTGGCTCCGTGTTGTACGGACGCGTGAAATCCCGCACAGTGTCGGAAAGAAATGGGGTAACGTTGAAATTTTCCTGTGTTCATACGGTATCAAATCGGCGCTGTGCGCGACGGCTCAAGCGAGGTCCGCTCCGACCGAGTCCGTTTGGGCCGCCGCGGATCCGCGCGACCGCGTTAGTCGAGCGCGTTTATGCGCCGTACGTAACGAACGCGGCTCGGGAATAAAAATAATTCTTCGTCGGTTTTGACGGTGCCTATCTTTGAGCATGCTTGAGCCCACTTCACGTACACCTCCTCCGACGGACAAAATGGTGGGCCCCCCCCGATATCCGATGGTCTGGATGCCTTATTTCGAGGAAAATCGTTACGTTGACCGCCGGGACGGCCGTCTCGCGCCACGAAACCGTCGATCCCCGTCGACGCGCACGTCCGCGTTTCGCGCCCACCTAAAAAAATGCTATCTATAACCTATTTCCTAACGTTGTTCGAGCCCGCACGGGTGCCCCCGCGGCCGCTTGTGCACCCGTGGATTTTAATTGCCGTTCGCGAACGGTGAGACGGCCTATCCGGGACCGCGAAGCGGTTACGTGCGCGCTTACGATCGGCGAAATATCGACGGGAGGGTCCACCGGCGTCCAGGATCCGCGGACGGAAATCGTTCGGGGCTTTCCCGGAAATCGCGCACAAATTATAACCTAGTAACGCTTAGTGGGCCTCACTTTTTGTTTATGCGCCCATGTTTTTGTCATTTTCTTGCCGTTCTCGCACGATCAGCCTTATCGATTGTATAGTAAATAATATCTTTCCGACAAAGTCCTCTGTCTCTCTCTCTTGTGTCATTGTCATTAAATATTATTATCTGTACAAAGTATGAGTGAATTCTGTCTTGAAAATTTTTCTCCTTTTTTTTCTTTTTTTTTTTTTACGCTTAATAGAGATTATATTCATCGTATGTTTTGTAAAATTGTAACGTACGTGCACACGCGTAACAGGTACATTATTAAGTACATTATTATAAAAATTACGATATTCTTGATAAGATGTGTGCGTATATATATGTGTGTCATATTTTACATTACTGACAAAATGTGCTAAAGAGACCCGTGGCATATAAATATATGGTATGTATAAAATTGTTTTCCTTCTTTTTTTCGTTATTGTTTGGTTTTGGTATTTATAATCTAAATATTAGTTGCAAGAATAAAGTTGAAAAATTTATATTATCTTCATTAATAATTCATTAATTATATACGAATGTTACATATATTTGATATGTTTATTTTTTATATTTATTTAATTAAAATTCTGGGCTTTAAAAATTTTTCTGCAATATAATGCAAACTTGCTGTTTTTACAATTTTGTGCATTTTATTAGATACATGATACATTTAAATACACGCACATATCTTTTTAGAGGCTCTAGAATGATTAAAGAAGAGACATTTAATTGATACATTTTTATATATCGATGTTGTATTGCAAATTATTATATTTTGCTAATACAAACACACACACACACATATATATATATATAAATATATATATATATATATATATATATATATATAAAAGGAATGTAGTGTTACCTAACAATATTATTTACTGTACATTGATGTTATATTACACAAGAATTTGTTTTAATTAATTTGTTTTTTATATAATTTAATTACTCCAATTTTCAATTTGTTTGACAGTAAACAAGATTAGTAGTATCGGTGTGATTTGGGGCTGTCGCTGTACAATTGATACACGACATCTCATCATCACACACACATATTGGAGCAACACCCTGAGGCGTTCCTAAACTCTCTGGGTAGTTATGTGATTTGTGATTGGTACGTATATATTTTATTATATACAAATATTATGATTTCTATGCAAATTGTGCTTATGTGGTAAATTCAAATAAGATATTATAATTATAATTGATTATCATTTTATTGAACATTATATCAAATAAACTTTAGAATTGAAACTTAAATTCTGTAATTTTGAATAATTAAATTTATCTGACAAATATATATATTACTTTTTGATGACATTAATAAAAGAAAACAGAGAGAGGTGGGGATAGAAAGAGAAAAGCAAATAAACATTTCTGCAACTTAATTAATTTCTGTTTATAATTTCTTTTTAATGACTTTTCAATGACTTTTTAATGAAGAATTTTATATATCTATAATTTGTATATGTCTATAATTTTTTTTGTATTATATATAATTTGATTTTTATAATATCACATTCACAAATATTATATTAGTATTATTTCCTACTATTTCATTATTTTAAAACTTAACAAGCATTGAAATTAATTTTATTATTATTATTATTATTATATATTTTATACATACATACATACATACATACATACACATACATACACATACATACACATACATACACATACATACACATACATACACATACATACACATACATACATACACACACACACATACACACACACACACACACACACACACACACACACACACATATATATATATATTATACACTTACTATTATTTTCTATTACATAAAGACAAATTTATTATTAAAATAATATCAATAATGAATATTACAGTCATGGCGGCAGATAGTGATGGTGATCTGATTGAGACGGTGGTAACGTGCGAGGGTGATCTTACAGATCCAGAATTTCCTCAGAAATTTGAAATTATTGTCGACCGTCTTAACGCTTTGCTTTGCAAAGGTAGACCAATCAATATAAAGTTTAATGATTCAAAATATTTTATATCAATAATGTAATGTTTTGTAATGTTTTTAAATAATATAATATTAATAAACAGACTACATTTAATTTATGTATTTTACAATTTATAGAAACAGGAGATGGGTTAAGAGTAAATAAAGTAGAACCATGGAATTCTGTCAGAGTAACATTTTCAATACCCAGAGAAGCTGCTCTGCGACTTCGAGAGCTAGCAGCTCAAGGCTCTCCAACGCTTACACAACTAGGAATACTTTCAGTGCAGGTCGAAGGAGATCAGGTAATTTATATAATAAATATCTAATTATATATTTGTTTATGATATATTCTTATATCATCTTATCATAATAATATATATTTTCTGTGAATTTTTATGATCAAAAAATATTAAGAAGTTATTTTTTATATATTATTATTTATATATTATTATTTATATATTATTATTTTTTTTCTACAGGTAATATCTTTAAGGATAGCCAGTCGCTTTGGTGGAGATGCACAAGAAATTGTGTTACATTCTGGAACTACACAAGATGGTGGAGCAAAATCACAAAACGATGTTACTAATACAGCTACTGTTGATGCTAATCCTTCAACTGCTTTGCCTGGTCCCAGTAATAATTCCACCAGCATTTCGTCAGCACTACGCAATGTTGCTCAGATAATAGCAGCTGGTAAGCTCCTATAAATTGTAAAATAAATTGATGAAAACAAGTGAGCCGAGTTACACATATGTAAATTTCTTTCTTTCTTTTTTTTTTAGGAACATCGTCGGAAAAAGCTCCACAATTTCGTTCTCCAAATGTAGTTGCACCTACTGACTGTGATCCTATTCCACCGTTTCTTGCAAAATCAGTTCAATCTACATCAACAAGCAATGTTGGTGTTTCTGGAAGCCAGCAAGTAGCTAATTCCAATGCATCGCCTAGGAACAACTACAATGGTCCTTTCCCATTTGCCAGTATGACACATGCTGCCCAAGCAATACACAATCGTGAATCGCAGATTACAACAATTAAAAATACGATGCAGTTCAAGCACCATGCGCAACCGCCGCCGCCGTATCCATCTCAGGAAAATTTGGCGACGGTTACGGCATTGACGACCGGTCATACGGTCACTCAACCGGTCGTTACTGTTGGACAATTAACGAATCAATACAAGCCCACGACGATTGCTACAACATCTAGTCTGTCACCAAACAGTACCAATCTGGCAGGGAGTTCGAACGTTAGCGGAAATCAGGTTGCCCTGTCCAGTCCATTACTCGTGAATCTTTTACAAAATGATGCTGGCTCACATGCAAATAACGTCGTACCTGGTCAGAAGATGTTACCACCGGCTGTTACCGACAATTCTGGACTTACCAATCGTATGAGACCCACTAAAAAACCTACAGTTAGAAGGAAAGATCTCCCATCGCCCAACGAGTCGCCACCAAATTTAGATACTTTAAGAAATGAAGATTTGATTGGAGGAACGGCGACGACAACGACGACGACAGTTATTCCTGATTTATCTCAAACTTCTACATCGTCGGCATTCGCAACTGTCAACGCTAATCAACCGTCGTCGCTTCCACCGCAACAACATACGGTTAATGTAATCGGCGGTAGCACCGGACAAAACATGATGCCGCCTCAAGCAGTGCATCAAGTGCCTCCCAGTGGACAGATGCAACAGCAAGCTACGTCGACTTTACACAATCCAGTACAAACTCAACAAAAGTTTCCCAACATTAGGCAAGAATTATCTTACAGAGCTTCACAGATACAAATGCAGAATCAACTTTCTGCTAGGCATCCGGTAAATGGACAACAAATTAGAACACCTTTACAACAACGCCAATTATTATTCCAACAACAACAACAGCAGCAACAACTTCTTACACAACAAATAAATCAACAAATTGTCCCACAAGTCTCGACGACGCAGCAAGCTCTACTTCATCAGCAAAATATAAACACGTCGTTACACACTACATCTCTTAACAATCAGTCACTATTACAACAACAACAAAATCAGCAATTGCTACAACATTCGACAATAGGCTTAAGCGTTCCGCAACAACGGCTAGGTTACTTAAACAGTCAACGTCAACAAACCCCGTCGCCCTATCCGAGACAACCGGTCCCGCAGCAAACGCATTTAAGTCAACCAAATCAGGCTCTCAATGTACAACAACAACTGCATCACAATCAAGTGAAAAACATGAATATCAATACTAGCGCGAGTACTGATTTTCGTTATGGACAGAGCCAAAATATCCTCAGTAGAAATTATCAGTCTCCCTCAACGAGCAATGCTAATGGGACCACATGGAATGCACAGAGCAATTCTATTCCGCAAGGTGCTCAAGTCAACACCACACGTCTGTCAGTCTCGAATCAGGTTTCAGGTGCCTTTCCTCAATGTGGGTCTCATATAAATAATTCTAATGCAGCTAGCATTGCTTCGTCGCCCGTTATTAAAACAGAAACGTCCGAATCTTTGAAACCGGAAAAAGAGGATCCGGAACCAGAACCGGAATACACTTCAACCGGAAAGATACGACAATTTTTAATCAATCCTTTAACAGGACACTTGGAACCGATGCCCAGTGAAAGTTCAGATTCAGAACCGGAGAGTGCAGTAGATAATCAAGACGACTTCTTCTCCTTTCCATCTCCGTCAAACGATAGATCAAACTCCATATTTTCTGACGACGATGCGGACAGCAATTTCTCAAGAAGAAACGACACTACGACAAACACGGATCAATCTGATTCCGAGACAACGGCCAAATCCACGGCCAGCGAAGGAAGCTTAAAGCATAGTAGAATAAAATCTAGCAGAGAGACCGCGCATAGTCCGATGCCAGGAGAAAAAATCAAACTAAGATTAAAATTGGAAAAATCCGAGCCCGTTACACCGGCTTACAAAGTTGACGTTTCTTTCGTGAATACGCCGCCCATGCGAAAAGCTGATAAAACCATGAATAAAATTTTCACAAGTGGCGTTCCAAGTACAGGAAACGGTGATGAACCACTCCGAGTGCCTCCGTTACACATTTCTTTAAGAGGACGTAACGCTTCAGTAGTACAAAGAAAAAAAGAAAAGAAGTCTCTGAAGGGTGATGGTGAGAGTGATTTACTCAAGAGGAGAGGTAAATTGAAGAAGATGAAGGAATGTATCGATGGGAATAGGTTGCTGCAAAAGAAATCACCATTGAGTATGATCATAGGCACATCATCTGCATCAAAACTACCTTTGTCCAACTCGACAATGATAAACAGTGCTAATACCGTTTGCAAAATGGGTAATATGCTGCAAACTGTTATGGCCAAACCCAATGCCTTAAAACAAGAACTACCAGTGGATGCCGTACGACTACAAACTGGTACTATTACTAAGCCATGTTCGAGTAAGAACAGTGATGTAGATGATATACCACTAAATAGTAGAATACCGTCTCCCTCAAAACATAAATCTGCGATTGTAAATCAATCTTTAAATACTCCACAAGTTTTAACAAAGAGTCAAGTGGATCTTGATGCACAAAATCACATGCAAGAATATAAAATAGGCGGAGGTGAGAGAAAAAAATCTATTCAATATTTACATATAATTTAATTATCCCTTTTTCCTCTAATTTATATGTAATATGTTTTTATTACAGGTAAAACAAAAAGAAGGGATTCTAAGAAGAAATCAGAATCTGGAGATGGTTTACATCGGGAACAAAATCTTTTGTCAGGAGGTCGAATTTTAGATAATCAAATGAAATGGAGAAAGCTTGGCTATAAGGGTGATACAACCCAATCAATAAAAAAATCAGACTCACTTTTAACTGGAAGTGATTTTAATACAGTCAAGAAAGTTGGCGAAATTCGGAGAACGAGCGATAGCGACATTAATAAATCAGCAATTGAAAAAAGTAATTCATTGACTAGTGTTGCTCCCAGATTAACAGAACTTAATGGTATGAAGAAAGACTTAATAAGTCAAGACAAGAGAAGGCGATTAAGTTTAATTGATGAAAAAGATCTGCATTTAGGAGGTAAAAATATATATTTTTTTCTATTTTAATATAGCATTTATAAAATTTATATATTTATGGGTAAAGGTATATATGGAATAATTAACTATTGAATATGTTGTAGAATCTCCAAATACAGAAGTTACACATTTTAATAGTCAGAAGGCAGTTTCTGAATGTTCTGGAAGTACAGTACCAAGTGTAAAAACAAATGTCAGCCTATCCTTCGAGAGCGATTCTGGTTTAAAATCGACAAATTCATCGGTGCAACAGGCCGACTCTAGGAATATATCTAACAACCCTGATAATAAGATACCTGTACACACAGAAACTACAACAAAAATTTCTCAATCTGTGGCAAGAATACTTTCTGTCAAGTGTAAATCTGATAGGGAGAATTATATCGCCACTGTCAAAAGTCAAAATATCGGTCAGCAGCTGAAAAATCATATGGTTGCCAAAAGTGAAGCAAATTCCATTCTGAATAGACACAATAAAACAATCGAACAGTTGAGTTTTAGTCATAAGAAGACAATTCAAAACCATGTTGTAAAACAACAAATCGATAGACCGACGACAGATAGCAAAATAGATAACGCGTCACAAAGAATTAGTTTATTGAAGACTACATCAGGTAATACAGTAATCGGTAATTCGGTGGACCAAGTCTCTAGATCCCAGAACATTGATACACCTGCAACTAAGCCGATCTTGCCTATCGGTGAGATAAATGTGACTGAAGCAAAGGTGAAGCAAAAGTTACTCGAAAATACAACAGTACCTATTGGGATCGGTGTTGACGCGAATATCGAAAGAGTCGGCAGCAGCGGAGGTGGCGAAGACTCGGGCATCGAGTCGATGGATGCTCTTTCGGAAAAATCACCAAACCAAGGGGAGTCACCTTTGCATAGGCCGGCATCGGCAACCGAATCAGTGACACAGAGCAGCGCCAAGAATGTAATACAGGGGGAACCCACCTTATCAACCACCAATAAGAACGTGCCTTCCTCAACTAGTAGTAGTGATATGTGTTCAAATTCCCATTCGGAACTTCTCAAGTCCAGTGGCCCGCAAAGGTTAAGTCCTGTGTCTGTAGCGAGTTATCTTGAAAACCAGTTAAATCGCAATATATCAAACTCCGGTGAGCATGACACAAAGAATGTGTCTAGTGAAAAATCGTCGACAATTCCGAGAACTGGACAAAGTGATTTGATGGCTAGTTTAGATATAGGAAGTAATGACAAAAGTGTGTCCAGTCCTTTAGTGACGGGAACAATGACTGTTGTGACAGCATCTATAACCAGCAGTATGAATAGTGATAATAACTTATTGCAATGTGCACATCAACAAGCAAAAGATTTTTCTGATAAGGATAGTTCTAGTGTTAAATTAGAGAGTACTGTTAACCAAAATGATCAGGGTAAGGCAAACTCTAAGCATGAAGACTCGAGAGCTGCGGAAAGCGTATCTGAAGACAGTACGAAAGCGATTGTAGAAAGTAACAGTGCAATTAGATTAAGTGATGAACCTCACGGACAGAATAATAATAATAATAACAATAACAATAATAATAATGATGGTGTGCCTATAATACAAAATCACGTTGCTTATAATAGTAAAGTTGACACGATAAAACTCGATAGTGTGCTTGCAAACAATACTAACACGGCGACGGATAATTCTTGCTCGAACAATGAGAATTGCAATCTAGAAATCAAAGTCGAATCTAAAATTAACGTAAAAGTGGACGATACTAGGCAAACTGATCGGTTCGAGGTTTCAAAAAATGGTAACATTTCACTGAATACAAAATCCGTCAAGTTAGAAACGTGCACCGAACAAAATCAGAAGTGTAATGTACAAAGTCACCAGAGTCAGATCATGCTCAGAGAATCTTCTGTAAATCTACAAAAAGTGACAGACGATTTAGTCAAAAAGATGGTTAATGATTCGAGCGAATTGAGCGTAAGTGGTATCCAGTCACCTCTCGGCGAAGATCCGCAGCCTATTAGGATTACACCACCATTGTACACGTATTCCAATCCCGTTGTTCTGCAACGAGACGAAACTCCAAGTCCGGCAGCACAGAATCCTGAAGTAGATTCTAGCGATGTGGAACATCTCAAGCGTAAACGCAGAAGGAAACAGGAACTCGAGGGACGACAGGATATCATATGCATAGAGGATAACGATGAGGGACATTTTGTGGAGAGGCTAAATTCTAACAATTCGGAGGAATATATCAAGAGACCGCCCAAGTCATTGCTGGAACAGCTTCTAATAGATATTCCAAATGATAACAATGAGAAGAGATCATTAAGAACCAGGTCGCAAAAGTTGAATAGTCCGGATATTGCAAAAACTCCGAAAAGCAGCCCCCACGGTCCTAACAAATTAGAGGAACGCCGTAGTATATCACCCTACGCGAAAGCAAGTCCGAAATTGGCGGTATCGAAACTGTCTCCTAACGCGACAATAAAAATAGGGAAACGGAAAAGACAAGAAAGCGAGAGTTCCGTTGCATCGAGCACAGCCGACGATCCACAGCCAAGACCAGGTAAACGGAAATGCTCAGAGAATGCAGCAGAACTTATTAAAGCTTGCATGGGTGTAGAAGAGGCTGGTTCTATAAAGAAACAAGTGCCTGGCAAGGAAGAGCAATCAAAGAAGGGGTTCAACATATTGACAAAAGCTAAGAAAGGTGTTTATTTATTTCTTATGCTACTATTTCTCCTTGTGTAGATAGTAGTTGATGAGTTTCTTTTTTTATAAACTTGTTTTTTTTTATCTGAGTTATCTTTCTGATTTTTTATCCACATATCTTCCTACATATACAGGCTGTTTAGTTGTTAGCGCATCAAGTAATGATTGATTTTTTTTTTTTTTTTACAAACTTGAAGATGCATGAATATTTTTATAGCGAAAATCTTATGAATAATAATCTAATTTTAAATGAATAATTATCTAATTAATAATTAATAGGAATAATTATCTAATTTTATGAAGATTTAAACAAGATTACAATTTATCCTTCTCACATAATAAGCATGTATTCATTATATTAAAATATAACAAACCAAATAGTCTTTCATAAAATTTTCGCTAAGGAAATCCTGAATTCACTATGGAATTTCTCATTATCAGCTAATGTGGTAGGTGGACACTCTGTATTATTATATAATGATTTTCAATCTGTATATTCGATCTGTAGATCTATAGATTTTATATATGTAACAAATTAAGGACTGCCAAAAACAGGACTGTTTATATGCAAATTAAGATATACTAAAAAGATTTATTGATATTGAGAATTATTGTACTAAAATCGTGAAAGAGAAAGAAAAAAATTAAGCTTATATTATTAATATATGGAAACTGTTAAATCAACTATGCATAAATATAATTCAAATTAATAATTTATTGAAATGAGACTGATTTTAAATATTGCAGTATTTAACTATCTCTCAATTTCATTTTAATGTATTCTTCTAATTCATCTATCTCTCATACTTGTCTGATACATAATACTTGGGCCAGACTTATGTGACATGAGCGTTTTTTTATATTTTTAGGTCCCATTGTGGTAGAAGTAGATTCGTCTGATGACGAACCATTGATTGAATCTGTAGGAAAAGCAAGAGTTCGATTGTCAGATGAAACATCCGCTGCTTCCCCAAAGCCTAAAGATCAAAAGTAAGCAACACTGATGCATTCTTTTATGAAGCCCAAAAAATAAAAATAAAAAAGAAAAAGAATATCTCAGAGATTTGAGAGTTTTACTACATAAGATAAGCTTTTATTACTTTAGAGCGAGTTTAAGCTACAGCTGTTTCTGGCAGTCAAATTAATTCCAGTAATATATTAAATTTCAATGCCAATAATAGAGTGCAAAGAGAGAGCCGTTTATTAACTACCAAGCAGCCGAGTACGGCTATGGCGACGACGACGACGATGACGGCAACGACGACGACGACGATGATTACGATGACTACGATGACAACGACGATGACGACGACGATGACGACGATGACGACGACGATGTCAGCTGCGGTGGTGGCGACGACAACGGCGGCAGTTACTGTCGGGAAGGAGAGATTACGAGGCACTTCTGTATCTAGCAACGAGTCTGTGGGCGAAGTAACGACAAGAAGATCTGTACGGCAGAATACAGCTTCACCGCTAGCTACACCAGCAAGCAATACTAGGGGTGCGTCTAGAACCTCAGACGATATTAACAGAAGGAAAACTCGTAGTGGTGCTGGTATGTAAGCGATTTATTTTAAAATAGCTCATCTATAAAAGACACTCGATCATATTCAATTTTTAGAGATTGCAAGTGTCAATTCATTATTTCTCGATAAGCATGTTGTTTATATTCTTAGGAAATATTTTACACACACGCACATACATTATACACACACACAAAATTTATTACTCAAATTATATGCAGAGTTTTTTTAATCTTATGCTGCTTTTTTTCCATAATTTTTAGTATGTTATATCAAATATAAAAAAAATTTACATCAAATATAAAAGATAATGATTATAGATGTTAGCTGTATATTTTGCATACTATTTTAATTGAAAACATCTCGTACAGCGGGCAAACATTGTTTTAGTAACAGCGGAGACGGCGGAGCAAGCGAAACGGAGGCGAATATCCCGAGAAAACAAATGACCTTCGGGAAGTGACCTTGACAGTGATTAGCTACCGTCGCTCGTCAAGGCCTATCATCTGTCTGATTATAAATCCGACATAAACGGGTATTTGATCGCCGTGTGGCTGGATCCCACCTGGTGAAACTGTATGCGTCACATTAGCGCACAACGTTGCTGTATATGTATCGGGAGTATTGTGTCAAAAAAGAAATGCTAGACGGTGTGTGAAAGCATTTTGTGCTTTAAAACATTTGTTGGCTGCTAGTTAAGTTAGTCATACATGAAAGATAGTACTTTCCAATTTTTTTCTTGCTCGTTCTTCACATTTTTTCTTTTCTCTTTCTTTCCATCTTTTTCTTTTCTTTAGCTTATAAGAATTATGTTGTTATGACATTTAAAGAGAGTTTTGTATATTTAATAAATCATTAATTATAAATTGTTATGTTCTTAAATGTTTAAGAATAGCGAACAAAATAAAAACAATCTACTTTGATTTTTTTCTTTCACCGTCTAGCGTTTTCATTTATGTTGTACTCCTATAAACAGCAAAGTTTAGTTACTCAGATTTTACTTGCTCACAACGCATTATATACTATAATCTAAGTAACTGAACTAATTCAAAACTGCCGAGAGATTGTATGTAACTTTCTTTTACCAGTCAGATGTGTCATTCTATTCTCAATAACTAAATTTCATTCTTCAATGTGCAATTTTCTAACATTATCGTCTGTTAGATGTAAAACAAGAAACTTCGAGTTAGCTTTAGAAAGATTTAAGAAAATTAGAACTATTTATGTTTCGAGTATCATCTTCTCTCATATTCAATTTCTTTCGTTCATTGTATCACTACAAAATAGTAGCGGTAAAAGAAAGTCCAAATTTTTTAAGTGTCAAAAACGGGAATTTGACTGTACTGCCGTAAGTAAAATACATATTTATAAATATGTGGATAAATTTATGGTAACTGGTGGGGCTTATAGATTGCTACTCTGACGACTTTGCTGATAGACTCTGTTAAAACATATCTCTAATTTATGTATACATATTTATTTATTGTGTGTCATTTATTTGTTATAAAAGTTTTCTGTACATGCATGTGTATAAGCACAGTGTGCACATATATATATATATATATATATATATATATATATATAAAGTAACGGTATCATACGAATTTTTCGCACGAATTAGTTTTCGTCATATATTGTAAACTCAAGATAGTAGTAACATACTTATCTATGCAAAAGATAAAAACGTTTGAAATGTTAGTCTAATCTGGACAATTATATATCACGTGATTGCATTTTGGATATATTGAGAATTGTTCATCACATCTGAATATTGAGAGCAATGGATTTATACATTGATGTAATAAGAACAATGACAAATATGAAAACTGTTATTCATATTTGTAATTACTGAAACGTGTATATTTCTTTTAATCAACAATCTAGCAATTAAGTTTGTAATTACATTATTATATGTTTTCATTTTTCAAACTCGTCAAACATGGTCTTTCAGTAAGAAGTTCGTCTTGAGTTATATAATATTCAAAAATATTGGGGTATAGAATTTTTAAAAAAAGATTTATTTTATTCATGAAACATGAACATATACACAGTGAACGTTGGAAGATATGCATAAAGATGCGAAGATGATAAGAATAACTATTATAAGAAAACTAATTAATACAATGTTAATTTGATATAGGTAATATATGAATGAATATATTTTGTAAATAATTTCTTGTAAAGATGGACAAAGCACACCCTTTCTCCCTATTGTGTATATATAGAAACTGTTTAAATTTTTATTAAATTAGTAATAATTAAAGTATATCGTGCAAAAATAAAAATCGTAATTGTCATTATTATTATAATTATTCTCTCGCGTTTATGTAATTAAAATATACTTATTCTTCTTATACAAATTTAGAACTACATTGAATTATATGTGCATACGTATATACAAGATCTATGTATGTGATTTATATCGATTATTGTTTTTGTGGACAGATAATCTAGTTTTATATTGTATAAATATAACTTACACACATAGAGAGAGAGAAAGCTAAAGTATGTATGTATGTATGTGTAAAGTGCGTATGTGGCTGTGTGTATTACGCATGTATTGTTGAGAATTTACATTTCTAGCTAAGCCTGAGTAGTCATCATTGTGTAGCACTGTCCAAACATTTCATAAATCTATTATGCAATTCTGATAATTAACTTTTCAAGCAGCAAAAATTTAGAATATTGTTTAGTAAATAATACTTTATTCATTTATAAATATACTTTATTCATTTATAAATATTAATAATTAATTAATTTTAATTATTTATCTTAGTTTTTTAAATATCCCTTAATTTTCTATCAACTTCAGAATATCTGTATTAAATATTCTGTCAGCTTTGATAAAAGCTTTAAGTATACGCTCAGATAAATGTTCTAAATACATCCATATATAGAATATTGATCTGTGTGATTATGATTATAAATTATACTATAGTCGATGTGTGTTAAAAACTTGTGGATCAAAAGCTACACTCAATTTTATCACGATCATTTTTGAATATACATGATTTTGTACAAAAAAAATATGCGATTTTTTTTATCACAGACCAAGTAAATATTTATTATATGATAAAGAAAGATTATTGCTATATAATTGTTACAAGCATAGAATGTACAAAGTATGATAAGTGCAGTGCTCAATTATATAGTATGCATACAAATTTTCTGATCAATACTTTTTTCTCCCAAAGGTTCGATGGCTACCAGGCGGCACTTTAATAGAAAAAAAATACTTCTCTCATGCTAGTAATAAATACCGAATTTAATGATATTTAAAATAGGAGAGATTTTCATCGATCTCTATACCCAACAAATTAAGATACAGAAAGAGACTGCGTCTTGGGTTATAGTTTCGTTGAATTTATTTCCTACTTTCAATATGAATTTAAGTTATTTAATTAGAAAATATTGCTTGTTTATCAGACTTTATTTCTATTAGACACTGCTGGATCTATCTATTGTACATAATAATATACTTATTTTACTCGGATGGGAAATTACAACCTGATTGTATATAATATCATGAAGAAATGGGTACACGACTTGCTCGTTTGATTTAATTCGTATCCTATAACATAAATAGGATCGAGTGTAATATATATATAGTAATTTAATATTGCAGAATATACAAGAATAATTGAAAAAAATATTGTAATTTTGATGTGTAAAATATTCTCTTTCACATTAGATAGATAAGCTAGGCATTATTATGTTACAATTTTATCATTGAATATTACATTTATATGATTGTATAGACTATAAAATGAGGTCTTTGTGTAAATATGAATATCTTAAGTATAAGCGAATATTTAGCGCGCTCGCATAATTAAGGAGCTTTTAAAGTATCTCTGCCGTATAATCACATGAGTGTATCTTTGTATGTATGTGTGTGTGAGTATATATGCATGATTATACATATATATATACATATGTATATGTATATATATGCATGTAAGAGCAATTAATAATGCGCCAAAGATCAGATGTCGGATAACTGTTGGCAATCAACACAATTGGAGAAGTCGTATAAGTGTGAAAAGCTCAATAAATAATTGCTATTGATATTGTGGTTTGTAAAGGGTGTAAAGTTTACATGCTACCATCTCCGCGCAATCTATGAGAATTACACCGATAATAAATGATCACTTTATGCCTGTTTATATATTATTAATAGTCGCTTGACGAGCTCCTTAATTTTGTAGGCAAAGCTGCAAATATATTATGTATATGGATGTGTGTTTTAAGATCATCAGATAAGGGGTTTGATGACTTTAAAACCTGCTATATGCAAAACATTTGTATTTTTAGTATTTGGTTATATAATATACATATATATATATATATATATATATATATATATATATATATATATAAATAGCAGTAAAAAAGAAGAAACCGATTGATAATAATCTAAGTAGAGATATATATATGTATATATCTACTATATATATATATATATATATACATATCTCCATGAAATAAAGAATTAGATACCATATTATATTTGTAGAAATGATTGAGCACGTGAGAGATATCGCGCTATGATTACGGAGAAAAAATATTACAATTATATTATTACCTATTATTACACAAAATGAATACACAACATAGTAATTTGCTAATTGTATCTTTTAATAATTACTGTAGACACACATTGATGAAAAAGGTTTTTTTTCTTGTTATTAATTATTAATTACCATAGACTTATAAGACAATGAAAATATGTTATAAAAAAATGCATTTGTTTGTTTTATATTACATTTTACCCATTTTTAATGAACAATTTACTTTGTTTTAATTAAAAATAAACACATGAAATTGTAGCGCGCGCGGGCACGTATATAAGTTACATATAATTACACACGTATATAAATTATTATATTTTTATTTTTCTATTGAACATGATCACATTATCTCATTTACGGAATAATTTAATCGAGATATTTCTTTTTTCAAGAAAAAATATATTTTATGATAATAATTTAGAAAAGTTAAAAAATATTTTTAATTATTGCAATTGTGCGCAATTAATATTACATCATATTTCGCACAATACAGTAACAACATTGACTATATCTTATTTTTGGCTATTAATTCTGCATTCTGTTTTCTAGAATTATCGAATACAATAATACATTTAAAATTTTTTATAAAATATTTCAAAATATAATATAAAAAAAATGAAATAGTATTTTGTTTTGTAATATATGAAAGAGAGAAAAATGCATATATACAGAATATTATAATAATATACAATATATTAATATATACTTTTCATATAGACTTTTTTATCCTTACACTTTATGCGATTTTTAAATTGTTACAATTTTTTATGTTTTTTCTATTTTCAATTATATATATTATTTTAAAATTTTTATACATATTTAGCTGTTTTTTAATTATAAATTTGTATACTCTATCTAATCCACCTTGAAGAATGTCAAAAATAGAAAAAAAATATTGATTATATTTGCATAATATGTACTTTTTAATTACTATTCAAAATTACACATTATCACAGATAAAATGATTTGATTAATTCTAATATGTTAGTGTTTGTATAAACACTTTAAAGCATAGAACACAACCAGAAATTGTGCACATTATGTGCATGTTACCCATTGAGAACATTGATAGACAGTAGTTCACGTCCATGTTTTTATGTCCACAGAGGGCGCACTGCTTTCAGGATCACTAGTTTCCCTAGAAGATATCTTTTAGGGACACTAAGAGATCACTAGACAGATAAAAAAGGATGGAAAATAGGTGCGTCTAGTTTTCTCTCTCTAACGAGAAGGGAAGGGGGGGTAAGAAAGAGGAACAATTTTCTCTGTTATTATGTATAATTATTGTTATATATATTATTATGTTTATGAGAATTTATCTATCACCTAAAAGCAGATAATCTCTCCTTCTCCTCTCTGCTATATAATAATCTTTGTTTGCAATCGAAAACGTGAAAAGTTATATGCTTATTGATCTATTATGTGTAATTTTCTGTCATACATGTATATCATATATGTAAATCAAGCATTGAAGACAGTCTAGAGAACAAAAAGTAAGAAGGAAAATTTGGTAAATAATCGTAGATGAGTAGAATTCCTTCGATAAGAATTACGTGTGTTGCGATTGTAACGTATGAATTTATCAGACATACGATTGGCTATCGGATAGAGAATTTCTAGTTTTTTCCAATGCCAGCGCCAATCAGTACTCTTAGTAATATTTCTTCTGTTAGTAATATTTCTTGCACATACTTATTGGTTGATACTCTTGGATAACCACCTTCACTTGACATCACAAATGTTTCGAAGCAAAAGGAGCAAGGTTTCTTCCGATATAACATCAAATGCATCCGTTATCAAGAGAAAATCTGCATATTTGAGGTGAATCGGAGGTAATGTTATCGCGTTACTCAACAAAATGCATATGTCGTTTATCTCAAAATGTCAAAGTGCTTTCGCTGCAACATATTTGAGCGATTTCATGTACAACAGCCTTTAGCGCGCGAAGGCAACCACGAATCCGCTATAAATTATCGGAACTCTCCCAGTGACCATCATTGAGCGCGTTGAGCGCCTAACGTCAGAACGTGGGATTATACGCGACGCCGACACGCGTTCTCTCTCCCCTCTCTAGGCTGTCGTAGCGAGCGCTGCCGTTGCCGTGCGCCGCGATCGAGCGAACGAATCGACGAGAGCGGAGCAGGAGCAGAGCAGAACGCGGAGCTGTCGAGAACCGAACCAGTCGCGGGGGTTCGCGGGGTCAGTCGGCGGATATATTATGTCAAAGCGAGACGCGGCGGTCTATCGAACGTGAGCGCGACCGCGTATATCATCCGTGTATCTCCTCGCTCTCGCACGCGGGAGGGTCGTTCGGTTAGCAAGTTCTCGCGTTGCTTACGCAAGCCGGATGCGTCTCGGCCGTCGCCGGCCGTTGATCAGCCGTGGCTAAACACGTCCCGTAGACCCAGTACATCCTGGATGCGAGTGTGCGCTCCTCGCGGTGTTGTCCTCTTCGCCGCGTCCCTTTTCCCGAAAACGCCGCTATGCTGACGCTGCAACATCAATTGTGAGTACCTGTTCGAAATGTGTACATATATGTCTATAAGGATCATATACATACACATACTTTTCGTACAGTTCGCGTGTCGCAATTGCACGCATTTAGAGAAGCCTTTTTGCCTTCTTTTCCTTTTTTTTTCTATTTTTTAGGAGCAAAATATATCGCATATTCTAGTGCAGCTGATCACAACATGCTTACTTTATATGCCCGCTTCGTTTTTTTTTGCTTGCTCTTACCTTATTATTGTCGACAAATTTTAAATTAACGCAATTGATGTATGCGATATATTTGTTCATCGACTGATCAGCTATTGTTGAATATTGATTTACATTTATTGCACGAGACTTGAATTAATCATCGAGACTAAGGTGGAGATGAGAGTTAGCTAAAATCGGTTCTAAATTTCTCTAAAGATATTATAAAACTTAAGCGAAGTAATATATCGTGATAATTATATTTATGTGAAAAAATGGAGACCAAAAATGAAAAGTATATGCTTTATTAAAGTTGCTTAAATTTTGCTAGTACTAAACGAGTCTTTAGTATTTGAGTTTTATCTCTAATTCTTATGTAAAGAGTGACTTTGAAATGACACATATTTTTATCAAATGTAAACTGCTATTAATTGCTTTTAGTTGCCTTTGAACAATATATTTAATACATCAAATGTAACATTTGATTACATTATAATTCAATTTCAATATTTATAATTCGACAGCTGTACGAATATTTTTTTCGTATATGATAATGAGAAATGTGCATAAATTATACGAAATGCATTCCAACTGATTATGAACTCGAGAGGGGAAAGCCTTCTTTGTAACGCATAAATATAATTATTTTATTTTTAAATATTCATTTCAAAAGAATTTTAATATATGTATGGCCTTATGCATTATTATCTTTAATGCTAATATATTATAACTTATTCTGATTCTAGATCTTTATTTTGTTTTAAAGATTTTTGTTTGTTCTCTCTCGTTAATTCTCGCTAATTCGTTAAATATCGCAACTCTCTTAAACAATTTCTATTTTATCATCTCGATTAACTTTGTAAATCTACTTCTATGAATATTATTAGTTGTGAAATGCCGATATGTGAAGCATCATCTATCAATTAAATGCGATAAGGACGCGTTTGTGCAAATCGATTTTATGACGCGTGAATAAACGTTGATGATCGCACACAAATGATGTACATACATTCATATATTCATTGATTTAAACGCGTTCTTGTTTCGGTATCGTGTTGTCTCGATTAAATATTCATATTACCCCGGTAGACTAGAGTTAATTGAACTATTGGATGCTGTCTTCATCTCGTCCCGTCGTCATCGTCGCAGTCGCGCTGCGAAGATCAGTCAATTTCCCGATAAAGTTCACACGGATATCTACATTCATGTGCGATAAGCTTACTCGACCTATCGATTTTCATATTTTATTATAGGCCATAAACATTCACTCAACGTTAAGTGAGACTTTACCTATCTATACTTCTTTCTAAAAAATAAAAAGAGAGTGAAAGCGATTTTTCGAATTTTTTCAATATCTATCGAAGTAAAGAAATAATATAAATAAATGAAATAATATTAGGCAAGAAATGTAATTTTTAATAATTATAGAAATATATATATTAACTTTATGATTAATTATTTTCCACGAAATTTTATAAATGATGAACAAGATTATATTTTTCCTTGAAATGATCGGTCTATTAACAATTTAATCTATAAACAATAAGTTCATTTTATAACATCTAGAATTTCACTTTAATCAATATTGTCGCGTGTTGTACATGACAGGAATTTCTTCCGATTATTATCGCACATTCGGCAAGTTTTGTCATCGTATTTTGAAACGTATATCGAAAAGAATTTACTTTAACTTGATGCTTTCGCCTTTTTATTTTAATAGAATATATCTAAAATATTTTCGAATCGTTTGGATTTATTTTCAAATTTTTTGTTTCATACTTTTTAATAAACACGATAATTATGTCGCATTATAATCATATTCATCCCTTTTTCTTTTTTTTTAAATATCGATTTCCACATTAAAATTAATATTATTTTTAACATTTAACATTTAGTATAATATATATAATTATGATCTAGAGCTCGCTTTCCACTTAATTACGATCGAAAATCACTGATATGATATGACTAATGGTTGATAGTCTCAAAAAAAATTTTCGAAAGCTAGTTTCCTGAAATTAACTGTAATTTCTATCTCTAATTCCTTTTTAAACTTTAAAACGCATGACTCGAGCGTTGCTTTAATATCTTTAGAATTGGATTTAATTAGTCAATTCTGGTAATTAGCAAAATCGACATTACAATTGATCCAAACAATTTTTTTTTAATTTTTTTTAGAATTTACTAACATCAATACTAACAATAAGATTCAGTCGAAAACAATTAAAATTAATTACACATTGTTTAAAATATAATCTGGCGATTTTTAAAATGCATGCTCGTATTTTGCGCTCTACGATGTGGCTACAACAATATCTCAGAACTAGAGGGGATGATCAGTATTAATTCAAATTAATTTTCTTTTAAAATGCTGATAATTTTAAATAAAAAAAATAAATACACTTTCTGGAGAGCCGTTGATTGTTCGCAGAACTTTTATTATTCTATTTCTGTCGTAAGAAATTGAATTTTCGCTCATGATAAAATAAAATACGCGCCCTGTACTTCGATCTCGATAAAGATGACTTCACCCTTTATCAAGAGAAAGAGAACCTTGGCATTAGCCTCTAATCGAGCGCAAAATATGCTCGCCGCACATTATATCCCTCTGGCATCTTACTTTATTATATCTCTCGTGGATAGACAGAGTTACACACATGTGTGAGAACGTGTGATGAAAACCGCTAGCTTTTAAACAACAAGGCGCACATTTCCCACCTACGTGCATGTCCGTCGTACATGCGTGCTGTTTACGGTATACCCATTATTATAACGCGTTGTGCATTACGAGGCATTAAAAATGGTTCACAATATAGAATCATATTATTTGTATGTTTTTACATGTATATACGACACACGCCGGAAGCACACCTCTGATGGTCATATAAGATTTTAAGAATGACCGACTTTTATGCTAATGTTCCTCCAGGGAGTTTGTAATAAATCGACACAGTCATATATATATAGTTGCACAAGAAAATTATGACTTCCTTCCGGTTTCGAAAGCTTCATCATATTTCGATACCTTCGACTTTGCGTAATCCCATATCATTATATCTTGATACACCCAGCTAATATATTTGTAAAAAGCAGTCGGTTATTAAAGTGCAATTTATTAAAATAAAAGCGCGAAGCATTATTCATAGATTCTTTTTCTCAATTCTTAATCAGATTGTCTATTTAAAAAATTGCTATAAAACAAAGATTATATTTTCTTGTTAGAGATAATACTAATCTATTGATAAATTTTAATCAAATTTATTATTATATAGAAATATTGCATATTATATTTTATATACACACACACACACACACACACACACACACACACACACACATACACACACACACACACAGGATGTCCCAGTTATCTTCCGTCATCTTTCAAAGACAGATTCCTGGGATCATCTGAAGATAATTTTTCCCCAACGAAAATGTCGAGGCACTAATAATTTTCGAATTATAAGTGATTGGAAATAAGGGGTTTTTCGTAAACTAAGCTTTGTAGAAATAAAATATTAACAAAACCGCATTCTTCGATTAATTTTAAATAAAAAGAGTTTACTTTAGTTGAGTTTTAATTTGAGACTTAATTGCAAAGATATATGATGACAAAAATCGGGAACGTGCAAAAAATGATGGCCTTCATTGACATTTTCGCTGAGGAAAAATCGTCTTCAAATGATCCCAGGAACTTGTCTTTGAAAGATGACGGAAAATAACTGGGACACCGTGTGTGTGTATATATATATGTATATACATATGTATATATATATATATATATATATATATATAATGTGTGTGTGTGTGTGTGTTATATAATATGCAATATTTAATGTAATTTTTTTATGTAATAATAAATATATATATATAAGTTTTAACTAGATTTATTATTACATAGAAATATGCGGAAAACGTTCGTTGAAGCAGTAATATATTTGCGACAAATTGATAGTTACTTGAAAACCGTTACCCGGTTCTTTGAACATCGACATTTGCACTGGAAAAACATTTGAAAAATAACGTTTAATGCCAATTGGAATTTGGAGGGGAGGAACAGCTGCTCGTCTTTCCAGCGATATGCTTCGTTAACACCGTTGCACGCGTTTAAATTATAATCGCAGATGCTGCTGTGTATATATCCGCGTATTACGCCCACTTAAAAATAATCTAAACCTCCATCAGGCATTCGCCTCCGTTAACGTTTCACGCTACCGATATCGTTTCCGCATCCGGAATTCGTAGAATTTCTATCGGGGCATCGAGAATTACGCGAAATCATTAAGTTTCATTATCTCGTTGCCATTTCGTGATCCTCGACGTGATCTCGACTGGGACAATATTTGCGCTTGTAATCGCTTGATATCGAAACAAGCTCTAGGAGACAAGGCCGTGACATTTTCCGTACCGGTTTTCCACTGCGACGGCCTTTTGTAAGCCACGCGAGCGTTTCAAAACACGGGAGATACGGCTGGTTGTGTTCCCCGGTACACTTTGTGATATGAAAACATTTCGAGGGCGAAGCAACTGGAGAGAAATGACGGAGCAGCCGCTTCGAAACTCGCGTAACGACTCCGTGTGTCATCGTCGCTCGTAAAGCAATATCGGAGCGAATTCAATCGCGAAATCTCGTAAACGCACGAACGATGCGGCGACGAATGTTTGTTGATAATTATCGTAATACATTGGAGAACGGAAGCAGAGAGTCACGATTCAATTAAATGCTTATTAAAATTACGTGTATTTAAGTTTACCATTCAAACGTATCTCTTTCTCATTTATATTTAAATTTATATTTAAATTTATCAACAATTTATATTCGCGACTTTTTCCCAGACAGCATTCATTGTCAGTGTTCTAAGTGATTTTATTTGAAACCACATATCTAGGGTTTGTCTATGCTACTTTCGCTCCCTATAGAGTGGCTTCGTCTATTGTTCCTCGGGAATGCATGAAGCTGAATTCAATGTCAAAAGCGAGATGGAAATAGCGCGCCGACGAATGGTCAGAGAAAGTGGTGTGTATCGATCCGCGGTATTGTATGCAAACAGAAACAAAATCCCTTTTCTTAATTTAACAAATAAACAGAAACGGGAAAAAACGAGTACTGAAATTAGAAGTAATTAAAAGCGTCAATAGGCAAAATTTTGTTGTATGCAGTAATATTTTCGACCGTTAAGAGCACTAAAGTTTATGAATTTCTGTTATGTTTTAGATAATTAAACTAGATGTATAAGTATAGAAAATATATATGTCGCTAACATTACTTAATTTGCAAACTTTAATTTCAAGCTTTCCACAGTCGTCGTTCTTTGCTCGTTATTTTCTTAGATGCGAGATAACTTCTTAAAATGCTGCAATTTAATTAAATTTTTGTTAATGATGCTATTAAAAAAATAACGAAAGCAAAGTGACCCTACGTGCACCTTTACGTAACGAAATGCAAAAAAACATAGTATGACATGTATCGTAAAACTAAAAGTATAAAAACGTAAAGTTGCACCGACGTCATTATATACGTATGACGTATAAAAGATATCTTTAACCTTCCGTTTACGTGCCTCGTGAAGGTTAGTAGGGTGCGCTCAAAGGCTGTTCGGGGTGTGAATACACCCCCTTGTGTATAGAGGATTAATTAAACCATGGTTAATTAAACTTTACTCGCATGATAACATTTTTAATCTGTAAATTCACGAGGAAAGATTGTATTTTTCGATGAACTTTGCAGCAGCATTAATTATTATAAATAATTAATATAATTAATTATTATATATCCCAAAACTTTTCCGAGCTTATCGTAGAAGATATTTGAATGCGCTCGCGTGTTTGTAAGATCTTGGCTTGTTCCAGTATCATTTTCTTCCAGGCAACGACGTGTAAAAGATGCAGTCAATGAGACAATGAGTTTTATCTCAGATTCGTTTCGCTAAATCCACTCTGTCTCTTGGTTTGAACACTTCAAGTACATCGCGAGGTAGAACCGGAAAGATAGAAAATATATTAATAGAGAATGAATGAACACTGTTGGAGCTGTATAAGCTGGCGAAGTTGCTGGTACGTGGTCGGTTGGCTCGATATTGGCCCAGACAAAACCGGAAATCTATGACAGAAAGATCGATATATTTTATGTCACGTATACGTTTCCTTGAGTGAACGTGAAGGTCATTACAAACATCCACGTGTTACCCCGATGGCATTCTATTCAGTCGCGCGACGCACACGTTGCATTTGTATTTCCAGAGAGAACCGTCCCTTCTCATTCAATAAACTGATAAGTTCCGCCATATGCGACGTTTCATTTAAATGCCGTTGTTACCGAAAGAACGAAAGGACGAAAGAAAAATATCTTTCTCATGACAATTATTTTCGTCTCCCTCTCGCGTTAATGAGTGCGACTGCGATGTGAGCGGAAAGTCTTGAGACCCGGAAGAAAAATGCGGTTTCTTTCGAAAAAAATATAGCGTTACGTTGTCTCGCTTTTCTTTTCGCAGACTATAATTCGTGTAATTCGTTTGCGGAACATGATGGAATAACAAACAATTACTAACATTTAACCGCGTAACCGTACACGTTGCTCATACACATCGTCAACCATTGGTTGCTCGCAGAAATTACGCGGAACTAGACGATGAACACATCCTGCTCCCCTCTATGCTGGATATGCTAGGCTAACGTTTTGTTACGCGTGGCAAATAATCAGAAAGTTACAGGCGGAAGTAGCGTGCGATTTGTTTCACGAAAGACTCCGCGTAAAGGGGGCAGAGAGATTCATCGCGCTCTTTAAAATGTCATTAATATTATTTGTCGAGTGCAATTTTTGTCGCAATTATTTTGCTATATATGATGTTATCCCATATAATCTTAAAAGCCGCGAATATCGCGAAATATGTCTACTATCTTTAAGAAAGAAATGTATCATTACATTTTATAAAAAATTTAACATGTAAATTCGACTACAATTTGTAAAATAGGATGAATTCCAGCAAACATTATTTATCAAGTCACAATTGCAATAATTTACATTTCTCTCTCTTAAAGAGGACGATATTTTTTATCAGAGAACCACATCTGGGACAAGGTTACAAAAATATTGTAAATGTAACATGTGTTGCGATCATCCACGCTCTCTTCGAATTCTATTACAATGTTTAACAAGACCTGTCAGGATAGGCAAGTTTACGTGAAAATGCGAACAAGAAAATAGCGGCGAATTGATTCCGCCAGAGAGCCGAGAATCCTTTTGCGCCGTTCAAGGATAAAGCTGACGTTTCAATCGCCTTGTCCTGGATTCGGGTGGTATATCGTACCCTCGGTGGCGAGTTCTCGCCCTTCAGTAATGAAACTCATCCAAGTGATATTCGGATCCTTCTCTCTCTCTCTCTCTCTCTGTCCCATTACTCGCTGGTCTAAGACCACCGACTACGCGGCAGTAATTGGCTAATTAAGTCACCCTCACGCTCGTCGATGCGTCGTCAGTACCCTCATCGTCCTGATAATTTAGTCACGAGCTCTTCCTGTAACATACTACACAATATAGGTCAATTGCTGAGCGCGTATCATAAACTGTTGACCAGGCGGATTCATTCGACATATCCGTCGATGGTTTATGAGCAGATATACGATCACCGGTCGCTGCTGGGCTTGACGTTTTTTGCGGCTGTTACGCGTTTAACTCGTTCGGAACACATTCGAACCAACAGAGCCATCTTTCATCTACAGATTCTTTGATTTATTTAGAATCGATTTTTTTTCGTGAAGGAACCAACGACTGTTCTTCAGTCATAAATAAGTGGAAAAGGCTTTTCAGGAATTAAGAGATGCAAAAGAGATCTTCTGAAAATGCAAACAGATAATTTTATTCTTCGTTAAGTTTCAAGTGGTCTTGAATAAATATATAATTTGAGAATTAGCTGCATAAAAAAATTTTAAATTACTTAGAAAATTTTAAATTACTATAGAAATCGATAGATATAGAATATAACTCGCTAATTTTGTAATGTTTAATCATTCTGTATTATATACAAGTGAGATTTATATTTTGTTCGAAACGGTAAACAACTTTGCGGAAGGTGAAGGCGAAGGCGATCATCCTCCGCAAATTTTAACCCTTTATAGATATGTGGGTTAATAATTTCCTATACATTCCTATTATTATAATTTACAAGTCCGCATATAACACTCTTTACTGTACAAATATAAAATAGTTCGCTTTTTTTATATTTTAGTATAGTGTGATCTATAAAGATATTAGTTAATTCCACTTTAATGCATATGTATGATTATGCTATTTTGATATATCAGAGATATAAATATATTACAAAAAGAAAAAGTTGCATTAAGCAAAATAATATATAAGTCTTGCTAATAATAAATATACACTTTTACTCGATTGTTTTCACGATCTAGTTCCTATAAACACAATAATTAAAAATTAATTATTCTTAAACGTGATTTAACTAGTCTTCTCATTAGAAACGAAATTGAAAAGAGGATGAATTAAATTTTACATCTTAGGAATAATCGATTAAAGAAGATATTTTTTACAATCGGTTATTAATTATTCCTTTAAACAGGATGACACCACCACAGTTTATCGCTTTCGTAGGCTTCCGTTCTCTACGGGCGATCTCTAACAGACTATGCAAACAATAATCAACGGAGACAAGCGCTCACGCAAGTGCTGTGCGTAGGCGGTACTATGCGTATGATAACGCACATGTGTGTGACGTCCACAAAACAGCATGTTCCTTTTCCTATTGTGTTTATCGCGTGAACGAAGAACGTAGAAACATAAAATCTGTGGTATGGGATTGATATTGGGACGACTTTTATCTTTTCAAGCGCGAACGTGGAATCTCGCCTTTCGAAGTTTCATCATGTTCGTCACGTTCATCCGCAATAATGCGATCAGCGCGCTCATTGATGTGTTATTGTGATTTCATCCAACTCGCGACATGCGATACAATAGTCGATAGCTTTTTTCCTTTTTTTTTTATTTTTTAAACAACATGATATTAAAACTTCGTTTACGCTTGCACGTACTCCAATTTACCGAGTGTCATTGAATAGCAACAAAATGAAATACCGCGTCTGAAATTCGAGAAAGTAACTTCTCCGATGAAAAATCGGCGAAGCTTCGAAAATTTCGTTCGGAAATGAATGCTTCCTTCCAAATTGAAAGGTGTAACTTCAACGCGTGTCGTATCTTCTTTGCCGGGTCGACGAAAAATAATGATTAATACAAATCGTACGACAGCTGGTGTCGGTTTACTCCAATCGTGCGAATGCTTACACGCGCCGCGCGATCGCCGATGCATGTCCTGGCGGTGTCCGATGCAGTTAGGACATCTCACGTTTACGCGCACGCTTCTGTACGTGCATGCACGGATGGATACCGTTCGTCGAACGCGTCACATCGGCGACAGACACGTAGACATACTTGCCGCGATATTATCGGCCGCCTTTACGTGTTGCACGAAGGCGGTTGTTGCACATGCATGTGCTGTCGGAGAGACGAGAAGGACTCCGCCGCCAAGCTTTTTGCTCGGTCAAATCGAACGATCCTCCTGTTTCAACAGCGAGAGATATAACGTTCGCCAACCGAAATGCCAACGCTTGGACCGCACGTGGAACCGCGCTCAAATTTCATTTCGGTATCGATACTTTCGTCATTCGATATCGAATATCGAAATTGCTGATCGAGCATTTGAATTTTTTGCGTTAGAAACTTTTTTTTTGTTGAGCTACTCGATATACACGTAGAATCTCATAATTGATCCTTTATGAAAAATTTAAATTCATTTTTTTGTATTTTCAATAAAGGACTTTCAATAAATTGAAAATTAAAATGAGTAGGATTATATTTAGGATTAAGGACGATGAATTTTAATAAAATTTAAATTTTGTAATATTTGTTAAATTATATAAAAGAAAAAATAATAAAATTGCGATTAATAAATTTTAGTTCAATTTTAGCTTTCAATTAAATTTAATTAAAATTGCATTAAATTGGTATATATAGTGATATTATTGAAGATGACTAGACAAAGATGTGACTTTTATTGTATAAGTTACATACCTAAATTAGCTTACGATTAAAATTTATTAAATTGTCACCATCTCAAATATATCTTATGATGTATCTGGTGCATAAATAAGTATAATATGACAATCTGTATAAAGATCTTAAAACTTTCGCCAATTTTTACATGAATATATTGACCAATTTAAAGTATTGTTACTAGATCTATAAACATGAGCTATCGAACAAGTGACGATGCGATCGTGTAAATTGGGGTTACTATTGATAGAATAGGATCTGGTAAGGAGAGCTGCAGATGTTCCTTCGATGTCGCATACATTTTATCCTTTTGTAAGGCAAACAGGTAGTCCCTGCATTACGGAATCGGTATTATGGTAATGGCGAAGCATCTGGTCTCGTGATCGAGTATTGAATATAACTAGTTTGATAAATATTAAACTAGACGCGAGAACTAGCACTTTCTCACTCGATGTTCAAGTGAATTTCACGTGCTCTTAATTCTATTCGCCACGAAATTTCTTAATATTCCCTTGAAACAATGGTCATTATATTATTAACTACATTGCGTATGAAATGCATTTATTGGCGGATTTAAATTTTTTATTAAATTACAATAATAATATTAATATTAATAAATGTATATGTGTAAATTTATATTTAATATAAATATGATCAAAATTTATTTTAAATATATTATTATATTATTATAAAAATATAAAATCAATTTTTTAATCACATACATGTAACGTAGCATTAAATAAACTTATTTTCGCTTATCTCTTATGTGATTATTTCATTGTAATTTTTTTCAGGGAACAGACAATAGCTCGAAAATGGGGTTGAAACGACGGCGTAACAAATTGAGCGAGACGTCAATGAAGTAAATCAGCTTAGATTCCGTAAAGAAGATGATGACTGCCATGGCTCGGTTGCCTTGCAAGCAATCGTCGTCCTCGCCCTCGCAACAGCCGAGAGTGAACAATTTCGGAAACAGCCGGAATCCTTACTGGGATATGCAGCAGGCTAGACATCCTGCACCGCCGTACGTTAGAAATCATCATCGGCACTCCGATCATACAGGTGAAAATCAAGCAATGCATTGCAAATCGCATCACGAATCGATGCGTTAGGGACGTTGATGTGTATATTTGAAAAAAAGAGAAACAAATTTATACACGCATCTCGAATCGTTTCAAAGTCTTGTCAGATGAAACAAATTTCTATTTTAGCTTCACTAGTGAATGACCGACGTATTTATGTTGATTTATATAAAATAATAGAGGATACATTCCAAATAATGTATGATATCAGTAAAATTATGCAAATAATATAATTATATATATATATATATATAAGTAATATTATATAAATAATACATAAATATAAATAATACTATTATATATACCTATTTAACGAAAAGAGAAGTAACATGCTACCAATTTTGAATTATTAGAAGACGCGAATTAACTTGATCGTTCATTAGGGCAAAAAGTTGCTATGGATGGTAATTTCGCGCACTCTAGTTTTAACATATACATTCTGTTCGCTTGATTCAGATAGGTTACTTTTTAAACGATCATTCATATATCTAGTGGATAAATATCTATATATATATCTATAGGATAAAAATTCGTTTTTTATCTGAAGATTACGATTTAAAATGTGTGCATAATTTTTCTTTCTTTTCTTCTAGTTATAAGTACGTATATTCCAATAAAAAATCGTCCATTCAATCCGTTCCATTTTTTGGCTTTTGACAATTCGGCTTATCTTTGTCATTAACGTTTCATTGTGAGACCGTGTCACATTCGATTAAGGACGAACGCCGATAGTCCGATAGCCTCGTTTCGACAATTTATAGCGAATGTAATGCCGCGATTCGACTGAATAAATTCAACATTGTGATAGTGTGTGTGCGTCATTACATATATATATGTATTCCACAATTATGCAAAAAAATATTTCCCTATTAACAATATAACGTCATTTAACACAAAAGAAAAGATAAATATATTTCGCGTACCTCTATAAAAATATTTGTAAAAGAAAAGTACCTTATAAAATATTTGTAAAAGAAAAGTACCTTATAAAAGAAAAGGAAAAAAATCATAACTTACGTTATCATTTGTCTCATAAATCGTGTCATTACTACAAGCTTATTGCATTTGAAATTATTGAATATGTGTTATAGATATATGAATATATACAAAAAACGGCTATTCTGATTTACAAGAAATTTGTAAAAAAATTTATTTAAATTCTCAAATTGAAATTCTTCCTTATATCTTAATATATTGAAGCTTTCCCACATCATCTGTAAATCAGTTGAAAAGAATCAGTTGTTCCACATCAATGAGCATCAAACGATGGAAAGTCCATTTGCTTTTTATGTTCTTTCGACGATTTCGCCATATGTACCACATTATAATGTGTAGCTTTGATGTTACGCTTCTGTCGTCCAGGCTCTTTTTATCACCGCTATGCGTCCTTGTCATTATCGCAGTCGGTGGTTGTCTCTCCGAGGAGAGATGTGCACCGGGGAATTTTATCTATCGGCATTCTCCATGGGGACATGTGCGTGTCGGTGGCGGGCACATGTCGTCAATCAGTGGCAACGCGAACAGAGCGAGTCCGCGCGCGAAAACAGGAGTACGTGCAGATGCTGTCGTTCATCCGTTAACACTTGCCCTCTGCCGCTTAACCAAGTGTTCGAGATGTATATACGCGCACATGTGTTGTCGCACGATGACGCGATCGGTCGATGATGCCGCAGAAACAGAGACCGGGACGCGACGCGAGATGAAAAGGAAAATTTGTCTCTTTTCCATCGGTCCAGAACTTCTCACAAGTATTCTCGGATACTTTCTGTGGTATTGACGAAATCAATCTACAACGGAATGAAAAAAATTGTCAGATTATGTGAAAACCAATAATTCGAAAGAATATACATTATTAAACTTATTTGTAATAAAAAGTACTTTATTCCAAAATTCTTTAAAAATACGAGCAAATTAATTCGAGAAATTAGCAATTTTACAAATAGATATTAATGAAAGATATTTAAATTTTTATATTTATTATTTAATAGAGCTGCTTAACACTGATTTTTTTTTAACATGGAGACTAACTGCTTCGTGAGAATTTCTACGTATCGAGGATATCCGGTTTGTGAACCTACATGAAATTGGCCAAATTGCCAATTACTAAGAATAAGTAAGATTATACGAAGACGCTCTAATTGGCAACAAGATTCTATTTCGTATGCAATTGCTCTGTTCGTACACGTCCCACATTAGCACTTTGCTACATTTTTAAATAAAAATATCGAAATAAATATCAAAGCTATAAATTCCTATATTGTGATTATCTTTCTCGGCATTCTTTCTTTATTATAAATATAAGAATAAATAAAAATGAGATAAATTTTAGATAATTTGAGATAAGAAATTTTTTATCAAATTTTCATTGACATAAGCTTCAAATAAAAACATTTGTAATGAAATATGACACTTCCGTGAATTTCATAGACATAAATATCAGAAATTAGACTGTTAGAAATTAATAGTCTACAAAAATGGTGATAGTTTTCATAAATTTAGTAACTATACGAGGTCTGTCTACACTTGGTTTAAACTCGATGGCCAGAAAGTGATATTTCCTTCCACTTTTCAGGAAGCAGATTGTTTACATTGGAGTATGTCGCTTATGGTAATCTTTTAACGGTTTTTTCCCTTCTCCATATGTGCCTCAGGCAAACGGAAGAGCGCCGTGGAACTGCTACAGGAGACGAAAGCCTTTTATGTGAAAAGCGAGACCGTGCTGGATCGGAAACAAGAGCTGAAAAACAGCGGCCATCTACAGGTTTCACAACTGAGCGCTCCTGGTGCACCACCTCCCAGATTATTGCGAAAATGCACCGGCAACTCGTCCGCCTGTCCGATGCAGCCGACGTCGCCGTCACAGTTACAGCCAACCCCCATGACACCGCCTTGCTGCTGGGCCTCGTGTCACGAACAGGACAGACGTAAGTCACCAAAGAAATCCCGTAGCTTAAGGTTTCGGTGTGTCCCATAAGGGACATACAAGTGTGATTCCGTAACATATATGTGTTGTCCATGATCCAATTGAGAAAAGGCTATATCTGGAAATTTATCGCTTTGCGAGAAACTAAAATTATATTTGATACATATTTATATATTATTATACTATATTTATTATTACATTATTATAAAGTTATAATACAAGTATTATAAATTTTACAAGTAAATACAAGTATTATAAATTTTACATGTACACACACATTATTATGTGTATGTACATATAAAATATACATAATATAAATAATATATAACAAAAGCTTTTCTCTCTCTCAGAGAAGGTAAACTCTGATCTCAATTTCACTTATTATAAATTTATTAATTTTCTTGCTAAAACGTGATTAGTGTTTTAATAATAAAATTAAGAAAAAATCTACATAAAGTGGAATTGATCAGTTTTTTTGAGAATTTATGTATAAATATTTTAGTACCACGTATATTATTACGTAAAATAAATATTTTATTATTATTTACTACTTACATGTTTCTTATGGAATAGCACAAATCATCATAAAAGATTACTGTTTTGCATAGTAGACGGAATCCTGAGTCCTCAACAAACACTGCCACCCGCGCTGCCACCGAAAAGCCCACGTTTGGTTCCGGTTCCCCAAAGACGGACGATTTCAGGGCCCCCGAGCAGTACTGGAGGCGATCAATTGCAAACGAAGCTGCGTCGACTATTAAACACTGATAGCAAGGAGAACGTATTCTTTTCGGATAGTCCGCCGCAAAGTACGACACAAAGCAACGGCGTGTCCGTGACGCGAGAAGAGAAATTTCGATATTCGCCTGGAAGTCTCTCGCCTGGCTGTCGAGACGAGGATCGTATGCTGGTGAGAAAAAGTTGCGATAACGATATCTCCCTCGCGTTAATATAACATATTATTACAGTCATATCAAGTTTTGTAAAGTATTCCAACATGTTTTGTTTTCTTAAGAAAATTTATATATGCATCCTCATCGATAAGTGGCTGATTATAACATTATATTATATTTGTTTTGCAGCATTGCCCGCCGCAGGATGTTCGTTTCAAATTCGGCAGAAGCAATTCGCACTCGCACACTTCTGGAAGATCTAGTCGCAAGTCAAATAGCTCCCCGTCGGTGGAAAATACGATATGCCACAAGTCTTTGCCGGATCTCCACACAAGCACACGTCGTCGGGCGTCACTCTCACCGCGCGCATCTACGAAATTATCGGCGAAGCCGTCTGCCCATCATCAAGCTACGAACACGAGCAATTGTCCGGATTATGAAACTAGTTCAGATTATTCGGATCACAGTTTTAAGCGTGATGCTGTTTGTTATCGCAGGTAAATGATTTAATCTAAATTCTTTTAGCGCATATTAATAAATACATTGTATCTAATTTTACAGGGCAGCAAATTCTAAAAAACAAAGTAATTAATTAGCGAATTTCTCATTGATTTTTAGCTCCCGCCATATTAGGCGATCTTTGGGATCTGGTGGTGGTGATGCAAGCAGTGTATTATCCTCAGGTGGACGAACGCAGAAATCATCGGGTTCCAGTAAGTTGAGCCATGGCGCAACAGCCAGAGACTCTGGTGGTTCTTCTGGACACTGCACTCATCGCAGCGAACCAGCACCTAGAATACAGGTACAGATGAAAACACACACACACACACACCAACGCAAAACTGTTTAACTTTAATTATCGATATCTTCCAGGATTGTTGGACTCATATACGCAGAGATAGTGGAGCATCTACGCAACATTCCACCGAAAAAGATCGATCGAGGAAAGGCAGTTATATTGGTGGTACACTGCCACCGGTTGTAAGACACTATAGTCCAGATTCTGAAAGCAGTAATAGTCAAACGGATTATAGTCCGACCTGTAATTCAAGGTATTCATATATTTTTCATGCTTATCTAATATATTTAATAATAATTTAATAATAAATATAATAGAATATTTATGAGTTATCTGAAAAAAAACTGACGATCAGCATTGTGTAGTACATCATAATTTAGTTTTTCGATGTTATATCGTTCGACATTTTTCATGTATTAGGTTTTCCGACGGTTGGAAGGAAGGTCGCGGTCGACCTATTTTAAGATCGAAATCAGATATCAGCGATCGATACTGGCGCCAGGATAACGGCCGGTCCAGCAAAGTATCATCCCGGCCTCCGCGATCGATGACTCAGCTCGAGAATTTCTTTGATCGTTTAGGACTGGATTCGGATAATTATCAACGTATAACGGAACCTGATTCGAAATCGTCGTCGCCCATATTCTTCGACAGTGTCAGCTCTGTAGATTCAGCATTAGGTCTCTATTCCTGGGTCAGCAATAATCAGACAAATCAGAGTAACCAGTGGCAAAACAACTGCAGCATTGGTATGGGTAATGACGAGTGCAATCAAAGGGTAAACGATCCGCCAAGTATCGTCGAGCGAAACGCGCGTATTATCAAATGGCTTTGCCAATGTCGTAAAGTGCAGTTAGGATACAGCTAAACAACGAGTTTCTCAACGTGGGTAAATCTTTCATTTTCAATAATAATATATTCGAATCTCAACGAGTGTAGTGCGTTTTGCCATTCTATAAATGATATATCAGATACTCCACACTCATACATTTCTCGTAAATGTGGAATTGATTAACCTTAGCTTCTTATCTTCTTAGCTTCTTTTTTATTATTTGTATAATTTAATAGTTTTTGTCAATTCTGTATTAGCTATTTGTAAGAGTACGACTATTGTTTTAATTTATTGTGCTTAAAGATAGAGATGAATTTGTGCCATTTTACAATTAATTGTTATGGTTATATATGTTGTGCCTTCCATCAAACTGTGGTTATAAATTCAGGGTAAAGTTTTTTGGAACATATTTACGTGATGTGCGGGTTATCATACATTAATTTTTAAAATCTGTGTAGAAAATTTTTTGATGATATCTAATATTTATGCGAAGGTACATTGAAAAATGTTTGCTTATATATATATTTTTCTCAGTAAAATTCGTTATTAGATTTTAACATTATTAATCTTGTAATTAGTCTATAATATGTTATGTGAATATTTTTTCTTTTTAGAAAGCAAAGCAATATTAGATTACAAAACATTATTAAAATTGTGTATAAGAAAGAGGAAACGAAAGAGAAAAAATTTGGAATTTATTATATTTTAATACAAGATATAAATTTAACGACGTATATGTATTTCTCATTTTCGATCTTGAAAATGATGATTTGATTTAATAGAAAAAGTACTCAGATGAAAGATATTTACCTCGATTTTATGAAAATGTATAGATCTAATTTCATAAAAGAAAATTAAAAAAATGTTGCCTTTATATATATATACTCAGTAGTTTCTAAAAATTATACATTTAAAGTGAAACAAGCGTTCAATTGATGTTAATATTTCATGAAATTTAGAAACGAAAAGTTATATAAAAAACTTGATGTTAAACAATAGACGAAAGAATGATCCCAATTTTGTAGTTTAATAGAAATTGATGTGATTTATATTTAATATTGTATAAAATTAAAACATTCATTTAACATCGTTCTATTTTAATAATAATCTACAAAAGTTTGTGCTAGCTTCACTACATTAAGCTTTATGCTCATCAATTTATTTTACTATACAACGTAAATCGTACAAAAAATATAATAAATAAATATATATATATATATATTTTTTAAATTTACTTCAAAACTCTGACGATATGCTATCTTTGTACAAAGATTGCATAAACTCTATAAGTTACAGTAACTTATATAAATGTTAATACAAGTTGAATTTCGGTTTTGTTTTTCCAATATTATTGGACAAAAATTTATTGTACTTACAATGCAAATATATAATATGGACTTTGTTGCATTGATTTGATAAATTGTAAAATAACTAATTTAGTAATGTTTGATTATGATAATCAACTTTTTATTCTTATTTTGTGCTTCGAAAATTGCACGCGTGCGCGTAGCATTTTATTTTAATAATGAATTAATTTCTATATATTTACTGGCAGAGAGTTGTACTTATAGCTTCTCAGTTATTTAATTTTTATTATTTTTATAGCAAATATCTAACCGCACATATTTAATATGTGATGGCAATGCACATTTTGTATAATATTTCACATTCGCGCGTACATATATGTAGATTATCTTTCTGATTGAATATCAATGTAATTAAAATATAGAATTTAATATACAATTTCATAAATAAGATTTGTCGATTTGCATTGCCTATTTCTTATTTTAAAAGCACTTTTACTTTTGCCATATAATAATAAACAAAACAATTTTACATAATCCACTTACAATTTAAATAGTGCTTTCTTTTATTTATTTAATTGTCCCTACTCTACAGCATGGTAGTGTAGGAAATTTTGGATGTTCACAAGAAAATGTTACATGATTCACATATATATTCTTATAACGCGATTTGTGTAATATAAAGTAGAATTATTCGTACTTCTCTCATTTCAGGTGATATAGATGTTTTGAATATGTGTAATTAACAATTTTGCATAAAATACGGTAAACAATTCAATAAAATGGAGAAAAATCAATATTACATGTCATTTCTGTATAATAAAATATTAGATACATTGCGTGCAAAAATAATTATAGTTTAAAGAATTTTTGGGATGTCTCAGGCACCCTATGCTGATTACAAAGATTAGAGAGGCTAAAAACTAAATAGATTTATTATATTTTCGAAGCATTAAGAGAATATTTTAAAATTATAAATAATAAAAAATTACGGAGTTTTATGAAGAGACAGCATCAAATTAATTTTGAAGTCGCCAAAGAATCTAAAATTGGAAGCAAATTTGTGGTGCCCGAGATATTATGTATAAAATATTAGATATTGGCATAATATAATTAATGTTTGTTATATGCAATTTCTGATGAAGATACATAAAGAATTTATATAAAGTTTATAATCACTACTATAGTAATCAATTGCAAAACATATAAAATTAGATTTATATGCGGCAAATATATGCTTGTGACGTGTGTGTGTGTGTGTGTGTGTGTGTGTGTGTGTGTGTGTGTGTGTTCATGTGTATGTGTGTGATAATATTAAATTTTGAAGTCATATAATTTTATTTTTCATGATAATAAATATTTAGGCATAATATATATACTACATATGCTGTGGATTTATACACTTTAGGATTAATATTGTGAAGTTGAAAATATTGGAATTGGATTTGGATACAAAAAGTGATATTGAAGATTACATTAGATTAATTAGAATTAGTTTTGGTATAGCTATTAACTTGCATAAATATAGTTTTCAGGATATATTTGCTCTATCTATGAATTGCTATTATCTTAAATTTTAAGAAGGATATTTGAGAACAATAAAGTTAATGCAGTTAAATTTTGCTTCACACATTAAGAGAAAAAGAGAGAGAAAAATATAGCATAATATAATAAGTGACTAAACACAAATATTCATATTATATAAATATTTATAATGTCATATTACACATGTATGCATATTAAGTAATTGAAAAAGAAATTATACATGATTCTCTTTGTATATTTTCCAGTGTTTACACTGGAAGTGTAACTATGCATATGTTTTATATAAGAATTAGTCATGTTCTTATTTTATATTTTTTGAATAGCATTCACTGTGTGCTTTATTGTTCACAGAGTATATTTTATGAATTGTTGTAGTTTTCCACAATGCGTTTTTTCTTAATTATAAAAAACATCGAGAAAAGAGTAAAAATATCAAAACAAATATATTTCACACATTAAAGGCATGGAGAAAAATATAATAATTGAAGGAATTTATATAAGTTATTTGAATTCTATTCTTTTGATTTTTCTCAAACATCTCTGTTAAATATCTTCTCCATGTTAAAAATTATTATAAAAATTCTTTCATATTTCTTGTCATATCAAGGAATAATTTTGTATATGTGTAGGAAGATAAATTGTGTGATTCTTTTTTTAAACTTAAGAAAAAGAATACACTTATATTGTGACATTTAATGTATTATAATATTTTGTGATGCATAATATTTAATATTGTTAAATCTATATGAATTTCTAATTGCTTTTATAATCTAGTCATGTAGAACAAAATATGTTAAACTTCAAGATAATATTATTAAAAATTCCTTCTATATATATATTGAACCTTTTATTTCATTTCTCCCTTTACACTATATTTCTCATAATAAATTATAAAATAGTCATTTATATTTTATATCCTTATTTTTCAATTTTTAACACTAATAAGAAAAAAAATATATAAAATAAAAAAGCTTTTTTAGAACTTAAATATTTGAGATTATTTTGATTTTTATCACATATTTTTTTAATTAAATTAGAAATGACATATAATAAAAAAAAAGGAAAAATATTATGATACTAAGCCAATTTTTGAGAATTTAAATTTGAGAGATAAATCAGTAATTGGCCTTTGATATCAGTTTACATATATTAAAGCAATATATTAAAGCAATAATTTGTAAAATTAATTTTGGACGAAGTTTTGACCATATAAACATAAATTTGATCGAATGAAATCGATTCTTTTAAGTTTTCATTCTAAATTTTTTTCCTGTATATTCCAAGTTACAAAAGTGTTTTTTTTTTAATCTATACTGCAATGATCATGTTAATTTTTGCTCTGTATTATTGCTTTTCCGCTATTTAAATTTATCACTTGACTACGTTAGATTAAAGTGAGACAATGTTTTCATTCAACAAGATTAAAATTGCGAGAAAATCTTAGAATAAAGGAAATATTCGCGATCCAGATGATTTTAGAATAGAGAGAACTGTCCGTAAATTGTTTTACAATAATATTCACATTTCTTCGAACAATCATGATGCATGGAATATCTAGATGCACATACGCCAAAATATGTATGTACCACATACATACCAACAATTGATACAATTTGCAGGAAAGAAGACTTACCTGGCTGGCGTATATTTATAATCTGTGGTCACGTTGTGCATTCGAAGTGGTGTAGTGTCATCGTGTATGCTAGCAGTAGTGATGTGGAACTTTGCAATAGTGAAAATATGACGGAAATCAGATCATTTATGAATCTTTTATTTTCTCTGGTGCTGATAATCCTCTGTATCATATCGCAATGCTTAGCCGCTCTATCTGACAAGCAATTATGTTACAATCCAGATTGTTCGGGTAATTGAAGCCATACATTAGCCTTAAAATCCACAACACATTTTTTTTATATTCCTTCTCCGTTGTTAATCGTACATATACTATACTGTTGTATTTTTTATGTAGAACCCATCTCATTAGCCAAGACAGCAATTGTTTATATATCAAACGATCGTGAAGTAATGTCATTTAATGCTGGTACAGAAGTCAAGGTTTTCAGTAAAGGTGCTGGAAAGAGAACAGATTTATGGGGTGTTGAGGTATATATCTTTTTATGTTTAATATCATTGAGTTAATTGAAAACGTTATTGAAAAGTAATATTTTCATATTTCAAAATTTTTTTTGTTAACAATATGTTTTTATCAGTCATATTTTTATTAATAACAATAACTTTTATTAATAATATACTTTATTAAAATATACTTTATATTAACAAAATTTACCATTGCTGTTGATTAGAGAGAGAGAGAGAGAGAGAGAGAGAGAGAAGGAGAAGGAGGGAAAAAAGGAAAGGAGAAAGAGATATTTAGTTTATTTCTTATAAGAATATGTAAAAATATTTTCTCATAAGAATAATATAAAAATATTTTTTTATATACCATATATATGTATATATTTTTTTCTTTTATATATTAATCTTTATTCCAGATAAATGGCAAACGTGGATTTGCACCCAGGTCATTACTAGTTGAATATAAAGTCTTGCAACGTAAATTGCAGTATGAAGTGCCTGTTTATAAGTTTACTGGTGAAGTTAATGAAGTTCAGCCCACGGAACTTGAGTCAAGAACAGAAGAAAAACATAAGACACATCCTCTATTGAAAAATAAGTTGCTCCACGATATTGAGGCAACATCAAAATCAGTAAAATCCATAGATGAAAGTATTGTGCAGGAATCTCAAGTGATCAATGTAGATAACATAATATCTTATGAAGTGATAGATGGTACTACACTTTATTCTGACAATGAACCATCTATACAGCCGAACTTTGTATCTAAAGTTGTGCAAGCCACTGCTTTGCCAAATGAACAAGCCTCAATTGATTTTATTGATTCTAAAATAAATCCTGATCATAAAGAACCATTATCTGACAAAAGTACATTTATTAAAAAAGAATTACAAACAGATGCAAATGATGCAAATGGTAAACTTGACAAAACTAAATTATCTCTAGATGTTCATAAAGAAACAAGCACTGAGATATTGTTAGAAAATTCAGCGGGATTGATCAGTTTAACTTTAGATACAGTCAGCAAAGATGACACTCTAATATATGATGAAGGCAATAAATCTGAAGATGAGTTATCTACAAATTTGGAACACAAAGAAAAATCAGATAATAAAATTAAGACAGATAATAATGCTGAAGAAAGCATAGAAGATAATAAGAAAGAAGAAATAATGGAAAGCGTTGAAAGCAAAGATATATTTGCCTCTTTTACAGAAACATTCAAAATGTTTTCTAGTTCACAAGACACTACAGAAAGCACCACTATTCAAAATGATGATATACCTGTTTCCAAAGCTGAGAATAATTTTCAATTAAAACAGGTTTCAGAAGATATTGAAGCTAAAGATATTGCATCTGAGAAACATATTCCAACTATTCAGACAGAATTGGACTCAAGTATAGATTCAAGTCTTATAAGTAAAGAAAAGATAGAAATACAGCAAGAAATTATACATGAGAATATTGAGAGTGCAAACGTTTTGGATGAAAAGACAAAGATAGAAAAAGAAGCATCCATTATTCTTTTGGAAAATGCTACATCTTCTAGTGACGTGCCTTTATCCAATAATTTTGTACATAAAGATACTGCTAAACCTGCCAAAAAGTTGCCAACAACATCTTCAATTGAAGTGGATGATAGTACTACTTCCTCAAAAACTGACATTAATAACATTAAAAATATTCAAATAGGGGAAACAAGTAAAGAAGAAAAAATTATAGAAAATATTGAAGACATAGATGGTTCTTTTGTAAAAGATTCAATAATCTCTGGTTTGAAAGAAACTACAGTCATAAAAAGCGCTTCTACTCAAAGTAACAGTGAGGTTGAACAGAAATTGTCAGAAAATGATAAAACACATCCAGAAGAAGATGTTAGTCACACGAAAACATTTGACCAAGTTACAATTAATAATAAAATTTCAGAAACTACTAACTTATCACCTGAAACAGCTATTAAAGAAAATACAAAAGAATTATTCTCTGAAAGTCACACTGTTGAAAAAAATGTAATGATAGACGAGTCATTAAATCATAGTGCTACAGATATTTCATTTATTGAGAAATTTGTATATAGCAATGTAAATAAAAATGATAACTCAGTTGATAGTTTGGATAATGTTCCTATAGAACCTAACCAATTTTCTAATGATGTAACACCTGGAATTCTTGATTCAGATCAATCCCTGGATTCTAGTCAAAAAGAAATCTCAAATCAAATAACAAATTTCAATGAAATTCTGCAGAACCAAAATTTATCAGATGTTGAGGAAGATTTGGAACATGAAAAAGATCAGTTTGTCAGTCCTGTAAAAGAAAAAGAAACCTTGCTTGAATATGATGATTACATAAACAGTGAAGACAAGGTTTTGTACAAAGATGAATATACTAAAGAGGATAATAACTTGAAAAAACCAGAATCAAAATCAATATCAGATGAAATAGAAGGTATAAATTTTATTTTATTAATATTTAATAACATTTAATGCTTTCAAAGTATAATCATATAATTTTTGCTCAGATAAAGTTCCCTCATTTGATGAATACACAAACGAGGTAACAACTGAATTTCTGGAGCAAGTAAGTGATAGAGAAAATATTTTATTATAATAATTTATATATATTTTATCACATAACATGATTTTTTTGCAATAGAAAGAAGAATCAGAAAATGAAGAAGATAATTTAATTGATTTAATGAAATTGGATAATAATTATTGGAAAACACTGATGTTTCTATGTGTAACATCTGTTACAGTACTTGTATTTACTCTTGGATATTATTATATTGAGGTAATAATATATACTACTCTCTTGCTCAAAAACAATAGTAATACAAATTTATAATTCAAAAAATTTATTTCAAGAGAAAATGTATCTGAAATTTTAGTAATTATAAATCACACTTATTTCTTTGAATCAATATTTGCTTTTGCATATTAAATCGTGCAAAGCATTTAACATTGTTAAAATTATTAAATAACTTAATTGTATTACATTTCTCTTTAGAATATAAGAAGAGATAAACAACTTATAGCAAGAATTAATACACTGGAGAAAGAGCAATTGGACTTAACTTTGTACATAGAATCTATTCAAGAGGTAAGTAATATACATGTACAAGTTGATTTTTGTATATTTACTCTTTGTCATATTTTCTTTTTCCACTATTCAAATGTATGTGTTACATTGAATGTTGAGTGTTTTGATGTTTCACATGTTTTAAGTTTATATGTTACATTCCTAAAATATAAATATTCTAGGCACTTTCCACGCAGAATGAATCAACAGAACATAACTCCAACAGATTTTACGAAGCCAAGCATAGAGCTGATAAAGCAGAGGTATATTCATCACTAGTGTTCATTTACAAGTATCAGAAATATATTCATAAACTTTTTGTTTTTAATATATGTCTGTATGAATTGATTATATCTATATATCTATATAATAAAATGTTCTATTGTTCTATACGTTACAGGAAGAAAAGACAAAATTGGAAGAACAGGTAACTGTATTGGAAAAGGATTTAGAAAATGCAACAGAGGCTGGATTAGAACTTGAACGTATGTTAAGAGAAGTTCTATCATCAAATAATGAAATTAATCCACTAGCTCAATCAGTGGAAGATCTAAAAGCAAGATTAGATGCTCAACAAACCGCAAACGAATCTTTAACGAATGCATTAAATCTTAAAGCTCAAGAGGTGAGAGTAAACATTTGCTTTATGTTATTGTTTGATGTTAGATTAATTTTGACTTCTCATGACTTTGATTTTTGAAGTACAACGGTGTTGATTTTTTTATTTTATTGTTTTCTCTGTAGCATGAGTTTAATAAGATTGAGGTTTGTTAATATATGTGTTTTAATGTGTGTGTGTGTGTGTGTGTGCGCGCGCGCGATGTGAATATACATTTTAAAGATGATATTTATATTAAGTATATCACATTTGCCTCTTATTTTATTTTATATTTATCTTATACATTTTATATATTTATTTATTATTAATTTTTTTATAAATAATTTTTACATATTAAGAATATAATACTTAACTAAGATTTATATTTTATTACAGATTGAGACTTTATCAGCAGATCTTGTTACTACTAAGAAGAAATATGAGGAACTTGAAATAGAATTTTCACGAGTTCAAGACGAACTGGCGATTCTAAGAAATCTTAAGAATAATATAGAAGAAACACTAACAGATAAAGTACATAATCTAGAAGAACAATTAGATGAAGTAAGTTTGTAATTGCATATCTCAATAAATTAATATTATAACAAATATTAATATTATTACATATTAATATTATTACATATTACAGTTAATATTATTACATAGAAGATATAAAAATATGATTATATATATATATATATATATATATATATATATATATATATATATGATTAATGATTAGATTCTTAATGTATATATTCTAATTTAGTTACACAATTTGTTATTTCTTTTTAGCTGGTTATGGAAAAATCATTATTATATAAAGAATTGAAAGGCAAAGAAATAGAAATTAAAGAACTGATGGAAATTGTCAATCAAGTTAAATCAAATAATTTGGACTTGGAAAAATTGTACGATGTATCTCACATTAAAGTTGATGCACAGCAACTACGTGAAGAAAGAGATGAATTAAAAATGCGATTAAGTGATGTTGAAGGCGCTCATCAATTATTAGAAGGTATTTTTCCAACTATAAAAAATCTTGCTGAATAAATGTATCATTATATTTCTCTAATTTTATTAATAAAACTAAATTTAATTAATAACAATATTTTTATGTTACAGAACATATGAAACTTGTTAAGGAAGAGATAACTGCATTAAGTGATCAGTGTAAAATAGCTGAAAAAGAGAAGAAAGATGCAGAAACGCGACTTGAAGTATTGTCAAAGTTTTTCAAAGAAAAAGAAGCTGAACGCCAAAAGTAAGCAATAATTAGTCTTAATAAAAATATGTGTGGTCTTACACTTAGGTAAATTATTAATTTATTAATATTAACTGTAATTATTTTAGGGAAGAAACTATGTGGCTACAGAAACAAGGAGAGGTTGTATCGACAGTCGAAAGGATACATACAATGCAAAGTGAAATACAAAATTATAAGTAAGAATACGATTTGTTTGAAATTTAATAATTTATTTAATAATATGAAGAGAAAATCTAATTTGTGGAAATTTATATTATTTACTATTACTTATTTAGAACAAGTTAAGATATCCTTAAATGCTTATGATTATAAAAATTCTCTTAGGCCCGGTTCCACAACTCGAATTAATTCGAGTTTAATACGTTAAACTGGGTCCTGATTGGTCCATTCACTACTTAAACTCGGATTAACTGGATTGTGGAACTGGGCCTTAGTAAATTTTCAAGTTACAATTACTTCATCATAAAAAAATTTTATTTACAGGCAACAAATAGAGATCTTAAAACGAGAGATCATGGATCAGGAAAGAGAATATAAAAATCAAATATCTGCTCTGGAAACGAAAGCACATGAACAATGGGTAATATATTTAATATTATATATATATATATATATATATATATATATGTGTGTGTGTGTGTGTGTGTGTGTATGTGTACACACACGCACACACACACACTCACACTATGTCGCTATGTTTTTCATAAGGTTGCTGCCCGTCAAAATGAGCGTCGTTTGGAAGAATCGAAAGCCGCGGCTGGTCAATTACGTAATCGTCTTACTCTTGTAGAGAAAAATCTAAACCTAAACGATACTGATTCCGAAATAAAGCTACATCGTAAGTATTTTTGTAAAATATTTATTTTATATATATATATATATATATATATATATATATATTTATTTATTTATTTATTTATTTAGTAAAGAGTTTAACAATTAATAATTTTTAGCATAATTATTTATATTTATATAAAATTTATCTCTCATCATTATTATAGTAATAATTTTTTTCATTCTTTTTATACACATATTACATACACGTTAGATTTCGTAAACAAATAATAATTTATTATAAAGGTAGAAATTAAAATTGTAGAATAATGTTGTAATCTGTAGCATAAGATTATCTTTCTTAGCAAGTAGTAATTCAAATCAATATAATAATGCCATAGATGTATAATTAGTGTGTCAGAAATATGTTCAGGTTCATCTACAGACGATGGATCGCGCAAGATATTATCCGTCGGAATTGCAAGTTCGTATATTTGTACTCAGATATTTTATTTGCGTAAAATGATTTTCAAACAGGCTTGGAAGCAAATGGAGAAACAGTGACTTCGCCGCCATTGTTCATGGGAGCAGAGTCATCCAGTTCTCCAGTAATGTTTAGTGGTTCCTCAGGTGTTCCTCCGCCTCCACCGCCATCCTATCTACATTGTTTCCCGCCGTATTTGCCACCCTTACCGCCCACTACTTCTGGTCTACCTCCATATGATATCAGCCAGCGTCCTCCACCTCTCGGCGGCAGATTATCGTCACCTCCGCCGATGCCACCGCCGTTACATCCTCAACTCACTTCCGGTGGCAGGTATGAGAACACTAGTTCTCCACCGCCACCGATGACTCCACCGCATTTACTTCCATCGTTTAATCATCATAGATCGCCACTATCTCTTCCATTCGGTGATGATCGCATCCCACCTCTCCCTCCACCTGGCTTTCCTCCACCTCTCGGAACGACGCATCCTTGGGGGGAAGAATCACTGCCGGTTCCACGCAATTCTGGTTTCCATCCTCATCAACGAGAGCAACGTGCGCGCAATCATAAAGGTTTGTGAAAACAGTATGCGACACACAGAGCGACGACACATTCATTGGGATATAGTATTAGCTAGATTCATCTCCTCCTTTCTGTCCTTTCGAAAAGTATTTTGGTTGTTACTATCATCTATTCCTTTTTTGTATTTTTATGCATGCAAGGACGCAAACGTTTCTCTAAAGTGAGACAGTTTTGGAGTACTATGGAAGGAAATAATCTCAAATAAAGATGCCCTGTCAGGTTAAAGAACTTAATTTTAATTTATGCTAAATACATGCAATGTGTGTAAATCTTAATAATAATCTTCAATTTTCCAATATATTTTGTGACCTCCTTCATTGCATTACTAGTTTGAAATTTTTAAAGATTTTTTTTATTTGTAACGAAATTTATTTTCATCTCCTTGCATTTTTTAATTGTAGCACAGATATTTTTTTTATTTGTATACCTATACATTAGCTTCAAAATATGAATGAAGTTGTAATTGAAAAAAAAATTTTATATTAAAACATTTTTTTAAAATTCCAGGTTCCTTACATTCGTCAGGAGAATCATTAGATCAGAAAGCACATCATGGAAAAATCTAAGTTTTGTATCTTGTTATTCTCAATACACTTGTACAAAGGCCAAATCACTGTATCAGTGACAGTCTTATTGTGTAACAATTTCAAATAAATATGTAACAATAATATAATTTTCCGTAACATTAACAAGACAAACATGTCAATATCATAAAGTTATTCATTAAATAATATTATCTATCAATGGTATTGTTATGTTTGCGATTATTATATGATAAATTGTTCTATAATGTTTTGCTAAACATATAACTTTTTTATCATCAATTATTTGGAAATTAATATTATGACTTTTGTTATGTTTTATAATTCTGAAAGCACATATATATACAGTGAATTATTTGTAAAAATTGTTAAAAATATTTCTACAGTTTGGTTACATTATAAAAGCGGAAAAACTGGAAATATTGAAAAGTATCTATAATTAAATTGTATTTATATTTCTAATAATGACATGCATATTTTAGATGTTCGATTTAGATAAATAAAATATTGTAATATGAAGTTCTTATATAATCCATATAGAATAAAGGGTACGATTGTTATATATAATTTTAAAGATTGAAATAAATTGTAATTTATTATGGCTGTGTGTTATCAGAATTATTGTAGATTTAATATTTAAAAAAAAAAAAATTATATATATATATATATATATATATATATATATACATATATAAAATAAACAAATTTTTTGTTTTGAATGTATATATTTTTTGTAAAACTTACTCGTCTAATTTATTTAAAAATTGTTCTTTTTATATATATATAAGAGAGATGAAAATTATATATTTATTATCTATAGAAATATTCTTTTTTCACATTTTATGTTCGATAAGATGCATTGTACAAGTAATGTAATATTTAAATATTTACTAAAAGTAAATGTTTAAATGTACAATATTCACAATTTAGGGAAAAGGTGGAGGAATGCACAGAATATTTTTTTCATTTAGCCTATGTTATATAGATCCTAGCTTTGTAAAAATTATTTTGCAACTGTTTTTTTTATATCACAAATAGTAGATATGGATGATATAAATGATATAAATATATATAGTAAACTGATAGTGCCGAATGTTATGCCAAAAACACTACAAAAAATATAAAGAAAAATATCAGGACCGCAAATATCTTTATCATTAACCATCTATTGCTTGTTACAGACTGAAAGTATTTTAATATTTCAGTATGTGCGGCTTCCACGTTTAACTCAGTATCCTCTATATTGCTATCTATCCTGTAAATAAATTATTTCTTTTTGCAATTAAGAGAATTTATATTTATAAAATTTTAATATAATGGTAAATTGTTTTCAGATAACTTTTTCATTTGTAGTAAAACATAGAATTATAATTTTTCCCTTACCTTTCAACCATTTCCTCTTGTTCCTTAACCATATGTGCCAATTGCTGAAAAATACCACCTAATTCAACTATAGTAGATTCTATATTTTGCATAGTCTCAGCTCTTGATTGGACATACGCATCCTACAAAAAGCAAATATATGTAATTGTGTTATTTTGTTTCGCATTAAATTTCTTTACATATATGTTAGATTATTTACGGTATCATCTTGCATAGCTTGTTGCATCAACTGATGATTCATCACTGGTTCTAGGTCTATCGCAACTGAATTACTAGAAACCTCTTCCTGTAGTAATAAAGAACCTTGTTTTCCTGAAACAACACTTGGGGGGAGCATAGTAGATACAGATCCTTGACTAAATTGTTGCCTTCTGTGTTGTTCCTCTCTCATATTCTGTACGTTTCCATATAGTTTATAAATTATCATTTAAATATATCCACTTTTCTAATTTTTCACAATACTTGTAATTTCATATTCTTTCTTTCTCTTAAAATATTCAATTGTTGAAATATTCAATTGTTTGTACAACAATATTAATATATACATTCAAAAAATCTAAACCAAATAATTATCTAGTTGTATAATATTTACATCATGTGTATATTTTATATATTTTTAAAAAAGTACAAATATTCTATAGCATAAAATACTTTTGACCTTTTAATACATACATGTTAAGAAATTATTAAATCTAGAATATATACTTATATACTTTATATTTTATAAATTTTTGTACCAATTAAATTTTTAAAGAGAAAGAATATGAAAATGTAAATAATGTGAAAATATTCTTACACATATATAAGAATATATTTTAACCTACTTCAGACCGAACTTCCAAAACATTTTTAAAGTTATTTGACATGTCTGCCAATTTAGATTGCAGTGCCATCACAATTGAGGAAGAATGCGAAGCAATGTGATGACTCTGAGAAGAACCAAAACTTTCTCTTTGAGATTTTCCAAGCTCTTGCAATTTTCCAATTTGAAGATTTAGGCTTTTTAGGTCTGTTTTAATAATATTTGTAAGCTCTTCAATTTCCATCTGTCTGTCATTAAATATGGATTTCTTTTTGGCCACTGTAATCATATAAAATCATTTATTACAAAATAGTTTTAGTATTTTTGCTTAATTTAAATATTTGCTTTCCTAAAATAGTTATATATTTGCTTTCAAAATTTGTACTTAATTTGTATATATTAATTCAGATTTTAAATGACAAAATTTAACAATTATTAATGATATTCATCAATCATATTCATTATAATTAATATTTCTGTACAAAATTTTTTTGTAAAGTTTGCCGAAACAGTTCAGCGTGACTTATAGTGAAATTTTATTAATTTCTATATAAATTTGTATATAAGAAAAGAATTCCAGAACAAATAAGAATAAACAAAATTTGTTGGAAAAAAACAAAGATACAATTCTTCCGCTTATAGTATCTTCCCTGCGATACAACATATTGGGACTGACTAAAGGTCGCAGACGGTGTACTAAATTCTTGTACATTAGATTCTTACATAGGGCAAGCTTCTCCAGCTTGGTGTATGTGCTAGCAATATTCTTGCCAATGTTCTTCGCTATCATCATAAAGTTCGAGTAGCTCTGTATTTGGCGTGCGCGACGCGGATTCTGCAGATTCGCGACGGTCCGCGCGACAGTTCTGCTCTGCATGGAGCGGATCGCGTTAGCGAACTCGTTGGTCCTGTCACGAGACGTCATCGTCGTCGTCGTCGTCGAAGATTGTTCCGTTGAATCGACAGCCTCGTTCAACAACTCGTCGTTTGCCTCATCTCCATTGTAATGATATCGCGAGTTGCTCGAGCTCGCAGTTGCGAGGTCGCGATCTACCACATTCCCTGCGACGTGACGTCTACGTGCTAACATCGCAGCATCCTCTCAGCTTGCTCCACGTGCGCGCGTGTCGCGAGAATCTTTATCACCAGGTCCAGTTATGTGTCAACAGATTGCGAGCGACGACGGCGGCGACGGACACGTCTGCATGACAACACATGACAGCGGCGCGATCATGTATTACACATGTATGTGATGCGTACGTGATATACGCACGAGGCGTCAATAACTCCACCGTGAAGTTGGCTACAATCGGGGAACCAATAATAACTAGGCAGTCTAGTTGTAAGAATATGCCTAGTCTAGACGAATCACATCAGATACATCTATTGCTTATAGACAACGCTCTATGTATTTTATGTCTAATGCTAAAATTGAGATTTTTCGAGTTTCTGTAGTTTTGAAAAAGCGAAAGAGGCGTACACGTATAAAAATTACTTCCATTTCCTTCAAGTTCTTTTATTAATTACGATACTTACCAACAAGAATAAAGCCGGAATTTCGGTGAGTCTAGATTTATATCTTTATTGAAACGTTTATCTTTATTGAAAGGTTTAATGTTCATTGCAAATCGTATCTATTTACAAGATATGAATTTATAAAATGCATACAAGTTTGTGACAAGTTATTGTATGATGTTAAAAATAATTTTAACAAATTTTGTGATTAACTTTATTGATTGTTAAATATTAGTAATATAAAATAATATTATATATAGTAATTAATTAACCTACTTTATTAATAATTTGTAGTTGTGAGTAGCTACACTTTTTTTTCTACACGACCGGAAATTCGCAAAGCGCGCGACTTTTGAATACGATGAAATCGAACATTTTCGATAGAATTAGAAGTTGCGTCATATATTATGGAAATATATAAATAGAAAAATACATATATAGATGGAACATTGCTGAAGTTCTGTACCATTGATAATATCTTATGTAAATCGATATAAAAAGGAGTTAAAACTTATTGTTAGTATCACCATAGGAATGGATATAAAAAAAAAGATATATATGCAGTATAATATATTAGTATTTTATAGAGGCTATAATAATAATAATAATAATAATAATAATAATCGATACTTGCACTGTCTTTATCTTTATATAATTTCAGAAATTGTATTTATCGCGCATCTATAGATGTTTAATATTTTTTTTCTTGGAAAATTTTAAGTTATTTAAAAAATGTAATATTCTGTTCATATATTAGCTTTTTTTTACTGTTTAATATATTAAGATATATTCATATGCTTTTAACTTTAATTTATATTATTACATAATTTTATATTAGAATTCGGAAAACAGATACACAGATCGTTTCTAAAAAAATATGATTATGAAATTATTGAATCAAATATCAACAGCTGATACTTGTTGCTATCAAGTATTTTTAGTTTTATAATTTTTTCAATAATTTTATAATTTACTGAACATGATATGTTATACAGATACACATTATAAAAAATATTTGCGGGACTTATCTATATGCAACGGATAGCGGACGGATAATTAAATTTCGAACTCTACTTTATATATTAAAATCTTTAAATTGCACATAGTGCAAGACACTTAAGTTGTATAAACTTATATAAATATATAAAGTGTATCTTATTTGTATGTATATATATATATATATATATATATATATATATATATTGTCGGGATTTAATTTATATATATTCATATATTTTATTCTTTATTAGCATCAACATTTTTCTCTTTCTAATCAGCTTACAATATAAGAAATGTATCTGTAAGTTTAGTAAAAACTGTAAATATAGAGCTACAGGAACGTATGTTTTTTTGTTACAATCGAGACACTAATCTAAACGACTAATCAGACATTGATCACGACGTTAGATCTTTCTATGGAAATTTCCCCTGTTTTTGTAAATTATTTACGAACGTTTACTTCTGCGTATAAAAATGCTTGTTATATAATTATATATTATTAGACATTACTTTTTTATGCATTAAAGGCACTATCAAAGGCATTACCAAAGAAACTAAAAGAGGATAAAATTACCTGAATATATGCACAGAAAGTACACTTTTGTGCAATAATTTTACTTTCTTATAGAATAAAAATCTCTGCACAGTTGCATGAATATTGAAATGCCATACAACTAGCAATTAGAATATCTATTTCGTATTTTATCGCGCAGTATATAATAAACTGAACCAGTATAAATCTCTCTCTCTTTCTCTCTGCTGGACGAACGATGTAAATAAGTTATATAATTAATATAAGTTATATAATCAATCAGAGGAGTGCCAATATTATATATTACAAAATAGTTTCTCTGTGAATAAATACGGTCGTCAACCAATAAATTAGCATACATGACTAGTTTTGTGTATTGGCATTTTACCTTTTCTGTGCAGCATTTAAGTAGAAAAAAACGAATTTTAATTATATATGCATTAAAGTAATTTAAAAAATATCAATTTTTAATCTTCTTTATTAGTTTATAAAAAAAAGTTTTTTAAATTCCATATTATTTTTTAAAGTCCTATTTCTGGAATGTAGAGGTGTATTAAGCTTTGAAGCCCATTAAAGTTAACTCAATTTAATTAAAAATTTTAATTCAATTTAATGTTAATTCGAAGCTTTTAATCTTTTAATTAATATTACATGAATTAATTGTTTTATTTAATTAAAATCAATTAACTCTTTTTTAATTCATATTATTCACATATTTCTCTTTGTAAATATTCCGGCTCCCTTTTTTACAACAGTAACAATCTTTTATTTAAAAAAAGACGCAGGTAAACGTCGTAAACAATCAATCGTATTGAAGAGCTATAGAAAACAACGGAAATACAACTATATATATTATACAATAATGTTATTTTAACGCGATGCACTTGGTGCGATATCGAAAAGTTACTCTACTACAGCCACGTAATAAGGGATCGTTTTTTTCTTCGTCCCCAAAATCCACCTCCATACTGCCGCTATCGACGTATCGACCACAAATGAGCGACCACTTTTTAAGCGGTCAGATCCGTGTTCTTCGATATCTCGTTGTTCATATCCTCCACCGTCTCGCGGCTCCCTTCCGCTTCTGCCTTCACCGTTGTCGGTTCTGCATTGCCATTGCTGATCAGTAGAGTGTTATTATCCGGTTTCACATCGATTATGCGAATTCGGATTGCGGCGCCGCCGTTTTCGTCGCCCTGTGTGTAAGTCGTCTCGTTGATCGTTACCACATGACCATCAATAATCTGCAATCAAACAAATTACAGTACGCGTATTAGATTAGTATAATATATCTCGAGGAGGAACACTGGCATACACTGATTTTATGATTACAAGAAAGCTATTCTATCTTTTATTAAAATACATATATGTACATTATATATATATATATAGTATGTAATAAATTAATTAATTAATCATAATCTCTAAAATTAATAATCGATTTAAAATTTGCCTCTGCAACAATTTTTAAATATAATTTATACTTGGCTATCTAATTAATTTATTATATAATATCATTGAATATCCAAATAGTATAATGATAGTATGATGTATATATGTGTAACGAAGAGCCCTAGAGAATAAGAGCTGGTTTAAACAGGGTACAAATCGATTATTCGAACAATTTGCGATTATACAAGTGACAAACGCATCATTAAAATTAATTAAGCTTCATTATTAAAGAATTTGCAACCGCCACGTTTAGAATATGACAGTGAATAAGATGCAATACGGTACTTTATTCTATCAATAAAGAAATGTTGCTTCGAGTTGAATTATTAAAACTGCTCTATGTATTTAGTTAAACTTTCTATATCTCTCCACACGTATGTATGAGTGTGAAAGCGCAATGAAAAAAATATCCAATTCAATATATTTCCATATTTTCCTGACAAAATGCTAAATCACGTTTCACATGTCATACTTTTAATCTACATATTATTGTATCATTCCTTCTTTATTTTATATCCATATTTATCCATGTTTAAATGCCAATGAAAGTTTCCTTTTTATGAAAGAGACATTTTTTATGAAAATATTTTACGGTTTTAAGTATATTTCGAATATTACAAATAAATATAAATTTATGCTGCCTTTCCCTCCCTCCCTTTCTCTCTCTTTCAATTGTGGTACCTTAGAAAAGAATAATCAGTTTTATTTTTTTTTCTATTTTATAAGGATATATAACGTGCAAATGACAGGCTTTACACGCGAATAACGCTGTATCCGAGAAAGAAAATCGCCGACACTCGGCGAACTTTTCGGCGGCCGATTATCCATTTCTATTATTTCTATTTCGTCGAGCTTTGTACGGCAAGTCGCATTAAGCATTAAGCGATTTACATATTAAGGGGACAGTGCTGCGCAGATTTCACGCGTGTAACAATACGCGACGAGAAATGCAGTAATCCGATCACTATTATCACCGCACACTTACCGCTACTATACCATTGTTAACTTGGTATTCTTTCTCATACCCTCTCTCTTTACTACAGTGTACACGTATGTAAATTGCTGGCATTGCATCATCTTCGGGACGTGTCCGGCGCGGCGCGAAACTTCCTCGTATATCGACAAATTATTTTACTTCCTCGTGGACGGTATTATCAACTAACTCAAAATATGTTTTCACTTTCAGTCACAAACAAAAAACGTTCAACGTAAAAAATATAATATTTCATTTCACAACGAATAATGATCGGCAATTATAGAAAATATAATAATAAAGATAATTTTATTGATTGATAAGTTTATGAATGATTTATTGATTGATAAGTTTATGAATGATTTTTCTGGACGAGTTTATTTTAAAGAATGTAGCGAAATCATTAATTTATATAAATTAACTTAAATCTATTGAGTGAGTATATATTTACCTTAACGGTGGAAGTTGTATTCGCTCCTTCAGGAATCTTAATGTTCGTAACATCAGGAATATTCCAAAAATAGTTCAGCATATATTGTCTCATTGCATTGAAGTACTCTGAAAGAAAAAAAACAAAAGAATTTAAAAAACGAGTATTTTTCTATATATTATTCTATACATTTATACAAATGTACGTGATAATTTGTATGAATAATATTTTTATATAATTTTTAAATTGGCTGCTTGATTTTATATTTGTAAATGTCAATAACAACGATTTAGTAAAGTGCGCTTGATAATGCAGAACTGAATTTAAACCGTTGGCAACTGTTTAAAAAATATTTGTCAAGCATTTGGAGATGACGTGTTTATTAAGACCATGTGTGGTCGTTGGATTACAAAATTACGTTTCCATCATTTTGATTTAGGAAATGAAGCAAGCCATGATGAATCCATCGGTCTGAATAATAATTTATTTTGAAAAAATAAAAATTCGAGAAAATTTATAATCTCGATAATTTATTAGAAATAATTCGACAAAACTTGTAATCCTGATCATTTATTAAAAATAATTCGGCCAAATCCGTAATCTCGATAATTTATTACAGATTAATTGAAAGATCTATATACGCTGTATAACTTTACTACCAATTAATACATATAATTTTATCTATTCATTATTTGATAATCTATAATTTTTATAAGTTCCCTCTCTCTCTCTCTCTTTCTCTATCTTCTTATTAAGATAGTATTAAGATTGTAGATTTAAGATTGTATTAAATATAGTTATGCCCGAAGATCGGCCTAATGACTATTATATTTAAAATTTTTGCATTTCGAGTCGTACATTTAACGATTGTTCCATCGTTGTTTCCGCGTAGTTACCGTTTCATTTCATTTTAACGACCCAATAGCGCTTTATTGCGATTTGGCGCGAATCAGGTCGGGTGCACACTAGTATAGATGAATCAAGAGTCAAACCCTGGATTCAAACAATACAAATGAGGGTACTAATACGTCTATGTCTCTTTCCACACAATTCCGGAGAAAAGAACCGTGTACACATTGAAGAATCGAGAGAGCGAACGTAATAAACGACACTATTTAACGGCGCGTTTGCGCTATGCGACGTCTATAATATGAATTTGTTTCTCTAAGCACGATCGGAAGGATAATTAATATTAATTTTAATTTTGCTATAATCAAATAAAATTTTTCTTCGTCATATTTATTAAATTAAAAACAAAAATGCTTCATTTAATTCTCTTCATTTGAGCGTATTGCTTTCCTAATCCGGTATCCGTAATCGTTTTTTTTATTTTGTAGTTATATCTCAGACTTTGTGTATAATTTAAATGTTCTTGATATAATATATAAATATTTAGATCCGAGGGTATTTATATCTCTTACATGTCTGCGAACTCGCATGTCGTTATGCAATTCCCGCGGTTCCGCGATAAGACGTCGTTTGGTGCGCGTTATAAATAAAATGGTAGTTGATGCCGCGACCCAGTATTTCGTAAAATGTAATAATAATTTATGCCGTGATCGGATATACGCGGAGAGAAAACGGGGAGTACGTCAACCGTGCCGATAAATTTTGCATACTTTATTGCGCTTACAATGCGGTTGCTGGAGTAAAATAGTCGACTGTATCGGCCGATTATTGCTATGTGGAATCTCAATGAGGACACGTCGGGTCGGCATATTATTCGACAGTGGCTTCGTTTGCATATAGAAAAATTTGCAATAGATGGGAAGAGGAAAACGGGAAAGGGGAAGGATATGGTAGCATTGGATATATTGCCGAAATCGTCGCGTTACCGGCTTTTTGCACGCGATAATTTTAATTAGCTGGCAAAATGGTTATTGTTAAAAACGGTCGTCCATAAACGCTTATTTCGAATTTCGACGTGCATCGAATACGAAGCGGAATTTAACAAATACGCTAAATCAGCGAAAGAAAATTACGATATCGATTTCGCAAATTTAGCGAGCAACAAGTAAACAATTTTATTATATTGTACGAATCGCGGGGAATGTTAAAAGTAATTTGGAATAAAAATATTTAAAAATACAAATTTCAAGATTATATATACTTTTGTTGTAGCACGAGATTTACAGAATAGCCTAACCTTACGTTCATTTAATAATGATGCATTAATAACATAATAAAGAGTGTTGAATTTAAATTTGCACTATCAATTTTGCAAAATGAAATTGTCGCTATTAATAACTTTCATAATATTGATTTATATATTGATTTATATATCGGTAGTAATTATATATATATATATATATATATATATGTATATATATATATAATATATATATATATATATAACATAATATATATACATATATATTTATTTATTATTATTATTATTTATATCGCTATTATATGTGCTACGAAGCTTTAATTCTTTGCTAATTTTTATATATTTTCTGTGAAATTTTTTATATCTATCTAATGTAACATGAAAGTGCATATAAAACTAATAATTATCAATTTTCAACATAATGATAGCAATGCAATAATTATATACTTACCGACGAATCATTTTGAATTACGAAAATGAAAATCAATAACGAAAACCACTAAACCGATATCGTTCCACTGGCCAACTGGTCCCAAAAATTAGGTGGGGCACATGACGTACACATATTTAGCATATAAATATTATTCATTTCACAAATTATATTTGTGCTAAATATATGCACGTTTATATCCTACCTAATTCTTGAGACCAGTTGACCTTCTGTCAAACTCGATATCGATTTGGCGACAAGTTTTTGCTTTCGTGATTCAGAACTTGATCACTGATAAAATATAATTATTACATTCTTATCATTATATCTGAAACTGATAATTATTAGTTATTAATTTTAAAAAACAATGTAAACAAATTATATTTTTCTGTAAACAATTATTATAAAAACTTTGATAATTAATTAATTGGCATATTTCATACATTCATTATTTTTATCTTTGAATTAATTCCGACTAATTAATAGTCGATAATTCAGAGATATTCTACGTATATAGAACATCTCCGAATTATCGGCTATTAATTAGTCGGGATTAATTCAAAGATAAAAATAATGAATAATAAAGTACAGCTATAAGAAATAAGTTCCAATTAACTAATTATCAAAAAAATTTTTATAATTAGAAGAACAAAATACATATACATTACCTTTTAAAATTATGTATATTGTGCACAGAGAAGGAAACAAACAGGAAAAGAGCAGAGAAAGAGAGAGAGAGAGAGAGAGAAAAAGAGAGATTCTACATTTACAGCCATTCCGAGACACGTCTGAAATGCAAATCAGTCGGCCATTGCGACCGTATTAAATTTCAGACTGTTCGACAGCGCTAAAATAATAAATAGCTCGTGAAATCATCGGGAAATTGGCATCCGTAGGCTCTCATGCTCGCGGAGTAACTCCCGGTCCCCGGGGTCCATTTCCAGGCCGCTCTCCCACGGCGCTGCGTCACACGGATTTGAATAACGATTCATCGAGTCGCGCAATCAACGATTACTGTAAATTGCTCATTCGATGTCCGCGGTTGCTTTTGGTCCTCGGATTACGTATTATATACCGTTAGAGCGGCGGATCGATTGAACCGATCATCTTCTCTTTCTCGTGCTTCTGGCAGTGCGCTCCGATCTCTCTGTCGCACCGTTAAAATCCTCTTAATAGTGAAAGTGATCAGATAAATTTTGTGCTCTCGTGTATCGACCTTGAAGCCACGCACGATCTCGCAGCGACCTTTGAAAGCCATACATTTCGTTACTTTGCAATCATGAGAGAGTGCTTTTGTTACAACGCAAATCTTTTTATTCATCGACGAATTCATTTCAATTTGTAATAATCATGCAGAGGAAAACCAAATGCACGAGTTTCTAATTCAATACATTTGTAATTCTATGGACGAATGGTCTCCGCACAGTCGCTTCATCCACTCTCGCTTTGCTCGATCGAGCAAAGCAATAGTAATCAAAGCTTCTGATGTCGCGGTGACTTGTGCGTGTCGCGACTTGCAAATAGGCATACTACTGAAACTATCCGTCGTGCATTGCATTCTGCACGAGCAGAATTTGATACACGAGATACACGTAAGGGATATCATATGCAGTTATGTATACGGCTCACAAATTTATCTCTTTTCTCAAGTCCGCAAGTCTTTGTGAAATGTACACAAGACGTTTATTTGGACGCAAAAACTTACACTCCTTGAAAAAAATTTAATGAAACTCTGAAGATGCATTTTATTAAATATATATGTACATATATTTTTACTATATATGTCGTTTCTATATCTTTCTTTATTACATAAATGTATATAATTTAATAACTTCAAAATTCAATATTTCGATATTTAGAAAATTATTCGATGCTAACGATTATAAAATATTAAAAACTGAAAAATTTATTAGATTTTTTTTTAAATAAATTTTTTAATCAATTATACCGCGCAAGATTATCGCCAAATTTATCTATTAGTTTATTAATTGATGAATTTATTAATTTGCATATACACGCGCAGTTACGGCATCCATTTCGCTATCTCGCAAAATGTGCCGAACGAGAGAATGGCTCTTTGAAAATAGCAGAGGTCGCGCCAATTAATTCTCTTGCGCGACCTGTTAATTTTCTCTGAAAAATTTAATTTTCGGCTACGCTTTAATCACGCCGCGCGCAATATTGAGCGAAATTTCAGAAGAGGAAAAAGCTTTCTTTCCTGAAAGGGTAGGTGGTTGTAAAAGGGATCATCACTTAAAAAAATTTACAATGACATTAAACTATAAAACTATCAATACTCTGATATAGTTCCACATATACTCTGATATAGTTCCACATATTTATACTGCAATATCTGTTAAAAATACATCTAGTAATCTCTCTATCTAACAATTTATTTTATTTTTCTCGTATATTAATATTTGAATACAAATAAATATAATTATTTGAATACAAATAAATTGTATTTGAGAGAGAGAGAGAGAGAGAGAGAGAGAGAGAGAGAGAGAATTTCCCAAAATTATTCTTCCACTCTTTTTTTATTTAGCATTAGCAATGAATATTTTTGATTTAATGCAGTCGTATAATTATATCAGATACACATATTCATATTTAATTTATTACACATTTACATATATCCATATTTAATTTAATTTTACAGTACATTTTCCCTTTAAAAGAACTCTATCTTATTATAGTGATGCGCAGTTGACGCAAGTTACAGATTATATATAGCATACAGTTAATCTCACGTCTGCATTATTTCATCTTGTTACGAGCGTTAACATTAATATCGCGACCTTTACCTGGCTGTGCTACTTCGAAAGGCCATGAAACATGACGTTTACCACCATGGATTTTATTCTGTCGAGCGTGCGACGCACGTGCCATCTACCTGTACTTGTCCGTTAGGGATCTCGGAATCACCTTGTTAGAAATTCCACGCGATAACACCGTTAATCATGTCGATCGATCGATCGACTACCTTTCTATGTCGCATATTTTTGCGCCCATGTAAATGTACGCATGCACAGAGATATGTCACTAACGCCAAATTTTATGACTTGATTCCATCGTGACAAGGATAACAATCGCAGGATGATAGTTAATAATGTGAATCTATGATCCCGAATCTTGTATGTTTCTTCTTCAGATAAAGCTCAAGGTACTGTCAAAGTACTGTCTCGATACAATACTATCTCAAATCAGATTTAGCGCTATATGTGATGTACGAGTACAGAATATTTTTTTAAATGGATGAATATAGAAAACAATTTCGGTACATGTATTCTTAACATATATTCCTAAACGTACTTAATTTTTTATAATTATATTCAAAGGAATTATCTTAATTTTCATAAATATTTTTGATATATCTTTTTAAATTGATTAATATTGACACCGAATTGTTAATCACTAACATTTTCAAAGTTCTGAAAATATTACTTTTCTTTTTATTAATATTAAATTTTTTTTAACTAAAGCTAATTTTTTAAAAAAACTTTTAAAAATATTATATTTTTTAAAACGGAAAAATGTATAGTTGTCTCTTAAACCTATTTGCTTCGAGCAATTTGTAATTTTTTACAATCCGATAATAATCGGAGGTGCCTAATTAGAATAATATTTTTTAGTAATCCCGGTCTCTCATTAAAATACTGCTGCTACCTGTTATTATTCCTTCTCGTCCCAATGTAATGTTATAATTATGTCGATTAGTAGTGCGACATAATCTTACAGTTTAAGTTTTTATGTTCTACGATAAGAACATAATACACGTATATACATTAAAGCAGAAATTGTCGCAATCGCTAAAATTATCACATTTCGAAGAACTACGCAAATTTTTTTAAGCAGCCATATTATTCAGTTGTTATCTATGTAAAATTTTTACTTATTCAGATGCATATTTGACGTTTGATGCATATTGTTTAAGCTTTATAAATATTTATAAAATGCGCGTCGCGCGCGAAACGCATGAAAATATTTAACAAGAATTTTGTTACATATTAGTTAGTAAAAAAGTAGGAAAATATACATCCAACACGAACGGTTCTTTCACTGTTTTGTTTATTCACTGGCACACTGTATAGTTTGAGTTCGATAGGGAAAAAAAATGAAGATAAACAAGTTTCTCAAATACATTCGGTTGCGATTGTGCGACTGTAACGTATATTTATATCTTTTGCAAATTTCTTCAATGTACAGGGTAGAAATACAGAGATGTTACATATCAACATACATTTGTATTTGTCTATTCTTCTATTTACTTTTTCAGAAACCGAAATAAGAAGAAACATGATAAAATTTTAATATCGACTTTTCTTCAAGATTTATTTCAAAAATATTTTAATTTTTTTATTTGATTTTATAAATCACATACATACACTTATATAAGAATATTTAGATATCGAGTTTTATGAAAAGATTTGAGATAATAAAATTCACAAAAATATATTTTAAATTTAATAAAATTATTATAGAAAACTTTATTAATCTATTTTTTTCTGAAAATGAAATCTGAAATTTTTTCTCATCATATTTCATATAACAAAATAAACGAAAAATAAATATAATACCACAAATAATAAAAAATCAAAATTAATAATTACAAAAAATTTATTTAAATAAATTATTTCTATGAAATCTTTCAAATATAACTTCAAGATAAAAATGTGTGTAAATCCACACACAAATCAGGATAATCCTTGAATAATTAAATATACACTTACATAACATATTTTAAAATTAAAAAATTATTATTATTTATAAGCTTTCTAATAAAATATTTTTTTCTTTATAATTATTATTTCGTCTTCAAATGTCTGTTTGAGTTTAATATATTTTATCTAAAATATAAGATTTCTATTTTAGTTTCAATATAGCTGTTTATATGCTCGGCGATATTATTTTTCGATGAAAATCTTGTTCAAATTATGTTAAATGCAAGTGTCTAGTTTCATATGAATAATTCTCTTAAATGCGATTATCGATAATAGTTAAATGGCGATACATTGTTAGAGTGAAGGCACAGTGGTCTACAGGTGCGGTATCGTTTCGCGATATATGCGGGGCTCGAATTGTTGCGTAACGAGAGTGACGGGTGGCACGCATGCACCCACACACGAATAAGCAAGTCATTACCCGCGAGACATTATTACTGCAGTTGTATACATATACACATATACACAAGTGGTATATATGGCGCATATCGCAGTCGAGCTGGTTTATGGGAAATTGTTGATCATCCTAGAGCGCAGAAGAGCGGAAGTTGCCTTCCGTAAAGCAGTGCGATAATCTGTAGAATACGCGTGTGGTGCCTACAATGCTGATTCTACGCATCGCTAAAGCGAATATTTGAAATACCAATTATTCTTATCTACTTGGAGGAAAGAAAGAGGCATATTTACATTTAATGTTGATTTACGCTAAAGCAGATGTTCGAACCTCGATTATCATTATCTGTTTAAAAGAAAAAAGGAGCTCATATCTACGTCTTATGTTGAGACTTAATAATATATCTCGTAAATATGTCTTATATCTCTTGTAAACAAATTTTTTATCTCTTTTCTAATTTTTATTTAGGCAATTATTTCTTAAACCTTCAAAACTATTTTGTAAAAATGCTTTGCATTTGTATATTATACGTAAAAATCATATTTTTATGCAATAACATACATAAAATTTTACAACAAAAAACTTTAACTTGTTTCTATACATCAGTTTTACCTTAAATTTTATTCGTTCCAATATGTACATTTCTCGAGTAGATATATAAAAAAATCATTTTTAAATAATGTTAAAAGTTATAATCGGAAAATTATATTATACATAAAATCAGATGAAATTAACACACATAATCGATTTTTAAACGAAATTAAATAGCCATTGATTAGTTATCGTACATGGCCGTTGCTAACCAAGTCGCTCTGAGTGAACGACAGAACGTGATAATTGGTAGACCATAAACAATACCAAATGTCCATATAGGCGCAGACTGACGGAAGTTACGCTCAGACAAACCGCATGTAAGCGAAATACGAGCCTGACGCTTGCGACGCAATCGTGGATGCGTGTTGCATTTCCGGCCGTAAGCGCGCGATGCGTGTGCGATATTTGCGCACGCCTCTATGATCCCCACCTGTCAGTGGCAATACGCACGTTCGTATACCGCATTTGCGAATTTGTGTGATTAGAGCGCAGGAACATGAAGGCGCTAATGAAAATAACGGGATGTATTCGCACCTATATTTAGCACTTGATTTGTTACGCGACCGTCTGTAATCTCGAAATTTGTGTTTTCTGCACGCATACATTCGGCCATTAAAAGTTCCATTCCGATGTTCATTTCGCATTTATGCTCAACGCGGTATTTATATCGGACGAATAAAATTAGTATTTTCGCGGCTATATTTAGCGTGCTATATTTAAACATGCAATGGAAATATGAACAAATGTACTGATGAAATGTACGAATACGCGTACTGATGAAAGTTAATGATCAAAATCTATTCTCTTTTTAGTGTTAGTGCTTTTTATTTTTTTTTCTAATTCTTTCTCTTTCCTGTCTCTTCCTATTCAATTTTCCAAATATATATTAACTGACCAAATATATATTAACTTACTTTAACTGTAGAAAACGTGATGCAGTATATAATAATTGCATAACGCAATTATTAAAAAGTACAAACTCTGTTATCGAAATTATGTATTAAAATTATGTATAGCACTTCTCTATATCTCTCTCTTTCTATCTCAGAAACTATAAATATACATACCATTAAAGGTCGAAAAGTCATCCTCGAAATCATCCTCTTCAGATCTACCTGTAATAAAAATAATTATTTTTTAGTATATTCATTTCTTGCGACTAAACGAAAATGTGTTTAAAAAACTAGAATCTACACGGAATATTTAGTTATAATACAATTTCTTCTTAGTATACATATATGTAAGAAAATTTAAATTTTTCATTTTTTATACACATGCACACACAGTATGTGTATAGTCTTTTTATGATAAATAAAAATCTATATACATAAATAATATCTATTATAATATAATAGCATTATACTTATTAATTAAACTTCTAACTTTTTAGATACGTCAAAATTATATATTTCTGACTTTTTAGATACGTCAAAATTATATTTACTAGTGTTTTATATTACTCGATCGTTAATGAAATCTTACAAAATTAAAGCGTAATTATAATACTGACATAAATAATACCTTGAAAGTGATTTATTTGGTTAAATTCACTCTATTACATTCTTCTATATGTTTAAGAAAAGGTAAAACCGCATAGATGAGCAGATTTACTTTTCGATTTATTAAGAACGCTGCTTTAAAACTTTGTTCACGTGATCGTCGTAACACTATGGCGCTACAACGATGTGCACGCGGAAAAGTCATAATCGCCCGAGCAATTAGGCGCAGAATAACCGTTAATTACCTCATACGTCATCCAATCCAGATAGCGGCGTGTTTATGAAGGACTTCTAATGAATTATTGTTCGACGTAGTCAAAATTATAGCGCATTAAGATAAATGTGTGACTTTTTCCTGATCCGATACTTAATTTTTGCAAATATTACGTACTAGATAACTGTACGAATTTTAGCATTTTTACATTCTTTTTTGTTATTCTTACAATGAAATAAAAATTTTGTCCATTGGAAAATAAAAAAATCTATAAAAATATTAATTCTTCAAACATTGTGCTATGAAATAAAAAAAAATTCGTCGCGCCAGTATCAAATAAAGAGCGTAAAAAATATCTGAAAAAAATATATGTTGAAGAATTAAAGGCAAAGGGGAAATCGAGCGAGGGCGAAAGTGACAGTGATGTGAGAATGAGAACAAGGGCAAGCCAACGCTTGGCGCAAAATCGTCGCCGCGATCGTGGCGTTTCCACCGATTATCCAATTCGGTCGTCGTCAATTCGCATTGATGGACGGGAGTGTAGGTGTCAATTTCAGTCAATCTATTCCCCTGCTGCATGCAAGAAGCGCAGTAACGTGGACTCGAGAAAACTCGCGAGGGCGAGCTGAAAAACGTTTCGCTGAAAAACGCAGTGGAAATTGATAGAACGATCTGACGAATCTCGTAAAGGACCGATCTTATCGAATCGCACTCGCGGATAAATCGATTCTCGAATACGTGATATTAATTCTTATTGAAAACGGATGTGTGTGCGGGATAAAATTGTTAATTTCGCATGATTGATAAAACGTATCGTATATCGATAGTCCATAAAAGCACAAATTTTGCATCGTAAGAAATTAACATTACGAATTTATGTGCACATATATGCATTACAGTACATGCTGATAAGTAATGATTAATCTTTTACTAATTTATTCTGTGGTGCGCGATTACGTTTTCTTGATTATTACGAAGTATGCTATTTTTACACCGTAATTAAACGAAGATATATATATATGTTTTATATATTTGGAAATTTTTATTACGACAATTTTTTATCGATTGATTAATATTCGGGTTTCCCAGTTACGCGTATATACGACAAATATTTATTTTAATCCGCGCCATTAATATAAAATAAAAATGGAAATATATTCACCTATACACAATATAAATTATACCAAAATTAATAATTTTTTTTTTTCTAGAAATAATTTTCAATTTATATACGCCTTATAAATTACGTAGGTTTCTTCATGATTACGGTCCTCCCTCATGGCGCGATGGATATTTCGCCAGTAAATCTAGTTGTCCAGCACGAATGTGCAAATTCCGCGTGATGGATGTAGGATAGCGTCTGAACGGCCTGCGGCGCCGCGCTCACGAATGTTGTTCCCCTGAGAAATTTCCGTCGGATCGATCTATCGAGCCCGCTCGTTTTTTATACTTTCCACTTTTCTCCATCTTCCTTCCTCCGCTCGTTTCTTCGAGTGACATTAGGCAGGCTTAATGCGATATCCTGACAAAAAGGAAAACACGTCGTAAGCGCGAAGCCGCGCCGCGACTGCCATTGACTGTAGAATGAAATAGAAGTTTCCTCAGGAGCGGATGATGGCATCTTGCGATTTAAAGTTAATCCATTTCTTGAAATCTCTAATGCACAGGAGGATAACGGGGATAATGGGATAACAGGAGGATAATGGGATATTACAAGAAATCCGCTGTTTTTCCATTTACAAATATTTGCGGTCAAAATTATCTTGTTGCTGAAGCGATTTTTACGAAGAAGATCGTATCTAGCTTCCCAGGATAGATCCGCTCCTGGAATGCAGCCTTTTCCGCAGCATTCTCCTCTAAGCGGCTGGCAAAATTCCACTTTTTATGAACAGACCATCGTGCAGTTGACAAAAACAGATATCCTTTAGCGGCGAAATGACGAGTATCGTCAGATATTACTGGCATTATTCTCGAATTATCGCACATTTGGATTCTGAGTTGGATGGCTCTATGTTAAAATAGAGCAAGATATTATAATCTAAAGTGTTTTAAAGCCTATAAATTCTTGCCTATAAAATGCCTATAAAACTATAAAAATAAACATAACAGAAATGAATAGCAGTTTCACGACTAATAGCAATTTGCGGGTGATTTAAAATTATGACTGAGGATTAAGTTAAACTGTGCGAGTGCGCGAACCTTTTGTTTTTAAAAGTAATAAACTATATTTCGAGCAAGGAACACAGCGATAGAGATTTGGGATATCCAATCGTCGTCGGCGGCTTAATTGGAATGCTTGCCGATTCGATCGACCCAACGTGCAGCGTTTCGATATAAGGCAATTACAGTAATTGCGGCAAAGTATTGGTAGTTTCATGGAATATATGCATGCATATACAACGAACCTAACTGCATACTGTTGATGGTGATAGTATCATACTAACTGACACACACACACACACACACACAGAATTAGTAATTATCACTTAAGTTATCAAGTATCTGTCTTGAATCTGTCAATTTACTTTGACAACGTTTGACAATAGAAAAACGCTCCAAAAAAAATCCTCTTTTCGCTTATAATATTCAAAAGATCTTAATTCGGAGTAAACGTAATATAACGCTTGAAAATACCCTATATAGCGGCAATTATTATGGGGGAGATAATGAAGTCGTCAATCAAATGGAATATTAATCTGATTTATTGAAATTGACGTGAATAGATGATGATTTCTATTGTTATTGGAAGCGCTATCTCTCATAGTCCCTCCCTCTCTATCATGTCTCCATTATAGAAATTATCTATTCTGAAACATTAAAACCCTAGTAAGAGTACATTGAAAAACACTATGAAATATATTCACTATGTCAATAATGATAAGTCAAATTAATAATTTAATAAGTTTGAATTCTGTTTTGAGTTTGAGTTTTTAAAATTTCTGCAATTTACATAAACGATATGTTATGGAAGATGATGTATAATAAAATTTCAAAATATTTCGTGTAAATCACAAGATTGCGAAAATTGCTTTCATTTACAGCGTAATATAATATTAATAAAGCGTTTAGTTGATTCTTAAAAGATACTTATAACAGAGATACATATCATTAAATTGTAATGTTCGTCTACGAAAACCAGCTCCTTTTTGATAAATTAAAAATTTGTTTGAAGAGTAAAATATCATTTTTGTGTATAGAGATATTCTGCATTTTTTCTTTTTCGAGATTATTTTACTTAAAGATTAGATTAATTTAATATCTTTCGGAGAAATTTGAAAAAAAAGAGAATTTAATGCGATTTATATAAAATCTTAAGAATATTAAAAAAAGAATGTTTTAGACACATATAATATAAAAAAATAGCTTTGCTTTAAACTAATAATAAAATTTCAGTAAATGTCTTAAATCGCAAAATATTTTGTTTTGCTTGTAATTAAACAAATATTTTCGACTTTCTAGATATCAAACAAGTTTTTAATTAGATTTGATTAGTCCAGATTTCATGCTCCGTTTCAACAGAATTACACTGTCCTTTCGCAACGAACTGGTATGACTTTCTCACACGATTTATATCTCCTTCCTTCATACGCTCTTCGAATGAGAACAGGATAGAGTACAGGGTTGTCAGAGAACAAGTTTCGTAACTTATTTAGTCTATTTATCGGAAAAGATGTAACTGCATGAAAAAATGTATGTTCGGCTGGAACGAGAAATTACAGATCCGTGACATCGCTGTTGCTGTCTCTCGTAAAATATATTTCCTTTTTCACTCTATCGCATATGGCATATACATATATATTTCGTTCCGTTGAACCGCCACCACCAATATCATCATCACCACGCGGATAAATATTTGTCAAAGATATTACGATCGCGCAATGTTATATTTTCTAGAAAGTACTTTTTAAAAGTCGTACACAACATTTTATTAAAATTCTTTAAACTTTACGTTAGCGCCAATACGGGATGCAGTTTTCGCGTTTATTTAAATTTTCAAGAAACTCTTTCGGGATTGGATCGTATATTTTTGACGGCGAAAAGAGTAAATAAAAAAAAAGAATACTCTCTCTCTCTCTCTCTTTCTCTCTCTGTCTCTCTCTTTCTTTTCCTTCTCCCTTCTCTTTCTTGTTGTGACAGTAATGTAGTGTTATATACATAAAATTACCATTTAAATGACAAAAATGTTACTTAAATACCATTTAATACTGTTATATACTGATTCCAAGCAAATTATTTTTCAAATTGTTTAGATAATCCGAGTTCTTTATTCTCTGTGTGTGTATATGTGCTTTATATTTATTTTATATATATAATTGTGTATGTAATTTATTCTCAAGTATTTTTAATATTTTGTCAAAGCTATTTCTCATTACCATTTTGAATGACCTGATTGCATAAAAAATACAGTCTATCGATTGAATATTACCGCGCGAGAAGAAATACAAAAAATCAATAGCAGATGTGAACGAGCAAAAAAGTAAGGGAAAAAAATAATACCTCACAGCGGGCACGTAGTATCATGATTTCTAAAAAAGCATCTCCGGAAAAGCTCATCTCATCGACTCACCCGTTGCAATGTCTTCTAATATCATGATGCAACTGCATCGTCTCTCAGAGTTTTAGAAATTCTATCCCGAAGACTTTTTGATTCTATAGGATTTTTCGTTCGTAAAATATTTTTATGCACGCGTATATAAATATTTAATATGAAAATTATATAATTAAAATAAATTGGTCTATTTTTATGTAAAAATGACTAACTTGCCAAAAATTACGACAATTTTTTGATTTGAGAAGTTTGAGATTTTCCAAATCTTTCCAATTTTTTCACAAGAGAGGAAAATCTTTATCAGATGAATTACAATTCTTATTCTGCGAAATCATGTAATTATTCATTATTGATATATAAAAAGAATATTTAGAAGAAATATAAAATACAAAAAATGTGGGCTGAGTACATATATGTATATGCGAGAAAATTACGGAGTAAGAATAATCTTAAAGAGAAACGTTTTTTTATAAAAGTGTAGAATTTAATTCTGCAGGTAGGCATGAAATAAATTACATAGAAAAAATTCCAAATTATTTCAACGATTCGAGTTCCTACAAAAATGACGTTCTTTTTTGCCAGTATCAAAGTTGAAGTTTTAATCGATGAATTATAGCGAGGGCAGACACAGGGGCACCCATCAATCAGGACGGATAGAACGGGAAGTGGCGTTACTGGTGCAGAGCCCAACATTATGAAACTTGGAATCGAAATAGCGTACCGCATGAGTATGTACTTGATGTCAAAGGCGTAATAACTTGGAAGTACTTGCGCGTCGTGGTATGGTGTGGCTCGTATCGATGAAATTGTGTAGGGTGAGCGCATAGTATGCACATGCATATTACGAGCTCATATGCGAATATGTATTCGCTCGTACATCATCACTTGAATCAAGAAGTTATTGCACGTTGAGTGGAGGTAAGTGCGTCAGATTGGCACATATTACGCGCCCAATGCATACAAGGTGTCCTATAAAAGTGATTCTGCACAAATCTCGAATCATTTTTTAGCTTGACGAAAATTTAGTCGAAAATTTCATCGTTATATGTTGAGCAATAAGGTATCTAAAGATATTTAAGCTAACATGAGTTAGGCATCTCCAGGGTATTATAAGTTAAATATTAATATTATGTAATATTTATTTAGATACATTAAGTAACGTGATAAAATGAAGATGTAAAATTACAATCGTAAAGAGCAACGTTGTCACTATTTATATTAGCATAATAAAATTGATATTTAACTTAAATACATTATATAAATAGTATTTTTAATAAATAGTATTTTCTTATTTCTTCAAAATTTAAATGTATATTAAAAGCAATTTTATGCATAAAAGTGAAATATAAAATTAGAAATTATAATATTCAATATTAAATTATTTTCTAAATTGAAAGTATGAACTTTTTTATATATTATCTATTTTTGTTTCTTCATATAATTTAATTTCTTATTCTAAAATTGCTTGATAATTTTTAAAATGTACTCGTATACCGAATGTGGTATATAGAAAAGCTGAGATTAATTGCAAAATTTATTATAAATATTATAAATGATTATCTTCGCATATTATGTCGGAGATATTTTTGCATAATAATTGACGTAGTCAGTTTTTTGTGTTTTCATAAGTATAGCTCTCGCGGCGCTTTTTTCCTCTTAACACATTAACAAAGTCCATTACGTGACAAGTGTATAATGTAGTTTGAAACGCAGTTGCTATTTATATCCGTTTCAAATGGCGATTTTACTTAATAAAAAACGATGTAAATATTAGCAAGAAAAAAATTTTGTTGTGCTTAGATCTGCTCATATTTTATTAGTGTATGATGTGTATGTGTATATGTACACACATATGCGTAATGTAAAAATGTAAATTTACATGTTCGCATTGATTGCTACAAAGGCAAGAGACATCAAGTATTCTAGTAAGATAGGGATAATCTCCATTTGCGCACTATCCTGCATTATTGAAGACTAGCGTGTTAATCCGATTCGCGTTAAGCTGAAAAGCTTTTTTTCTCACATGGATACAAACACACACACACACACACACACACACACACACACACACACACACACACACACACACACACACATATATATATATATATATATATATATATGGATAAGAATTCATTGTATTGTAGCACGGTTTTTTCACTATTTCATCGATCACATCGATGGTTTTTGGAAATATGATGATCACGCAAAGCAAGAATTATCGGCACACGCGTGTAAGCTGCTTCGCTTAAGAAGATCAATAAAATGTTTCGACAATAAATTCCATCATGTTCTAACGGTATTAAATACTTGAACAGCACGGATTATGCGCTTTGCTATAGTGAATGTTGCGCAAGTAAAAGGAGAAGAGATGAATTGTGACACAGTAATTTTGTGAGCGTGATGTGTACGATGTTATAACATTAATTTCCTAAGGCAATCCATAAATATAGGTACGATCACTAATAACAAAGCATTTACTTTCTGAAAATAATTGGATTCTAATAACAGATATTTTTTCCTCGAGACAGCTATGCATTTACAATAAATCGCAGACAGATGTGAAGAATTTTATCTTTAAATTTCATTAATTTTAAACTAGGATTAGTATTTAGATTAGATTTATCATATAATTAAATTATTTTAATTATATATAAAATTTAATATTTTTTATGTAAATTTAAAATTTTAATTATATATAAAATTATATATTAATTAATTATATATTAATTATATATTAAATTTAAGTATTTAATTCTTATATATAGATAGCATAGTTACTTATTTTATTATCGGTCAAGAAAAACGTCGAGTAAATTAAACAATGACCTAACAATATTTGTCTTGTGTAATTGCACGAAGAGATATAAAGCGCAACTGCAAGCAATATACACACGTGTCTTCCGTTCCAATTGACGATATGTATACTTTCTTTTTTTATCAGAGAATAAAAATATTTTTATTCTTTATATGTAACGTTTTTTCTGAGAATCAATAAGTACACAATTGGTTCGTCGCTAATTAGTTACCGTTATAACTCTAGTTATATCCATTATTATCGTAAGACTGTTAAGGTCACACGTTTAGAGATATGCAAAATTTTCCTTTTTTCAATTTGTCAAACGTGTCGTTCAAGTAATCACGCAATACGATTCTACATGAAAATATATAAAAGAATTTTTGGATTATCTTGTTATTTCTTGCTTCTATGTCCGGTTGAAAAAATTTTATTAAACTTTTCTTCTAGATAATTTATTTAATAAATTATTTTTTGTAAAATATTGTCCTGATTCCTACCTAATTTCTGGTTGACTAATACGCGCTACAAATAATTTCGTGATCGTGCAATTGTGATTTATTTAATTTTAATTATTTAATTTTATCTTATATTATGCTGTACTTTTTCTAATGCAAGTTTAAAAAATATAATTAATGCTTTCTCTCTATTTTTCCCTCTCTCTTTTTTAGATATAAAAATTTCATTTTTTAATATATTTTTAATAGCGAAAATTTATAGAAATCTCTTTCCTTTGTCTATCAATTGAACATCCCAATTCTCGCTTGAAATTACCGCAAGTTCTCCCAGCGGGGTCACGCCTCCCATGTTAAAATCAATGGTACATTGACTTTTGCTCCCGACAAATTCGCTGCAGGATTGAATTTCAATTTGTTTTGAAGGAATATCGTTATCTTCGCGTTTTATTAGACTTTCGAAAAGGCGGCGATTACAACGGACATGTACGACAAAAAGCGAGCGAGACAAGTTAGGGAAGCTCTCTCTCCTTCTCTTTCTTCCCCTTCCCCTTTCTAATGATTGGTTCCAAATGAATTTCCACTTGACAGATCCGATTTCGATGTCCTCGCGCGATATGCATTCGCCTGTTCATAATTACTCGATCGTCCTACGTTACTACACCGCAGTAGTTTATGGCTTCGCGACTCGCGGATAATTGGATTGTCTGCCACCGACTGACCAAGAACGGCCACCTCATAATTCTTTATACCAACAAAAATGGCTACAGCGATGAGCGCTTTGTATGTTATGCATTATGCCGCCTTTCTTGTGTTTTTCCCGATAATCACGTCTGTTTCCATTTTTGCTTATAAACGCGTACTTTGCCGTTGTTGCCTTATCGATTCTATGGAGATTTGTTTCCAGACAATTTAAAACGAATGCGAATGATGGAAATTAATTATTGCATCTGGTAATATTGAGAAAAATATTTAATTATTGATCTATTCATTTCTAAAAATTTTCACTGCTTGACAAACTTATGTATGTGCTTCCGGATCTTCATGTAAATGTATTTGTAATTATTACGAGACTCCCCCTCCCCCAGTACAGTCTTAAATATGATAAAACGACAAAGCTAAAATTCATAATGTAAAACTGTATAATTGATAAACAATTCGATTTTATCATTTTGCGAATATTGGCATAAGCTCTATTTTTCAAAGACTGCTGTATTTCCTTTTCTTACTTTCGCGCAAAGGCGAAATGTACGGTTTCATATACAAAGTTTGAACCGATTTTATTTAATTGAAAAGTTTTTATGTCTCATTAAGTTTGCTCGTCGTTATTCGCTTAAGACATTCCTAACTTTTAGGTAATGTAATGTATGTGTGTGTGAAATATCAAATCGTAAATTTATTCATTTTAATTTAACTTGGATCAAGTTTCGATTATGGAATTACGAAAGTTATAAAAAAAGTAAATTAAGAAAAAATGTACCATTAAGATTATATTCGGAACAGCTATACTACTAAAAAAAAAGTCAACATATAGTATATTGCTTTTACGACTTTTGACTTTCGTAACATTTTAAATGTTTAATATGTAAAACTATGCATTTAACACTAAAAAATTTTTAATATAAGATAATAAAACATAATAAAAATCGAAATTTCTCATTTCTTTGAATTTGCGATAATTAAAATGTAAAATAGAAGTATTTTTTAAAGAAATATGCATATATTTCATAAACAAAATGCGATACATTATATGTATTTTTTTCTATAAACAACTTGTGTTTTGTTTGTGAATGCGCAAGATAAAAAAATATATTCGAAAATGTTTTTGTTATCTATCCTTTTATTTGTTATCTAATGTTTTGTGTGTAGAGATTGGAAAATTATTTACTAGAAAGACTTTTATGAATGATAATCAACAATATAGCATCATTCTTTTCAGGTATATACATCATATTATAACGTTATATGTGTTGTCATAAAACTATGTTTAAATTACTATAATGCCAATGACATTTCGAGTATCGCTTTTAAACAAGATTTAATGTCGATATACAGCACGATGTAAATGATCAATAAATATATGTAAATCAATTTTGATATGCGAATATTAAGTTGATTTGTGTTTCACAAGTTTTATTTTAAAATATTTTCTGAAATACATATATATATATGTCAATAATAATATTAATTAATTTTTAATTTTATTAGAAAAATTAATTTTTTTAGAAAAAAATTTAAAATATTCATGTACGAATATTTTTTATTTTACGATTATTTTTAATTTTATTGTCACAAATTATTTTTATGCAAAGATTATTATAAATTACAATTAAGTTTCAAAAACAGCATAATAAAAAGCAATTTTCATTGCCCTTATATAATTTTTATTATAATAGTACATGTATGTATGTATTGCTTACACGCGAATTACACAATGCACATGTTATAATACATCGTCGGGACAAAAGTGCACGAGCTGAAGCTAAGGATGCGCTTTACTTTAATCCTGAAATGTATACTCATTCCATCTGATGTCGTATACCTAGAAGATACGTATCCCATAACAAATTGTTTAGAAGAAGATTCTGACACAAGTAAAAGATTTGTATGTGAGAGCTGATAATTTATTTTATGTGAAGAAATATTTAACTAAAAATTTATATAATTTTTTTTGTGCGTGCGCGTATTAAATTATTAAAAAAATTAAACAAGTATAAATTTGGAAATAATGTTTTTAAAATAACAACATATAGTAAAATTTTTACATCATATTGATATAATTTTCAGATTTTTTTTCCATAATTTGTTTTACGAAATTGATATAGTAATATAAACTCTACTATTCTTTTTTATTATTTATGGTTAAGATACATAAAAAGACTAAGTGGCAAAGTAAAATGTGAATTCTGCAATTGAATAATTTTTTGATATATATTTCATTGGCTTATATGTCAAACTATTCGCTTTATCAGACATATGCGATAAAAAATATATAAACTTTAACAAATATTTAAAAATATTTAAAAATAATATTTTGATTTGTTTGTTAACTATATTTTTAAATAAATATTAACGTATATATATATATATATATATATATATATATATATTTTTTTTTTTTAATCTGATACAAAAGTGCTAAATAAAAATAATTTAATAAGTTCTGATTCTCTTATATCTCTATATATATGCATTTATAGTATTTATTTTTATTATTGAATATATCACAAATTATCGTTGATTATTAATCAACGATAATTTGTGATATAACATTTAACAAATCATAAGAAGATTATATCGGATAGATTTTGCTCTATATAATTATTGCGCGTAATAATTCTCGATCAGGATATTGACCTCAGGAGACTGTGCAAAAGAAATAAAAAAAAGATGCGCTGACAAAACGTTTGCGGCGTACTGCCTTTTTTCATTTAAATGACCGTAAGGCGGTGGTAGGATGCAAGCTGCATACTTAATAACGGCATATTCTGCAGTGCCACTGCCACTCAAGGCAAGCCCAACACTACGTCAACGGGGTCAGACTGTTCGCGACAGGAAAATAATATGAGTTGGTCATAATCCGCGGCAGCACTTCGCTTCCAGATACGGAGGGGTACAACAAACTAAGCCGTCAACACGCAAGGACACTCTGCATATGGAATTGTGCGAAATACAGCAAAGGATAATAATACCTGGAAGGAATATTTTCTAAATTTTCACGTGAGAACAGCAGTAAAGATAAAATAAAAATTTTAAAAATTTAATTAATTATACAAGAATATAATTCTTATTTAATTAATAAAAATTCCATATAAGCATTATATATATTATATATATATAAATTATTAATTATTATCTAATTTATTAATTATTTCTTATATAACTTATTTGTATATATAAATTATTAATTATTTTCAAATTTACTATTATTTGTTATAATCTGTATTTATTATAATAATAATAAACGAAATATCGATGACACCCTTTATAAAAATTAAATTAAAAAAAATTTCTTTAGCTAGGCAATTTAAAGGCATAAAGATATTCCCCATCAGAATTCATTATTACTCTTTGCCGTATATAATTATATTGTATACCATATATAGCATGCGTTATATCCGCATTATAAGCAAATGGTGTGACACATACACATACATCGGTATGATTGCACGTGTGAAGAGGGCGGGTGAAAGGGAAGCCGGTGACAGAAGGCTCGTCGATCGCGATGCGGAACATAGGAAGAAGGAATTACATTACCGGATTGCGCAACTGCCACGTTGCGACGCTACGTGAATCAACTAATCAGAGAGTGAGCGATATATGGGAAGTAATTAGTCACGATTTCTTTCCCGCTGTAATTGGCGTCGAGTGGAGTGATTTAGGCGACACATTTTTATGCGAATGCAAATATACCCGCGCGTATGCGACGTAAGAGAGAAAAGATTAATATCGGTGTTTGTATTGGCTATAAAACGGAAAAGTTATTAATGTAATAAATTAATAATGATAAAATATATATCGCAAAAAGATATTACTAAATTACATGAAATTAATAATTTTAGCAATTTTATAATTTTATTCTTCTCACATGTAATTTTATGTATTTTTTATAATGCATATTTATACAGCATTATGAAAGCTAACGATTTTAATGAGAGAGAAGTATTTTTAAGTTTTAAATAAATTTGTCAAGCATTACCTGACTGATGACATATAAGTAAATGTATCCAACGTGACTTTATATTTTGCAATATTATATAATACGCGCGTGCGTTCATAAGTCATATTTAAATATCTCAGATGATTATGCTTGAAGAGCAGATATTTATGCTTCATCAGATTAAGTTAGCAATGTAATCGATCATTAAATGCGTAAATGTGCGTATTCCCCTTTATCAACAATACATCTACATCGCGTGTAATGGATGGAAGCGCATTTCTCGCAAATTCGACTATTATCGTATCGATTTCTATATAAAGCGTAATTATTCGTAAGCGAACCGCAGCAACGACGGAGAACACACCGCGTTCGCGATAATGCTAAACGTCATGTTCGTTGCACGAGAGATTTACGATTGCAGATAATTATTACGCAAAGCTTGCCTCAAAGACGAGGCGTGTTTACCCAGTGGTAAGCACGACGATTACGTATTCTTAATAGGATTAAGCACAATCTGCTTATATACAGATTCCGCCCTGTAGCACGATTCGCTAGGCTGTTTGACGCTGACAGACTTGCTACTTCGTATCCCTGTCTACTAGAATGCAGGACGATATCCGAGCGAATGTGTTCGCGATCGAAACTCGCCGAAACTCGATTTTCACCAGCTTGTTGGCCGCCGTCCCGGCAAAGTCTCAAAAATTACATTATTATCTGGCTATCACCAAGCTGTCAGCGAACGTAATGAGAGCAGACGTTCTCTCCTGCGGAGACCGCGTTGTAGCGGCGAAGTTTCGCGGCATGGAAACTGGCAGGTACGTCATGCTTAAGAGAAACATCTCGCCGGAGGCGTCGTACTCCTCGAGGAGTACGCGATAATAGACGTGTAACATTCACCCCTATGGTGAAAGAAATTTAATTGCACTATTATACGCTGCGTATCTGCAACAGCTCGATGGGCCGCTGATGATTCGATAATTAGAAATTATGCTCTCCACATGGGCTGAATTATCACTCATAAGCGAGTCTCCAATATTTTTTATAATAATAGTTAATAATCTAAAAGTTTCAGTTATAGAGTTTTAGCAAAAGTTATTTACGACATGTTGTAATAGGTGGTACATCACGATGCCACTGGTTAAAATATTCGTATCATTTGGTGTTTCAACGAGAATACACGTGAAGTTCCAGACTGTTTTACAAATGTTGGTCGTAATAATGCGGCATGCATTTATGCATGTACAATTATTTGAAAATGCAAACTCCTCAATTTCTCTTAGACTTAAAGTTGCTTGCGTCGTAAAAATGATATAAATAATTGCGGAAACTTTCTATTGTCAAATTAATAACAGTAATTAACAAGGCCGAAGTAAAAATATTTTTAAATATATAAAGTTTATGTATAAATAAAACAATTTTTTTAAAATGCAAGAGAATTTAGATAAAACTCATTTTATTTAAATTATTATATCTGCTATATAAAAAATTAATGCGACAAATTGTTTCACGAAAATAATGCCAGGTATGATTGAAAATATTGTAAAGTATAATATCTCGATTTTATCAAAGAGAAATCCCAATAAATTAGCAATTAAATTGTAATTTGCCAGAAAAGTCAGATCGTGTTATTTTTGTAAAGATTCTCGCGCGATTAAAAGAGCCGAGACACACAAACGCCGGTTCGAGAAGTAAAGTTATATTAAAATCAAAGGAATAAATTGGACTTCGATGGGAGAATTCGTTTGGACAATTATCTTGGGGACGAAGCAGCTCCAATTAAACGAGCTTCCTGCCGTTCCCGTCTCGCAAAAACGGGGCCGATGCTAATTAGCAAAGTCTACGCTGGAAGTGAATTTCATATCGAGTTGTAATCGAGTAAACAACGGCCTTAAGTAGTTGGAGCGTGCTATCTGCTTCCACGATTTCTTCGTGATCTGACATTCAATCGAGATATTTGCTTGTCGGGCGCCCGCTTTGCCTTATAACGACGCATAAATGTCGCGAGCCGAATGCAAATAATTCTGAAGAATCGCTCAATGCGACAAATGGAGCCGCGGCAAAGTTTCACGGAGATGTATAGAGAAAATAAACAATTTATAGATTACATTTTATTAAAATGTACGATCCGAAATGCATAAAAGATGAAAAAGTTGGAAAGATTCGAAGATTCCGAATAATTTCTTTGCTTATAAAAATTATGGAGGCTCGAAAATATAAAATTAGTTTAAAATATGTCATATTTTGAGATGTTGTTCGGCCATATAAAATATCAAAGCTCAATTTATTATTTGAAAAGAACGAAGACTCAAATACATAAATTTATTTATAAGAAAATATATAAATAAATGTGAAATCGGAGTAAGTTGAAAAGTTATTTAATATATATAGTTCGGTGGCTGGAAATAATTGTTACATTAATTCACTGCACGATATTAAATTAAAATCTGTTTTTATGCAGTGGTTTTAATTGATTTAACATCGCATTTTAACGGATAGCAGCCGCATTTTATCTTTCAAGCCGATTACAACATAACAAAAATAACAGAATATTTCATTATCTGACATTATCGATAATCTAATTTCATAAAAAGGCTATTTAAAAAAAGATTGCAAATGATGATTATAATTCTAAATAATAATTAAATGACAATATGTTTTCTAATCTAAGAAAGATCATAACAATCATATATGTGTGTGACTTTTTACAATATATAAAATTTTATAAAATTATTATAAAATATAAAATAGAGAAAGAAAAAACGCGGATTATGGCTTAATTTTATTAAGCTTTATTCATATTGCACATTTCAAAAATTATATTTACGGATCGTTGTCATGAACCAATCATATAACGAGTGTAGTTATTAATGAATAATTTGAGATGTAAAAAATTGCTAATGAATAAAACACCCGTTAAAAAGAATAGAAACATGAAACATACACATGGTAATTTCCATATGTAAAATTTATGGAAATTAAAATTCCAGAGTCACGTTCCACGTAATTTACGTTAAAAAATGAATTTAGATTGAAAAATTGATTAGACCAGAAAAAAAACATGAAATTTTTCTATTATATATTTCGCAAATAAATAAATTAATACCAGTTTTTCATGTATTTTAATCTAAAAATTTTCAGAACGTGATTTGTTCGATTTCGCAAAAAAAACGCAAAAAAAGAAGAAAAGAGCCAATGTAAAAGAAAGTCTTACTTACTCGGAAAAGCATGCGCGCACGCGATAAGGCACGCAGCAACAAGAGCAATGTGGAACTTCATTTTGTCGCACAAGGAACTCCGACAATTCGAAAACTCGCTAGGGATCTCGTTGGCTGTTGCCTCGACGATGCTTCGATCGACACTAACCGGTTCACCCAGCAGACTCGGCGAACGCCTGTCACGTATAACTCACGAAGGAATCAAGGTTACTCGCCGAACCGAACCAGACCGGACCGCGGAAAACAGCGATGCTTTGTCCCGCGACTTTTGCCGGCTTTATACGATCCCCCGATCGCGGTCGGGCCGGTAAATAACGCGTCGAGAGTGGTCACGTGACACTAGTCACGTGACCGCGACCGTGGCGCGATATGTGACAGCAAGTGTGGCGCGAAACAGCACGTGACTGCAAGTATGGCGGGGCGCGGCATGTGATGACTCACATATCGTGATTTTTCCTTGTACCGGTCTCTTCCTATAATTTTGCCTTGCCGCTTGTATAAGCCGTATAATTTATCGCATTAACAATCGTGTTTTCGTATCATTTATATGGTTTTGCGCGAGTCAGCGAGCAATTGTGTCGAATACCGAGCCCGTTAGCGTTGCGCGAAATTTCGTCGTATTTTTCGCTACGCGCCTTTCTACGCCGTTGTTATTGATAACTTTAAACGAAAATCAAGACGCACAAGTGCCGATGAGTAATATCGCTTTTCCGGGTAAATGTTATCGCTCACGTCGTCGATTTAGTTTGCATGCGAGAATATTTACGAGACTCTTCGAGAAAAATACGAAAAGATAAATGGCGCGAGTAATATTTTCAGAACGCAATAAAATATATATGTATTGAAAGATTCTATAATCTCGGCGAAAATATAGGTCAACGGAAGAGGGGAGGGATATTTGATACGGAGAATCCTTAGATTATCGTATGTACATGTAACCGAGGGTGATACGTATAAGCGTGTGTGCGTGTATATGTGAGTTATTATTATTATTATTATTATGGAAATCACGTGCGCGGTGACGGGCCAACTAGTGCAGCGGTACACAATAATTATCGTGCATCTTGCAACACGCTTGTGTGTACACGCAGGTACGCACATCGGTGTACCGCTACTATGCTTGCGCGATTTTGCGTAAGAAATCCGCTACATGAGCTGTCGAGAAACTTCGAAAACAAGTGGAACTTGCCTGACGAGATGCTTTAACCCTGAAACACGAGAAACCCTCGCTACTCTTCCAACCGCAAGGTAATATACTCTATTCCAAATAATTACTCTTTTAATTACTATTTAAATAAATGCTTTTATAAAATCTGTCTTCTATAATTTTTCTTCAAAATATGAATGTATGAAAAACATAATTAATTATTAATTAAAATAATTAAATAGATAAAAATTTTATAAATCAAAAAGTATCGAAAAGAAACTTGTGTTTTAGAGTAAAGGTGAAATATATTTAAAACTTTGATTACATCTTTTAACTATTGCTGTATTTTAGTATTAAAATGCAAGAATTATATATAATTTCTTCATTTTATAAAAGTTGATAAAAATCGCAATTATATAATAAAACGTTTCTTATTATATCCAATCACACCTTATCGATGAATTTGCGTTTTAAAGACGAAATATATTTAGAACTTCAATTGCACCTTTTAATTATTGCATTGTTTTATTATTAGAGTGCAAAAATTATCTATAATTTTCGATTCATTTTGCAAATGTTGATAAAAATGATAATTACATAATGAAATAGTTTCTTATTATATCCAATTATCTTGTTGATGATTGAACATGTCCGTGCTGTAAATTTATGTAACCGTGTCATTTTCTAAGAATGTTCACATACAATAGTTGGAATCACGTAAATCACATATTTTTTTTTATTATCTTGACTAAAGGAAACATGCGTTGTCTATGCTTTGTTACTTCTACGAATTTTTTCTATATGAACAATTCATATATCTACGCAAAATTGTAGTTACGGTGGATAGAACTAATCCATTGTACATAAATGGATCGTCTGTTTGGTCGTTTATATATATCGTGTGAATCTAATTTTGCACTTATCTGTAGGTATTTCCATGTCGTGACTATAGTTATTACCTATGTGTTAATTAAATGCTGAGTTAATAGCGGAAATAATTTGTTTATAAATGTCAAATACACTTATCAAATACACTTATTACAAAATCAATATCAATAAAATTGTAATTCGCTCAGAATTAGCTCAAAAAACAAGCTTTAAGTTGATTTATCTCCTTGAACTTAAATAATTCGGAGCATAAAAAATTTCAGCTTGTCAAACAACGAACTTATCGAGTGATTTAACTTCTTTTTAAAAAAAAGAAGATATTTAAATAATTGAATCTTAGAAATATTTATATCTTCTACAATGTAATTATACATCAAATAATAATAGACATTTAGTAAGTAGCGCAATTTACTCAATCTAATCAATTCTTTTTATTATTCTTTGAAATTTCTTGAGAATTGATTCTTGACAGATTTTTTTTTGTATTTAATGATACATTGTATCCATATGTGATGGAATATCTAAGAAATAATTTTTTAATTGTACTTATTTTGCATTGAGTCATCGAAGCATAATGACATATATCGCGTTCTCGTTCGCGGTACACGATTGCGTCAGCTATTGTTTCGCCGATGCGATTAGTCACAAAATATACATGAGCGTACGATAGATTAATAATGAAAGAGAGATGGAGAAAGAGAGATTTAGGTCTGGATCGAACGCGCCGTTAAGTCGTGCGTTCAATAACCGCACCGACACACGGTGGCCTGCAAACAACAGACAGTTTGATTAAAAGTAATTGCGTATGTCCGATGTAGCCGGGATTTTGGGACGAATTTTCGGATCGGTCGCGCCGCATCGCATCGTGTTCATTCACAGGCCGCTGGTAATTTCGCGAAAATGCATTTCACGGGTCGATTGCAATGTGGATCACGCTGTTGTTTTCGGCTTCGTGGCCCGCTTCCTGTGATCCTTCCGGCCCGAGTGTACCAGTCGCTATAATTTATGATGCGGAAGAGCTAGTATAATAGGAGGCCGCGAGTAGCCGAAGGCGACTGCTTTCGTCGTCGTCGTCGTCGTCGCCGATTCTTGCTCCGCTGCAATCGATTGCCGAGCAATCGTTTAAGTTGTCTTTCGAAAGACGCGACGTGCATAATTTAAATACTACTACTATTTCAATCCTCTACTTTGAACGGATTCTCCCTCGACTATTCAATTCCTAAGTTTTATTGCACAAGCAATTGGAAATTATCGACATTTTTCGTTGTCTTAATATAAAAAAAGTCAGGAATAATTTGACCCAAGAAGAAATTTTTCGATTATCTGAAAAATAAAATATTGAATCACGATAATTTGCTGCTACTACATACATATATAATTCTCGTTTTTTATAATTTTATTACAATTTTACATGTCGATATATGAAATAGGCTAAGACTAATAATAATAAAGAATAATATTGTCATTGTACGTTATTTATTGTTAAGATCTAATCTTGTTAAAATCTTGCCATTAGCAAAATCTTTACAAAAAAAAAATAAAAGACATTATAGCACTATGTTGAGATGTTTTTATATCTCTTCCATTTCTTTCTTTTTTGATATATTCTTGAATTGTGTATTTTTACATGATAATTTTATATGTTTATAAATGTTTTAAATTATTCATGCTATCAGTTGTTATTTTTATATCGACACAAAATTGTTGTAGGCAATTAAATGTTTATTCTCGATGCTCGATAGTTTCGATCATATCATTAGCTAGTTTTAATTAATCTTATTGTTGTATTTTTATTTTCTCTCACGCATTTACGTTATATAATTTTTATTATCATATAAAGAAAGCTATTACAGAAACGTCTTATACTTCATTGTCCGCAAATTGCTAATAAATAACGACACGTAAACTTATTATAATATTTGTAATTATATCATCTTGTTTGAGCGACACTTTAATTTTAAAAGATAAAAATATCATATATTTGTAAGAATTATAATTTACTGCATAAATCAAATGAGTAGAATTCTTCATCTTATTGTCTTTAAAGTATCTGCACAGCATACTGATGTTTACTTATTGTTAGTAATTTAAAACTACGGTCTCCTTGTGCATACAATTATGCACAAGTTGTCGTTGACATCTTTTTATAGAATGACAACGGTTCTAACGACGATTTTAAAAAAGAAATAACGGAAATTTTCCTGTCAAGATCTTTTCTCGACACTCGGCGCATAATCTGTCACGTGTTCACGATTTAGCAAACGCATTAACTCATTAGCCGCAAATAGTCTGCGATTAGACTTTACAATTGGCTTTTAAAAAGCTCGAGTTTAGTTGATTAAGGGTAATATACAAAAGCGTCAAATACAAAAGTTCTCGTGTAACCAAAGAAAGTAATACGATGTATGAATTATTATTAAGAAGAAATATAAGATAAAAAGTGCGCAAGATATAAAAGTTCAACGATATAATAAAAGCACAAAAATAATTTAGATAGTATTTGTTATAAAAATGGAAAATTACTGTAGCCAAATTAACGAAATATATTTTTACTCGATGACAGCTCACATGTGTGCATATCAAGATCATTAATTTCATAATGTTATCTCTTTAGTCATATTTGTTCTCTTAAAGTCATATTAGCACGCACGGAAGAGCACCGGCATATGAATCAATGACAAATATATGTCTTCTGTCGAGACTGGTACCGTCAAGATCGACGTGCGACGCACATGTTGACTCATCCGTGGTAGAAAATATCGTAATTGTTTCATCCATTTATGTAGGCATATTTCCATTCACCATGCCTAGATAACGATGACGTGTCTAAAATCTTAATCTTGTTGGCCCATATCTAGTTTTTATTGGTCTTTTGTCTTTAAAAATCCAACGCTTTAAATATCATATCGAATTATGTTGAATTTGCATAATAATAATATTTTTTGCATATAATAATATTTAGAAACTAGGGAAAATGGCATTGAAGAAACTCGTTTTCCTTTGTCAAAAAAACCGATTCGTGTCAAATACAGTAGCATACAGCAGTTCGCGAATAAATTACATGGCCGTAACTTTGCGTTGATTCAAACCAACGTTCGACAATAATCCTCTCATTCATATTCGTATATATAGATATTGAACGTATTACGAAGTCCCTCGCGTTTGTCAAACGCGTGACAGTTTGTGAAAATACATTTTATTGTATATATTACGACGTCACACAGATATCAAGCGTTATCTCTTTCCCTAGATCCCACCGTGCCTGTGTAAATTTGGAAGTTTATCACGTTGGGTAAACTCACGGTATTGTTGCGGTCGCTCCGCAACGAACGGAGAAAAAGTGAGTTTGCATATCGAATTGCATAAACAATGTATTAATTGAAAGAGCTGGTGAATGAAAGCGTATGGTTTAACAGCATTTTCGAAAATATTTTAATCTAGAAACGCCAACTTTATCGATATAATGAAAAAAAATCTTTTTCAGTTAACAAATATTTTTAGGAGAATAAAAACGGGAACATTTACAAAGATGAAACAATAATAGAAGCATGAAAAATATCTATAAATGATATTTCAAATGTATTTGGTAAAATATTATCTTAGCGTTTTCGATGTTAAACTCAGTCTAACGATTGCGCGATAAAAATTTTATTCTTGTTTTAATCCAAACTTTTCAAAAGCATATGTTCTAATGATAAATTGACAGCGCGCATATGTGTGTACAAAACAGGATGACTCATCCTTGAAATTAAATAAACTTTCGCAAGAATATGGCTTACCGCCTTCAGACACTTGTTCAGATTCTTCAATTGTGAAAGCGTTAAATGTCCACGCTAGCAAAGTGTCCACTTAGGTACTTATTCTCCGCGCATATGAATCAGATAATACTCGACAGATTGTAATACATGCCACCTGCAATTCCGCATCCGCCGGCTATTGCACCCACACATGCCTGTTCGATTCATCCGGCGAGATTCGTCGGTGAAATGTCGGATTGAAAATGCCTGTTTTTTTTCGCAGTTATTCGAAGAATGACGAGGCATCAATTTACAATAGCGCATGATCGTAGCATATAATACATTGACTATATACTATTCGTCGAACGAGGACAATGGTGATTTGTCAACCGCGATGAAATATGCGCCATATGTAGGAATTCATTGCAAATCAATGCACGAAATCATTCGATTTCTCGCGTTCGTAAAGAGAAATTTTTTCTTAAAGGACGCATATATATATATATATATAATTATTAATAATATATACTCCTGGACAAAATTAACGCATAATTCTTTTTCATTTTTTCTTTAAAATTTTTCATTAAAATTTAAATATCAGTTTTTAAAGAAAAAGTGAAAAAAAATTATGCGTTAATTTTGTCCAGAAATATATAAAATATATAAATAATAAATATATAAATAATATGTAATTATAATTATATATTAATAATTATATTAACTTGTTAGCATGCTGATAGCGTATGTATATCGTTTAAGAATAAACTACTATAATCTCTCGACAGCTCAGTATTTTGTACGGCACATCAATGTAATACTAATTTTAGATATCAGCAATGTAACAATATACGTATTATTGCAGTGCTTCAATTCGACGGGAATGGAATATTTGCTGCGTTCAGTTAAATACGAATGCACTTTAAACACAGATATACGTTGCGCGTAACTGTTTTATTCGGACTTGGGGGATGGGAAATTGATTTCAACATTCCTATCGTAAATATGGACGTAATGAAGCGCAAAACCGGGTTTGAGCGCGAACGGTTGCGTATGAAAAAAATGCAATTAATATTTTTATCTCGATTAAATTAATAAAAAACACAGAATAATCGAAGTGATTAATATCATCCATTTATTTATATGCTATTATATACTATTTTACATAGTTAATCTAATTTTCGCGTTTTTTGTAATGAATAATTTTATCTCATTTTTTAAATAATATACTTACATTTAAGTATCTATTTTGTTCCTTTAGTCTTTTTATTTTTTTATTATCTATACGCACTCTAGTGCACTCGTCCTTGCAACTGGCCTCAAATAAATTTTTGCGCATATATCCAATTGCAGGAAAGTGTGTTAAGGTCAACCGATTACGAATGAGTCATGATCTGTCAAACCATGCGAAAACCGGATCGGTCTAAAATTATGCTAACGAACGGCTCACCTGAATTATCGGCGTTTCACGTATCCATCTTTTAGTATCACGCTTCTAATAAACTCGTTTAAGAGAAAAATGCTTCCAATTTCACTAGCGCAATAGTGGTGATGGTGACCCTGTCGTGTCCGTTTGCACCAGGTACCGCTTATGGATCGGCCGGTTGCTATAGCACGAATATACTAGCACCCTCGCCCCTTCTCACCCTTTCTCCACTTGTACCATGCCTCTCGTTGGGGGTAAGAGAATCTCGAGTGTTATATCAATGGAGTCGGTCGTGAGTAGCCATACGGCGAAGTGGTTTTTCGCTTTATCGTGACGGAAATGGCGCGCTGCCCGACCTTGAGAACATCTAGAGACACTCGAGGGAGATTCCGTTCGGGCGACGTTGGCTGAAGGACGAAACAGACGGAGAAAAAATCGGCTTTGTGGACATGACGAAGATGCGATAGCGCGCTCTTCTGCGCTTTTCTCTCGATTGACAACGAAGGGATATGTTTGAATGGGTGGTGTTTGCTCGTGTCGCGTTGGTCGAGGTAACCAGCTTAACGCAGGCTCAATTCTCGATCGCGTCATCAGCCAGGCAAGCAACGAGGATCAGTGCTTGTTGTATCGGCTGGCCAATTACAAAAAGGGCGGCGAGCTGATCGAGGCGTACAATCAAGGTGGCCAGCCAGAAGTGGAGAAATTGGTGCGCGAGCAATTCGGCATTCTGATGTACGCCGATGGTAAGGGCCAGGTGATCAATCGCGCCGAGTATCTGCGTTGGAAGTTTCGTGACCTCGAGCAGGTCGTGCTGCCGATCGAGGCATCGCTGTCGCGCTTCGATCCACTCGCCCAATGGAACGATCACGAGGCCTGCTGGCAGATGCAATACAGAGGCTCGCTGGGCGAGGCTCTGCTTCATGTCCTCATCATATGCGACACGCGGATACACACCAGAATAGCGCGTATATTACTCAAGTGCTTCCCGCGACTCGCTATCGACGTCGTCGAGGGCGAAGAGTATCTCGGAGCGAGCGCCCTTCACCTGGCGATCGCTTATAACAACAACGAACTCGTGCAGGATCTGGTCGATGCGGGCGCGATTATCTCGCAGCGGGCCATCGGTAGCTTTTTTCTACCGCGTGATCAGCAGGGAATGAATCCCGTTAGAAACACCGATTACGAAGGACTCGCGTATTTAGGCGAGTACCCGCTCGCCTGGGCCGCTTGCTGCGCTAATGAAAGCGTCTACAATCTGCTGCTTGATTCCGGTGCGGATCCTGACGAGCAGGATTCTTTCGGAAATATGATTTTGCATATGGTCGTAGTTGGCGATAAATTGGTGCGTATTACGCGTATTAAAAGAAAATAATAAACTTGTTACATCACATCGGAGAAGGCAGTGCTAATATTAGATAATTATTTTTTTCTTGGAAAAGCTTCTCTTTTTATTTTCCAATGAATTTATTATTCATCATAAATGGCACTTCCTAGATAGTTTATTATATACGTAGATGGAGGAGACATTTACATCAATTTTATATTTCCTCAATAAATCTAAAAGTTTAAATTTTGTTCTGATTTTATTCATGTCAATCCGCGTAGATTTTGGCTCCATCTCATAGTAATTAAGCACGAGAATTGACTTTCGTCATTCCAATGGAATAGAGAATAGAGAATCGTTGTTTGATATACGTAGGATATGTTCGGCTATGCTCTGCGACATCCGAAGCTTCCCGCTCGCAACGGAATCGCGAATGCTGCGGGTCTGACCCCGTTGACACTCGCCTGCCAACTTGGGCGTGCCGAGGTCTTCCGTGAGATGCTGGAACTGTCCGCGCGGGAGTTCTGGCGTTACAGTAATATCACCTGCTCGGCGTATCCCCTCAATGCCCTCGACACGCTACTACCAGACGGCAGAACAAGTACGTCGTAAAGCTAATCGAATTACGCCGAGACGATTCTACGAGAATCGTCATTTATAGTTCACCGGATCGTGCGCCTTCAAGTGGGCTCTCACTTTGTCGCATGTTTCTCAACTAATTGCGACGAATCAAGGCCGAGATATTCCCAAATAGTAGTATTAGCATCGTAGTGGCACTGCATCGCGTCTCGTTGCTTTTCTTTCATCTACCTTGTTATAGTATTCCTTTTTCTATTTCCTCTTCTTTTTTGCTTTCAGTCTTTTTATGTTTTAAAAATTTAATTTGCTTTGATTTGCTCTAAAAATGGTAAATGAATTGAATTCTTCTTACTCGTAATATAACATTCCTTGCTGAAAGAATCTCTCTTTAGATTTATACAATTTTTTTCGATTTTATTAATTTCGAAAAGAATTTATGCAATATCTTTTTTTTTTTCAATTTTTATCGCTTATGTATTACGTGTTTTATTTTTGATATCACACATTTTTGAGATTTATTTTTTTATTTATTACTTTTTCTCTATTTTTTTATATTATTATATTTTATATTATATTATATATATTATAAAGGTACTTATATATATATATATATATATATATATATATATATACTTATATATATATATATATATATATATATACTTATATATATATATATATATATATATATATATGTATATACGAAATAATACGAAATAAGTCAGTGCTCTATTCTATTCTGTTCTATTTAGCTTTTCTTGCTTTTTATACACACAATCTTGAATATTACAATATATCTTAAGTGAAGAACGAAGTATTCCGTCAGGAAGATTTTCGGGATATTCGATAAATTATTTCGTGCTGAATTTTTTGTGCTGTATCATACGTGCTTATGTAAAATTGTACTCCCGGTTTCCAACGGCTTGTCCCTCATGTAAAGCATCCCAACAAGAAGAAGACGGGATAAAGCAAAAATTGTGACGCGAGTGTCGGCGACAGGAATAGAGGAGGTAGCGAACGAGAGGAAGAGGACTAATATAGCGAGAACAAGAAGGGACTATCTTCTCCCGTAAAATTGGATACGAGGGCAAAATCGAGGACAAAATCAGGTTGCAAAGTTCTCAGAGGAAAAAAAAAGGAAATTTTACAAAGTTTTCTTACACGTCGAACGTGTGTCGCAGCTGGATAGTAAACCATATTGCTAGCAACTTCTTGCGACATTGCATACGATATAACATGCTACTCGCCAGTAAAAACTGGCTGATATTGGCTCGTTATCATTGCCCCTGCCATCGTTATCACGTCAATATTTTCCTATTTTGACGGTAGATAATTTAGAATTGAAGTCGATTTCTCATTTAATTGGATTCCGGCGAGATAAATGAAATATTTTTAGGAAACGTGATATAAATTTCAGCGATATAATTTAAAATCTATGATTTATGTAGACGATTTAATTGTATATATAATAAATTTTGTTGAAAATTGGTACGTTTTTAAACTATCTCAATAATGTGTTTCTGGTTGATTGCCGTGATATAATTTTTTATTTATATATAAAAGTCATAATTTCAATGACAACAATTAGCACATAATCTAGAAATAATCCAACAAAAAGATTTCTTGCAAAATTTTTTCATTTCTTTCATTATTTTTTCTCGATTCACATAGATACAAAAATTTAATTTTTCTCTTTAAATTCTAATATTTATAAAAATAAAAGATAAAAAATATATTATAGAACGCATGCGGGTGCAAAAATATATTTTAAATTGATTCGCTTAAAAAAAAAACCGATTTTTTTAATTTCGTAAAAAATTAACAAACGCATATTGACATTCGAGTGCGAACCAATCACGATGGAAGCATTTCGTCCAGAGAGGTGATACAATTTGATTTGATCCTCGAGCGTTTATCATGTCACCAAAATTTCACAACAAGGAACCGCAAGGAACAAGAGCAGAAGGAAGTTTTGCACACTGCGATCGTATTTTAAGAGCTACTCCCGATCAAACTTGCGTGAAATTGTATCGAAGTTCGCGGCTGAGCATGGAAAGCACTGCCGAGAACGATGCGTTTGCGGGCGTACATAGGTTTTCCCGGGTTATTCGCGAGTAAGAATACCGCGATGCGGATGCCTGAAAGCGCGGTGGGTCGTAGCAGGATGCAATTACGGGCATTTAACGAAGTTTCGAGATTAGCTGCGGACCCGACGCAGCGCGGTGCTCGCGTTTCATTTAGTTTCGGAATCCATTATCCTTTCGATCTCTCTCCTTCCTGGTCGCCGTCCTTTACCAATCTAGCTATCTGCCCCCCTCGTGGCACGGGGGCATATTTTCGTCGGGGCACAAACATCGTCCAATCTTGTAAAGGATGATGAAATCACCCGGATGGAGAAAAGTAATCGCGATGACAATAGGAAAGCGAGTCGAATTTTCGACAAGCCTCTTCTACGGCGCGTTTAATTACTCTAAAATCAAGGCCAAAGTGAAGGAAGGAGATAAAGAGCGCACCAATTCGGAAGAATGAGTGTTAAAGGGTGATGGTGATTGGCTAAAAAAAACTCTTAATGATCAAAGATCGAAATCTTTTAGAGGAAAAGTCATCTCCTTCGTCGACGATGTTTTTCTCCCGTTTTAATCTGGAATTTGCGTCATAATCGTGCAACGTTCGCGAATGTTGTTTCTGTATAACTTCTGTTATCATATCTGCGTTAGAAAAAGAGCACGTTGCAATTTTAAAGAAGCTTATACATGTACGATGCTTCGATGCATTTCACGCTATTATCTTTCACGATACAATTATCTGTAAATTAATTCTCTGTAGCGCATAAAAATATGCATTGATAATAAATAGATGATTGAAATAAGAGTAGAAGTGTAGCATGCAAATATTTTGCAAAGATATATTCGAAAACTGTCAAAATAAAAATAATAAGATTTTTACATCACAGACAGTTTACGCAACATTTTGTTGGTCAAAATTATTATACGTTTATGTAAATTTACGTGTGACGCGATTAACTTGCGAAAAATCATACGACAATGTTAATCGCGTGTAAACGTCACACGGCGTCATACTGAAACTTTGAGACGCTTACTTATTCTTGGCCTGGGACAGGTTCTGCTGCGCGATCGTTAAGACGCTTGCCCTCCTTCATATCGCACAAACTCCTATTTTAGACTTTTTTCGCATGTAAGCGACGCCATAGAAAACTCTGGCAGCTCTCAAATGCAAACGAGTCCGTGAAAATTTCTCATACAGGAGCAAAAATATTTCACCGGATTGTATAAATTATCTTATTTTATTTGAAAATTATATTTAATTTTTTAAAGAAATTTACATTTGAGAATATTAAGGGGAAAATTGTACATCTAAAAAATATACGCATTAGAATTTCTTGGCTATAGAAAATAAATTCTGTTTTGGTGCGAGAAAACGAAATATGATTTCATAGTTTTTCAAATTAATACTTAACATTAAATTTGTTGCGTTCTTTAATAAAATTTATAATTTTTTAATTTTTAGTAACTAGGTAAATGAATTCCCATAAATCCTTGTGTTTTACTTTATAACGAAAACTGTACATGTAAAACATCTTGGTTTCATACATTAGTATGTAATAACTATTAGTTATATTTTGCTCGAGTAAAACACAGTATTATGTGGTTACATTATGCATTATGGAAAGAGCAGGAAATTATGTTAACGAAGCGATTTTCTTCACTTTACTATATCTGTCGGCATTTATATTTATGGATGATACTAGATATATGTAGAGCTCATATGTATATGTATACCGAAAATTTCTGCGAATATGTCGATAATAATTGCCTATAGAGTATTCCGTTTATACACGCGATAAAATTTAATGATATATATATTCCATATCAATTTAAAAAGATATATTTTTGAAGTATTTTGTAGTATTTCTACAATTTATTTTATATTATATTATATTTTTATCGCTGAATATAACTCAACATTTTTAACATTACACAAACGCGAAAATTTCGTTACATATTTACATTTTTCGTGCCTGCTTTATTTAATTTTCAATATATCAAACATAAAATATAAAGTCAAATTTTCGTCAGAAAATTTGCTTCAGAACTTAAAGACACCCGATAGATACCAATGCGATTTTAATTATCTGTTGAGCTGTCATGGAGCTTCTTTCTGTTCTATTATTTAACTTCGATACCAGAACCTATCGACTTGTCGACTCGAAAGAAATGTGGAGGTGTGCTGATGTCTATTTCGAGAACATCCAGCACACAGTCGCATATCGCAGGTTTTATCGCGATAGCAATAATAGAGAACCTTAGAAATTAAGTGATAACAAATCTTATAAGGATAGATTAAATAAAGGATTATCTTATACAGATAAAATAAATATACTGGTGATAAATTTATTCTTTACGATATAATTGAATAAATGAGTAATTAAATGTAATCTCAGCGGAATTGAATTTATATATAATCCATAATTAAACTCTCCAATATTAAATTCTCCTTATTGAATACTTTTATTTTGTTTTACTTATAAATATAACTTACTTTTAATTTTTGATATTTCAAATTTATTATTATTTTGGGAAAGGATCTCTTTTGTGTGTTATACACATTTAAACATAGTTTAAAAGTTCTATTTTGAAGAGATACGTTCTAATTACTTTTGCAATCGGTTGTCCAAAATAATTAATGTCGATACCTTTGGATAATTATTTTCGATTGGAGGAAATGGAATGCCAAAGTGGTACTTTGTTATTTAAGCTTGGTTCAATGTTCGGCCGAGGTTACTAGATAGTAGTAGCCAAGAGAGTATACTCTGAAGGAAACTCGGGGAAAACTATACGGCTTTGCGTAGTCTAAAGTCAGATATAATTACGTGCTGTGGTAACAGATACGCATTAGTAACCTCGCTGGCTTGGAGTCGGAAGATCAATGGCCATCATGTAAAATTGAAGACCGGATGATCGAAGATATTGGCATTAGCATCGGATGCGCGCGCGATCGATTTGCATGAAGCTATTCCTCTGGAATTATAAACGTATAATCATTTGAGCCTTTCAGTCAGAGCAACATTTTCTGCATATATCGCTTGTTTGTTATCGGAATTCAAGATTCTGTCCTAAGATATTAAAATTTCTTTCCGCTTACCATTTTTATTCTCTAAAATTTTATACTCATGAATAAAGAAAATATTATATAACGCGAATGTGTCCCAAAATACTGAAGTAACTTAAAATAACATGTAGCACTATATATAGAGAATCTCCAAAGTTGGGAAACAATGTTTTTGACGGGTCAAGCTTCCTTGTGCACCTTCGCTCGTGTCGAGCGGTAATTAAGGACTCCCGAGGATACAATCCTCCAAGTTCCAATTACTTTAGCGCTCGCGCCAAAGCCGGGCAAAATGCGACGACAGATGCATACGATCGATACACAACTGAGACTGCTAGTAATGCAAACATGAATGTTGCGCTTAATAATGCACAAATGCGATTCGACAGAATGAAAAAAACGTATTATATCGATCGCACTAAAATGTTTACAAGTCGATAATCATGATTTAAATATTTAAATGTTAAGCTCGCAAAATGGAAGCGTCGGAATGTTAACATGGAACATGGAATTTGGCTCGTCGCACGCCAAGAATATGAATATTTTTCGGCTACTTCGTGTCTCATTGATTGTTAATGATTACGATCATTTTCGAATGAAATGTTAATGGCACCAGAAATTCTGTCCTCTGATCTTACGACGGCGGAAAATTTCCGCCTCTACGGAAAACTTTCGTGCCGGATGCGGCAGCGGGAGAGGAATGTCGAAAAGGCGCACCTGTATACACCCGCACGCTATATGCACGCTCACTAATGCAAAACCCATAATTATCGCGGCGCAAACCCTAAAGCGATGTTCCATTAACCGCAAATGGCTCTCTCCGAATTTCTATTTCAGACTGGAACTCTGCGCTATTTATCATTCTGAACGGTACGAAGGAGGAGCACTTGGACATGCTGGACGGTGGTATTATTCAGCGATTACTTGAGGAAAAATGGAAGACCTTCGCGCGAGTAAGTGCATCCACGTGATGGCGTTCCTGCTCGTTTCTCGTTGAATTATAAGACGTTACTATATTTTTAAGTTTTTCAACGTCTCGTCGTCTTTATGTTTGACTTTACCACAATGACCTGAGATTTTGTTTGTAACGATGGAATTTCGTAGCGACTTTTTGTCCCATTTCGAACATCTACTTTTTTTTATATATTGTTTCGAGATAAAAGAACGTTGACTTGAAAAATAAGATAGTACTCTTTAATTGCTAAGATAGCTTTAATTGCAGCATATCAGTCAATAAATATTTCCATGGAATATATCGAAATTAAGATATCATCGTCGTTATATGTATTCGTGTATTGTGTGCCAAGGAAATAGAATTATCTTATGGCAATATATCTGATATTTAAGATTTATCTTATACTTTCCTCAAACGTAGATACAGGCAGCGCTTTTCAGAGCTAGTAACTCTATTGAGTATTTTATTTATTCATATAAAGCTATTCATAGAACTGATTCTTCTAACGAACAAAAGAAAGATTTCTTCTCTTGTTATGCATAACATAATGCGCCAAAATAGGAGTTGTTTTTTCCAGAGTTTTTATATTTTTGCGTTTTGCATATTTCATCTGCATGTATAAAGAATTAAATGATTAATTAAATGATGTGTACTGAAGTTTTTTCATGGCATCTTTTCAATAGATAATATCAAATGAAATAAAATGAATATGTTAGAAGAAAAATTATTTGAGTTAAGTTTAAAAATAATAATATATGTATACCTTTATATCTGTGAAAAAATATTCCATTTATTAGTACAAAAGTTATCTTTGTTAAGTAATATCATGAGATCACTCCTTGAATATTAAAGATAAATTAATTATAAATTTGTCAAAGAATCTATTATTCATAAGAATCTTCTATATGTGTACATCAATATGCATTTGGAGATATTTCTGTTCATTAAGAGACAATTTTAAATATTGCCAAGCTATATTTGAAGAAATCTACACGACCACTTTAAAGATGATCCACTTACATCGCAATGCTTTTTCGTTTGTATATTTTATGTACTCGACGACGCGAGTCGCCTGGACAAATACCGATAAATAATATCTTCCTTCACATAGCTGCTCGAGTCACGAGAGAGTTTGGGTAATATCATTTTGGATTTTATCAAATATGAAATTCCTCTTTAGAATTTAAAGAAAAAATAAAGTTTTTTCATATTAAATTATTATCATTAAATCACTATTAAATAATAATTAGAAAAAATATTGAAATATTTAGAAAACATTCATTTTTAAGTTTTTCAGTTTTAAAGTTTTTTCTTATTAAATAATTATTAAATAATAATTCGAAAAAATATTAAAATATTTAGAACGTTAATTTTTAAAAAAGAAAAATGCACAACAAATACAAGAACGTAACGTTTATTAAAAATTTTCAATTTTTATTCGAGGTTTCGATTCAGATGCATGTCTGTAATTTGCATATCATCTCATTATTGGCTTGCGCGATTTCTTCATCTTTCTCTATCTTTGTCTTTGTCTTTCTCTCTCTCTCTCTCTCTCTCTCTCTCTCTCTCTCTCGTGACTTTGAACGATTAACATCGATCAATCGATCGGTTGAGTGACGTCGATGAGGCTTTCGGCGATGGTAGTATAATTGCGCCGGTTATTTCAAGTCTCTCCGTCGCGGGCCAATGGTGGCTCAGTGATTTCGAAACGATGGCTATCGAAGTTATACGGGCAGACTGTGATTGCAATTACGCTCGCATCACAAACGAGCTTTCGTACGTATGCTGAAGGTTCTAGCAGACGAGCCGGCGTATCGCGCATATTATAACTGCATCGCGTCCATAACGTGTCCCATTTATGGCACTAATCACGACCACACTCGGACCGCACGTAGACGCAATATGCAGTATTACTGTACCCGTCCGGCTATGATTTCCCTATTATCGGATCATAGCGAAGTCAATCTCGGGAGTATTCGATTAGAGCGATTTTATCCGTTAAACGAAATGTATATACAAATAATATCATTATATAACGCGAAATAAAGATAAAATGAAAGACGTTGCATTTATTAATCGCGCGATAATACAATTTGCTTATGACGATAACGCGGGATATTCCAACAACGTCGTGTCAACTATAAAATTTTTTCATGTTTATTGAATCAGAATTATCGTTTATGAAAGTAAATAAGGGATATTAAATATACAACAGAAAAAAATTATTTTTATTATATTCCGTAAAGAGTCACCGGTTAATTCTGGATCATGAATCGTTGCTCTAGATAACGATCAAAAATAAATATGACCGATCTAATAATAAAATGTGCGAGAGATCAGAAATGCATCATCTCGAACGTTTATCTCGTATCCGGAGAGACCTTTTGAACTTAGCCCCGGGACCGACGATATTTTCGCGAATTTCGCTTGCCTCTATATTACCGCTCGTAAAACTTTGCTCTTATGTCCCGGCCAATCGATGCGGAAAGTTTCGTAGATGCATACGCCGACATCTATTCTTCACTGAAAAGTTGCAGTTCCTGAAGCGATTGATTATCTTGGTGTTTCACCTGGCCTCGCTGTCCTTAGCGGTATACTTCAGACCCGCGGATACGGATGCCGTGCTGCTGCAGTGGCCCGAGGAGATAACGGACGTCATCCGTACCGCGGCGGAGTGCATCACCGTGCTGGGCGTGCTCAATTACATCCTGGTACAACTGGGTGGCGAGATGATCAACGTCGGACCGCTGTCGTTTCTGAAGCAACTGGTAGGCATTGCAAATTTTTCCATCGCTCTGAGATAGCCGTCAGAGATGTACATTTTACAATGCTTGGGTCCGGGAAATTTACAAAACAGATTAAATCGCAAAAAGAAGGACATTAGGATGTACACTGGCTCAACAGTTCTCGTGTCGTTAAATATGAAATATTGCATAAGAGATATATAAATCGGAGTTTGAATTTGAAATGAGATTTGTTGAAATAAACTTTGTTGTAAAAAAAGAGAAATGAAGAAGAAAGAATTTTGAAGAGATTATAATTGCATGTGAAACTCAAGATATTTGATCTCATGAACGAGTAAAATAGTTTCCCTCTTTACTTAATCAATATCTCTTTACTTGATCATTCTTCATGTAACGAATATGATCCGAAATTTTTAAGTCACTTAAGCTCCTTTACCACTGCATTATCTTTGTATTTGTTTTTTTTTCCCAAAATCGCGAAATGTCCCGTTGTTTCGTGATGGCTCGCAGCAATACTGATACCCTTAACGGTGCAATTTCGATGCGCCAATGCCAGCTAAACGCGGCTGGTTGCGCAAATCCCGAGGCTAGTGAACTGTAACGGATCTATAGAGGTATATTCCGCGATGGAAGCTGTACGTTCGTGCCACTAATCTTTCACGCGTTAATAAGTCTGATGAATAAGAAAAAGATAGATTGATGATTACGGAAGCATTACGTAACGGTATAGCGGCAGTGCTAATATTAACAACTGACTTTTTCTCTTTCTTTTTTTATTAGCCTTATATTAATTCGTGATATTATTAGAAGTGATAAATACATATATTGAAAGAATATTTGTTAAATTACAAATGTGTGTGAAAAGATAAGTAATTAATTTTCTTATAGATGTCTTATAGATATTTTATAGATGTGTAATAAATCAGATTATTAAATATAATATTTACAGAACGTGTTCATAGATTTGTTTTCTTTGTAATATATCGTGATATATTAAATCTATATCTAATATATCGTGATATATTAAATCTATATCTTTTCACAAAAACACGATAAACGTATATGCCTCTTAATTATGCCTTCTTAATTATTCTTAATAGATTAATGTTTTTATAAAAAATTTAATAGTTTTTATTGTTTCGCTGGAAATCATTACATTATTAAATATCATAGAAAATGAAATCTCAGAAAAGACTTTGTCAAAGCTGAATGATTGATTACGTTGAAAGCATTTTTGATAGGGGCGATATTTCGATATATGTTCTCGATAGTGATAAAAATAGATTTTTTTTCGGCAAAATATAAATATGGAAATTGTATAGTTTTCGATTAAAGTTTTCCCTTTCCTTTTACACTATAAAAATTTATTATATATATATATATATATATATATATATATACTTATATATACAGACATACATCTTCCATGTTAATAGAAATTATAATTAGAATGTCCATATATAAAAATATATATATAATTTATGTCGTGAATATTTTTTCTCAAATCAAGGATTCGATAGAAATCGCGAGAAAATGTAGAAAATATCAGCATAGTATCGTGCGTGTCTATCAGCCATCTATCCACATCTATCAATTAAGAGAGAATATATTGTACATATATGTACATACCGTTGGTTATTGCTAGTGCTGGATCAATAGCATACATACGCCGCTCTGTTCCAATACAATCGGAACAATGTTAAGCTATATCGTTGCATTATTAAACGCGAGTCCCAGTCCGCGCGTCCGGTTCGATTTGCGGATAATTAATACCAGCGACGATTTAAAAACGTTAACGCGCGCACGCGAACCTGTGAATCTCGTTGTCGAACAATGTGTAATTTTCCCAATTTCTAGATGGGTAAAAATATTTTATCTGATTACACGTGCAAATATAAGCACAATATATTTCGATCTCTTTACATTCTCTTAATTACTATACATAGCTGTATTAGCATAACCTTTAAAAAATCACGCAAAGGTGTTTGAAATATAATACGCATATATATATTTTTATATATTTTTTTATATATTTTTGATATTTATATATATATTTTTTATACATTTTTTCAAAATTTATATTTATATTTATTATATATATATTTTTAAAGTTAAGCTTATTCATTTATTTCGTTCCTCTTCAAGTTTAATATTCCCGATTGATGTAAAACTAAGCAAGCTTGAGAAGTAGAAAGAGAATATCTGGTATACAGAAATCAGATGAAATATTTTCATCTTCTCACGTTGAATAAATCTCGCGCTAGGTATTGTCATCGTGACGACGCGGTCAAATCATAGAGCGATATCGAAATCGCACGAAAATATCGATTCCTTTGCGGACGTTCCTGAAACGTTGCAAGAGTGCATGCGGCCGTACTAACGTTCGGCTTGCGCGTATTTGCATTTCAGAGCCACGAGCCAGCCAAGTTGATATTCGTGATCAGCAATCTACTCATTCTCGCGTGCATTCCATGTCGTATCGCCGGAAATCGGCACGCGGAGGATGCGATATTGGTGTTCGCCGTCCCGGGCTCCTGGTTTCTTCTCATGTTTTTCGCCGGGTAAGTAATAATACAAAAAACGCGCAGAGAGGAAGAGACTAGTGAGGAGAGGGGGGGAGAGGGCGGAAGTGTCACTGCGAAATTAAAGTGCTTGCAATTTACTGGTGTGACCAGGTCCCACTCGTTACATCTCTGTCACTACGTTTGTTTTACGCATCATTTTAGGGTCTGACAACCACCACGTGTAATCCGGCGATGTATGTGTTTACAGCCACCTGTACATACCGCTTTGCCAATTTACCGGACTAAATGCCGAATAGATTTTTTCTTCTGTAATGCGACAGATGTATACTTTAATGTACTTCCCACTCGCGCGTAGATATAATTTAATATATTTTTATCTCGCAGAATTTTACATATGTAGCGTAGAAAATAATCGTGATTGGTTATTTTTATAATCCGTTAAAAAGGGATACCGGTTAAATATGGTAGATTAACGAGGGAGGAAAACATAATAGAGTATCGAGGGCAGAGTTGAAAAAAAAGTACTTCTATTTTTATAAAATGATGCATTTTCTCTCTCTATACACGTTATTTTAACGAAATGTTTGATATTATTAGCATGTGTTAAACGTGCCATAATCCGATTTGTGGAAATGTTTTGTTTTATGAAAAAAATTTGTACAATTTTTAGTGCCTGATAAAAAATTTTATTATTTTATTGTCTCATTATACTGTAATTATTTTCTTTGAAACACATTAACACACTTTGTATTGTCATTATAACTTGACATCAATTTCTTTTTACGTTTCACGTGAATATCTCACCGCAAATCACCATAACTCATTACAGAAAATCATTCTGCAAATGAAATTTCCCGTTATGACGGAAAAGAACTTTCACGAGTCAGTCGTGAATTCCCTTCCTTCGTTTGTTACAACGAACGACGTTTGCGAACAACGCGCTTCTCACAAGCGTTTTACTTAACGACACTTTGACGAATGTCGACGTACCTCCTGTCGGACGTACTTCCGCGAAAAATGGGACAAATCGTTTATTGAGAGGCGAGGACGTGCACTCGCATTGTACTTATACGTTCCTAATACGTGATATCAAAGCTACGTGATCGACATTGAAAGTGGCACGGTTGGATTGCAGCTGCTCCTTTCGACAAACTTCTCGGTTTGTTCCACCGCAATCCGTCCGCACACGTAAACATCACAGAGATGTCATATTTCGATAGATACGTGAGATTCCAGATGAATGTCAACCGCATCTATCGTTCATATTTTTCTAGAAATCGCATAATGATTGTTGTAACGATATCTATCTCTTTTGATATTATCAAATTTTTTTTAGGAATTATAAGTTATACTTTATTTCATATTGCTTTTTTTTTATAAGTAAAAATATTAATTACTGATAATCTTTAACTTTTTATTGATTACCATTATATATTATTATTTTATATATTATTCTTATATATTATTTTTTATATATTTTTTATCGTAAAATATTTATATATGTATATTTAAAGAAATATAGAAATTTAAAAATTTCTACGATCTTCTATTCTCAAAATGAAAGAAAACTAAACGCATAAAGAATCAATAATCAAGCAGAAAGCATTATGTTGCCCTCTTTCCGGTGTCCTCCAGCTGTGCCTAGATATAACGTGCCTGAGAGCTGGCTATAAGGTATACAGAGAAGTTCACGGAACTTGTGCAGGCGCAAAGAGTGTATATTGAATTTAAACAGACGTAAAATGGAGGCCCGTCGTAAATGGTACATCGTAAAGCACTTAGGCCGTAACTTTAGAGGCGGTTGTAGTAGACTCCCGTTAAATTTTGTGCGAAATTAATCTAAGGCGTGACTGTGGCTTATTGCCAAGCGAACGACAGCCATGATGAAGGACAAGAAACATGGTGGCACCGAGTGCGCGGGAACCTTTGAGGAATTACTGCGTATACTTAAACGAAGTGACGACTAGGTTCTAAAGAGGACCGTAATTATGGACGTAATGATGGACAGTAATTATGCGCGGGAAGATGTCATGGTTCTTATGCACTGCTTTCAATAAATAAAATATATTATACTCTACTTTTTATATACGCACACAGAAATCTGACAGTCGACTCTTTGTCCCTTAAACTCTGCAGATTTATAATTATATTGAGAATTACAACATTAAAAATGAAATTATAATATACTTTCTGACAATGTTACTCATTATTCACTTTCATCACTTTTTTTAATGTATTTTAAGTATCAAATTAAAATTTAGTTTTTTTGGAAATCATGTATTTATATATCTTTAAAAGTTTTGCTATTAAATCAAATTCTTTATGTATGAATATTAAATGTGGCAATTGATTGGAAAATCAAAATCATGCATGTATCTAATATTATATAAATGTTATTCATATGTACAATACCAGCCAAAAATATATCACCTTTTTTTGAGAATAACTTAATTCAAAGTGTATATATTTATAATGAATTTTTCTTGAGTTGTTGTTTTCATTATTGAATGAAAAGTTTATTGTTCAATAACTTATATATACTTATATACTTAATATTAAACATATTTGACTAGATAAAAATATGCCCTTTGAATTAAGTTATCCTCCAGAAACATAAAGATGATATATTTTTGACCAGTATAAGTACAATGTGATAATCCAAGATGTGCGCTCTTTAGATGAGAGAGATGGAATACACAATACTTTCTCAGTAATATTTTAAATTGACTATTGAATTTAAATTGATTTTTGTGAAGATATTTTTTTATTATTATTGTTGATTATAACAATAATCGCGAATATCTTGGTTTTAATCCATCATTGGAAGATGGATGCGATGGCTCATCTGGTATTAATCCGATATAATTACTCGTGCAGTTACACGAAGGAAAAAAAAGAGAGGAAGAAAATATACGACGCGCCGCTTTCTGGAACTTTGATGAAAGTATATCGAGGAAGACTTGCATAGCGGAAACTTGTTTGCCGAGCGGAAGTCGACGTCCCTATTGATTTTCCCGGGACAACATATACACGATACCCGGAACACAACGTTGTTATATCCCTCATCCAAGTTGCATCGCTTATACCGTTCTCGCTATAAACCCTGGGCGAGTTATACCAGAGGCTCCATAGTGTCTTTTCTATCGCGGCTGTACCCTCCCTTGAACTTACTCCGTGAAAAAGACCGAAGATTTATGGGCGTCGGTAACCCTTGACAAGATAAGGTCACCCATCGATTAGCGGAAGAGGGTAGAACCGACCGACGACGACATCGTCGTCGGAGTTAATGGAGACTCGATCGATGCTCTCTTTTCCGCCGTTATTCGTCGATCACGCTGTTGGTGAGTCGTTCGTACATTCGTTCGTTCGTTCGTTCATTTTCGCGGAGCCACGCGAGTCTCTTCAATCTTAATCCCGGACGAATGATAAATCTAAAAAATTTGTCGGCCCGTCGACGGGCGCGGATACGGTGCCGGGATTAAAAAGCTTTTGTTTTCCGTTGCCGTTCTCCCGTGCCGATGGTGACGGCATCGATTTTAATCGCTCGTCGTGCGATTCCGATCCGCAGTTCCGGCTCGCGCCCCCATTGTACTCGCATATGATACGTCGGATGCCGCGAATCTCGGATTACATATCGTTTTGATTTTATCAATGCGTGTTTTCATTTTGTTTATTGTTAGCTGTAATAGTATGCAATAGTAAATACGCACTCTTTAAATACGCAGTCTTTAAAATGTAAAAAAAAATGACAGATGAAGAAAAGAGGATTCAGTGTAATATTTGGCAAAAAATATCATTCCTTTTAGCCGCAATTAAAGTATTTATGAAAAAAATTGTATTTTTTAAATAAATATGCATAATCATTAATAATTAATAATTATAAATATAATATGAAAATTCTGTTGATATTAGACATTGATTATGTGTTAAAAAGTAGATTTGTCTATATAAATTACTTCAATGTCGACGAGATATAATACGTTAATATTTTATTCGAAGTCTGCTTTATATTAGTAATCGCGATTCCAACTTTGCGATAACAAAAGTGTCGTAACTTACTTATGCTAGAGTATTATAAAGTTAACGCAATCAGTAATACGCTAACTTAAAATGAAATTTCTTCGTACTGAGCATAGCGATATTGATAAAAAAATGACTTTTAAACATTTTAAACGCTCTACATATTATTATAATGAATTTACTTCCTTTTTTAAATTTAGTCATGTCATTTTTATTATAAGTCATTATCGAAATTCATTTATGCGCATTTAAAATATGAGAATAATTTTAATTATTCGCGCGTTATAATATAAAGATATTTTTACAGTTTTTGATAATTAAAAATCACAAATTAATGATCATAATTTTTTTCCTATTCTATATGATTTATTTAAAATTTGATAGAGATAAGAAGAATATTTAACCAATGTTATCGATTATTTTAATCAATAATGTATTTAACTTTGTCTGCTAGGTTGAGTTATTAACATTTAATTATTTTACTAAGTTATAAATTTGAGCTGCGTGTAAGAAGAGTGGTTTACATATGCACGCCGAATAGCTGCACAAGCACTTTTCGCGTGCCTGACCTATTCGTGTTATCGTAGCTACTGGAAACGCGATAACATGCGATACACTGAACTCCGATATCAAGTGTTCAAAGCCATGCACTTTTTAACTTGTTAACCGAACATTTCGTTATCAAAAGCCATTTCTGTAAGTGTAATTTAATACTGGTAAATGCAAATAATAAATTTTATAGAAACATACTATACCATTTCACAAGAAATATGCAATGATACAAACTCGGAGATGTATTATTATTAATAAATTATTATTATTGACGTATAAAATTACGAAGAAATTGAAAGAATATATTTATCGGAATTAAACAAAATTAATTATTTGTACCGCAAAGGAGATATCTTTGATGATTGACGCGGACGAACTAAAAAGCACATTATTTTGGCGGATTAGAGAGATGTAATCATAATGCGTTCCGTATATACATATGCATCATATGGACAAATGTTTTACGACGGATTTTGTATGCATAATATTACATGTATTTGTGTCATGCGAATGAAATCAATATTGATGACGTTAATAGATTGATTTACTCCGGATTTTGATGTGTGAATACTGCTGAATGAAATGCAACATCTCATTCACACACGCAATAATGATAATTTTGTTGGTATCTAATATATGAACTACATAATTAAATGCAAGGTAAATTAGAATATACGTGTATATATATATAACAAAATAAAACTCAATATTTTTATCTTGATTATTTTTTTGAACATTAATTTCTTTCTAAAAAGTGCTTTTAAATGGATTATTTATTTTTATAATTTTTAAAAGATTTATATTTTTATTTAGTGTATATATCATGTGTGATTTCTCTTATTCTTTTTTTTCTAGAGCAATTCGATTGACCGGTCCATTCGTCACGATGGTATACAGCATGATAACCGGTGATATGCTGACTTTCGGTATAATCTATACAATCATGCTCTTCGGATTTTCGCAGTCGTTTTATTTTCTCTACAAGGGATTCCCAGGCGTGAAATCATCTCTTTATCATTCTTATGTTTCGACCTGGATGGCATTGTTTCAGATAACCCTCGGCGATTATAACGTAACGTAATAATATTGTAAGCTATGCAAGCTTTGCCATAGATTACTGCTTTATTGACATATCACTTTTTACCGCGAACCCTTATCTTGCACGCATGCACGCATATGTACACTTTCTCGTTCATTTCCCTTCTTTTTACAACCTCTGTGCACTCTTGTATACGATATAATATTTGCCTAATGTGTCAATATTTGCAAAAATAAGATATTTATTGTCTATTTCTAATATTGTCTAATAAAGTTATTCATCGTCTATTACTCATCGTTCTTATGATTCAAATAAATTGCATGGAGCATTACGTAACATTAATTTAATTGTTCTACGTCAGATTAAATGTCACGTGCGTATATTTATATCATTCCAAATATTTTTCCAGTCAATGGCGTGTCAGGCTATGCCGCCATGAATCTTGAATTTCAATCACGAACAATTCCACGTCGCACAAAATACACTACAATATGGTTTCCTGACGAAATTAAAGATTTAGCACGCTGGTCGCGCGCACTCGCACAAATGGACAACGGACGTGTAAAATACCACCTGTCCAGTAAAAATCATTGCTCGGTTTTGCAGTTCGTATAACGATTACCTCGTTGCACTGAATTAAAAAGAGAATGATACAAGAGTAAAGAGGGGAAGGGGGACACAAAGTACGAAGAATACGAGTTTCCGTTTGAAAATTCTATGTCGCGGTGGGCACGCAACATTGAACATTATGTGGCCGCTTATTTATTAGCATATATACTTATAATTGTCTGGCAATATTCACGCGCGACGATTTGTTGTTGCGTTGTATTTATCCTATTATACTTATATCCGTGTGTATTGCAGTATGCGGAATTGAATAACACGATCTATCCCAACTTGAGCAAAACCGTCTTCGCGATTTTTATGGTGCTTGTGCCCATTCTGCTACTTAACATGTTGATTGCCATGATGGGTAATACGTACGCACATGTTATCGAGCAAAGCGAGAAAGAATTCGTTAAGCAGGTTTGTATTAAAATAATTCACAATTTTTAAAAATTTAGTATCTATGAAGATATTTATGTTCCGGATTATTTTCTTAAATGTTAGATAATTTCGAAACAATTTTCCAATACGATGCAAATTTCCGAATATAATACCATCAAAAGCATTATCGATATTAAATATTAAATTCGAAGGAAATTCATGCTGTATCGGATCAATTTATGAAAATAATAATGTAGAATAAAAATTGTGAAATATTTGCGAATTTTATTGTTAGCTACTTCATGCTTAATAATAATCTTGAGCCGCATAACTATGATATGAATATAAATATAAATATGAATATAAATATGAATATACACATAGATCACATAAATAAATCTTGCATTCGTCTGTTCAATTAAATACATATCATTTTTTTTACATCAAGTGGGCAAAAATAGTGGTGTCTCTGGAACGTGCCGTATCGCAAAAAGACGCTCATAATTATCTGCAAGAATACAGCATCAAGCTAGGACCCGGCGACGATCCAAACAATCCTGCTTCGGAGCAAAGAGGCGTGCTCGTTATTAAAAGTAAATCGAAAACCAAAGCGAAGCAGCGTAAGGGCGCCGTAGCTAATTGGAAGGTGATTTATTTACTTATATTTATTCTTCTTTTTTTCGTACATATGCACGCCGGCGATGCGTATACAAGATTTATTTCACACCCGTGCATCAAGCGTCAGAATTTATTTATCGGCATCCCATTCAACTGATATAGGTTCTGGTATCGACTCTCGTAAAATGCACGCATCGAATTTTGCTACGATGTAATAAATTTTGTCACAATAGAATAACTACGCGAAATATTTACCCCAAGATAGGTTAAAAATTAATAGATTTAATAATTCACCAAATGAAAACTGTCATTATTTGAATATCGCTAATGTTGTATGTGAAGTATTAATTAATCGTCGTTCATGTGTAATGATTGTTAAAATTACTTTTCAAGTGTCCATTTCTATCTATAAAAACAACATGACAAATCGTTTTAATTTTATCTCTTCGCTTTATATATCGTACTTTTGCAGCGAGTCGGAAAAGTTACGATAAACGAACTGAGAAAACGAGGGATGACTGGGGAGGAGCTTCGACATATAATGTGGGGTCGTGAGTCCTTCTCTACTCCTGTACGAGTCAGGTAATGATACTTTCATTGCATCTCATCATATCTTATTTCTTTTTAGAGAGTTATCCATATTTCATAATATTATCTTTTTATTTTTTTGAAAATATATATGTTGTTTTATTATTTCGTTTCTTATATATCTCAATTTTGCTAAAATTATTAATTATAACGTACATTTTTATTATTATAATTATACAAATTATATATATTTATTTATGTTATATTATTACTGATAAAAATTTAAAATAATATGTTTTTTCTTGATCCTTTGATTTTTTTTCATTATAGTATGTTTTTTACTTTTCATATAATAATTATTTATTCATTACTTATTAATTATTTAATTATTAATTCCACGATAAGAATGAAAATTTATTTTAATTACTGATTGATGTTGTGTCCCGACCGTTCGCAACCTGCAGCGTATAGATTTATGATTGCCCTTGCGCTGGATGAGTCACTATGTCAGAGAAACAGTGTTCAGACGATACTTTTTATCACCTCGTAATTCCGTCGAGCATGTCATGTGCAATCCGGACATAGCTAACGTCGCCAGCGTTTAGAAACATCGGAGTCCTTCATGGATTGGCTCTGTGCTTCTACGTAATAACGCGGCGCGAACGTGACCGTATCTCGATTCTATTACATATTTATGAAGCTCGATGCGCATGATGCGTTACATAATTCTTATGTAGCAGGATGTAAGATGAATAGATCGTATATCTATTCAATAACAAAGAATTAGTTCTTCGAAACATCGATCATTGTATACTCTATGAAAACATCTTAGCTGGCAAATTAAATTGCGATTTCGAACATCTCATGTTTATTTAATTAATTATAAGTCAATAAAATTGGATTATGTTTTCAAAAACTATAATGGTTATTATAATATTAATTTTAATATATATATATATATATATATATTTATTAAAATTAATATTATAATAAGTATTATAGTATAATGTATACATAAGTATTATAGTGATTTTTTGATAATAAGTCTTGAATAAATACGTGACAATCAATTTTCATGATATATCAATCCGTTCATGGAACATTGTGGCTGCGCAATAATTTCACGTGTATTATAGTCCCAATGCTGGCCAACCGCAAGTGTCGGCAGTTACTGCAGGTTTTGGTGATGCACTAACCGCAGCTTTGGACGTAATGGCCTTTGCACATGACTTTGACTTATCCGCGGCGACAGAAGGCATACCCACCAATATCGATGCGAAACAAACAAAAACGACACAATCGAAAGCCATTCCCAACGATCAGATGAAAACGACCCAGAATAATCCAGAAACAGTGACGAATGTCCAACCACATAAACAGCCTATTGGGGAGCCAACTAAATTGTTAGGTCTTACGGATTTAATCGATAATTCCATTGGTCCCGTGAAGGATGTGGAAGCGATGAATTTAAAAAATACGAACCGTAAGTATGGACAAAATTTTTTGTTGATTTTACTTCTGCAAATATTCTGATAATAAGAATAAATTATAAGTATATTTAAAATTCATAATTTTTATGAGTTTGTGTATGTAATTAAATAATAAATATTAAATATATAGAAACAAAAGCGCTCGAAGCATCTATGGAGTTCGAAGATCCATTTTTGGAACTAGCCATCGCTTCTGAGACTACGACAAATTACGAAATCTTACTACAAATAGCGAAGTCTGCTCTAGCTGCCAGTGAAGCTTCGGTGAAAACTGCAATTGATCCACAAATTCTCGCACATTTTGCTATGATTCCTCCGCCGATCACTGAGAAATTCATCGTTAAGAAGCAATACTTTATGGAATCTAGTGATAACGATGTCGGTGGTAAGTAAGAAATTAATTTTTATTATTAAAATTCAAAAATGACTTATATAATTCTCTCAAGTTTTCAATTTTTTAGATATTTATTAATTGTATTTTAGGTTATTTACATTTTAAATAATTTATATATTTTTGGAAATGCTATTTTGTCTATAATTATTAATAATAATTTTATAGTAATTGTTTTATAAATTTCATGATAATTTTTAATTATAAGTTTTATATAGTTGAAGTTTGAAATATGCTTGGAGTAAAAATTTGGAGTTAAAATTCTATTATGAAGTATCTATAGAAATGGCTGTATAAACTATAATGGGAACAGAAATTCTTTGCCTAAAATAATAATATTATATATGATTTTAAAATAAAGTATACAAATTCAGATAAAAAGACATTCTTATCTCTACATAAAAAACTATAAAATTACAATAAAAATTAAGTATTGAATAAAATTTGATTTTATATTCATAGAGAAATAATATCTTAATTAAGATTAATCTTAATCTTATCATTAAATTATATTTATGTATTTTTATTTTGTTATCTTCTTACTTTAGATTTCGCATAAAGATATTTGTTCTTACGTTAATAATCTTATATAACATATATTCATTATATATTACGTATATTCATTATAATTTTGTTTGCAGCATAAAGAAAAATAAAACTGAATTTTCAATTTCTGATTAACTCAATCTACTCAATAATAGTAATTATTATTTACACATATTCAATTAATTTTAGATAAATATAGTCTCGAGTTATTATATAATTATAGATAAATATAGTCTCGAGTTATTATATAATTATACAATTTATAAATTAAGATAAAATCCTTTAATATTTTTATATGAAATGTAAAAAGTCTGAATTTTTAGGAATTCATTTAAGCGTACGCGAATATTTCATCTAAATGGAACTTTTTAAAACTCTGAGGCTTAGTAAATTATTTCTTTTTTATCTAGGAAATCTTAAAGAGTGTTATGTATATATTTGCTCTGTATGTGTCATGTATATATTTGCTCTTTTTAATACGAATTACAGGAAAACTTCTTTCTTTCTCTTTTTCTTTCAGGAATTTTTAATCACTATATTATACATGCACGAATGTGAATTTTAAATAATTTTATATGCTTGTATACTTTTATCATTTCTTTAGAAAAGTTATTTAATGTGTTGGAAATATTAGTATGTTAATTGTTTCCTTCATATTATTCTGTATATTTATATACTGATAATTGCTGAAAAAACTTGATTTTTTTGCAATGATTTGTTTTATACAATTATATTTTATATATCTGATATACCTGATCAAATTTATCATTATTGCTGATATATTTGAGATAAACGAGTAATTAATTTTATGAGTAACAAATAATAAGCTAAGTAAGTTATAAATTGCTTACCTTATGGTTGTTTCGCTGTTGTCTGATCTTCCTTAAAGCTTCCCCTCTCTTGCTTATCCTCTGTTACTCCTTCATGGCACTTACACTCACTCGCGAAAACACATTAATTACGATCGCGCCCGCACTAATCAGCACAAGACGACGATTGCGCAGCACTTTATATTCCTGACATTAATCGCATGTGTCGCGTATTTTATTTATTATCACGACGAAGAAACAACGTAGAAATTGTGTTTCCACAAAATTACGCTTCACGAAGCTTGGCATTTGAAAATTGCACGGCCAGCTTGATATAACTGCAACAATTTTATTAAATAGTAATATACGCTCTTGTTTTAAGAAAATTATATTTCTATATTAAAATGTAAATGTAAGGAAATATACATATACATATATATATATATATATATATATATATATATATATATATATTTCTACATGAAGCCAAAATTTACATATAACATTCTGTATGACAAATATGTACACCATTCATGCCGGTGCGTGTACAAATAGTTTTGCTATACGATTGATACACACGCACACGCACACACACACACACACACATAAATTATACATTTATTTACTTTATTATTGCATCGTCTATAAATCAAATGTCCTTTGATTCCGAATCGACACATTATATGCTTGTTGTTAGGATATTTTATTAATGACTGATTTATTAATATATATACATATATAAATAATAAATTTTTAATGACACGATAATATCATCTTGATATCATATGACAATATGTGAGTTGAGTTAATTCGTTCCGCGAGTATAACAAAGGACGAATGTCACAGTATGTATACAATATTTAGCTTTTATTTTTCACAGTGTATAACGCGCTATTATTTACATTTCATAGTTTTTCTATCATTCGGACGACGAGAGTCGAGCAAATAAGCAGCGGTATGAGTTACTCAATATTTCATCCAGGTATTTTAACATTCGTCGTATTTTTCCTTTATTTAGCAAGATACATTCGAAAATATATTTAAAGAAGTATTATAAAAATTTTTACATATTTATACCTTTTCAACATTCAAACATTTAATGAAATAATTAGCATATCAAAATTTCACAAATCAAACAATTCGTAAAAATTCTATCCTCTATTACTTCAAAACTTACTTTAAATAAATCTATTGCAAATAGAATAAGCAATTTATTATGATGTATTATTAATTATAATTAATAATGTATGTTTAATTTAATTATATTATTTAATAATAATTTAATATTTGTTATTCATGAGATTAATTACATGACAAGAGATGCTCGTGTATCATCATTTATTCTTCATAATACGATAAAGTATCGGATGATGTTAAGTACGATATTTAGATAACAATTACAGATTAACGTCCCTTCGTAATTAATTAACTCTCGCGATTGACGATTCGTAAGTATACCTGTAAGCATATTATACAGTTATTTATCTCTTTCAAAGCATATCTTCCTCGCGATTTATTAACTTGAAATAAATATCGAAGTAATAAGGAACAGAAATTATAAATTAAAATTTGAATGCGGAATTTATTGATAATAATATAATTACTTCCCAAAATATATTTAAATTCGAATGTATCTCGCATTTTTCGTTGATTTAGAAGCATTTTGATAATTACTTTTGAATTGTATAAAAATTATATAAAATTGTTCAATAATACACAAATCGCAAGATCGAGCGAACAAAGTAATTAAAAATAATATATCAATAGTTTATTAATGATTAATTTGAAATTTAAAGACGATATTTCACATAGGTACATATATCTAGTGTAATATGTAGTGTAATGTGTTAAATATTTCGCTGTTACAACAAATATTGTTTACTATGCGGTATTTGGCCTTCGTTTCTCAGTGTATAATGCGCTATTGTTTACATTTCGCGGCTTTGTTTACATTCGGGCAGCGATACTCGGGTGAGTAGGAGGCGGCACAAGTCGCTTCGTATTTCATCGCATTATTCCTCTATTTTCTAACGATTCCCGTCTTAATTAGCTTATTAATTCAACTCGTGTCATATCATACGTGAGGAATAAAGTTATCGTTATCAAAATTTATCAATTATTAACGAAACATTCTAAGAACAAAATGTACTCTAACTCCGTATCCAGTCACGTTTAATTATATACATGCGCGGTACTAAAAATACATAATGTTTTTAATTAATTTAAAATTTATCAATCAGATAACAAAACTTTTTTTGACGTCTTTTATATGTACGTACATCGATTATTGGTTAAAATGCGTACGTGATTTATTTTATCGAAATTTATCGTATGAGCAGTCAATAAAGCGAGAATATTTTCGTTTTGCATTCTACGAACATTTATCTTTAATTCATAAACTCGTATATTGTGCATTTCTATTTTAATACAAGATCGTTTTAGTCGTTTTAAAACAAGAGCATATATTTGTTAACAATAAAATGTTGCGAGCAGCGGGTTAATCTGGCTACGCAAATTTTGAGTGTCGAGCACAGATCGTAGTTTTTATACGCGTTGTTCTCTTGTCACGATATAATAAATAAAATACGCGTCTCGTGTAATTAATGTGTCGGAAGTGCCGTACAATGTGTCGCGCGATCTGTGTTCTACGAGCATGATCGTAATTAAAAGTGTTCTCGCGAGTGAGTGTCATGAAGAAACAGTAAAAGAGCAGCTAGAAAAGAAAGTAAAACGCAGGGAAACATCGAGCCACAATGGAGCAATCGCGGGGTAAGCATATAATTTATTTAATTCATTATTTCTTCCTCGTGAAATTAAGTATTTGTTTATCTCGAAATAATAATCTATTTGACACTATTATGAAATATAATATATATAAAATATTTTAAATTTTATTTTAAAATATACTTTAAATATATATATATATATATATATATATATATATATATTTATATATATATATATTTATATATATATATATATATATATATTTATATTTATAATACAATTAAAATATTAGTAAATGTTATATATATACCTTGTGTAAAATAAGAAAAATTAAAAAAGAATCGAAAGTCTTCTGATGATTGTCATGTACAAATATATAGAAAAACGTGAGCAAAATGATTAGACGTTAATATTTTAATTAAAATAATCTTTCTAAAAGATAGTAAAAAATATACACCAATTATAAAATTTCCAAAACTATTATCGTATGATTGAAAATTTCTGATAGTCATCTTTATGTTTTATATCCTATGAGGCAAGTACTGTCAATTTAAGATCTTTTAAGATAGAAAAAAATATGATTTAGCAACAATGAAAATCTGAAAAGAGTGCGTTTAATTCGAAATTCTTATTCATGTGTAAATTTACACGATTGAAGATTTCTCATCGTTACTCCAACGTTTTATATAAAAAAAATGTTGATATCGTGGCACTCTTTAAGATTTCTCACGATAAAAGGAAGAATATATTACCATGAATTAAGTTTCAAAAGAGTTTCATTTAACCTGAAATTCTTACTCATGCATGCTTATGCTATAATTTCTGGCGTCCGTCTTTGCGTTTTGAGTTAAGTAATGCAAATACTATATAATACTAGAACGCTAGGATAGAGAAAAAAATAATTTGCTAAGAATCAAATATCAAAGAACTTTATTTAACCGAAATAGTGCTGAATATATTTTGAAATGTTTGTGATCATTCCCCTCTTTCACTTTATGAAAAAATATTTGTTAATATTTGTTATAAAAAATTTTACTTTGCATTTATAAAAAAACGAGAATTTATTTTTAATTAAATATATATTTAATAAATAATATTGCAATAAAATCATATTAATGAAAAATTAAAAATACAGTTTCAATTTTCTTTTATGTAAATATAAAATTTAAATTATAAATTATATAATACAAAATAAAAGAGAACATAATAACAAAATGTATTTATACAAAATTAAGAGTAAGAGAATAATAGAGGAATATAGATAAATACATTTTGAAATAAATTTTAATTGTAAATCAAATCTCCTTTTGATAAATGCATAATAAAGTTTAGCGTTTTTTACTAAAATTTTAATATAGTTTCAGTATTTCTATTACTGTAGCACATAATTCCTAATATCTTTGTATTTTTATGTAAAAACCTCTTTATAGTAATAAGTTTTAAATTTTCGATCCAAGAATGTGAAAAACTTCAATGAACTTATGTACATCTGTAAATCTTGTATTAACCAAAAGAAATTATGTCCATTGTTTACAGGGGATAATTTATTAGGCACTGAAGCTCGTCTTCGAAGGATAAAATCTGCGAATAACAGGTTCATAACTACATCAAAACGGCCACATCGTGATGATGATGGCGACAGTTCTTCGTCCACTATATCAATTGAACGAAATCAACGATATCGACCATTATTCAACGATCCGGAAGAAAGATCGATAAATCATGTCGAAACTGAAGGTCAAAAAACTCCCATGGAAACAATTAAATCGGAAATCCAGCAGAATGGTAGCATTCCACTCAAGCCACCCGATAAAATTCAAAAGCGTCGACCGAAAACAGCCAAGAACAGGTAACAATCTTTTATTCATGGTCGATAATAAATTACAATATTTTCTAATACTTTCGTGATATATATAAATTATAATGAAATTAAATACGAATCGAATATTTTTATAGAATTTTTAGAATATTTTTTGCGAGAAAAATTTAAATGAGGATCAGAAAAAGACATAAAAAGCTTCATATATTCTATTTTACATTTCAATTTTTCAAAGCTAACATGAGAAATACTTTTTTATCTAATTAAACATAAATAAAAATAAAAGATGCGATTTTAAAAATATTTGAGAACTTATAAACGATTTCATTTATTTTCAATAAGCAGTGAATAAATTTATAGCCTTTTTATCAATTAGATAGATTTTATATAATTAAAGCTGAAAGTCACGATATTTATTGAATCGATATTTATATCGATAATGTAATATACAAAAGTCGATAGTAAAAGAGAGAGAAAGAGAGAAAAATCTATATCTTTTAAATAAATAACGATCAGCACGTTGCATTAACTGATATGATTTTAATAAAATTTTAATTAAATTCTGTCTAATAATCATCTCATCGCATTGGCGTTATACAGGATAAAACTATCATGTACATATTGCAGATTTTACTTTAACAAAGATTTCCTTGCATTTATAGTTTCAGTAAAAAAATATATTATGCTACTCAATTAAAGTAAATAAATTATATATATAAATAGATTTTTCATTTAAAGTTTATTACATATCCATTGAATTAATTAATACACATATAATTACAAATATACATATATAATATTCAAAATTTGAAAGAGAAAAAATGGAATAAGATACGATAATTGATGTCATTTAATGTTTTTTGCTAAAAAAAAATGTAGATTAAAGAAATATATAGCTTAAAAAATATCTGTAGTAAAACACCTTAGAGCTTGATATCAGCGACCGATTGATTGTATTCCAAATTAGTCGGCATCTCTTTTTAACGCATGCATAGAGTATCACCTAAGGAAATAGAGGAGCCGAGGAGAAGGGAATCGATTGAGCAGAATAAGGCGGCCTCACCACCGACGTCGTCCTCGGATCCGCTCGAGCCATGGAGCACGCGTGGCATTACCGACATGAACACAATATTGGCTTGGAGGGATAACGCACCGGATAGTCCTTAATATGACTTTATGATATTTTGCGCTGCACTGATTACGACGCCGATGTGACCGGCATCGGATCGTACACATGGATGATCGTGCGTAAGGAAGCTTCAAGCTCGAACTTATTTCAAAAATTGCGTAAGTTCAGTTCTAAAAGCTTAAAACTAATATGCGTGATTTTGGTTTAGTAACCCAGAAGTTACACTCTGAATATATAAACAATCATTAGTCGAAGATATGCAAATAACACTTTATAAATAATTATAAGAATGCATTAGAATTAAAATTAAAAAATTAATCAGCAATAACTTCTCACGTACATAAGAGACTGGCTCACTATTTTTCCAAAGGAAATTTTGAAACACAATTTAATGTTACATAAATTAGTTTTTTCGCCGATACCGCATGATGCTTAATATAAAAAAGAGCTTAAGAAGAAAAGATCTTTTACAAGCGAAATAAACAGTTTGTAATACATACGATCGATTTGCATATACGGCAGTATTATATGTTAAGTACTGCTAATATAATTTACTTAATCTTGCTCGCGCATCGCGTCTCTTATTGTGGCCGACATGCCATTAAGTGACAGGCTTCCGTATGATAATTATTAAAGCAAACACACACACACACACATGCCAGGGACCAAGCAATGTTAACTTACCGTTACGTAATTTCTATAGGGATTGCACGATGAGAGATTTTCATATCCATGTGTGCATATCTATTAAATGAGCCGCTAAGGAATTTCTCAAAGATACAGACAATTCTGTGTAGCGCAGGCAATGTATCTTTTCGTCTGCTTTAGAAGATATTTCCAACTTTGAAGGAGATTCCAGATTTTAGATCTCTTACACGATTCGCCAATTATGCAATTAAAACATTCGGCAAGTTATAAGCTGCAATATTGTGCGACAATAGTCATATTCTCGCTGATAATAATTATTAACTGGTTTCTTACTTATCCGATTCTTGTGCATAATTAACATTTTAGATATTATAATTATCGAAGATTAAACGCATTGCCAAAAGCAAAAATATCTTGAAATTGAAAATTAAACACATTCGCTAAAGGCAAAAATATCTGCAAATCTGTTGAAATCATTGTGTATATACTTGTGCATACGGATACTATTTGTGTACATGAAACATATTATATATGAAATAAACTATTTTCAAGTGCGCATTATTAATTTGAAATTCTTCAGATTAATTTTAATTTCTTTCGCGTGTTTCATTGCCCATATGCTGCTTTTCGTTTTAATCAAAATGTTTGACATGCCATTACTCGGAAATGTAAATTGCGTTACTGACAAAACAATCAACCCTTGTAAAATCGAGTTGTCGCATATGCATACCGTTTTACGTTAAAACGTTAAGTAAATTTACAATGTCGTTAAACGCGTCATGTAGTCTACGCTCCCAAAATTTGCCCTTTTTGTGTTGCATACAACTTTCACATGTGTGAAAGAGTATTATAGAAATATTTTATATTTATTTATATATATTTAATTGTTGAGAAAAGAAGAATTTTTAGGAAAACTACGGATAGACAGTAGTTCAATTGATTAAAATGTTCGAGAGAAGAGCGTTTGATTGAAAATCCGATTCACTCTCGCAAGTATAGTTCGCTATAGCTACCATACATTAATTTCGTCGACAATCTCTACCTATTGTCGCGATATAGAGATACGGCAAGAGAAGAGATGGCGAAATGTTAGGCAGTCTCGCCGCGACGGAACTTGCGGAGTTCTTATCTCCCATGCGTATTGAAACAGTAATGATATGAGAGGCGGCTTCGGCTCTCGCGAAATGAAAACACGCGCAGCACACGACACGGCAGAAGCAACGAAGTTGCCGAACAAGCACGTTTACACGTTATAACATCTCCCACGGGGGGAACGATCGAACAAACAAATTTCAACCCGCTATGCCAAAATTACTATCGAAAGCTTTATGAATCGCACTTAGGGGGGGAATAAACGCTACAAAATTGTTCCACCCAGAATTATACCTTATATAGTTAGAGAGGAGAATCGTTATTATATTTTATATATATATTTTTTTGAATTTTTGCTTTTCACTATTACTTTCATTTTGCTACAGATTTTACATCCAATTTATACATATGCTTTATTTCTCTCAATTGCTCAATATTAATTTCTATGAATTGTATATTTGTGATATTATATTACATACAATATTACATATACATATATTATTGAGTATTTTATTAATATTAATTAAAATACACACACATGATTATCATATGGCGAAGATTTCAAAAATACCATACGAGCTTAAATCGATCAGATACGCGAATTAAACGACACGAAATACAACCACCGCAATATTTCGCAATGCGGAAGGAAGGAGAAGAGAGGATAAATAAATTCGGATATAAAGCAATGTGCCACGCAAGCAAATAAAAATATCGACCTGTGCCGAGTGGGTCCGCCCACGAGACAATTTATCAGGGGGCAGCGATTTCGTTTTCTTTACACGCAGCCACGAATTCTCGGTCCCGTAATAAATGCGGAATTGAAATAGTTTGCGCGATGCGTTGCTTAGGTATATACGTCTCGTTTCCGGTTCGCGCATCGATCAAGCGCAAAATCAGCAGGCTCGATTCGCGTGGAGGCGATATGAATTTCCGTTCCGTTGCGCGATAAATTTCCCTACCAATTCAGGCATCTCTGAACTGTCGAAGTCGCTAAATTGATTCGCGCGGTTTGAAGTTGGGCAACTGGCGCGAGGAAAAAAAAGAAGAAAGACTCGCGATTAAGCCTGGCGCGCAGCTGAAGCGCAATTGCAGCTGACGCGCGCGGCCAATTTCGCGGCGGCGGCGATGGCGTTGACGATGATGAAGTTCGATCCGGGGATGACAGTTCGCACCCTCTGTCTGTTATTCTTCCTCGCGCGTTACGGCGATGGCGACGACGAGGTGAAAGGAAAGATATTATCGACGCGCGGCCGTGAGGACAAAAATTATTGTCGTGTTTGTCCCAATCACACCATGTGCATGTTCCCTGTAAATATTTATAGAAACTGCTTGGGTAATATTGCATACATGTAAACTACATTCGATCGATTAAAATAGCAAGTTAATATGCAATATCCAATATTGAATATTCTATTCATAAATCAATATTCAAAGTCGTGACAAAACATGCCGATACTATATTCGACATCCAGATATTTCATTCTAATCGTTTTATTAAAATAATCCTGTAAGATATAATCGAGAAATCGAGATAAAAGATCACAAGAGCCAAGCGCAATAGATAAAATTCGTATTTTGTTATAAATATAAAATTAATATAAATATAAGATCATGTGAAACATAAATAAAATTCGATCCTTTTTTTGGATTCTCAGTGCAATTAAAAAGTAAATTTAGACTACATAAATAAATTCGCAGTCATAGGGGTAAAAAATAGTAAATAACAAAAAAGAAATGATAAGAAAAAAAAAGTAAAGTCATTGATACAAATTCAAACTTTCTCACATCATCAGACGAAATTGAAATTAAACTCTCTCTCGTAACGAAAGAATTATCATTTTACAATCGCTACTCATTTCTGCGCAGTCCGATTGCAAGAGTGAGGATTGCATCGATATGGAGTATAACGATCTCGACGGGGAGGATATCGAAACCGTGCTCGACAGTCATAATTTTTATCGGGTCGCTATAGCGAGCGGGAAGGAGAGCCGCGGAAACCCTGGGCCGCAGCCTGCCGCGAGGACCATGATGGAATTGGTAGAAAAATCGACGGAACACGCGCGATATTTAATCATTTATCCCGGGGATGGCGGAGACGGCATCTGAAGCGTCATTTGTTTCGACAGATGTGGGACGACGAGCTCGCCGTTATAGCGCGTAGATGGGCGTTGCAGTGCAAGCTCTTCGAGAAGGATCAGTGCCGAGACATTGGCAAGTAACTCCAACGGATATATCTCATTTTTCATCCGCTCCCTCCCTCTCACTCTCTCGTCGCGCCGTTATTTTTCAATATCCAATAACCCGTGCAGACGCGAAATTGTTCTATCGATGCGGCCATTGAAACATGCGCATGTATGCGTTGCATTATGTACATAAAGCTGAGAATCCTCTAATTTTCTAATGGAGCGGATTTTGACCAGAGTTTAGTCGGAGCTCGCAGATTTTGACGCTAATAATGCTTGGTGCAAACTGACTGTATTTTCGATAATAAGAAATATTAAGGACACGATATTTTCTTGAATCTAAAATGTCGAAACTTTTTTTGAAATCAAATTACAGCAATTTCGATATTTGCAAAATTACGAAAAAAAAGCCAAGATTTTATTAGATTTTTTTATTAGACAGGGAACACGATGAGCGAACCTTGTTATAACCGTTCTTAGAATGATTACTCTACCAATGTCGCGGAGTGCATACGGATGCCTTATTGAAACGAGTCGCTCGTTGCAGAACGATTTGGAGTATGGCAGAATGTGAACGTACTCAACATGGACAGCGTGGGATATGGTACGAGTAGAGAAAGAATTCACTTTCATATTACGTCATGGTACGACGAGGTGGAGGACTTCGACAACGCGGAAATCGGGTAAAACTCGAAAGTGTGCGCACAGTGTACATACAGGATGTCCCGTACCTAGCCATCTTTCACTTAGATGGATCTTTTGACCAATTTCTCTTTGGCGAAAACGTCGAGAGAAGATCATTTATCATTTGTCGCAAGTTCTCGATTCTTAACAATAAATATCTTCTTGACCAATTCTTGAATTAAGAATCTATGATAAAATAAGTTTTTACTTAAAATTAAAGAGGAAGAGTTCCATTATCTCTTTGCACTTTTAATTCCTAAAGCAAAAGCGCGGAAAGCCCTTTTTTCAATTACTTAACTGTACTGCTTCTTTTGACGGTCTAAGAAAAAATTTCACTCCAAATCGGTCGAAGGTCACATTATAAGAAAGCGAAAGATGGCTGGCTAGGTATGGAACACCTTATATATGCAAATCGCGCGACAGAATCGGCATATACGCGCAGTTTCCTTCAGGCCCGCGTATGTAGGTCGATGGTAACGCGTGCACGAATCGCGATGCCGTCGAGAGGAAGGTACAATAGCCCAAGCCGAGTTGATCGGAACGACTCCTTTGTGCCGAGAGACTCTAGCACTCCTTTGTGAATGGCCGATGTTCGATTCGGTGTGTAGACACAGCTAACTCGGTCCCAAATTTCGGGGGAAGGTTTGCGGCTCTATTCTTCACTTCCCTTCGCCTCCCTCTCGCCTTTTCGCGATCCTCTATTTCATCCCACGTATCCACCCTCGTTTCTGCTATTGCCCGCGATCGCGGTAGTCTCATGAGACTCAGTACTGGTTTTAGATGCATCTGAGCCCCGAGCGATGCCTCTTTCCCTCCCTCCTCTCTCCCTCTCTTGGTTTAAAATTAAAATTTGAAAACAAGAATATGATAAATAAAAAAATAAATAATGAAAGAAAATTTTAAATATATATCCATATGTATCTTTATTTCCCTTCAACATATACAAATCTTAAATGTAGAGGGATTTATAAAATTTTTACTTATAATAATGGAACATATGGATACATATAAATTTCGTGATGTAAATACATTGGACTTAACTTTCTTATCCTATAATATTAAGGATATTTCTTTTCACTTCCTTTTACGCTTTCCTTTTTACATTTAGCAGAAAAAATATCAATAGATTATACATACATACATGTAGATAAAATCTAAATTTATTAAATTTTTATTAAATTTATTAAATTAATATTTTTATAATTTTCTATAAAAATATCTAAGTTTTCATATTTTGATGTATGCTATTGGCTTCTTTTGATACCTCGTCGCTGTCGCTCGTCTTTATCTTTCTAAAGCCACTAGGGAGAAGGTTAGAGGAAAGGAGAGAAATGAAACGACTTGACCGTCAGAGAAAATGACCGAAGATCGATTCTATGGAACAGGGAGTGGAAATAGAGGAACAGCGGGTGGTGTTCTTCTTCTGTCGCTGGGAACAATCAAAATCGCGTATTCTCTCGGTAAATTGGAAATCGAGAGTGCTATTGTATCGACTCAAATTACTCGTCGATAGTCCGGTATACATGGATCTCCCAGCAGCTATGAGTTGCTGCTGTCTTTTTTTTATTCCGATCTGATAGGAAAAAAAGTTTCAATTTCCTATAGGATACATAAAAATATGATACAATATCAGCTTCGAGCTTTAACCCTGTAAAGTCATTTGAAAGAACTGTACAAGAAGAGACATGTTATGTTATCTCTTTCTCTCTCTCTCTTTTTTATGTATATCTATAATATAACGTTATGATTTATTTAAATTTATTTAAATAAATTTATTTGAATAAATCTATAGAGATAAAAAAATTGTATATATAAATAGATAGATAGATAGATAGATAGATAGATAGATAGATAGGAAAATCCAGAAAATATTAATTATTTCCCAGCAAACACAGAATATTGCAGCAATATTGCGGCAATATTATAACATTGCAGCAATGTTACGGCAATGTAGCTGCAATATTTTGGTTTGCTGGGTTCAAAATGAGAAAAAAAAAGGAAAAATATATAATTTAGACACAAAACTTTTATAATACTCTCCGTAGGCACACAAAATCTCTTGGAATTATTATACATATTCGACAAAAATAAGAACTATGTCTTTCGTAAAATTTGATTAATAATTTTCATTTACAACTTTCAAGATAAATCTATAAGACACACTTTATTTTTCGAGAGTTGCGTGAACATTTCAAATTATGAAAAGCTTTCCCCATCCTAATTTGAATTCAAGTTGCATCAATGGAGGGAGATCTAAAGGCTGCCGACCATCCGCCTTCATTTAGTCCAGATAATCGTACCTTTCAGACTAGTGAACTACTCTAGCGCGTGGCAACTCTCCTCTTATATTCCCCTCGCATCGGCGACGTTCATTTACGTTGGTTGCGGCCGCGCGATTTACACGCTCGACTTGAACAAGACCGCGGCAACCGGCGGGTTTGGGAATCGGGTCGAGGTACTCGTGTGTAATTACGGACCTGTCGATCGCACCGCGCCCCAGCAGCTCTACAAGCTCGGCCGACCTGGTCTATGCCCATCCGGGACCTTCCCCAGCGACCGTTACCAATTCCTTTGTAGTAAGTATAAACTCTCAAAAGAACTTGCATATTCTGATTTTATTTTTTAAATAAAATGTTAAGATTAATTTAGAAGAAAAGAGGAAATAATTATATAAGAATTAAGAGAGAGAGATTTAAAATGGAAGATAAATAACACGTATACATATAATTATATATGTATATTATTTAGATCCCTTAAACTTATTTACTTTGAATCAAATTACATGCACGATAATATATAAGATAAATAGCTATAGATTCTACTGTTAAATTTATAGCATTGCAAATATATTCAAGCGCATCAAGCTGGTTAGATACTTGTAAGATATCTTGCAAAGTTTATAATAATGTTAACACAAACTAATGATCTCTCATTTGTTACTCTGTGGACAAGCAGCCATATGTGGTTTGCTTGCAAATCTTGAGTAACAACGTGAGGGGCATTCACCGCCGTCACGTTGTCCGTTCATGTACGTTCGTTACTACTTACTTAGCAACCGAACACTTAGCCGGCTCTTCTTCGTTGATTCGTCGCTTCATCGATCGTTACGGGACACGCGATCACTCGGTTAATCCTTAAGCACGAAAGCTCGTTTATCTTTATCGGTGTTCCTGAGTCTCAGATGCCGGAGGCACTTTTGTGTAAAGAGATTACCTTTGTCGGTAAAAGTGGAAAATCTTTTTCTCGCCGTTAATGTCTGCTGACCTATCTCCCGATCCGTATTTTTGTAATCATATTTTTATATACATACTTATTTTTTTTTAACTTTATTGGACAAGCTCATGGCTATGTAATTTTGAAAAATAGTTTAAAAGAGATTTATCAGACGTCTTGTTTTCGTCTCAAAAGAGACGAAAACAAGACGTCTAATGAATGTGTTCTATTTTTATTAGACTTTTTTATGAGAAATATTTTCTACAGCATTTTGCTGTACTTTTTATATCAATATCAAAATTTTAAGTATTATTATGTGTTAATTAAATTATCTCTTTATTTTAAATTTTTTGCATATACAATTTTATATATATCTGTAGTTTACGCGCGATCAAGATTAAGGAAACAAAGTTGTTATTCTTCATTATTGTATATCTCTTTTCTCGCGTTGATAATATTAGTCAATTAGATGAAACCAGATGAAACCATTTAAATAAATCATGACGTTATATTAAGCGTCAATGTAAATCAATATTTTCATATTCACTCTCGGCAGACAACCTCAAAATGATGACAATATTAAAATTAATGCTGAGTAATCTTGCTTTATTAGAATATAAAAAGAATGATAGCTACTTTTTTGAACGATCAACATCGTTCTCATCATATGGTATAGCGATTATTCATGCTTTTGTGAACATCGAGGATCTGACACAAGAATGATAAATGGATTAATATTATCAGCAGGGACATATCGATCGTTTCATAATAATTTCGACATTTTTATTCTTCGCACGTAGCATATTCTTCCGAAAAATGATCTCGTAAATAAATATATGTATACGTATATCTTGGGAGATATGAACATTCTCTTCTGAAATGAAAGGTTGGACGGCAAGGTACAAAAAAATTATTATTTATATAGAGACGCAGATGGTTTTATATCATTTACGATAAAAAGACAGATAAATTAAAAGTAAAAGATACGAATGAACATTGAAATATTATTCTGATATTAATTCTAAGATCTTTTCTATTTTATATTTATTATTTTATTTAGAAATAGTAAATCATCAAGATCAGAATATGTCATTTCTGAGAAAATCAAGTCGAAGATTTCAAGTGAGAAACAGGCAGATAAACAATCATACCACCTCTATCGTTTGTGCTGTTTCTCTGAATCAGCTATTATTACTGTTATATTTAACGACGCAATTGCCATTGTATTGCAGATAAGCGTGACTAAACATCATTTTAAGATAATCAAAATATTGAACTATTATGTGTGTGTATGTATTTACAGCTTACGCATAATGATATCAGATGTTAGATGTATCTAAATTACAATGCACACAGTGTACATTTGAATACGCAATAATGTCAGCGTAATCCGAGTAAATATAACATTACTGCTATAACCACGAGTAAATTGTTAAAATTGTCAGTAACAATTGTAGCCACTGATTTAACAGTTATCAGTTTATAAATTATGGAAATGCGGTAGACACACACACATGTGCAAATATATCGCATTATGAAATTGACTATGGGGATTTTATCGACTAATATAATAATAAATGAAATATAATTATTCAACTTTTATTCATTTCAAATCTAATTTGAGAACTAAAGTTTATTTTTGTTTGAAATGAATTGGATTTTATAATAAAATACATTAATTATTATTATGTTTCTAATTCTCACGTCCCGAGAACGAAGTTGCGTGATTTTAATAAAGCAAACTTTAGTAATTTTAATATTTTAGTAAGCTGCAACTTTTGTGAATATTATATATTCCATTGTTTTTAATCCTCAGCGTTGCTTTTATCTAATATTTTGATATCTCAAATAAATGAATCAAAAATCGAATGAATTATTTTAACTTATTAAACTGCTAAAAAATTTAAATTGCAAATTTGATTTTAAATAATTTCTTTTCTGAAAAGAGATAAAAAAATACATTAAGAAGGATTACATGAAAAAATCTCAAATGAACAAGGAAAAATATAAAATATGCTGTAACAACAGTTCAAAGTGGAATGAATTTGCAGCAAGAACTTGTAAAATTCTTTATACGTACATTTATTAACGAATACAATCTATTAATTAAGATAGGCAAATAATTTTTTCCTTGAATAAGAAGGGAAGACAGAATTGTGAAATTTTAATAAATTTTGTAGCTTTGGATTACTTCTAAAAATTATCAAATACGCCGTTTACGTAAGAATAAGAAAATGAAATCAAGCATGAATTCAAGACATATAAAATAGCTAGGAAAAAATGTGTCGCAAGTTATTTATTATTCTGCTTTTCTTTCTTTCTTTTAAGAAATATAAATTTTATCCCACGAACAAAATCGAAATATAGAACAAGTCGATTATTTTAAACTCTTGAAAAGTATTCCCGAATTGGAATAAATTTATTTCTACTTTATACACACACACATTCTGTCTCTCTCTCTCTCTCTCTCTCTCTCTCTCTCTCTCTCTCTCTCTCTCAGAAGCATTTTGCGAAACTCCTCAATAATATTGTTAGTAAAATATTAACAGTAAAATTATTTGCGAGAAGAAACTTTTACACGTTATTTTTTTACAAGCACCAAAAGAAGAAAAAGTATCATAGTATTCTTACGTACATAAATATCATTAATCAATTTATTCTTGTTTGTCTATAATAAGAGATAAATGAATTTTATAAGAGATTCAAAGATAGCTGTTTAAAAGTGGAGCAAAAGTTAAATAACAAAAATCAATGAGAAAACGTTTGCACAAAGGTTGGAAATATTTCAATTTTGAATTCCTAGGCATTTATTGATCTAGTTGTCTATTGATATTAGATTCTTGAGTGTGCCATAAAAATTTAAAGATCTCTCATTCTCTGCAACGATAAGTCGATTTACATTTTATATCCATTGTTCATATTCATTTATTGTGTTTCGTATTATGACAATAGTTTTGTTCACGAAAAAACAGAATTCAGTTTCGGTATCCTAAATCGAGATACCGTAATTCGGAGCAATCATTTTGATTAAAAATGATTTTAATCCTATGGCATTTATTCATTTAACACAAACATTTTTTAATAAATTTTTATCATAAATTCCTGCTGTGACAGAAATCTGTTTTGCAAGTCGAGCAATGTATTTTCGGTTTTCGCGAGGATGGAAAAAATGTCTGATAGAAACAGGTAAGTGTAAAGCATTACTCTTGATTTCTCCCAAAACTATCTTTGAAATAAGGTGGAAAAATATCAAGGAACCGTGCGACGAGATAAAGAAGCTAGTGCAGAGAATAGGGGAAAGGAATTCCAACGTCAGCCGAAGTGAGAGGAAGAGGACTATTACTATTGATGGCGATGATCAGGGTAATACAAGTGAATGTGACATAGACGAGCAAAAAGATGAAAGCGAAGGATGAAAAAGCAAAAATTGCATGGCGAAAGAAAAGATTTACGCCAGTTCTGCTTTTTGAAATATTTGGATATTAGATTTATCAGAAAAGGCGATTCTCAATGTCAGCGAAACAACGAATGACCTCATCTTTATAAGAGCTAAGAGTGAGAAATATATAAATATGATAAGCGCGATTACATAAATCTATTTGATTTATATTTGAGTGTGTAAATCAATAATATAGGCGATGAAACATATCAGGAAAAGACAGTATAGTGTTACAGTATAATATGGTAGAAAAAAAGACATCTCTCTCTCAGATAAATCATTTTATTTTAAAAGAGATGAATGTATAAAAAGATCTGATCAATCGTAGCTTTGGTAACGCTGGACATTCTGTCGTTATAAAACGACATTTTACTATGTAAATAGTCACACCTATACGTTATTTCAACGTTTGCCCAGACCCTTATAACTCTTTTTCGTATATCATGACAGTATCTGCCTAAAATTACTGATTAGCTTTTTCAAATTCTTGCGTATGTTACATAAAAATATGTCTATGTATAATATGATGTTACGTATTAAAGAATTTTATAGTTAATGAAAAGTGTAATAAAAATTATTATTATAGAAACTTTTTACATATTTAATTAAATATAAAAATGATTAAAAAATTATATTTATAAAAAATAATTGTAATATATCTTTTAATATTTAATATTATTATTAATATTATTAAATGTATATTATTAAATAATTTGACATTTAATATATTATTATAATAAAATTAAATGTTAAATTATTATATAATTCTGATATAACTAAAATAATAAAACAGCTGAAATATAAATGGCGCGCGTAACACATGTGTTATATGCTATTAATAAAAAAGAATCATGACACATTTTTTCCACCTGCTTTCCTAGTTTGATCCATATCACAACAATATATTTCATTTCAAAAAGAACTTTTTCAATCCCTAACGCTATTGCTGACGTCGTGAATGCCACCTACGCTCTTTTCGTGCTTATCCCTCGTTCCTTGATTCTTTATAATGTCAATATCTAAAAACATCTGCGTATAAAAAAATATGCTTCTCTAATAACTCATTTTCTTTTTATATATACTTATTGTTAGCGGAATTATAATTAAACTTTTTTATAAATTAAGTTTTTTAGCTCTTTTTTTTATTCTTTTTATTCTTATTCATTTGTATTTTTATCAATTGCAAAACTTACTAATTGATACAATCATGAAATAGGACTTTACGGGAAAAAATTTCAAGTTAAGATTTAAACATTTGGCGAGTAATGTTTTATAAATATAAATTTATCATATGGATTTTATAAAATGCAATAATTTGGTCTCTCTCTTCTATATCCATCAAATAATATTTCATTCGTCTGATCAGCTGATCGGACTCTTCCTATAGAATCGTCGCGTTCTCACTTGAAGAGTACATGGCCGCGATCTTTTCGAATCACCGATAATCCGCGTTCAATTTCAGCAGGTGAACGTGCACGGAGGTTCGGATAGTCATACCAAGATTCGTAGGGCAGAATGTGAGAAAGCCCGAGTGTTTCCGCAGGAATTCCAATTTCTTCCCGATTTCTTGGACCGCTTTAACGAGTCTCTCGTACCGCCACGAGGTTACCGCTTCGTTCCATTGATATCAGACGCATGTGATCCTCCCTATATTGCTCCACAGACAAGAAAAGTTTTTCCCTCGTTAAAAAAAATATCCCTCTGCCTGGAGTGAAAAGAAAGAATAGCGTGATACAAAAGAACGCAGTGGTTTTTATATACCTTGAACTTTTCAACGAAAAGCTGTTCTTCTTTAATCGCGAAAGGTTTCCTACTACGTCGTGTCGTCTTTAGCGTTGTTGAAGATATTTTTATGTTGCTACTGCTTTTATGTTGCTACTGTTGCTATTATTGTATTCGATATAAATATTGTAATAAATCGTGTACATTACGGAAGAGATAATTGATAGATCATAAGAAGATATAACATTTAACCTTTAACTAAGAGCTTTATTTTAAGTTTAGACGTATTATATCGCAATATATTCCAAAAGTTAGAAACTTTTTCTCTGATTTCTTACAATTTAATTTATTATTTCTTCGTATAATTACATTAAATGCTCGAAATGTGGAGTAAGTCACTTTATCTCAAAGTATCACGCAAATGTATCTTAAGATTAAACTTGCTCTAATCTCGCTTATATTTTATAAATATCTCTCTTAAAGGTTTCTCAATTTGCATTTCGTTGTCTTATTAATAGATTGTGAATGTTTATTGAATTTAGTTATTAAAAATGTTATAAAACTGACGAATATCAAAATTAAATATCAAGCATTAAATATCAAATTAAATAAACACTTTAAATTCGTTAATTATCAAAGTAGCAGTAAAATATCATTAAATTATATAAAGTTAGTACAGTATAATAAATAAAAATAATATTATTTTTATTTCCTTTTAATAGAAATGCACGAAATGACAAATAATATAATACGCTTATTAATTAGACTTTAATATAACACATACAAAATATGTATTATATTAAAGTCTAATTAATAAATGAGAAGCCCGGATGTACTTTAATCTATTAGTGTAGTTCAAAGGATAGTCTGCATTGATTCAGTCAGTGAAATGAATCTCTCTATTAAAAGGAAAAAATAAATCCGACTATGATTCTCCGATTATTCGTGAATAACAAGCAGGTAGCGCTGGTAATCGTTGCATGTAGCAAATGGAAAAAGAAACAAGAGATATGCAATCGGTAGAAGAAACAAAGCACGCAATTAAATCTGTCCTATGGCGAAATCGTATATTCCTGTATATTGTACATTTAATTAATATTAGCGACAATGTCAAATGCGGAGAAGGTGAGGAGAAAGGAGCGGAAGGGGAAACCCGACAGAGTTATGATGCTGTTAATTAAGTATAACGGCAAATGCGACATGCGTAAACGTGGAAAAGGGCGCTCGGGGATCCTTTGTTTGGCAAACGGTAAAGAGCGAACACTTTTTTTTTTAATTGAGACGATAATTCGTTTTATCTCTTTTGCTTAAAGAGCTTTTAAAACATATAACTGGAATTATTTCATGATATCTATATTTTAAATCTATCTGTTTTAATTAATCATAGAAATGAAAAAAAAACCATTGAGGAAAATTTCGGGAGGAAACAAAAAATACTATCGCGTTCTAATTTCTCGCGGTGACAAATCAATAATTCGAAATGCTGTATGCATTTTGCAAACGAAATTTCGAGGTTATTTATAAAAAAGAAAAGTATTTAGCGGAACATTCGGTTTTATCTTTCCCCGAAAATTCTCTGCAAGCACCACACGCCACACCCGTCTAAGCGTAATACTAAGCCCCGTAATACTCTCTAACCCTTTTAACTCCCTAATCCTAGGGGCGAAGGGATCTTCGAGAGCCCATCGTGACGAAAATCATTAATGCAAATTCATTTAATCAGCTACTCACCGCCCTTGTTGTACTCTATTTAACGTATGTATAAGACATTACATCGTAGAAGTTTCTTTACGCAGACGTATCTTGAAGGATATGTAACTTAAATGTATAATGAACGCGAAAAATTCTACTTAGAAAGCTGCTTAAAAATGCATGTCGTAGTTTGCGGAAGAAATAGAAATGTTTGCTGTCATATAATAACCGTTTTTTTTGTTTGCTTATTTCCATATACAACTTGGATTAATCTCTCTTAAAGTTTTGATTTAATCTTCGTTTTAACATAAGCCTTCGTACGATTTGGAGCATTCAGCTTACCGGGATTAATGTTTTCGAGCCGGCTGAAGGAACTTAAGACATTGTAATTGAATGTTTTAACGAAAGCAAGTCGGATCAAAGTTTGACCCCGTATAATGTTGGTCGTCGAAGTTGGCTCTTAGCTTTGCATTTAACATAAATTGAGTACACTCGAGGCGCCATTCGATTCCGACCGTAAAGATACAAGGCGTAAGATCATTTTTGTTTATGCGTTTTAATCCAGAGTTGAATTGCGCACACGTCGACATTAATTTCGAACACAAACCAGGAAGAGAACAAACTACTATTAATTTCCGTCATGCATTATGGTATTAGAAAGCTTATTCGATGGTCGAAATTTGGTTCGTTGCTTTTAGAAACTGCTTGTCCTTGCTTTAGTTAAATAGAAAATAATTGTCCAGTAATTGTTGCCGAATCTGTTTGTCTAATGTTCCGAGCGTGTAATAGGTCCCTTTGAGCTCTTCCTTTAACAATGTTAAAGCTTCCTGTACCTAGAGGCATGAGATAATCGTGTTATAAAAGCTATCTTCTAGCCACACTCTTACGGCAGCTTTAATCCCCTTTCGCCAAGCCACGCTAAGCGATACAAAACTAATTGCAGAAATCATTTTCTTGGGATAAACCGCGTGTCTTCAACAAATGACGGATTTAGCGCTTTAGAGACGCCTAGTAAGTGAAATGACGTTTAAAGATTCTCAATTTGTCCATCTTTATATCCGTTCAACGAACAGAGCAAAGCAAAAACTATATTTATAAATTCTATAAAATGAATTTTTTACATTAAAATTTTTATCAAATGCCCTTTTTATTAATAATTATAAAGTTTCAAAAAAAATAATTACAAATAATTACAAATTCACGTATAACAACTTGAGGGACAATCAGAACTCTAAGTATCCCTTTATAAATCCATCGCTGTCTTCCACTTTCTGCTCCAGCTCGCAGCAGCAAATCCCGCTCGTGGCGGGATTGAACGGATAACTCTTGATCGACTTTACGCAATGAATCTGCGTCGAGACCGCGTTTCCCCTGGAATCAAGATTACTCACTTTTTCTGGCTCGTTCCAATCCAGGTCGGGAATCCAGGACGAACATTGTCGACCTTGAAATCACTCCTCGATCACGGAATCGAATAATATGGCAAAGACGCTATAGGCCTCAAGGATCAGGCGCGTATATCCTCGTAAAAGTCGGAATTCACCAGGTCAGACTGGATCACGTACATCAAGGTTGAGCCTCAAGTGAGCGCGCGTGTCTTCAGCGCGTCGAACGGACTCCTTATCACATATTTCTTCAGTAAGAAAGCATTTTCGCGTCCGAGAACAAAATCAAATATCTCTATATAAAAATTTTATTTTATTTAATTCGATTAAAATAGGTAAGACACAAATTTAAATTTCACAGAACCAATTTCTTTTTCAGCTGTGGAGAAATTAAATGGAGAAATTAAGAAGAAGATTTCAAGAAATTATATATCGGGAAAGGTATTTTCGATGCTATGAGAGAGAGAAAGAGAAAATAAAATGCTTTTTGAGGATTTATCTTTCCTAATTCTTCAATTTAAATATTTTTATTTTCTAATGCTTGAATTTCTTGACATATTGTTCATATTAAATACAGATTAAATATAGATGTGGATGATTATTTCCATTAACATGACAAATTGGGCATTGATTTATTGACTGTTATCGAGTCTCGTGGAGATTATAAATTTTATAAGGTGTTAGTGCCCTGTTTTTTGCCCATTTTAGAATGATGCTTTTTGTGAACGCTATTAATAAAACATACGGTTTGTAAGCACATGGTAAGCTTTTTCAATATACAAGATATTTTAAATCCGCGTATCCATGTATCACGTTTCATAAAAGAACTTGCCTTGTTTTTCTAAATAAACAATTTTTAATTTTAAAAAAATTTTATTTATAGAATATTATGTTTTATTATTATTCAATAATGATTTAATATCTCGAATGATAATATTGAATAATGAATACCTTCACTGAAGAACATGCTTTATTCTATTCTACCTTCCGTTTGTATGAATTTTACATCTTACAGCTCTCTCAGTTCGTGATTGTTTTGTAGCGCGCTTGCCTTTTTTTGACAAAAATGCATGACCGCATATTTTTTCCACCTCTCTCTTTTCCCACGTAAATGTAATTACTTTTTTGTTTCTTGCATACTTATCTTTTCTCTGATCCCGTCAGCCGCTCTTTCCTATTGCTTTCGTCTATCTCGGTAATTTTCTCGTCTCTTCCTTCTCTGATTTCCTTGTTCGTGCCCAAGATGCATCTCACTCACAACGATGGATTTTAATTATATATTTTTTACGTACTTCCTGTTTCCCTTCTTCTTTCTCAACATTTTTGGCAGTCACGAGAATTTTGTAGAACAAAAACGCAAAAATATGCAAAATTTCGATCGATTCGAATCAATTATTTTCTTTTGATATAATTCTCTCGATTTGAAAATAACTGTTCTGTACGATAACACGAAAAAATTTCTTTATTTATTCAACGAAATTATTTAACGTTTAAACAAAATGTATACAGTTAATTTATAAAGTAAAAAATAAAATAACATTGATTTCTATAATTGATGTATTTTTGATAAATTTACTTTTTTTCTGTATAGAAAAATACTTGAATTTTTTATAAAAAAATCAAAATTTTTCTTGTTTGCAAAAATAACATAAGTACTGATTTACAGATATAAATAATAACTTATGGAAATTTATTGCATAGGCGATAAATAACATTATGAAAGAAAACGATCTCAACTAATACGTCATTTCACATTGTTAAATTCACGATAATAATTCTCTTTGTCACTAGCATTTCAAATATTATTTAGAAATATTCTCAATATTTCTTGTTATCAATATTTCTGTTTACCTATGATTTATATAATTCATTCTATACATAATCGAGGTATTTATTATAAATTCTACTTCAATTTAAAACTTTAATCTTTATTTGATTTGCTTAACATGTCAAAATAATAACTATTATCGTGAGATAATTTAACTATTTACCTATTAATCTGTATTAAAATACATTTAATACAATTTAATATTAATTAAATAATTTATTATTATATATCATTATTATTTATATATGCCTTGTTAATATATTTTATTGATGTATTAATATGTCAGATACAATCATGATATGTTTGTATCATGATTTGTTACTTATATTGCATTATTTATTTCACGGACTCTTGAATATTTTTGCATAAATCTCTCTCTCTCTCTCTCTCTCTCTCTCTCTCTCTGTCTCTCTCTCTCTCTCTCTCTCTCTCTAACCGTGCTGTAATTAAAGAGTGATAGAAAGTTCAATTAGGGGTAATACTTCTCTCCAACATCGTGCTTTCTCTTATAACTCAATAACACATTCCGTGTTACGAATACACAGGCGGGTATAAAGCTGCGGGTTATAAATTACGTCGGCAAACTTCGGCGCGGTGGAAGGCGCGGCGGGAAGAATATTGGCGGCGCACGCAAAACTAAACAAACCTTTCACGAGGATCCTAATGACACGTAACGAACACGACTGACATGAACTATGCCCGAACTTCAAAACGCGAGAGGTAGTGTAAATACTGAAGAGGCAAGGAGAAATGCAAGAAAATGGAACTATATTACAGCAGAGGCGAACGAGCATGGGAATTAATTATACCTAAATGTGTCAAGTTCTTAAACTGATGTTTGATTTTATAAATAGACTATGAAAATATAAAAGTTGAAAATCTTTTCTTTTTCAGTATGTTTTTCCGTTTATAAACTGACAAAGCCAGTCGATCTGCTGGCAACAAAAAATGATCAGATTTTGATACTTTAAAAAGAAATATTGTTATTTATTCATATTATTATCTATATTAGATATAAAACTTAACCATAAATTAAATATAACCATATACAAAAAGCAGTCAAATTGATTATTAATGTTTTACTTAAAAAAGTTGAATTTAGTAAAATTTAATCTTATTTTTATATAATCATATTTGATATAATCATATTTGATCTGTTCTCATATATAATCAGCTGAATATAATTATATAAAAAATAAGATCATATCACGATAAATTTCAGATATATATAATCATATAAACTTATATAATATAATATTTATATAATTACATAAACCCATTTTTTCTCGGGCTGATATAATACTTGAACAAGAATTGCAATTATTGGTAAAAATTATATCATCCTTATAAAAGAGCATAAAGCTGTCTGATTGTCTGATCAGCTTCAAAGCAATTTACCTATTTACCGTCATTTGTTCATCGATCGATTGCGGCGCATGCCAATTGCCAATAGGAAAACCACCATCTGCTGTCAAATATTCGTTTGAACGGTAGATTCGCTACCATTCCCCCGAGCATCGACGTAGTATCGTGCGATCTCAACAAATTATCCGGTAGTTATCGCCCTTCCCATCATGGAGGACATCAGGCTGCACAAATACTATCGAGCGTCCGGATATGGGTTGAACTCGCTGGTCAGGAATGCAGATCGATTAGGGTTATCTCGAGTTCTTCGTCGAAGACTTCGATTTTTCATGAAACCTGTGCTTTGTATTTCAGATATACCGATTTCTCGTCATGGATTACAATCTCAGACGTTTTTTCAATTTGAATGCTTATTGCGGAGCGGTGACTTTTGTTACGTTTATCTTTGCAGCGATTATAGCCATTTGTTCAATTGCAGTGAGTTCAGTATAAAATGATTTTAATACTAAAATAGAATAATTCTACTTTTTTTATTAAAGTAATTCTAAAGTAATTTTGCTTAGAATAAACTTTTTTAAATTTTCGCGAACAATTAAAAATTTATGCATTACCATCCGCGGTGGCTCTTATTCGCTAGTTTCTTATCGTATTGTTTAAATACATATAGAGCCTAATTCCTTTCAATTTATTTAAATTTTTTTACTTTTTTGAAAAATCAGATAAATAGAGGACATCTACAAATAATGAAAGATTATATTAACCATATGAAATCTGGTTAATATAACCAGAAAAAAATCTAATAATTTCTAAATCTAATAAGTTCTAAAAATCTGATAATTTTATTTATATAACACAAGCATTGAAAGTCTCTAGATGCAATTATCCATTTATTAGAGAAAATTCAAGTGAGCTTATTAGTCTGGCAATTAATTTGCACATGATAACACTGGAGATTCAATACAATAATTAAAATGCTATTGACAATGCGAATATACGGTTCTATAATTAATTGTTTGCTTTAAAACCAACGTAATAATATTAATTCGATGTTTAATTAATCAAGAAACAATAAATTCGCAGAATTATCGATATATGTCTTATATCAAGGTAAGGTTTTTAATATTCATCGCGTTATTGTATAAAAAAAAATGGGTCATTTGTCTTTTAAAAACCTTATCAACAAACTATCTTGTCGGTTTAAAAAAAATATAAACAATTTTATGAAACAATCACTTGAATACTGACATGTTCATGTCAGTATATATTGTAATAATATAATTCTTATACATGCGAAAAAGTACACTTTTAATTGGAAAAGAAATTTCAATTATTTTCCACGCAATAGGACATTTGTTATAATTCTTATCGAAATAAGGAAATTTCACAGAAATTATAATTTCGTACTACAAACAAATTATTCCCAAATAAAAATTTTTTATTGATTTCTCTCTGTTATTTTTTCTTTGTAATTGCAAGGGATTTATTTCATGATAAACTGAATTAAAAGACACGTAATATAATAGTTGCAGGTTTTAACTATTTGTGATAAAATTTGATTTTTAAAATAATGAAATTATAAAAAAATATAAGAAATTTGAAAGTTAATTTAAAATGATAGAAATTTAATTTATTTTAATAATGCATAGGTTTTTTGCCTCAAATAATTAAATCTTTATTCTCACGTTAGAGTTTAAACACGGTAATGTCGAACGGCGCACTTTTTCGTGAATTGTTCAAGAAAGCGGAGAAGGTAAGTTGTGGCAGTCTCGGCAATCACAGTCAGATTGAAGTTTGATCGAGGCTAGAATGATATTGAACCATACTTTAAAAGCCAGATGCTGACTACCAATAATTTATAGAAGTTACCACGGATGAAGAGCGTCATTAGTATCATACCTCCGTATAAATGCATTCATAAACATGTAAGCATGTTAATAGTCGAGTATCCAAAATTTTAAAAATATACGATTAGTAATTTTACATCGCGTAATAATTTTGATTTTTTTCAGCTGCAACGGATGAGCGTGTTCCAAGAGAAAGCGAAGAAAATGGTAAGCATTAAATGATAATCTATATAATTGCCTCTTCGTTAGTCTGTCATTGGTTAAATATTTTACCGATTTCCGGATTTCACGGCAGTTATGCAAGGAACAACTGGAGCTGGAAATAATGAACAGCAAAATGTCGTGCATCGAGAAGCTATTGAAACCGGAGGTAAATTATTTGTCTCGATAAATGAGTCTCATTGCGCGGTCAGGTCGTTACTCACAAACGAAAAAAGAGAGAGAGAGAGAAAGAGAGAAACATCGTTTGAAACTTATCTCGTATCCTTTTGTCGCGCTTTAATTCAGAATCATAGATAAAAATCATCGGGCCGTGACCTCCATTCGTCCCTATTCAGAATTTACGCACGCAAAGATCATCGACCTCAAATAATTTAATAATTCGCAGACTCTCTGCGGCAATGTGAATACGATGGAGATTGCGGAAACCCACATAGTCATCACGGATCGGTGCTGATCGCGAGCTCGCGAGCTCGCTTTTAATTAAAGTTTCGCCATCGTCGAAAAATGAGAGATTTTAATAAAATGCATTTACCGCAATTTTCCGCGTATACGCGTCGGATATCGTTACGACAGGAAGTGGTGTTTTCTGCGTGATAGGCACGAGACGACCTATAAACTCTGAATTATCAAAGGTCACATAAACGCATCATGTCTTTCGGTCGGATTAGATCAGTCTCGGTATAGCTTGACCGTTCGATTGGCAGACATAAAATTAGATTTATGCTCGACCCTATCTCCCAGACCTTTATGCACTATCCGCGAGTTTATATTGCTTGACGAGATATTTTTATTTATCCCGTTAACCCTTTCGCACGCATGTTGAATGTGTGCGTGTATATATTTCAAAATATTTCTCCCTTTAAGTACGTTACTTCCTACTGACAATGGAATTAATAATTTATATCGGGACATCGTGTCGAATTAACAGGATAAGAAGAACGATAATATTATACATTACGGTATTTACTATAAATAGTTTTTTTCTCGAAAGAAACGAAGAATATAAAAAAATTAGACTATTTTAATCAAAAAATTGTATTCGATTGCAATAAAACTTTTTAAATTATAATAATTTAAAAATTTTCTCCCTTGTTTCTTTTAATTTATATCAAACAACTGACAAATCGTATGCGCGATATTATGTTGTACATTTCATTGTTAATAAAGTTATAATATATTTTGTATTAATTGAACATTGTAATGAATATAAAAGCTTATTAACAGTAATCTCCGCCTCTGAGAGATTTTAATAATCATATATATATTTATATATATTACGTGCTAATAATACGTATAATTTTTATGCTGACAATAATCTCTTTTTCAATCTTCTTTTTCAGGAACAATCGGAATGGCGTCGTAGCAGATCACCAAAGGTATATCACCGTCCAATCAATACAGAGGCATCGAAATAAGAATATATATATTGAAACGCAAAATACACAATATTATATATATATAATTTCGATACTATTCCATTTTCAATTTCATAACTGGCAACGTTGTCAATAGCGATGTTAATTGATGTAAATGAAATAATCGTTGCCTGATATCACGTTTTAACAGAAAGTAAATCTCATGACGTACATAATGAAGTAATACATTTACATATCCCTATAACGTGCTCATTAATTGTGAGCAGTTAATTGTAAACATTAATAATTGTGATTTGATAAACGTCTCGAAATTAAATTGAATTTATTTAATCTATTCATTCTATATGTATTTATAAATACGAAACACAAATTATAATGACATAGTATACGCTATCATAAACGTAAATTAGTACAAGTTTTAATGAATTATAACTGCGTTCGATAAAATATAAAGTTAAAAGTATTTTTATGCGATGGTAGCAAAAAAAATTGTTGCAAGCAGTGGTTTTGTCACATCGTGATATTGCTCTGAATATCCTACAAACAAATGTAATTTTCGTATGATCACATGTAAAACAGTATAAATTGTGACCTATTAAATAAACTGCTTACTGTATAAAAGCGCGCCGATTCTGTGACAAAACTTTCGCTATTGAAATAGTCAGCAGTGCGCCAGAACTTTTGTGCGTACTGAAATATATTGAAAAAGAATGCGACAGCCTTTTTGCGGTTGACCATACGAATATTCGTGAATTTTTTAAAAAGTGAGCGCTATAACGTCGCTTGTATTGCTATTCTGCCTTTTTCATGTTTCAATATTCAAATTCTTTAGATTATGTTATTCAATTAGTATATTTATACGAGAAAAATTAAAACTGTTCGGAATGTTGTATTTTATGTTATGTTTTATGAATATTGTGTTTTATATAAAATACATTTCGTATAATTATATCTTTATTTAAATATATATGGATATATTTGTAAAATATAATAATGGGTAGAAATCGAGACAATAATATCTCGTGATTTGTGTCATTTGTAACATGTTTTAATTGTTCTCGATTAATTTTAATCATTATATATGCAGAAATATCGAATTGACACACACAACATTGCTAATTATTCAATTTAAAAATTAAATTTTTCCTGCGAAATCCTAATTCAATTATAATGGTAATAAAATCTTGTATTTACATAGAAACGTTCAAAGTATCATTTTCGTGCTTAAATCAATTCGTTCGACGTAACCGAAGTTCTCGAGATCGAAGAATTGTTCGGATATATGGCGATATACGTTATGCAACAATGAAGGCTATTGTGAACGCTACACCATTGTCTTAAGATACATCAGTTGAAGTTTAACGCTATTATCCCATTCGTAAATAAGAAAACACAATCTAGCATGATTAGAATCTACCAAACTTCAACGTTCTATTATCTCAAGACGATCGCTTGCTTATATTACGCGTGATCGTTGCAGTGCATTGTGCTTGCGCATATCATTGACGTGATAGTCTAAATAACTTCAACTCTGATAAATTCATACTGCAAGAAAATAAATAGAAAGCAATAAACAAATAGGAGCGAAACTATTCTACTTGCTAAGATGCTTGTATTCGAACCTTCCCTTTCACACTTTGAGATTTTTAATTTTTAAAAAATATCAAACTCTTGGAAAGAATTTCGCGAAAATACATACATACATTATACAAGATATTTCTTAATAAGTGCAAAAAATTATAGAAGATGATTCTTTATCGAAAATTAAGGGGGGTTTTTCATATAAATATATACTCCTGCATCTCTCCCTGTAGAGCTACACTCCTCCAAAAATGGGGGTAAAAATTAGATTATTTTTTTCTCAAATTTGGAACAAGTTAAAAAGATGAAATTAGATGGATATTTTCTACTAGTAAAAAGGTTATTTATAAATATTTGTTTCTCCCATATTGTTATAAGGGGATGAAATTAGCAACCCCTGCTCAATTTTTCAATAGAACTTTTTAATGTTTATATGAAAAATCCCTCTTAATTTTCGACGAAGGATCATCTCCTAAAATTTTTCGCACTTATTAAGAAACATCCTGTACATCATGTAGAAAATCTCTCGAGAATGCAAAGAACGGATGAGATAAAATATTCTTCTCGATTGGAATCTTCAAATTGTACGCGATCTACGTTTCGTCTTTACACCCCTGATTTCTTATTCTCGATCGAACTCACCCCGCGTGCCGACCGATCGCGCACGGTTCCGCGTCTTTTCTTCCCGCTCGTGTTTGCGGATGTCGCCAGTAGTGCCAGTCCGGACTGTCTCGGCGCAGCGGGTCTGGCCACGAGCGTCTGTTTCCACCTTCTCCGATCCCCGCCACGGCTACGGAAGTGGACTGGCTCAGGAATTGAACCGCCGCGGCTACGTGGCCGTACGAGAACAGCAGGGTCTTTGCTCTCGTTTAATATTTTAGCCAGTCCATTGGCTGCTACCGCTCGGAGGCATCGACATGCGCCCTAGCTTTCGGCTCTCGTTCCGCTTACGTTCCGCTTCGCTACACGCGGCACGGCACGACACGACACGACGACACGACACGACACGACACGACACGGCACGGCGCGCTCTCACACGCCTCGTTACGTCAGACCGGCCAAACTTTCAGCTCCGGGGGTAATCTAACGAATGCGCTACACGCGCCATTCGATATCGATATGGGGATGAGACGGGTCGATCCGCGCCGCGCGCGCTCGGCCTATTTATTCGGCCATCGATCCCGCGGCTATCGAACCGCAACGATGGCCGCTTATGGTTCGGAAAGTGTTACATTCCGATTGATTCGAGAGAGGACGTCGTTATATAAACGGGTGGATCGTTATCGTATCGTTAAACTCGGATTTTCGTCTCGATACGTTGTTTATATAATCGAACGGCAGTAAAAAAGGCAGAAACACAATTGGAATCTGAGCAACTAATTTGCAAACTTTAATTTCGACATCGAAATTCTTTCTTTTTTTTTAAATCCTTTTTTTTTAGACTCTTAATTTTATTTATTTATTTAACGCAGGGCAAGGTTCTTATCCTTGCGAAAGTAAAATAATTTCATTTGATAGTATCGAAAATTGGAATTGATATTTTGGGAAGAAGTAAGATAGTTTGGTGCTTCAAAATTATGATGTATGGAATTATGTTTGATGTTTGTAGGAATTAACGCGAGGGAATATTCCACGTTTGCTTGATATAATGTTGATGAATGGATAATTTCATGAAGTTTAGAGAATCAGCCTTATATAGCTAATTCTTCCACGCGAGATAAGCCATGTAAATCTTGTGTTAATATCACGAAGAAATATTAACGCATCTTATAACTGCAACATGCGGTAAATATTTATCGTAACATTTATAGTATCGTGTGTCTGTTACATTATATATATTACATTATTAATATTTACAGATATATTACATTATTATTTGAAAAAAAAAATTGGGAGACAATCTTTTTTATATTTGACTTTAAAATTCAGAGGAAACGCAATCCACCTACTTCTATTTCTACCACCTTCGTGCTACGATCTCCGGATTTTTAGACCTCGTGAAATGGCAACCTAGTGTTGACGTTGGGAAATCGGGTATAGACTAGCTTCTATATCTCCTGTACTACGTGGTCACTGAACCGTGTGGAGAATTTTTAAAGTAGAAGAAACCTTACACAAGCGTACACACCACTACAAGCGTAATATAGTTGTCTAAAAATATAATTTGCAATATACTTTTCGTATAACATATTCTAAAATCGCGTATCTATAATGCCTAATATAGAACATATATATAGTATCAAAGCTAATTAATAAGTAAGATTTTAATTATTTTAACTTGTCGGTAAAATAATGATTAAATCTAGTTCAAATCATCAATTTAAAAATAAGTTGAAAAAAATTTGTCTACTATATAAAAATTGAAATAAATAACGATTGATTTAATTTAAAAGATTGATCGATGTTTTTGTGTTTCCGAAGCACGATTCGACTCGGCTTCTTTTGTTGTCCATCAACTATAGTCAGCAAAGCCATATATATGTTGATCGGCATTTTGTGCCGACTGGCATAGATCGATTGATACGTATTCAGTAACGGGTACTGCCCAATGAGCTTGTTGATCGGCAAAGCCGATTATAGTACATGTAGAAGGCGTCTCAAGGCAGAAACAATCGTGCAAATTATGCGCAAACAGATTTAGGAGAATACGCAGGATGAAGTTTGAGAGATTAGATTAGTAAATGGAATAAACTGTTAATATTTGGAATGAAATTAAATATTCATTGTTTGATTTTATTAATGAAATTATTAAAATTAAATTTATGAGAAATAGATTTAAGAATATATTTAACTTCTAGTTTTAATTCTCCTTATTTATTCTGTGCCACAGCCGAACTGTTCCAATGCAGCTTCTTTGAAAGATTTATATTAAAGTAATTATATATTTTACGTATTATATATAAGAGACTTTCTCGTAGACAAACGTGTTATGTCAATGCTCGGCAATTCGGAAGGTGGTAATACAATTTGGGAATGACTTTGGTCGTAGAGGGAATTACACGAAAACCCCATTTATTCTACGTGTCGATAAGCCTTTGAGAAATCGATCGCACCGCAGCAGGCAGGTTGTTTATGCAAGTGTTACGTTACTACGCCGATAGCCTCGTTTGGCAAGTGTCTCGCGTCGCCATGCTTTACCGCGAAATAACCCAATAGCTCTGACACATATCTCTGTAATGCCCAAACTTCGAAAATTTTAGACACGCGGCCATCAATGATTTCGCATCTATAAATGTGTTCACATCCAGACAGTCTTGCTGTTTAAATCAAATATAACAAACGCATGAAATGAAATATATCAATCCATTGTTAAACGCATGTATTTTTTTAAAGAGGAAATAAAAAAAGAGTTTATTTCCATCAAGCTTTTGAACGTTTCTGCTTTTGAAAATTTTACGGTTTGATTTTCAATATCAAATCTGGCGTACAGTATAGAAAGAAAATTTTATGAATATAAGAAAAAAAAGACGATGACGTGACGAGTTAAGCGATTTTCCCATCCGCATAAGTAGTAAGTGTCCGAAGTATGGTCAGACTCACGCTCTTGAGAGACAAATATCCCGGGTGACGCTTGGCGAACGAAGAAAATCCGATTGTGTCAGTCGCCTATGTACCTACGGGGAATTTGAAAAATCGATGATAACTTCTGACAACGTGGCCCGCGAGAGAGCCACAGTCCCTTCCGCCCCTTCCGGCCACCCGTTTTGGCACTCGCCTTCACCACCTCCGAGTACTCTGTCTACGCAACTATCGACTTTTTCGGGGACGCGAGAAGGAGGAAGAAGAGGAGGGGAAAGCGGGAAGTTTTGGGATGGCGGGCGGGATATGGTGGCCGACAAGCAGCTTCTGAAAAATGCCTCTGGAGCGTGACTACCCTCCGCCTTTTTTTCTTCTTCTGCTTCGTCCGGCACCCCCTTTGCGAAACCCACACCGGGTGGCGGCGAGAGGATTCAGAACGAATGGGCCACACGTGTGCCCCACGCGCATTCTCTTTTTTTTGTTCTTGCTTCTTTCCTTCCTTCCTTCCTTCCTTCCTTCCTCTCTTCCCTCCCTCTTTCATCCCGCACAGCATCGTTGCCCTGCATCGTCGATTTCGCAGCTCGCTACTGGCGAACTACTGACAAGTCGAACTCTCGCGCGCGCGGTTCCCCCCGTGATTTACACTTGTCACGGCGTCTGCACCACGTGCCGTAGACACTTTCCTTCCCTTATCGCGGACCGGAAATTCGAGAATCGCGTGTCGCCTCATAATAGGGTTGTGTTGATAAATACGAGCTTAATTGACTGTCAAAGAAAATAAAACGTCAAGGTTATGTAATTAACGTTTATGAGTTATATATTATTCGTATTCTCCCTTTTTTATCTCTGTATATATAAGTACAATCGATTATTTAGAGAAGATAACAATGGATTAACCTGAGTTTAGCGCTTTAATTCAGATTGCGGACACAATTCAGCTCCAAAAGCTTAATGCATTTAGAATTTATTAGCTCGCCAAATGCTACCATTTTGTGTCCAGTCTTTAATTAATAAACGTAATGTATACTATTTAGTGTGCACTATTGCAATTTTATGAGATAGGATGAAATAGGATATTTTTGGCTTTAATTGTGTTTTACGTCTCGTTGTTATCATTATTCACTACGATATAAACTGTTTCAACGATATAACAATAATGTATCTTTATTATTTTCTCTTATATATAATGGATATTTTTTATGCATGTTAAATTTGCATATATAATAAAAACTTTTATTTTTTGTGCATTTTTCCCTTCATTATTATTAAATCACAGAAGAAACTTTTGATAAAAATCCAAAATAATAAACTGTAAAAGTTTATCGTGCGAGTCAAGTATTCTCTGGAAAATCTTTTTAGATCAATTTTAATTTCTCTCGGGGCAAAACCAAAATATCTATAATCGGATCAAACTTCAATTAGTTAGCTTTTATCATCAACTTTTTATTACTATTATTATTTTAATATTTTCACAAGACACGTGAAATAAACTTGCGCTCGTTGCGGTTTAAAAGGCGTCCGCTAGCAACGTTCTTCAAAAGAAGATTTTAATCCCTCAAGCGACTCGTCGGAAATCCGTCTTCGTCCTTTCCTCTCGTCTCTCGTGTAGAAAAGCAACCCGTCGAGTCTCCGTTGGGTCGGGGAGAGATTCTCAGATGAATAATATCTAGCGTCGTTCGAGACGGGTCCTAGGATAAATCGTCGTTTAGATGTTACGTCGTCCTTTTCGTCGTATATATACTTACCTACACACATATACATATATACGCATACATATATATATCTACGTTCGAAAGTCGAGCAGAAAAAGGGCTCTCGGGGAATAGGTAAACTGCAGCTAAACTGCGCGTATTACATATGACTCTGCAGCGACCAACGTGCAGGATCAGCGACGCAGCGTGTGTGTGTGTGTGTATATATATATATGTGTGTATGTTGTATACGTGTGTGAATGTTCGAAAGTTTCTGCGTGATAAGTGGCGAATGATTTATTCATCTCACGACAGAGCGCAGGCAGCGGTACAAATTACGCATCGCGTACAGAAAACCTTCGCGGTACGTGACAGTAATTCATACATCTGTATTAACGTAGTACGCTGCCGTGCCGTTTCCGCTGGCTTCTCCCAGCCGCTATTCCGCGTTCGGCAATTTCAAGTAATTTTAATCGTTTGCGCAAACTTCTTCAACCCGTTAAACGGTACCGCCCGATGAAAATCATGCGAAATGCAAAATGGATGATTTCTTGTTCTGAGCCAATATGACGTAAGCTTCGACTACGTGATTAATTAAAAAAGATTACATATATATTGTTAATCGTTTTGCTAATTTAAATCAATTAAATGTAAATTAAATTTGTATTGGATTTTAATATCCGTGTTAAATAGTTGATTATAATTATAATTGTAATTACAAGAACTGCCCTAGATTTGTAAAATTCAAAGACAACTGATTTCTCTTCTGAGTAAAATTTTTATATATACAATTTACAAATGTAAAATCTTTTTAGTTAATATATATATATATATATATATATATATATATATATATATAGTAATATTTATAAAAGATACAATACATTTATATAGATGAGGTACCGAAATTTCGATAGGTATATAATTAAAGGCATCATATTCTCCAGATAATTGAATTGACTTGAAATTTTTTGTCATCGATTTGGCACATCCCATCGCGAAGCTGTCACCGAATTTCGACTGACTAATCGAGCGTATCGACACGCAATCACTTAGAAATTGACGCGATGGATTGACTGCCGACGCGCGGCATGATTCGATTTCGGATGCGAGCGGGACATGCCCGTGGGTTCGATGTAGTTATTAGAGAAAATGGAATTAATGGACCAACCGCGTGCGGTAATTTGGAGTGACGTAATCCATATATATATATATATATATATATATATATATATATATATTAGATATCAATATTTCTGAGAACGTATTTTGAACATCGTGGCAAAAATAATTCGCGCGCGACGTTTGTGACGTCCTTATCGCCGCAAAATTTAAATACGATAAAGATGCTACAAGCATACCTCTGATGAGGATCTTTTTTCCGTGGTATGCCCAAAGGATCCATGGTTCACCACAAGAACGTAACTCGTCTCTTTGCTCTTGAGGGAATTTTTGATTAAAGTTTAATTTACAGGTACGGCTCCTGGCGGATTTTAAAACGGGATTTTTCATCCTCCTACTCTACCATCGCGCTCGCTTATCGCCACGCTGGAAGCTAGGCGCAATGATGTCTGTAAATATTATTTGTACATGGAAATATCGCAGAGTACAGTGGAATCCATAGATATTTTCGAGAAATTTTCATGTGCTACTTTACAGCAATTGTTACTTTTATATTTTAGTAAAATGTAATATTATATAAAATAATGTCATATATGTTTTTAAAATGGTGAAAGTTTGACTTCAAGGACAATCCCGTTGAAATATTTCAATATATGAAATCATAATCATCCGAATAATATTTGAAGTTAAAATTAAGCATTTAACTACACTCGATCCCTATCTTTAAAAACAAACATTTGTTCTAGAGATTAAGCAAAGGGATAGGTGTAAGAAATGAAATTGACCTTAATGCGCGGGTCATTTAGCGCTACGCTGTTTACTTTAATTATTTAGGTAATTAGCGCGTATAATATTTTTGGCATGGACAATCACTTTGTGCATTAAGCAGGTTTATATAATGGATTCGCTGTGTGAAAAAAATGGCCTTGACATGCTTGAATAAGTTTCGGCCGATATTGCCGTGTAAGTTTCGCCTCTTAAATTGGTTTCGAAGCACAAACTTTATCGTATCGCGGATCCGCGGGTTTTGCGAGTGACCCAGAAGAGGGAAAGGCATTTAGAAGGTATACACGACGTTTACGATAGCACAGCAGGCCGCAGCATTTGCCAATTAACGATACTCAAACTTGGCGCTCAAAAACTTGGCCGGTTTTACTCGAGATCTAATTGCAGCGGTGCTCCAGCTTTATCTGGACGGTTCAGAAAGCGGTTTCCTCGAGTGACGCGATATCTTCAATCGCGAATCAGTCTATACAAGACCGCGAACCATCCTAGATTACGTAGTAACGTGCGAATTACGAACACGCGAATTTAATCGGACAATAAAATAGGGGGTTGGAAGAGTCTCGCGGAAGGAACTCGCTCCCATTTAAATTTTCCTCCTCTTTTCTCTCATTTTTCCGTTTTACTTTTTCTTTCTTTTTTTTCCTTTTTTTTTCTCGCACATCGCGATGCCGGGCGCACGCACGTTTAATAAAATGAATATCGCTCTCCAAGGATAACCGCGGCCAAGCGGTGCAGACCCGGCACGAAATTAAAAGCAAAACGCGGTGGAAAACGCGATATTTCAAGAACAGACCCATGGATAATTGCATGAAGTAAATTCGAGGTAAAGTTAGAGAGCGGCGGCGCTCCAAGTTTAGCGAGAGTGTGAAAAAGACCGATGCGCGTAAACAATAATTGCCAGTCGTTTGTGCAATTTTTGCTCGCATCTAATTAACATAGAGTCCGATTGAGCAAGAATAGCGAGCGATTTAAGCACGAGAGCAAATCGCAAAGAATTTCATCTGTTGTTATAACCAATTTTTTTCTATCATTTCCGAATCTACTCATTATTATTTCTTCAAAGTCGAACTTTCTCTCTCAAATGAGAAGACAGTGGCTGCAAACAAAATTTATGCAAATATTTTAATTAAATTTTTATTATTATCAATTTTTATTATTGTAAAAGAAGAGAAATTTATTATAGTAGGAATCAGATTTAATGTAAAATGTGATATTGATGCAAAAGGTATCCGAAATTTTATATTAGCATAAGGAAATGCATATGTATACGCAGGAATTGCATCTCTAGATAACGTGAACGTATACATGCATTACATTATCCCTGAAGAATCCCTAAAATATATGAGACGAAAGAATTGCGGCCAACGCAATAGCTCACGGTAGTTGCATTATGAAGACCCTCCGATACGCACTTTCAAGCTCCGGCTGAATCTGTGATTACGGTTCGGGAAAATAAAATGATGTTTTTTCCTGGTACGTCCGTTAATTCGCGTGTGCACACGCGTGTTTACCCTCGTTGGGCTGTATGCTAAAGCGTAATAATACCGTTTCGAGATGGTCCATGAACTGCGCCCGAATGCATACTTGACGCATAGAAACGACGTAGCATATGCATTTTTTCCCTGCATATCTCGCTGTGAAATTGAAATTGCTGCCAAGATCTCGGCATAATGGCAAAACGCGAGCAACGACCTCGTTCGAAATTAGAAATTAGAATATAACAGATACAGTGCGGAATACCTCGTAGTTATTATGATTTGTAATTTTCAAAGAAATGTTAATCTCTTAAAGTTTTTTCAAGGAGATAAATTAATAAAATATATGTACAAACATTAATTTATTGCAAAGTGGATTAAATAACATACACAAAACACGGTTTCACACTGTAAATATGTAAAAGAAAGTTTTTTTCTTATAATCTGTCAATGTTATTAACAGCTCGTATAATTCATTGTATGATAATCTCATTATGTACTGTACTCGAAATATAATTACCTTCATTATATGATTTGCCTCGCGATATATATTTACTGCGAATCAAGCGACATTAATCGCGTTATTGCGACATTTCTCTCGCAAATACAAATACAATATGAGTTGCCGTTATGAGTGCAATAATATTGTGTGTTGTGGTTAACATCGTGAACAATAACTTCTTCGTCTCATAGACGTAAACGGTATTTCTCTTTAACACGCGCGATCGATCATTTACATCACAGTAGTACAGAAAATAATAACCGATTACCCTTTCAAATCATATCGTTTTTTTTTCCTTTCTTTCCCTCTTTTTTTCATCGCCACACAGTGCAGTGGCAGATTTTATATCCGTTCTGCTATTTCACTCGAAAAAAGCGTGGATATGCACGCACGATATGGTTAAATCCAGGGCTAAAACACGAGCTCACGCATTTGTGTCCCGACAACGCGTTCATCCAGTTAGAGGTACACATATACGGATGAAGAATAACTCTCTCCACCACCCATATCAAGATCGGAAGCAAAGGAGAGTGGGAATGGGGTAGACGGGTTGGGGGGGCGGGAGAAGGCAGAGAGAGAGCATCATGCGGATATATTGATTTTTTGTTACAAATAGAAACGCGCGGGACAGACGGCGCAGATAGAATGATACCAATCAAGGCATTGTTGCTATAACGCGATTGTTGGATATGAAATTTCAGAATGCAACACCCGTGTCGCCAGATGCAATTCGGCCGTTCAGGTTTCAATCAGGTTGCGTCGTTTTCGACCAGGAATCCGGCGAACGCTATCATTGAACGTTCTTGCCATGTCGAATTGCGTATCTACATTTGCTTAAAATCAATTTCAGACACTCAGAGTTTGGCGACAGAATCTGGCGATCAATTGTAGGCACAATTTAATATCTTGCATAATACAGAGAGACTTTCCATCTTCGTGAAATGAGTATTTATAAAATTCAATGAAATGTACTCCGTTTTTGTGCGTGCAAGCAACTGACAGATTTAACAATTATTCAGATTTAACAATTATTCATAGTTCACGATTCAAAACTTCGATTACATAATTAGATATATACAGAATTGTAGATATAATTCCGAGCCTAGATTTCCCAGTATGACGTTTCCTTTATTCGCCAATTCTCTCTCGTTTTATTGATTTTCTCTTTCGTTATCTTTACATATATCAAACTATATTGAGCATATCCCTCTCTTCGTGTATTACTCGTATATTCTATGCCGCGAGATACTTTCCAATTGAATTTTCACGCGATCCTTTCACATGATGTATATACGCAAAACCCATCATAATTTCTCACTTTGACAAATGCAAGCGAATTGATCTGACACGAGATGACCCTCTTTCTATTGATAAAGTGCCGCTTATAATAATGACGGATTGGGGATTTCTCCTCGTCAAACATCAAGAGCACCATCGTCCTGTCTTCGATCTATCTCACCGCTCCTCGTTCCGGGAGTTTGTTTGACAGTCACTTGAAATCTCATGATCGTCGGTTCGCCTATGTCTCGTTGAATTCCCCCTTTTAATGTCAATGAATAAACGCAATGATGAGAATAACGATATATCACGAATATATAGGCGGACATTTATTATTATTAACGCGATAGAAAATAAATATATGAAAATGATTGTAGTGTTAAATCCTCGATAAATATTTATGATGTACAGAGAGTGCAACGTGGAATTGACGAGATTTTTCTCTCTTCCGATGTACATGTATCATAATATTTTACAACAATATTTTCAAATAATTTATAAAAATTTTTTAAACGATATATGTATAATATTTACAATCTCTCTCGCTACTAAAGCATAACTATTTCAATTCTAAGAATAATAATTAAATGCTAAAAATAAAGTTTTTCGTAAAAAATCTGAAAGCAAGTTATAAATTTTTAATGCAATAGTAAATCCTGTAATCCTTTCATTCGAAATATTTAAGTCGATCAAATAAATATTTTATTCGTGAATATAAGTAAAAATAACTATATTTTTTAATTTTTACATTGATTGAAACATTCCCCGTTATTTTATTTCTATTAGAAGTTTAGGGATTAAATTTAACTTTTTTTCAATAGATTGTATAAATTTAATAAGATATAATTTAATAAGTATTAATAAGTTTAATATTCATTTATAAATTTTATAAATGAATTTATGTAAAAACCGTATTAATAAATATTTTCTAATACTTATTTATAAATTGGAGGTTTGTTATTTATTTTTATATTCTATTATACTTTTAGCTTATTTAACCCAACTATACTAATGTTATAAACAAAACTATATTTTCTTTCATGGTAATTTAATAATTTTTCAATTTCAGAAAAACAACATTTTTACATAATACAAACTTATAAGGTAAAAAGAACAAAACCATTGATTCGATCGAAAAGAATTTTATTTCGACAATTGTCGTTATAGCACATGATTTTACCGTACATGTGAGTTTATAACAGCGTATTTTTTACGCCCTCTCTCTCTCTCTCTCTCTCACTCTCATTCTCTTCGCTCTTTTTTTCCTTTCTTTACCAATAATTTCCGTCGTGGAACAGTTCTGCTCTATTATGTATACCTTCAAAAAAGTGTGTAATTGGAAATATAGATACGTCTATGCCTTCTAAACGGTCGCAATCGTATGCATGCTCCTCGTCTCTCACATTCTCTTTCGTAAAATAAAAGAAATATTTCTATATACTTTTTCTGGTTTATTTTTCTTATTCGTCATACACCACGCCATTAGACGGATTCTTCCTGCAACACTAAATTACACATTTGTACATCGTTAATATCCTTAAAAGTGATTGCCCTCTCTGGCGGGCTCGTTTTAAGGGTCATAAACTAGGTCCGATTCCTTACGTACACACGAGCGCTCGATCTATACGCAAATCACACACAAACGTACACATACACAATGAAAATGTGTACACGCGCGCACGCAGAATATACAATAACATTCTCTGCTCACTTTTTAGGTTGCCAACATCGCATCGATTCTGGTCCGAAGACATATTCAGATTTTCATTCGAGTTAATTCGCGGTAAAATTCGTTCCGAACTAGGATGCTTCGAAACTACTTGGATATGTAGCTATATGGATATGTGTGTGAACATTTGGATATGCGAGAAATGTATAAAAATTGCAAGAGAGATTTTGTCAAATCTAAAAACTTTGTAAAACAATCTCATTGGCAACTTTCGAAAATATCGCTTTTCTGCGATATTTTCGAAAAATTTAGATTTCCTCTATCCATTTGGTTTTCAGTTTTCAGGTCTCATATATGTCGCGATGATACGTGCAAGTGTATGTGATATCTTTTCGATTGAGCGCATATGTACGCAATACTATTGTTTCAAACAATAGCTGCGATATCATCGGTCTTATCATTAAAACTGAAAGTTTTATTGTCTGCAATAGAAAATATGCGTAAATATGCGCTCTCTCTTTTTGAGCGCTTCAAATCTACGATAAAAGATATAAAATTGATAAAGGGATTAAAAAATCTTAGCTGTCCATTTCAGGTGATAAGAATGGCACATAATTAGCGTACGGGTTAGCGTACACGGTCTATTAAAAGAACTAACAATTTATGGTGAGGATTTTTTCGCAGGATTCGCGTGCTCGAGCCGTTTGTTGGAACAAGCATTAAAGAGTTGCTCATTAATGTTATTACTGGCGTTAACACTGAGCATACACAGTTACGAACCACGGCAATGCGACTTGTAACACGCACTCTAATTGTACAAAGTGCAATTTTTAAGGCCAGGCTCGGCGCATTATGTTGATATTTCAAAGTCTTTCCTCGTGTTTAGAAGTGTCAGATTTTCTTTTTTAAGGAAATAAACGTATTATTCTTGTATTTATTCTCAGTAAGCTTTTATCTCGAATTTATTTCTTAATCTTTTCTTACTTTAAAACTGTAATTGTAAAATTAAGGAAATTGAATTAGGTGCGATACAGCGATTCTTTTTTTTCTGAAATAACAAACTAGGGCAATCTAGAGAATCTCCAACAAAATTTCCGACTATCCCTATTTATACTTATCCGAATTCAAATATTTTCATTCAATAATAACGCAGATTTATATCAATTTACGTAATTGTATATAATTAGATGTTATATTAAATATTATTGGAGATATGTATGTGCTTAATTCTCTTTAATAGATTGAAGAGAATGGCATCACGAATCATGAATTAAATTAATTCTTAAAATCATCCTAACCTCATCTGGCAGTCACATGTATATTTAAAGTTGATTTAAGTAAGATTTAAAAAAATGTGCTTAAATATTATTATATAAGATACGAATTGTGTAAATTGGCTTAAGAATACTTAAGGAATACATCCTTTTCTTTAAATTTTGCTCCTAATTTTTGACCGTTTACGTCATTTTTTTTTAATTAATGGAATCTTTTCTATTTAAAAAGAATATGTCTCGGGGATTATATAAGAATTCATTTCTCTTTTTTATCGAGATACAAAAATTAACAAATGGCGTACTATATAATATAACGATAATTAATTTATTGCACGTATCTTGAATTTGTAAAAAATGCTTATCAATGTGTAAAGTTATTGCGAACAACTGTCTTCTCTTTTCTGCATTTTTTATTCATCATACTACTTTATATCATTATATTATCAGGCGCGCCATTAACAAAATTCACAATTAGTTTATCTCGTATCACTTAATTGTGTCTTTATTATAACGTATGAATGTCACCATACACAATATACTGTTTGTATACAAAACTCTACGAATTCGACATAATTAACACTTTGTCTTTTAATAATAATGTTATTCTTCCTCTCTTTTTTTCTCACACATACATGCATACTTGTTCTATTTAGCGTTTTAATTTAAAATACTTTTCGATTGATTGATAATACTAGAATTTATTGTTGCCAATTGTTAAAACAAGTAACACACGTTTGTTACATCACAGTGCAACAATAGGAAACGCCATTTAGAAAATGTATCTATATTCACTGATAATAATGACCCGTAATAATAGATGCAATCTTTGGTCTAGATAATAAAGCTATAAGGCCCGTTTCTCGGCCACACATCAATAAGAAACATTAAAACATTATATATAACAATTTTTTTATAAACTTTAATTTAAAATATTTATGAGATGTGAAATACATATATACACAGAGCTATATAAAATTCATCTGATTTCTTTTACTTTTTTTCGAAGGGCTCGGAATACCTTGTCTTGGGTTCGAAATGTTCTAAATCCGCTATTGCACATAACATTATGTTAATGCGTGTATAAGGTTCCGAAGAGATACGAAAATTCGAGGTGTGTAAATTTTACGAAAACCTGGCGTCGAATGTTGCGGTCGCGAAAGCATATTTTCACGCCAGGAGCGAAGCATAAGCTTCTCCCGGCGAGCAAAATTACCTTAAGAAGTGAGAAAATATGTGCACAAGGTTGTTTGCGCTCGTCTCGCGTAGAGCCATCCCTCTTTCGGCAGTGTTTCAAATATATTTTCTCGTGAAAATACACAGACACATAGCTACATTATCGATACTCTGGAATGGGATCGACAGATGTCATTATGTCGTTTTATAAAAGAGAAAGGAAAAAAAATGGTACGTGTACAAATTTAAAATATGTTATCTTTATAAATACAATGATATCTCAATGGATAACGAAACTTTCACGTTTTCAAGTTAATATTTTTTTTTTATTAAATTCCATCCTATTAAAACTTTGAGAGATGACGAACGAGAGAGATTTAAAAGACTTATTTGTCACAATTATAAAAATATTAAAAATTAAATTAATTCTCTCCCTCTCTCTCTCTCTCTCTCTCTCTCTATATATATATATATATATATATATATATATATATACATACACATACATAACGAATGCATTTATTCATTTTTATTAGCATTAAATACATTTTAATGTATTCCAAGTTAATGTGTAATCGTATTTAAATCGATTGTAAATTAGCGGATTGTATATAAAAAATAAAATAAAATATGTAAAATTTTAAATGTTATTGTAATATACGTGCGAAATAACACACGCGCACGCGAAATTGTCGAACACAATTTAAATAAATTATTTGATAAGTTATATTCTCATTAGCAAATGTAATCGTTATGCCTGTGTGTAGCAGGTCGTCACTCGACTACATACGACGAAAGTTTCATTTCACGCAATATTGCACGCCATGTGTCGGTAACTAACTACATGATCATTTATTTTTCAGAAGCAGAGAATGTTAGGAAATAAATTCACGGCAACGTCTCTCTCTATATGCCAACTGGATCGATAATTTAGAAAAGTGAAAATCCCAAAGTCACACCATAGTGAGTCTATGAAACAGCATTATATTCCGTATATGTACTTACTAAGTTTTATTATCGAGTCATTCTTCGAGCATAGAACTTTCAAGAAAAATCAATCAATAAAAACTATCCCATAAAGACCATCATCAATTCTGCGATCATCAAAAATTTATTGAAAATGATTTTCACGTAAGATAAAATTTTCAAGGAAATATATCAAATATTTATTGTCCTCTACGTGAAATAGAGCACGTAACGCGTATATATTTCGCATATTGATTTTTCATAACTTCTTTAAAATCTCAATTTCATGAACAGTGAGCACATGGCAAAAATATTGCAACCCTAGTTTCTCGGGGTCAATTGTCTTGTTAAATTACAATTCTCGATATGTATTTTGCAAAAATCTTTGTCGAATAGCATTGTCATTTCGCGTGATCGATTACACCCCGAAAATTCGTATAATTTTGATAGTATGCCACAATTAATACCGCATATTTTCCTTAATCAACATAGTTTACACATTGAGTTCGCATAAATTCTAAACCTCACGTGTTCATAGTCGCTACATAGACAACGAGTGTTATCGTTGCGTATATTGAACCGGCATGCGATGTTGCGGCGGCCAGTTGTGTGCCACGTCGATAGAAAGGTATAAAAAAAAGCTTGTGGAAATCAGATATAAAGACTTAACTTGCACGCAACAGTTGACTCTTGGCTGCTTTAAGCGATCGACACATACGCCGACATATACGCGAGAATACTTGAAAAAAACACATTTTAAATATTCATTTAAACACGTTTTAAATGAAGCAGATAAGTTAAAAAAAATGAGACATTTTTGTCAATTCATATTTTCTTGCAACTCTGCGAAACATAAATCTCCAAGATGAGTGGAGCCACTCATCTTGGAGAGTTTGATAAGGGACAACAATGTCCGCAAAACGGAGAAATTTCGTGAATTCGTGAATTTAAATTGCACGGTTCTTTTTTGTCGCATATGAACGAAACTGCACGTACAAGTTTTGAACGAAATTTTTTCCCAGAGACGAATTCGGTTCGCACAGATTAACGAACGGATCACGACGAACGATAGGTAGGATTCAGCAACAACGCATTCCTCAAATTGAAATTGTTACGAAACAAAACTTTCGAAAAAAAATAAAAAAAAAAACAAAAATAAAAACCAATTCATAGTTTGTTCACGCGTTCGATGTGATAACCATTAAAAAAACGAATCGGCAAATGAACAAATGAGGAAAAAATAAAAATGAGAAAAAAACTCCATTAATTATATTCGAAATATAAAAAAAATGATATCAACGTCAAACAAATTTATTCACCTTCGCCCACATTTTCTTTTTCTATATATATATATAATATTCGACTCGTATTCATATGTATAACAGCCGATTCGTTTCAAAGCAATGTGATTGTTGCTCATTTCACATAATCCTATGAACTTTTTCTTCGTCGTTTGAGAGACCGGTTAATTACCGTGACTTTTAATTACAGGCAGTGAAATTATCAGATAGAAAAATCTCGTGTAATTGTTTTCAGACTGTTTCAGACTCGTGTATAATCAACGTTGTTCGCTTGTCGTCTATATATTCTCTCTCTTCCTAGATGCAAGAATCAATGCAAATGTCCAGATTATTCATCCTATATATGTGCGACATATCGTTCGGTGTAACCGCGTTATTTCGAAACGCTTTTTTTGATATGTCGGATACGGTTCGAGATCATTGAGCAGAGAAAACCGCGCGATACGCTAGAGCAAAATCGGCGACAAACGCAAAAATAGCTGAATCTCGACCGCATGCTTTTTTCGACGAACACAAAACGCGTACGCGCGTTTGACACGGAGGAAACATACATATCCACATACACGCACACACGCGTCGCACAAGTACATGCTTATATAGGGCATACAAAATGAACGTCGACATACTTTAGATGGCGATCAAACGAAACTCGCGACTGGCGGTTTTGACTTATAGTCAAATCGGATTACTTTGTCTCTCTACAAGCGGTATAAAAAAATGCCCCTGGGATAAATTGGCATTTGAAAAATAAGCTTTAATCAAATTGATTATTATCGGAAAATATCAAATAGATAAAAATAAAGAAATTAATAATTTTTTCTCTTCATAAAAATATATATCTTTCTTTTTTAAATTTGTAAGACTATTTAACAAAAAGATTTTGTAAATTAAAAATTAAAAATGCAGAGTTTCTGCAGAAGTTTAAAAATTTACTAGCATTTTAGGGAATTGCTGTTCAAAAAATATGTTGTTTATTCAAAATTTTGTCAGATTTCTCATTATGATATTTCTCATTATTTCTCATTATACTAGAGTAGTTATTATTTAATTTATTAATTATTTAATTTATATTAGGTTGTTTCTAATGAAAACATAGTAATTCGATTTGATAGACTACGATTCATCATCGAATGCGTGGATCGACAGAGACTCACTGTTAGACTCACAAGACGCTACGTTAAGCATAACCCAACCAATCAATCGCAAAATCCAATTTTAGTGATTGAGCAATAGTATACATTCGTTTGCGATTGATTTTTATGGATTTATCACACAGTCTTATACAATTGATTTCAGTGGATCTGTTGCACATATATAAAATGATCGAGATCTACAAATGTTCTGGATTTATTGTCACAACAAGACATATTTAGAAATGATATTTCCCATTAGAAAAATTTTAACTTTAATATCAAACATTACGAAAATTATTGATTGATTTCGGTTTATTGTCTGAATTTCATAATTCACAATTATTACAAATATAACAATTATTTTTTATCAGTAATGAAACTACTAATAAATAATGGAAAATAATCTGTCATTATATATATATATATATATATATATATATATATATATATATATATATCTACACAATATTGATAAACAATATTGATAAAAAATATGTTACTAAACTGTGTCAAATTGTGTAAAATTAAAAAAATATCAGGCTTTTTTTCATTTATACAGAATAACACAGGAAAATAGATTCGTATCAGTCAAAAGGATTGCAAATTTAATATCAGATACTCGAAAAAAATTGAGATTATCCGCCAACAAGCCACGATCGTGATCAAATCGGGGAACGTGTCATTGTGAGTAAATCCAGAATAGCATCTGCCGTTTATCTGTCCCTCGATCGTTCTCGCGAGGCTTCGTCTCGGATACGAGAGCCACTCGGACCGGGCACTCGAAGCAACAATATAGGCTCACCGGCCCGTAATCGTGAGTTTGTCGACCGAGGCTTCGAGGGATGATTCAATGAGGCTACCTTCCAATCGAGAAAGCATTTTGCCAACGTGCGAGTTTTTCGTCCCGCGGAATAAATAATTTGTCGCTTTTTCTCTTCTTCTTTTTTTATCGAATTGACTAGAAAAAATTCGCGAGATACTTCGTAGCTTATAAGTGTCACCTTTTCACTTGCTGTGTAACTCTATGCGTCATTCTCGTCGTCGCAGTCTTCGCGATCGCCACTTATCATCTCAAGGGGAGTCATCTAACGCGTTTTATCCCGGGAGATCTTACGGAAATCTGCCGCGGTCTTCGACTTTACGGCTTAGCTATGATACAAATGTATTACCCGTCGATATTGTGTTGCACGACCGCCGAGACAATGACGTGACCGGCGTAGCGTATCACTTCCTCGTCTCTGACTTGGTACACGCCGTGTGTGTACACTTCCTGTATGCACTCTGCCTGTGTGCGTGTAACACGCGACATCGCTATCGGTAACGACAACTTCCGGTCGATTAATCGATGCAATCTCTCATTGTTATACAGAGCGTTTCAGAGAAAAAAAAGATCGATACTTTGAAAGTTGATAGCGCCAATCTCCTTGCAAATAAAAAAAAATTTAATAAATGTATATCTAATTTGGAACGATTATTCGCATCGATTTCGCGAGTGGAATCTTCGATTGAAAACTTGAAAAGATGTGTATCATTTCTTATAGTCATGTGAAACTTTATCGTCCGGCATATTTATATATTCTTAAATGTAAACTTTCATAGAAAGTTTAATTAATTATTCAGAATTAATTATTGTTTAATTATTGACAAGAAATATATTTACAAGAAATATCTTTTTATTTGCAACGACAGGCACTATCGCTCCAAACATTGGCCGTTTTTCTCGGGACACCCTGTACACACAAACTAATATTATCGAGCACTAGAAGCAATCCTCACGACAGATACACGTACATATCCAAACGTCTATCAGCTGATTGCACTATACGTACTTGGTGTGACGCACACAAGATTATGTCATTATCATGCACACAATGGGCTGGCCGCTTTGAAGAGTCGCATCACTATAAACGATGCTTGCTCGCAAGTGTGAACACGAACGGCTGGTCTCTTCGAGAGAGAGGAGCCGGTTGTTGTTTTTGTCGTGTCGTCGACGAAGCTCGTGTTAATCGCACGCGATGACCTTAAGTACAGTTTAATTCGAAATCGAACGAAGCGTATACCGACATGATGTACATAGACATGATCCTCGGTGATGCGCCTCTTGTTAGATCGAGTAACGAGTTAACCACGTCGATCTTGCGAACACTCGCTGTGTATCCCTATTGTCTTTTACATGCTTAACGATTCGACTCATATTTCTTTATTAACTTTATATCAATCTTTAGCGATAAGCTAAAGTGTGTTACTCGCGCCTTGTTCATCGGTACCGTGCGATTTGTATCATACCTTCCTGATTGCAGGGTACTATCGTGGTGCCGACTCGAATTCACATCACTGATTAAATGATACCGGGTTGGATAAAATACCGTACCTTCGATTACTATGTACGATTGTGAACTCTGACGTAAATTTCCGCCCGCAACAGCGGAGAATTGTCTCGAGTGTGTCCCTCCGCGCACAATAATGGCGCGCGTTCATCGGTCATCGTCACACTGGTCGCGATCACACTCGAAGCGAGATTTGTCCGACACACATTCTTGCTCCTGTTTTCACTACCGCCCGTCCGGCACTCGCGAGGACGATTCTTTTCATTTTTTTTTTTTTCTTTTAGCAGTCGGTGTCGTCCTCCTGGTGCCTCCTACGCAGTTCCAGGTAACGGTGCCGGGCGTCGCAGTAATGAAGTAGCGGTACCTAGACGTCGGTGCCGGTTCCTTCCTGGTAGCCCTCGTCGGGCGAGCTGCGCGTGGATCCAAGGACGCGTTTTAACGCCGAAACCGGCGGTAGGACCGGGACCCCTTTCTGCCAGACACGCATTTGCTTCGCACCGGGTGGAAACTGCTCGACGATCGGTGCCGCGACCACCGCGAGCTGGTCCTTCGACGGATACGAGCTCACCGGGACGGCGGACGTCCTGCCGCAGGTGGTGTCCCTGGCCTCCCACAGGCAGCTGGAATAGAGCATCTTGCCAGCGTCATCCATCGTCCCGACACGGCTGTAATCGGCGACGCCGTAAGACGCGATATCCTCGGCGGAGCCACGCCGGGTGTCCCTGATAAGATCCGGGTTATCGATCGGCATCAGGGACGTTGTGGACGAGAAACACCCGGCGCCCGGTATCGCCGCCACGGCGGACTGATTCTGATCGTCGAAACGGCTGATGGTGCTGTACTCGGTCTCCTGCACCACAGCCGCTTGCGGTCTCTGCACGTAACTCAGGTGCAACGATGCGGGCGGCTTCGACTCCAGGGCAAACGACGTTGTCTCGATCTCTTCGTGTTTCCTGCGGGTGGTCAAGGTAGCGGACGATGGATTATTGTCGCCTGCGCTGCCGTTGCCGGTACCGTCGCCGGACGTCGTCTCCATCGGCGCCGACGATTTCACGTCCTTCAGCGGCATTCGTCGTAGGCGCACGAATAGGACAAGAATGATCAGTAGGATGATTAATATGAGCACGACTAACGCGGCCGATATACCCGCAATCTGGCCCGAGCCCAGGGTCGACATACCCGCGGTTCTTAGGGACACGTGCAGGGTGAAGTTGGCCTCGACGCTACCGGCGCGGTTTTCGGCGACGCAGTAAAACTCGCTCGAGTCCGCTTCCTGAGCATTGGTGAGGACAAGAGTGCTCCTCTTTCTGAACTGGCCCTCCTCGAAGATGAGAATCTTTTGGTAGCTGCTGAACGCCGACTGATTGGTCAGCAATCGATTGTTCCAGTACCACTTGACCTTCGCGGGCGGTATCGCGCTCACGCGGCACACGATACTGGCATTCTCGCCGATGGTCGCCTCGGCGTAACGGCTGGCTATCAGCAAAACCGGCCGGCAGGCGAAGTCGTCTATATCGAGATCGGTGAAGGCACGCTCGAGCAACTGATGAGGACCGTGACATACAGGTGCCACAAGGGTCGGCACGTTATGCTTGACGAGCCATATTTTCATCTCACGCAGGTGACAATCGCAGGTCCATGGATTATCGTGCAACTCGATGCTGGTGAGTTTCTTGAGCGGGTCAAATGTGCCCGGGTGCAAGGTAGACAATTGATTATTGTTGAGCTTGAGACTCTCAAGCAACTCGAGTCCGATGAGTCCCTTCGACTCGATTTCGACGAGCTGCGTGTACGACAGATCGAGCTTAACTAAATTCGGCGTACTCTTGAACGCGTGTAAGTGAATTTTCTCGAGCGGATTGTACGCGAGTACCAGGTCGCGCAGAAACGGCGTGTCGGTGAAACTCGAACTGGGTACTGCGGTCAGGCGATTGCGGCTGAGATCGAGCTCGACGAGATTCGTGAGGCCGGCCAGTGCCTCGTCGTCGATCTGGTCGATATGGCACTCACGCAAGTAGAGACGCTGCAGATTTGTCAGCTGTACATGTATAAAGAGATTGCTCCGCAGGAGACGGATGTCGTTGTTGCTCATGTCCAGCACCTGGGTCTCCGGATCGATTCCGTCCGGTATGCTGGTCAGGGAGCGATCCACGCACTCCACCGTGCGCTTCCCGCTCTTCCACTTGCACGAACATTGGTTGGCGCACTTGTCGCCGCTAGCTGTTACACCGAGCACCGTTACCGCGTACAGCAGAAACACCGAGACCCCCATGATGGATCGTTATTGTCGTCGTCGTCCTAGCAAACTTTCGGCGTTCCGCGGCTGGACTCCTCTCGCTCTCTCTGTCACGATACCTGTTTCTCCAACGATACTCAGGACTCGTCACTTCAACCGAGAAGCGTCTTCGTCCTCGCGAGAAAGCCTCTCGGGACTGATCTTGCGCCCATCCTTCTCTTCTTCGTCTCCTCGCGCTTTATCGCACTTGTATCTTTCCCTGTCTCTTTTCCTCTCTTTTTCTATTTTTTACATTCAATTCTCCTTTCGCTGGCTAAAGTTCCTTACATCTCGCTTCAAAGTTTATACGAATCCACACCATTCTCCGGAATCCTCGTTACATAGCGTGTCGAATCACGAGAGGGAGCAAAATTGAACGAATCCGTCTCGTCCATTCGTGACTCCTTCTCTAGCATCCCTCTACAGACTATATATATTCACTTGACTCTTTCGCTCTCGCTTCACGAGCAGCACACTCGTTCGGCGAGCCCAAACGGCGTCCCGAGGATGCCTTTTCAGGTTTTCGATCAACCACTCTATCAAGTATCCATTAGCGGTATCACACGTGCGCATACGCGACTAGTACATACGACGTCACTACTAGACAGACAAGGCGAGTCGTCGCCGTTGTTCTTACGTAAATCTATGTTCATCAACATGCACTCGCGCGTCGACCCCGACGAGAAGCTCCTTGACGCCTTCGCCACGTCTCGTATCGACTGTAACCGCACCACTACTACCAGCGGCAGCAGCACCACCACCACCACCACCACCGCCGCTGCTACCACCGGCCACCACTCACATCACCGACCGTAGCCGCTGCTGCTACAGAGACACCGCTGACACCCGAATTTTCACGAGATACCCCGTCGTACTATCGCTCGAGCGTAACGTTGCTCCCGTTGCGCGAGGGGCCAACGTACGAGGGTTCGCGAGAAACTCCCCGATAGGGGTGCCGTTTCTCTCCCCTGCCACCTTGGTACCTTCTCTCTCGCCCTTCCTTGCCCTGTCGACCCTCTGTCGCTTCTTCTATCTATCGCACACGCGCGCGCGCATTTCCTCGCTCAGGGGAAAAAACTATGGTTACGGCGACGCCAGCGACGCTCAACGTCGTCGTCGTTGTTAAAATGCGAGACTGCGAAACGCCCGGCAGCGAAAGCACCGGAGAGACACCCTCTCGCGCGGCTTTCCTCTCCTCGTATCTTCATCTCGCGTCGTTCTCTCCTCCGTCCGTCCGTACGTATGTACCCCGCTACTATCCGCGCCCCGCTGCACACGCTAGAGCTGCTCGGGAGGGAAAACGCCAACGCGAAGTAGGGCGCACCCTTCTTCCGTTCTCGCTACAGGGTGGCTGGAGGTACTAGACTAACGGCAAGAGTATCTCCTCGAATATATAACGATTAGAAATTCGAATCATTTAAGTTAGGAATATCAAGAATCTTAAGACAGTGAAATTTAGGACGAAAGAATTTTCATTCGACGTTTTATTACCACGTCAAAAGTCAAACATTCTAAACGGGAATAATCCTCAAAGAAATTTTCATCAAGAGTCAACTTTGGAAGTTTGATGTAGAGCGCAACTTCATTGTAATGATTCGAATTTTCGGCGACACCCTATATGTCGAATATATATACACGCACATGTACACATACGACCACCGTGATTCGAGTCTATATCACCCCTTATACCCCACAACCATGGCGCGCGTACGCTCGCAAACGTCCCGACATCCACCTTCTCCATCTTGCTTTCTCTCTTTCTCGTTGCTACCCTACATCTCTCTCTTCTCTCCCCCACATACTCTCTCTTCCTCTCTCTCTCCATATATATATGTATATGTATATATATACCTACGGCTACTCTCTCTGTAACAAATCCCCTCTTTCAACCCCCGGCGGCGGTGGTCGTGCGCTCTCCGCGGCAAGTCGAATCGGGAGCGTTTCCACCTCCTACCAACGGTCGGAGGGAAACCCCACCCTGGTTGCGGGGAGGAGGGGACGCTTTCTATCCCTAAACGGGTATGACGAGGGGCGCGCGCATATCGTAGTCGTCGCTATATTCGCCGCCGCTCCACTACCCTCCACTACCCCTCTCGAGCTCGCCGCGAACGTGCCTCGGCGCTTTGCGTCTCTTTATCCTCGGGAACTTTCCTTCCCCCTCGTTCCATCCCGTTTTGCCGATCTCGCTGCCGAATCTCGCACTCTCGACATATCGAATGCTATGTCACACACATACAGCCGGGAGATATACGGGCTATTTCGCAAAGTGGTTAAATGCACTGCCAGATTACGGGGTGGAGGACGGCGTTTCTGGCGCCCGATGCCGTCGTCGACCCGGCTACGATATTCGGCTGCGGAATCGTAGAATTCCACCGTAGAATTCCGTCCGCGTGGCAGACGACTCGAGATCTCTTAAGTTCTCCCGTATTCCGGTCGCATACTCGCCGCTAAACGCATGCCTTCCGGGTCCTCGGATTATACAAATAAGCGCGGCGATTCCTTGAACATCAATTATGAAGTGATTCAATTGTCCTTCTGTCGTCTTCAACGGTTCGGTATTTAGGGGACAGACTACACAATACAACTATGTTCGCATTCAATCTTGGAGACGCGAAAAATAAGATATTTTCAGTAATGAATTTCCAGAGAAAGCAACGCGCGTACAAAAATAAGTATTTTTTTTATTCATCATTTATGAAAATTGAAAACACCCTATTCTTTCGTATCTCGAGACTCGGGCAACATACTTCACCGAATTGACAGACGTCTTAGGGAGGGTCGTAGAGCTTACACTTCAATGGCCATGCTTAGCGCTAAATGTGGCAGTGGATAGAGGCGAGAATACGGGTCAAAGTATTTTTCGTTTCTTTATTCCGCCGTCTTTTCCCAGCATCCTTGTATCTTTCTCCTTCACTATCGTCGCATTGTCGTCGCCTATATATTCGAGTCGGTAGGATGTGTGTGGCATACGGACTCCCTCGACCGTGCAAATCTCTCTTTCTCTGTCTTCCCCTCTGCCCTTTTCTTCCCATTCTCCAGAGTCTCGATCCTGCAAACGACTCGTGGAAAAATAATTCAGAAAATGAGAGAGCCACGACCGTAGAAGAATGGGATCCGGGTGAGGGCAAGAGAGATGGGAGAGAAAGAGGCGGTTAGATTTGGCTACGCAGTGAGAAGAATGACACCTTGGCAGTGGTGAACGAGGTGGAGAAGTGACTCGTAGTATGTCGTGTACAAATTCTCCCTGGAGGACCTCTTAGACCTAATTGGCCGTCCGAATCGATATCTGCCCGTCCGTTGTCGGCAAAATTGCGACGGTATCCCTCTTTCTCTCTCTTTTCTCTTTTAAAAAAAAAGAAAAGGGCGATTCAAAGTGACGAGAAAATAAATCTTACGGAATTGGTCTGGAAGAGAATTGTATAAAATTGCGCCTTTTCCGTCGTTTTATTTAGTGTTTTATAAAAATGGAGTCGACCGCGCTATTTGTTTAAAAAATAATTGTGTACAATATTGATGTAAACAATTTAAATTGTCGACTAAGATATGCTTGAAAAATAATCACGGATAAATGTAAATATACTTTTCATCAAAATTTGATTTTTTCTTTACAGATAAGAAAAATTGAAAAGAGCTTTAATCAGATTCTTTAATATGTTAATTAATGCGATGATTATTTTCAGGAAAAATTTTTGGGAAAAGCTCAAAAATATACTTTAAAATAATTTCTACTTTTCTTAAATTAAAACAATAAAGAAAACGACTTTACAAATTACACGAGGATGTAAAAATATATAGGCTCTATCTATTTTTGGTATGTTCATTGAGATTAAAAATACTATTAGATTATGCAAGAGCAAATCTCACTTTCGTTATTTTTTACGATTCGGTGATCAGAGAAAGAACATATCGTATCATATACATTCATATACACACACAAATTGCATTCTCAAGTTTTTGTATACGATAATAAATAATTTTCAACTGATACTTTATAAAAACGAAAAGTAAAAATAAGACAACGTAAAGGCGAGTCTTCCTTGACTGTATCGATGTTAGAGTTAACAAGGATGGATTTGCAAACGCTAGGGAGATAAGAGAGAAAGATGATAACGCATCTTTTGCTCACATGATGCATTCGACGATGCCGTGTGGTAGCACGGCCGAACGACGCTATTTAAGCGACTACTTAAAATCAATAACGCCCGACATTTATATCGTACGCCAAGGGTCTGACAGCATAATTCTTATGCCTTCTTCTCCGCCTTCTCTCTCGTATTTCGCATTCGCGAAAATTCGGAGCGTTTCCCTTGCGTTGCAAGAGCCAGAGAATCGCGAAGAGCTAGAGAAGCTTATGTTAACTGATACGATCCAACTGGATATTTATCCGATAATATTGAAGTATCAATGTTTCATTTTTGATATTGTACTTTCATATTAATATTTCATTTCTAACATTTCGCGATATTGAAAAATTCCTATATGTATTATATTATGTGTGTGAGTATTCGAAATAACTTTTTTAACAAATTACACAGTAACAAACCTCATATTCAATTAGCCTGTGTTGTTTATATACAATTTATTTTACTATTGTTCTAAAAAAAAAAGTATGATTTATTCTATAAATATATATATATATATATATATATATATATATATATATATATAATTTTTTTTTTTCCTGTATCTTATGATACTTCAATACTTATCGAATATTTTGTCAATGTTATAATATCGGTATCAATATACGATAACATTAGTATCTCTGTTTTAAAACCTATTATATATAATATTATGCTTGTTCCATATAAATTTTTTAAACATGAATCTAAAAGAAAATGCATTGTACTTCATCTCGTAATAAATTAATGTGATCCGTATATACGTATATGTACATATATACATATAAGGACAACAGTATCTCGATATAAATGCGCACTTTATATAATCTGCTTGTGCATTAGCTCTAATAATCCTTAAATATCTATAAAACATATTGCAGATTATAATAAAATTCATGTTTATGTTATTCCAAGATATAAGTATATGATAAAGATAGATCAATAAAAGCTTTATGAAAGAAATCAGATACATCTACAAAGAAAATGCAATCATTCTCTCTCTTATAACGATACTATTATATCTATTACAGATATCAGTATCTTGCAAATGATTATATATCGCATTACAATTCAAAACAAATAAGATAAGAATCTTTTTCATAACGCCTGAAATAGATTTCATAACGGATCAATTAAAATGTTTCTTTTCAAACTAGTAATTATGGAATTTCAAGCAAAATCATTCATATCGTAATTTTAGAAATTCATTTTTTTGTCTTATATATCTAATAATCCTATTGAACACCATATAAAATAGCGTTATTTTACAGCAGAGAAAGTTTATAATCGAGAGTACTCTTTATAGGATTTATGACATAAAAAAAGATATATCTTGTACTGAAACAGAATTTTTTTATTAAGGAACGACAGAGAGAGTTCTGCTGTTTTGTCCCCTTAGAAAACGAAATTGACATACGATTTATTAGATTGGGTTTGAGCTAACAGAATGGCAAAGATAAATAAAAAAAAAATGTTGTTTTCATATATATAGTCGTGCGCAAACCCATCTTTACAATTTGGAAAAAGAAAAACGATAACATTGCTGGAACACGGAACAGCTTGTAATTTTTGTATTATGCAAATAGTTTTCGAAATAATAACAGATAACGAGAATAATTGTCTTGACAAATGCACATTAAAAATCAGAAATACAGAATATTTCATTTGCGCACAATTACGCCTAAGTCTCGAGTTATTTGGACACTGTATAACACTGCGAAATCATTTTGCAATCATAATATATTCTTTTTATAAATTGCGTATGCGATTTTAATTATTTCAATTATAAAATACAGACGCAAGGAAGTTAGTTGCAGAACATAAAAGCCGCGCAAGAAAAATTTCGCAATGTTACGCCATTTGTATTTACGAACAACCAAAACCCTCAAATTTTAACGTCACAACATAAATCGATGTCCGTTATATAATGTCGAAAATTTTCTTCGTTCATATTTCGTTATTAATATATAGCAGTAATATTAATAATAATAACAAAAGGATATCATATAATACGCTGTTCGGATATGCCGTTTGAGCTAGAATTGGTTCCGCAATTTAATATAAACACAAGTACATAATAAGTTCTTTAACAAAACAGTAAAGTATGGGTGTAGTCGATAAACTGATATTGTTTTATATTTCAAACGAATTATACTCTTTTTTTTTTGTTTTTTTTTTGTTTTTCTTCTTTTTTGTGTTTCACATATGTATTGGAGATCTAATTCCAATACCATTAAGATCGAGCTGCGTATGTTATTCGAACGCGGAAAGATTGTTTGTCTGGCCGCTTAAATTTCCACGATGCGATCGATTCTTATTTCGTTTGTTGAGAATGTGTTTGCACGCAGCTCGCCATATTAACCAATGGAAATATAAATTCAGACGAAGATACGAGATCTATATACGATGTTCTGGTTAGAGAGCTCGTTCTCAAGATGTTCCCCTTCACTTTTACGATTTAATAAATCGTAGATATTAAGAAATAAGATTTACTGCCTCCCCTAGATGATCGAGGAGCACCCTCCGCATTCTCGCATGCACCCGGATGTTGACACATTTACTTCCGAAATACGTATTTCTACGTCGTACGAATTACATTCGCTTACTTTCATATCACAAGGGCATCCTTGTTATATATCCAAGATAAGTTACTGGAACCACACTTGGAGATATTTCATGAGCCAGACTAGAAGACGTGGTAATAAATCAAATACCAAAATAAAAAAAATTTACTTTGGCGACTTGCAAAATATGTCACGGAAACGTATATTTGTTAACTTATCTTTCAATATGTTTTAGAGAAGGATATGCGTTTGCAATTTGAAATATAAGAACGGCAAATTACCACGTTCTTCAGTCTGTTCATGTAACATTGCTAATCAATGTTTCCTCTTCTTCTTTTTTTTGTATTTTTAAGCCCACTTTTTTCTAAGTTTATATATTCACTTCGCATAAACATCATTCTTTAGAAAGAGTCAAATAAAGCACGTAATTTCATGTATATCAATAAACAAACGTAATATCTTTTCTCGTTTGCATAAAAAATATATATGTATATATATATATTTAAATATCATATTCCAAGGTAAATAGGAATTTAAATTTGAAAATAATTTTGACTAGAAAATTCATAATCGCTAAAATGTCTGTAAGATTTTAAATGAAAAGATTAAATCTTTATTAGCACGGGCTAGTTGACTCTTTCAAAAGTTGAATAAAATACATTTCGCAAAATAGATTCCATAAAATGGATCTATCGATGTTTCCAATTACAGCGCAATAAGACTAAGTTTTTCCCCCCCTTAGTCTCTGTAAGATTGCCAAAAAAAATTTCGAAATTGTTGTAAGCAAAATAAGAATAATAGAAGAAGCTAACAGAATAAAAGCAGATTTTCGTAGTTTGCAAACGGGAACGTTTCGAAGATTGTAATGGCGAAAGAATTAGTTCCATTAAACCCCATTTGCGTTTGTATATTAAGTACATATAATGTCAATTCGGAAATAGAAGAAAGGATATATGATCAAAATATTATCTTTTGCTTCAACGAGAGATAAGAATAATCTACCAGATAACAATGATGACGTATAATAAAGACTTACACTATGTAATAAACTTAACTATATGATAAAGACTTCGAACAATCAGAGTAAATTGAAAAATTGACAATTATATATTTGCTACGATTTGATAATTTATGAAATTTTTGTGTCAGCATTATCATAAAAATATTGTAATCGTAGTACTCTTTAAATGCATGAATAATTATATAGTTTTTCTTAGGCAACCAAAATTTTGATTTTATTATAGTGTTTTTTTTTTGTAAGTAAAACAGTTAAAAGTATATTATTATTGGATTTATTTTTCCAATTAGAGAAATTAACAAATGTAATCCAATGAACTGATTTAGAAAATTTTAAGAAATGGATATAAGCGTGTATCCATGACATTGCACATTATATAAAATCTTGTGATCCACGCGAATATCGGAAAGAAAATTTAAGAAATTAAGAGAAATGCGATGTGACAATAGATACAGGGCTGACATATTAACAATTTTCATTTCTGAAATGAATATACAAATTGACAGCGAATTGGCAAAAATATATTACATTTTAATTCGCTGCATATACGTTTACGTTATCTGATTTTTTTCTTCCAATACGTTTTCTAATATGCGATTTTATTGATCAAATAATAATATCGCCCCGTATTGATTTAATTAATCAAAATTGCATATATTACATCATAATCTAATATATAGGGTGTAACAGTCATGCGAAGAAGTATTTACAATATTTTTTTTACTCGAGCTATAGTTGTCACTTTATTCTTTCTTCCACACTGTTTTAATGTTTTTACATTCGTAATTTTATATGTATTGTACACTATATGTTTTATATATGTGAAAACGTTAAAACAATGTGAAAAAAAGAATAAAAAGTTATATTTCACATATATGACTTTAAAACTTGTATTTCTGAAAATTCAATTATAGATTTTAGAATCGCAAATGGAATATTTCGTCTTGTTTACATTTTTATTCGTCATATTGCGATAATTATAGCTCGAATAAAAAAATCATAAAGAACTTTCGATTTGAATTTGATTTGATCTGTAGAATTGTTTTAAATACTCGTATGACTGTTACACTCTGTATATTATGGTTCTCCATTTTATTATCTCGTTCAAGCAGAAGATAATAAGATTTTGACCAGAGAGAGGACATCGGATTAACATTATATGTATATCACCAAAAATTGGCAAAATTCTCACAGTATTAACACTGACTTTTCAATCTGTATTCAATAGATTTTTGTCTGCCAATATAGCAGTCACAACAGCAGCTAAATCGTGGTTAAAAGTTTTGTCAAATCATAGATTATCGAAAAAACAAATAAAGTAAATTAAGATCGAAAGACATACATATCGATTATAAGCACAGCAAGTCGTACCCAAACATTTTAATTATTGTGTCACTTTTCATTTTAATATTCTTTTTGTTATTATATGCAACTACGAATGTAAGAAAACAGCTAGAATAATAGAGCGTATCAGAGCATATCTGGGTTCGAATTTCCAAGATAATAGCATAAATAAATAATAAACAAAAATGATAATCGCGAGCTTCATTTAACGATTTTCCTTTCAAAGATATCGATAAGTATGTGATTTATGAAATATATAATATTAATAGAATCTCCAAAAATCTTCGCGAAATCTTGGATAAACACGTGCAGGAAAACATTATAATGAATATTACAGAATGGCGCAGGTATGTGGAATCGTAATATATGTGTCAAGTTGGTTACGTTTTGATGGAAAAATGCGAAACCAACGAATGAACTACTGTTGCGCCCAATAGTGTCGAAAATTTAGTACTAATTTTAGTTAGCATATGAAGTAACTTATATTTTTGTAGATTAAAATGAATAATCACTTGTCTGAATCAACACTCATCTTCAATGTTCAAACTTTGCAATATCACTTTTCTCTCGCATCTTTTACATGTGTCAGCAATTATTTTATCTCATTACTGTACATCTATTCTACAGTCTCCATGATAAGCTCACAATTACTGACACTGCGCAACTCTAAATACATTTTAAACTGTCTTCATACCGTTAATATTTCATTTAAAGACGATTTGTCTTAAACATGAAATATTTTGGTATCACCTGTATTATCATCTGTACGAATCTCGCATTCATAAACCTAAGTCAAATTGGCTGGTGGGCTTCAAATTATAAATTTACAGTCACGCACAAATAATAAATTTTCCATATGCCTACATATTTCCCTGCACGTATTTATCCGAGAGATCAAAAGAGAACAAAAAAAATTGCAGGAATTAATTACTTATATATCATTTACGACATGAAGTGTAGGCATGTAAAGCTAGGCATATGCGCAAAATCATACGCAATGTAAAAATAGGACGCATAGAGAATCTCGACATAGAATCTCCAAAAATCTTTATGAAGATATAATTCTTAAAGTTATAAGTGAGAATGGTATCATGATTTATATAAGACATTCATTTATCAAATTTAAAGACATCAGTTCAAAAATAGAATTTGTCACAGTATCTAATAATATTGTATTAAAGAAGCAGTTACAATTTTTTTGTAGTATTAATTTTTAAATAAAGGAATGCTTTGTACAAATTCAAATTTTTAATTATTATACACGAAAAAGATGAGAATTTATTTGTAAAACATACTAAGTGTATTAATAAGTGAGCCGAGTCATTATAATTGAGAAGCGAGCTTTAAATTTAATAAAAAATTGAAATCAGTTTAATATTTATTACAAAGTGAAAGGATGTTTAATAGTATTAAGACAAAACACACTGCTAAATGTTTAAGTATTTTATAGAGAAAGAATAAGTACCTCCAAAGAAGATTTTTGAAGATTCTACTCGATATTATCAATAACTTTGGCAATTATCTTATTTTTCATGAGAGATATAATAGTAATGCGCCCTACTCTTACATTGCATATGATTTAATGTGATGTTTAGTTTTACGCATTTACACTCGCTCCCTGCTTCCCATTATTCATTATATAATTTCCATAATTAATCCTTGCAGTTTTTTTTTGTTAAATCTCAGTCTCGATAGAATGCTGTTGCATGATTAAACGTAGACTGTGATTGGACATATACGTTATTATCAGCATCAGAATAGAACCTTTGTTTAATGGAGTCCACCAGCCAGTTGTTTATAAAAAATAATTATATAAAACTAGTCAATTGTACAACCTCTGATTCTCAATCACGGTACTGTAAAAAGAAAATCCAATTGTATTTAAAAAAAAAAAGAAAAGGAAAAAAAAAGCAAATTCTATCAATGAAAGAAAGGCAGGTTAAATATACAGAAAAACAAGATTGTTTTAACATTGACAAGTGATTTGAATTTCAGAGTATGACAATATTGACAGATAGCAAAATCAAGCCATGATCAAATATTACAACTGATATTTAATATTCCAAATTTTATTAGATTGCTAAGAGCAATTTATAGATGTATAAGATCTTATTAAAGTCTAAGGGCAATTTATATGTATATATATGCATGACAGTACAAAAGTAATGAGCATATAGATTAGTATGCTGCACTCAGAGATTGGCCGATTTCTTTTCTCTAAATTATACATGCCCTTTTTCTTCATTGTATTAGGTGAAAACAGAAGCAAAAAAATATTGGAAGAATGAAGCTGTTGTATAAAAATCTTCTATTAAAACGATGTTGTGTGTATTCGCATGTAGTATTTACAATTATGATAAAATGCAATGATTGATTATTATGTTATTCACATATTTGTTTACATATTGTGCATCTTGATAATGGCTTGACTCTGATTTGTTTTAGCTTATGTACATTTAAATGTATTTATATACAAAGAAATGACTCACACCAACATTCGCACGTCGCTTCAATCACTCAGCTCACTTATTACGCATGCTTAGTATGTTTTATTTACAAGTAAACTTTCATCCTTTTCTTGTTTAATACAATGATAATTGAAGTTTTCAATTTCTGTTTGTACAGAGCACTTCTTTATTTAAATCGTTTGCAGCACTGTTTTGTCTTTAATACACTGTTTTGTCTTTCACCCCTTCACTGTGACAAATTTCACTTTCAAACTAAGTTCACTCTTTCCATTGAGTTTGAAGCATAACTATGTATGCTTTACATAAATGAATCACGATCACACATTCTTCTCACTTAAAACTTTTTGAGCGCTTTTTGTAAAGCTTCATTTGCAACAGAGTATCGAAACTACTTGGACACGTTACCTTCTTCCATACTATTATTGTCTTCTGGTCTCGCTACATACAAACTAGGATCTATCACCTTTGGGATAGGTTTAATTTCTGTTCCAAGCTCTTGTTCGATACGGTGTAAATTGAAGCGATCCTCGTACGTGATTAGGTTAATTGCTATACCTAAGTGGCCAAATCTTCCAGATCGGCCGATTCTATGCAGATATGTCTCTGCCATTTTCGGAAAGTCGAAATTAATTACGACATTCACAGCTTGAACATCAATACCGCGGGTAAATAGATCACTGCTCACCTGCAAAAAAAATTGCATTTGAGAATCAAATATTAAGTTTGAATGTTAAACATTATTATAGATAAATTAAATTATGGAATTTATTTTAGTATTTATTTGTATCAGAAAAAAAATGTGTATGTATGTATGTATGTGTGTGTGTGTAATACACTTGTATAAATAAAATTATAGTCACATATATTAATCAACTTACGAGATTTCGGCATAATCCTGCACGGAAATCATGAAACACACGATTGCGGTGCGCCTGCGCCATTTTCGCGTGTATATAATAACAGCAATATCCAAGATCTGTTATTTTTTTAGCCAATAATTCTACGCGTTGCGTCGAATTGCAGAAGATTATGCTTTGCGTTATTTGCAACTATAAATATAATAATACATTTATGAATATCTAAAATTTTTAAAAATACAATGTATTAAATTAAATTAAACATTAAATGCTGTCTTACTTTCGAGAATAACGTGTTAAGGCAGTGAACTTTTTGTCGTTCCTGTACAAAAGCGTAATATTGTGTTACGCCTTTTAAAGTCAACTCTTCCATTAAATTAATCTCATATGGATCTCTCAAGTGTTTCTCCATAAATTGTTTCACAGTCAGAGGAAATGTAGCTGAATACAACAAAATCTGACGTTCATGTGGCAATCTAGAAGCAAAATAATACAACTAATAAATACCATAAATCATGAATCAATGTATAAACAATATGATTATTTTTAATAATTAACGATAATAGCATATTTTAAGCAGTCAAATCATAATATTAGTAAAAAATATCATCAACATGAATCATGAGAATAATAATTAGAAAAAATAGCACAAATCTAAATCTAAATTTTGATCAAGAATCAATAGGCGCGTTTAGCAAAGAAGATCACTAATGATAATCGTTTAGCCCTTATTTTTAGATTCAGTAAATCAGCGTTACAGATTATGGCACACATTATCTCTACTGAATGCCACCAATAAAAGTATCATTGATTGATCAGTTTAGGGCTTCTGGAGAAATATGAAATGACGAAATATATCCATTCAAAAATTCATTTTAAAACAATTATACAAAATATATTGCATTTAAATTATAAATAATCAATGTTAATTTTATTCAAAATGCTTAAATTTAAAATCTGATTGAGATGGATAAAAATAAAAAAAATCTATGTATATTTAAATATTTATATCTTCCAATTTTTTTTTATAATTCTTTTTTTTACAAACCTTGATATGACATGATCCAACATTCCTTTGAAGTCTTGTGACAGCAGTTTGTCTGCTTCATCTAAAACTAAAATTTTACAATGCTCCATATTTGCCACATTCTTATCCATTAGATCAAGAATCCTTCCTGGCGTTGCAATTATTACTTGTACTGAAAAAATATTACACATTTATTTATTACATGTGCAAACTCATTTAATTCATTTGTAAATTTAAAGTTTTTTTAAATCTTACCTTTTTGATAAATCCTCATAATGTCGTCGCGTAAGTTAGTTCCTCCAGTGGTGACCATAACCTTTATATCCATGTGTTTTGCAAGCTCGATACAAATTTGTGATGTTTGTAATGCTAATTCTCTTGTAGGTACAATCACCAATGCTTGAATTACTTCTCTCCTTGGATCAACCTAAAAGAGCAAATAATATGGTATTAAGAAAAATATAACATCTAAATATTCTTTTTTAGATTAATACAATGATTATATATACTTGTTCCAACACTGGAATTGAATATGCTCCAGTTTTGCCAGTTCCATTTTTTGCTCGTGCCAAGATGTCTTTACCAGAAAGTGCAATGGGAATACTAGCTTCTTGGATTGGTGATGGTTTCTCCCATCCCTTCTCAAAAATCCCCATTAATAACTCGCGTTTTAGGCAAAATTCTTCAAATTCGTTACCACGTGTGTCAGTAACATCCTATAAGAGAGTTATGTTTAAAGGTACATTATTAATCAGAAAAAACCATTTAAACATTCTCATAAATTTTAAACAATAATAAAATTAAGTTTTAAAAGTTAATTGATATCTTTGAAATCTAAATTCGTATGTTAAATTTGAAAATATAATATGAATAATTTATTAATTTTTTAAATAAAACTCTCATAAAACTTACACTTGTTTTAATTCTCTTATCCTTTGGTGGAATTTTTAATTTGGCTTTCCAACCTACATCATCCATTTTATCTATTTCCGATTTGTTAGATAAACCAGAATTCAACATGTGATTAGAGTTTATATGCGTTTCGATCATCATTCTGGAAATATTGCAGTATTTTTTCTGGAAAGAGAAAAAACAAAAAATACCGATAAAAAAAAAAGAAATAATTTGTAGTTATATATCAGCAAGAATTATTACATCTTAATATATTTGTAAAATATACATTTTTAAAAATTCACAAAATTTTGTGCCACTTGTATTATAAATTTATAAAATATCATAATATATAACTCTGAAGCTCTAAAGACAATATTGGAAAGCATTTACCAAGTTTTTATGTTAACATCTGAATAGAGAGCCAGGAGAACAAGACCAAACAAAATTGACCTACAATGACTGTATGCCTATAGGTAGTGTTCCGTTATAAATACATTCGAATGTGCTAAGTGTTTTTGCATGTTTGGATGTACAAGAGAGGCATATGAATACTTTTCTAAATAATACAGTTAACTATATTACAAAAAAATTCGATTTCTTTATCCTTTATAGCTTTCAATAGATGTAAAACTTACATAATTAAACGTAAGAATTTTTTAACAATCATCTAAGATATAATTTGATAGATCGTTATTTTAAGAAAAATCAAAGATAAAATAAACTCTTGCTCCTTAAAAAATTAAGGAAGAAGAAAAAAATCTCATTAGTATTAACAAGGACACTTTTTCCTAAATGTAGGATATAGGACGTTACTTATACAAAGGAACATCCGCATTTTTCTGGAGCTCGTTACATACATCAAAATGAGACAAAATATTTAAACTGTCTCGAATTTGAGCGAACGATTATACGAACGAAGCACGAAACAACAAAGGAAAACAGCAGCGTATATTTGACCAATCACGAGCGTCCATGATTAACGATAGCTGATACGTCGTGCAGGCAAAACAAGTTTGCGAATTTCAAACGCGTAACGTTCGAATCGTCGATAAAGGCAGACTCGTGCAATATGCGTTACAACGAACGCTATATATGTATATGCCGCGATTTATTTCCCGAAAAAATTTTCATGCACACACGCGCACGCACATGCGTACGTAGCTAAGGTCGTCTTCTCCCGAGTAAATCCGTCGGGATCTCCTCCGCGTTTCGAATCGAGCCGTCGTTAACGACGGAAACGAACGCGATACCGTTAGACCCCCGAAGACCAAACTAGACCCTCGGAGACGCGCGGCGCGCGTCGCGACGCGACGCGACGAAAACGTCGACGAGGGGTGCGACGATCGCGGGCGGGCACGTCGCCCGGGACGGGCGACGACGGCGTGTTCCTTACCTCGAAAACGGATGGACGTCGATACCGTGTGTGTGCGCCTCGAGCACTCGGATCGGTGGGAGACAACACGCCAAAATGGCCGTTCTTCCCCCAATGTCAATGGATTTCGTCTCGACTTCTCGCAGCGCCAGTGACTGCGTCGGGGCACCGTAGCCGTTCGCGATGCGATGCTGCGCTTTTTCCTCTTCTACCGCTCTGTCAAGCTCGCCGTTCGCGCTACGGGGGGAAAAAAAAGAGTTCTCGCGTGTGTGACGCGCGTGGGCCCGACTCTCAAAGTCTTTTCGTCTTGTACGTCTCGTGATTTGCGCTTCCGTTTGCAACTCGAAATTCCGAACTAACGCTGACTAATGCACTGCGTCGAATGCCAGCGACGATTATTGCTTGTTCGGTATACACGGTCCGTACCATGAAGGGCCGAAAGGTACCTAGATGCGAAACTAGCACGGTCGGACATTTCAAGGCACGGTTCTCATGCTTCGCGATGATTCGTGGACAATTTGACGGGAGAACACTAGCGTCTCGCGTCAGCCAATCGTGTGACTCTTAATCGCGTCCACGTGGTTCGTACAGATACGTACAGATCAAATCGCGCGCGTCCTCGAAATAATTCAAATTATATATCGAATGTTTTATGGATGGGGAAATGAATGTACGATTTCAATGACATCAAGGCTGTTTCTATATTTCGAATTCAAACGCGTATTATCAATTAAATGATAAAATTAATAAATATAAGATTAAATTTAAATTATGAATTATGTGTATTTGGATTGTGTGTTGCAAAGTCATCGGACAAGTGTTAGAAAAACCGGAAAGATGTAAAAGATAATTGGCATAAAGTTCTCTCAAACAACAGAACATGGCATACATAATGTAATATATTATAAAACTTTATATGTTAATACATCATATTGTTAAGAACAACTTTATTACTTTATATTTACTTTATATTTACTTTATATTATTTACTTATCATATTATTTACTTTATATTACTTCATATTATTTTATATTAACTTTATATTTACGAACAAGGAAATTCCTTCTTTTGGGATATACGATATTTGCGACAAGCCTCCGGACAATGACGTTCCAAGTAACGTCTTTGCGAGAAAGCTTTAAAACATACACCACAGCGCCACTGCCACTGATGATGATTACGTGTCCTTTGATGAGCGCGCAAATTAGAACTGTAAAATATATGACGTAAAAATTAATCAATCGTATAATAATGCCTCTCAATAATTAGATTTTTATTACTATTAAAATTAGATTTTAATTATTTTGAGGCTAGCACTGATGAAATAGGATGAAGTTAGATATATAGAAGATGTCGAATGAAAATAAAAATTTAATTTAAAAATTAAAAATAAAATAAATCTGGAGCAAAACGTTGTTTATAGAATTAAATTTTTAATAAAGAAAAATATCGAGATTTTTAATCTGTCCAAGTTTATATAAGACTAAATAAAATATAAGATAAAACTCGTGAAAGTATACTTTAATACTTATAATCGAGTACATGTCATTAATTCAAGGCTTCTAATTTTAGCGAGATCTTATTCTCGTCTCTGTTTTTTACGTACCGATCTGCAAAAGATTTGTGGCAAACGGGACACTCGAAGGGCCGCTCGCCTGTGTGAAGACGCAAATGACCCTTCAACACCCACGGTCGATCAAAGCTCTTACAGCAATACGGACAATAATGCATCGTTTTATTTCTCTTCCAGGATTGAGCGTTCTCTTTAACAGACGTCTTATTCTCGGCGACGTTGATCGGTTCGTGCTTTTGTTTCGGCATCAGATACAAAGCCTGCGAGAGCGCTTGCGTTTCGGAGCCGTTGATCACGACTTTCTGATTTATCATCCCATTAAGCTTCCCTGGATCCATTATCTTCGTTGCTCTTAATGATTCTTTCGCATTACAGGAGGATTGAGAGGCGTTATCGAGCAATATCGTGGACACTTTCCCTGAATCGATTGTGTTTACAACGTCGATCGGTGGAGCATCCTGGCGAATATTTGCAAAATTTCGATCCGTATTTAAGCCCGTGTCAAACGTGGCATTATTAACTTTATGGAAGCTGTATCGAGTTACAATGGGAAGTCCTGAACAAGTCCAGATATTGCTCGTCTTAGACGTTGCATCCTTTGTATGATTTTTTCGTTTGAGATCCGCGGACGGCGGTAACCATGAAAATTCGGTCTCTATAAAGATCGATTTTCCGTTAGATGCGTAAAGAGGCACAATGCTTATTAGTTTTTAGCTTTAAATATCCTATAAATCTTTATTTATAATTATTTATAATATAATTATATTTTTAAAATATTATTTTAAACGCGAAAGAAAGTAATTGGAAAATAAACAAATTGATCCTTGTAAAACAAATATTTTTTTACTTTGTTATTAGTTATATATAGATCATAATGTATTGTCATAATATTAGTTATCCAAAATGCTTGAAAGGTCTATACAAATTCATAAATATTTCTTGATATCCATTGAAAATAATCATGTACAATAAAAATTAAAAAATAAATTTTAAACATTTTTATTTATTGATTAATATCTTCAAAAAATTTTATTATTAAAATATCGATAATAATCAAAATGATCCATATGTAATTTTTAAAAATTAAATAAAGTCGATATAGAAACTTATTTTACACAAAATTTTTATTCCTCATTGAGATTTCTTAATCAAATAATATAAAAATTTCATATAATATAAAATAAATATAAAAGTTTAAGAACTCGTTTTTTATCTCTAATGAAGAAAAATTAATTTTTTCTCTCTAATAATAAATAATTAAAAATTATAATCGTATATATATTATGCATATATAATATCTACATAATGTTATAAATATTTATACAATTTATAAAAAAAACTTTTAGTGTGTTTCCTTTGATAATGAATTTATAGCCCTTGGAAATATCACGCGAAAATAGGAGATAAATGGCATGATCAGTAAGAAGAGTGTTTATTATTGTGAGAATAGCCAAGGTTGAAGTAACGGTCACACAGACATTTTATAATTTTAGAATTGGTATATGTCAAGATATCCATAACCATAGATGAGATTTGTCTTTCCGTTCGTGCATGTATTAGGACCGAATCGTAATGATATACTGGGAAAGATACTGTAAAAAAAAGTATAAATACCTTCGTTTGAATCATCTGTTCTATGGTATCGTACCATTGACTTTATCAAACAACGTGGCATTCTTCTTGAGATAATAAACTGGACCTGCCTATTATTTATAAAGAATGTTAAACTGCTAACTACAACAGCAATATAGTAGTGCCGTGTATTCCACCGGCATTTGTTTTTCGCCAAGCAGTGGCGTATTATTCAATGATTGTTAAAGTACTTGATAAATAATTAGAATGTTAATATATAGTATATATATAATAAATATATAGTAAATAATATATAATAAATATATAGTATATAATATATATATATATATATAAGTATATAATATATAATAAATATATAGTAATTAATATATAGTAATTCTCTTTTTTCTTTATAAATTATTCTCTCTTTTTCGTATTACTATTAACAAATTATGATCTTTTTTTGCTAACATTCTAACGAGAAGATACAATTAAATCATATAATTTAGATAATACATTTGTAAAATGAAAAAATTAATATGTAATGTAATCAGAAATATTGCTTCTACCACATGATATTCAGTGAATTTAAATTTATGATTTTTAAATATTACAGAACATTTATTATTATAATTCGATTTTTATATATATATTTTCATATATCCAATTTCTGACAAAAGAAATATCTAGTAGAATTTACATATTAAGAATATTTTGTCATGTGTCTATTTACGAGATTTCCATAACTTTCCTATTGGTCGAGAGACGACCTTTAGTCTCTTGATAACATTCGTAATGGAAACAAGGATATGAAGAAACCTTGAATTTGAAGCAAGCGTCTCAGAATCGGTTCGTCTATCGTCGCGATCAGGTCAAAACGTCTATCTCTTTTCTCTTCTTCATAAATATAAAAAATACGTGAACATTACATGTGTACATAAGAAGTTTCATTTATCATGGTGAGTTTTTTCAAAATACATTTTTATCTTATTGAACTTATATGATGCAACTTTCTTTTCTTCTAATATAAATGCTTCAAGTTATGTATATATATATATATATATATATATATATATATATATATATAATTTATGATTAAATGCAACAACTTTTGTAATTTAATTACATTTATATTTTATACAATATTTTAATTAATTTAATCATACATAAAAGATATTTTTAAATCTATTTTTTATACTCATTGTAGGTCTAAATACTATCCTACATATAGATATTTTATTCACACATATATACAAATTTTACATACACACACACACACATATAACGATATATATGTGCATATTATTGTCCAATGTTTTTTTCGATAATATTTTACTTATTGCGAATATAAAGTGTAAAGAAAATATTAACAAATAGCTTGACTTGAAAAAAAATTACATTAGCTTAATTAAATTTTAATTACTTTTAAATATATTTTCTTATATAAATAAATTAAATTGAAATAAATTATAATATGAAATATATAGGGTGAGTCAATTAAGACCGACACTCCAAATAACTTCTACAATTTTAATGATAGGAAAAAATGTTTGAAGTAAAAATTGATTGTTATCATTTTTGAGGAAAATGTTCCTCATAACATGATTGCCTCCTTGATAACAAGCAATTTTTACTTCAAACATTTTTTTCTATCACTAAAATTGTAATAGTTATTCGGATGGCCGTCTTAAGTGACTTACTCTGTGTATATATATATATATATATATATATACACACACACATATACAGGGTGTTTCTGAATAAGTGCGAAAAATTTTAAGAGATAATTCTTTGTCGAGAATTAAGAGAGGTTTTTCATATAAACATATACCCCTACATCCCTCCCCGAAGAGTTACACACATTCCTCCAAAAAAGGAGATAAAAATGAAGTTTTTATTTTTTTAAATATATATATATATATATCAATTTATATCGAAAATTTTGGATAATAAGATGTATATATACGATATATTTACAATATATTTGAATTTTTAAATAAATTTGTACAACAGCTAAGTACACCAGCTACTTATATTTTAATTCTGCTTTCATTTCAAAAAGTGCGTAATAAATATGCATATTTATATATTTGAAAATATACGTATATATATTTATATAATATCATCAGTGAAATAATAGTTGGGAAAGAATGTGACTTATTTACAAAATAAAATTTTGACGTTTTCTTTTGTAGATGATGCCACGTATTGTGGGCTTGCTTATGTTTAGTTCCTTGTATTTTTATTGTTATGGCTGGTATGGTAAGTTAATATCCCCGTTTTAGTTTAGAAAAATTTATATTTATGAATAAATTTTTAATATACATTTTTGTGCTCTAAGCAGATGAGTCTTATTTAGAGGAATTCTCTAGGGAACACTGCGATAAACCTGAGTGGTTTCAATGTGATAGTGGCCAGTGCGTAGCATTTATATATCAATGCGATGGAGATAGAGATTGTTGGGATGGATCAGATGAAAAAAACTGTAACAAAAATTTTACTGTGAGTATTATATAACTCATATAAATTTTATTTTTTGTGCCACGTATCTTCTAATTTTTATTTACTTTAAATTTCTGAAAATGTTTCTTAATTTATCATGTTTGAATAGTTTTTATATACTACTTGCAATTAGATTACATGTATATTTTTAATACATCACAATCTCTTATCTTAAAATTTGAAACAGTTTCATAAAAATCCTTATTATTTTATCTGTAGACTACATATTCGTTATTTATCTAATCATATTCTTTATCCAAAAATATAGTAAAATTTATTCTTTTCAAATATTTCGCAATAATAATTACTTATATAAAAAAAAAAAAAAAAAAAATATATATATATATATATATATATATATATATATATGTATATATACAGAGTACGGATAATTTTTGACTTATCCTCGTTCATGACATAATATTAAATTAAAGAAAATATAGACAACAGCATTTATTTTCTAAATTTTATTCGGATATATAACTTAAGTGAATTTTATAAATGTTGCAAATGTTACTTTTACAAACAAAGCTATTGTTTTAATGATATGAAAATTGAACTTTCTGTTGTTAAAAATATAGAGAATATATATATATATATATATATATATATATATATATATATATATTGTTATTCTCTCTTTTATTTATCAATAGAAAGTTCAATTTTCGTTATCATTAAAATAATAGTTTTGTTTGCAAAAGTGATATTTGCAACATTTATAAAATTCGCCTAAATTATGTGTCTGAATAAAATTTAGAAAATAAATATTGTCTATATTTTCTTTAATTTAATGTCCTGAACGAAGATAAATTAAAATTATCCGTATTCTACTTTTACAATTTATTAAGACTACAGTGGAGAACTTATAGGCATATCATTTTATATATTCTACTTGTTTTTCAATGTATTTGGTCCAGTGTTTCACAAATTTGTTTAAGCCTTCAGAAATAAGGATTGCGATATCAGCCATGCATGCACATCACGTGTTTCACATATTAGTGACATAGGAACTCAACGATCTATTGTTGCTTATACAGTTGAAATACTTCAAAATTTGGAATTTGAAGTTGACCACCTATCATATAGTTTTAATCTTGTTCCTTCACATATCATCCTTCACTTATCATCTCTTTGGTTCACTCAAAAAAGCTTTAAGAAATTGTCTATGACCAAAGCGGATGTGCCAAGACTTTAAACTTCAGTTTTTAAAATATTTTAATTGTATAAGCTGTAACAGGTGGTCAATTTTCCATAGACCAACACGTGAAAGACATAGTGGCAAACAACACAAAAATATTTTTTTGAGACATAAACAAACTGGAATGCTCGACCAAATGTATTAAAAAAGGGGATTATGTGGAAAAATAATGTCTGTAAAGAGTTCTTTATTATTGTTGTAATAAACTGTAAAAATAGAATGTAGAGATAATTTTTGATATATCTTTATATATTATAATAAGTAAGTATACAACGATATAATATCAAATAAAATAGTTTCTTTCTGTGCTTTCAGATTTCATATCCTCACTACATAATATGCGCCACAAATGAATTTAAATGCAAAAATAAAGATTGTATACCGGAAGGGAAGTTCTGTGATACAGTAAAGGATTGCAGTGATGGAAGCGACGAGTATGATGGTTGCGTAAATGAGGTGAATAAATTGACATCATTTTTTTGTGCGTTATCATGTAGCATTTATCTATTTATCATATTTGTTTTGCATTTTTGTAATTATAATATATTTTAACTTTATTTTTATCGCAACAGTTAAAATGCGATGACAAATTTCGATGTCAAGATAAACATTGTATAAGGAAAGATTGGGTTTGTGATAATAGAAAGGATTGTCCCGATGGCAGCGATGAAAGCAATTGCGGTAAGAGAGAGAATTTGTATAAATATAAATTATTAATGATATAATAGAAATATAAAGATTAAGTCTTGCTATCCAAAAGAAAATTTTTTTTAAATGCTATATTTTTTTAGACAATAAGACGTTATCTGCAAGTGATTGTAAAAATGCATATGATCGATTCTTATGCTTAAATGAACGATGCATATCTCTTAATGCAGTGTGTGATGAAAAAAACGATTGTGGCGATGGATCAGATGAAGATCACCGTTGTAAGTATGATATATTAATATAGTTTTAATTATTGCTTTTATTGTATATATTATTTATTATTTATATGTTATATATTATTTATTATATATTATATATTATATATATATATATATATATATATATATATATATAAAGAGAGAGAGAGAGAGAAAGAAAGAGAGAGAGCCTTCTAATACTTAACATTTCTTAACATGTAATGTAATCATAATTTGTTATAAAATTTTTTATTAATTAACTTTTTTTCTTTTTTTCAGGTAAAATACCTTGCACATTGTTAAATTGCAGTGACAATTGCAAACAAACACCTGATGGACCTAAATGTATCTGCAAACCAGGTTATAAAATTCAAGATACAATCACTTGTATAGGTAAATTTCTGATGAACAAAAGCAATAATCGTACGTGGATTATAGCGAAGATTATTTAACAATTTTTTATAGATATCGATGAATGTCAGATTTATGGCATATGCGATCAAGGATGCGTCAATACGGTAGGATCGTATAAATGTACCTGCGAAACAGGTTACTTCATGCAAGATGATATGAAAACATGCAAAGCTACGACAAACAATGGTGAACTAATTTACATATACAAGTGATAGGACAAATATTGATTTATATTAGATTTTATAAAAGTACGAATTTTTTAACTGAAATTTAGGTGGCGAGGCTACGTTGATGTTCTCTATAACAACGGAGGTTCGCGCAATATATCTCGATTCTAAAATATATTTTACAGCTGCGAAAAACTTAAGTCATGTTTCCAGTATCGCTGTAAATGGAGATTACATCTATTGTTCGAACCGTTTTAAAGATTTCCAAACAATTGTAGCGAGCACTATTATTGAAGGAAAACAAGAAGCCATTGTTACACAAGGTAAGTGCTTTATTAATAATTAAGTTTTTGCAAAGTATTCATAGAAATAATTTTCATAGTATATATCATAGTATATATCATAGTATATATTAATAATTAGTAGTATATATTAATTAGTAGTATATATTATTTTAGAAAATAATTTTTTAAACATTTAATTTTTTTCTCAAAGTAAAATAAAAGATATGATTATTTTATTTGTTAACTCACACACACACATAATTAAAAAAAGCGAGCTAATTAAAAATATAATAATAACATATAAGATATTATAATAAAAATATAAGAAGAATAAATATGATAGACTAAATATCATGTGTTTCTTTTTATCAAATAATTATTTGGTAAACCTTTACTTTAACTTACCCATCTCCAATGACTTTGACCTTGACCTATGTTGTCAAGGTCACTACCCTGAATGACCTCCAAAAAGTTTTAGCCATCGGTCATTGTTTATTAAAAAGTTAAGGTTAAAAAGTTAAGGTCAAAGTCAAGGTTAAAGTCATTAGAGGTGAGTAAGTTAAAGCAAAGATTTACCAATTATTTATATATCTGAAAAATTACAAATAATTTTTTTATTATATGTTCCAAATTTTACGTATTTTTTTTATAAATAAGGTTTGGACTCGGTATCGGGAATAGCCGTGGATTGGATTACGGGTAATATATATTTTACCGATGATGGTAACAAGCATATCGGGATTTGTAACGCTAATGGCACGTATTGTACCATATTGATAAGTGAGCAATCTAAACCGCGAGGAATCGTTCTATTACCAATTAAAGGGTAACTATATTTATCATAAAATTATATATTCAAATTCCTATTATAAATAAATTATATAAATAATGAATGGGATTATATATATACTAATACGAAAATATTAAGATTATGTATATTTATTTCTATATTTATAGAATAATGTTTTGGTGCGATGTGGGTTTCCCACATATTGGAATAGCTGAAATGGATGGCAAAAACAGTAGCTCATTTATTACTGATAACTTAGAATGGCCCGTCAGTTTAACTATTGACTATCCGAATAATCGTTTATATTGGTTGGAAAAGAAGAAAAATGTAATCGAATCAATACGCTTAGACGGCACCGATCGAAGAGTCAGCGTTTTTATATATTTTTTTCTATTATATAATTAAGATGTAACTTTTAAGATGTAACTAAAACTATAACAGAAAATATTTGTAATTAAATTATTTGCAGGTTGTATTGGACGATATAATCCAATCTCCATATTCTTTGGCGGTTTTCGAAAATAAATTATATTGGAGCGATTGGCACGAAAATACGATACAATCTTGCGATAAATTTACCGGAAAGGATTGGAAAATCATAACTCACACATTAACCAAACCTTATGACATACATATAGATCATTCGGCAATAAAACCCAAAGTATATACATCATTTTTGTTATTATTTTTTTCATTGCAACAGAATCGGTGCGTAAAATCTGTGATTATTAATTTTCAGATTCTAAATCCATGTCATCCTAATCCATGTTCTCAATTATGTATGTTGAATCGAGATAAAGGCTATACATGTGGTTGCACTATAGATAAAGAATTGAAAGCCGATAATCATACGTGTCGAGGTAAATCTGTTGCGAAAAAATCTGTAATTTAAAAAAAGCATATTAGATTTGCAGGACATATTAACATTTGTACAATACATTTATACAAATATGTATATGTGTGTACACGCACATGTTATTTAATATCATATCATGTTTATATGTTAGCAAAGCTTTATTATTACTAAGTTTTATATTTCCAAATTAACATAAATACAATTTCAGAAGTAAAGAAGGAGCAGCACCTTATTATCATCATGGGAAATACATTTATAGATTATTTTCACAACTTTTTGGGAAAGCCAAAAATAACTACGAGTACTACCTCAAGATTTATAACTGCAGCAACTTATGATTCACTTACTGGTATCTTATAAGATTCTTATGAGAAAATTTATAACATTTATAACATTTTTATACTAATTTTTTTTCTTAAAATTAAAATTTATTTAGGCACTATAATTGCAAGTGATAAACATACGAATTATATCATTCGTTATGATCCAAATAGCGGCATTACTGAAAATCTTATACCGTTCAACAATGCAATATTGGGAGGAATAGCATTTGATTATATTGGTAATAATTTATATTTATCGAATAAAGAAGACCAAACTATCGAAGTACATAGCTTGACAACCAAAACGAAGACGGTCTTTTATTTTGAGGATCGACCTTGCAGTATTGTTTTAGCGCCTGAAGAAGGGTATGACATTTCAAATTGTAAGATTAGATTGATTATCAAGGTTTTTATAAAATGATAATATTAATATATAATATAATATTTTGATTATTATAGCATAATGTTCATCGTATTCAATGTAAAATATTCAAGATTATATACACCGTCGTATCGTTTAGAAAAAATGAAAATGAATGGAATCGGCCCGCGAAATTCAATTAACACAATTAGGAATATGGAGTATACAGAAATGTTATTGCATTATGACACAGCTAAAAAAACACTTTTTGTGACTGATTTTGGTGAAATTATGTCATATCAAGCTGAAAGTTTGTATTTTAGCTTATTTGATAAATATTTAAGTTTTGAACCTTGATTCTTAAATTTTTATATGTAAATATATGTATATATGCGTTTATTTTATTAAAAACATATCAAGAATAAACTATATTTTGATAAACTATATTTTACATTTTAAAAATAATATCATGTATTTGTGTATAATATTTAATTATGAAAGGACAAATTTTTTCAAATATTATAGAAATAATATTGAATTTTTAGATCGATATCTCGTTCATAACGGATTCTTTTCACTTGCGAGTATTACAACTGCCGGAGATGATATATTCTGGACGAAACCCGACTCTAATGTATTGTATAGCATAAATTATAAAAGTAATAATAGATTCTTTAACCATGTTGCATTACGTAAGTTTATTTAATCTTTTAATGAATATTAAAAAATATGCATATACATGTATAGAATAATTAATTAGCAAAATAAATACTTGTAGGTATGCCTGTAAGTACAGAAATTCCACTTGTGGTAGCTTTGCACAATATTGTTACACACAAGGAGTACGGTTGTCAAAAAAATAATGGAAATTGTTCACATGTGTGTTTGCCTTCCTCTGCTACTTTATTTGTAAGTGTGTACAAACTTCAGATGTGGCAAACATTCGACGATTATAACACAAACATCTGATATACAATTAAAACATTGTTATTTTGATCATTTCATCTATCTGATGCGATGCTATTTGTCAAAGAAAAGAGGATGTTATGTAATATTTTACGCAATTACTTCCAGATTTGTGCTTGTCCTCCTGGAATGATGCTAAGTGCGAACAATCGTACATGTACCTTGCAGTCTGCGTGTCGTACTGATGAAATCAAATGCAGCGAACATGACATCTGCATAAACCAACATCAGTGGTGCGTTTAACTGATTTTTTCTATATGTATAATCTATAAACAAGTTAAAATAGTAAGTTATATAAATTATCTGAAAACTTACATTTTCTGTATATAATACAATTAATCGATATGAACGATTTATGACATATTAATTTAATTATTCGCGGAATCATGAAAATATGTTATCTTGTATCTCAAATAATTTTTTTAAATAAAAAAAAATTTTAATATTATAATATTAATAGTTTAATAGTTTATGATATTTATAATATGGATGTTTTATAATGTTTTACATTTTTTAAATCTTTTGCTATTTATTTAGGTGCGATGGTAACATGGACTGTCCAAACGGTGAGGATGAAGCGAGCTACTGCGGTGAGTCTGGCATTTGCGAGAAAGATCAATTTATGTGTAAAGATGGTACGTGCATCAATTCAATGGATCGTTGCAATTCGAAGTACGAATGCCCTGATAAATCGGACGAGGAGGATTGTCCTGTGCTGCAGTGCCACAGTGGTAATTAGAAATATAATGACAAATTAATTACACCTGAATAAATTCACGATCTTTTTCTTTGTCGATCGCATCAATTTTACTATAATTATACTTGTATGATCATTTAATTATTTTTTATATCTCTTAGATGAATTTCAATGTCATGATGGAACTTGCATATCGAATTCCTTAGAATGTGATGGGCATAATGATTGTTTTGATTTTTCCGATGAAATAAATAATCATTGCAATGAGCGTACGTGTTCTCCGAATAAATTTATGTGCAAAGATGTGAGAAATTGTATACCAAAGGAATGGGAATGCGACGGAGAGGTGGGTTACAATTATTTATATTTAGTACAACCATAATTTGATTTATTCAGTTACTTGATTTACTAATTTTTCATTTTGTACAACGAATTTTATAATTAATTTAAATATAATAATTATCAAAAATTATTGTGAAAATAAAATGGAAAGAAATAAATAAAATATTGAAATATCTAATTTTTTAAATCAGAATTAATTTTAAAGTTTATTGATTGGTTCTGATCGCAATCTATTAATGTCATTTTATATAATCTTACGTGATCATATTTAAGCGAGATTGCTCGGATGGATCGGATGAACTCGGGGAATGCAGCGTAAACATCTGTGGCGACGGAAAATTAAAATGTAATAATGGTCGTTGCATATCATCTTCATTGAAGTGCAATGGCATCGATGATTGCGGCGATGAGTCTGACGAGAAATATTGTTTGAACGAAAAATCTATTAATTGTACCGATGATAAATATTTATGCTTCAACACTGATATATGTCTCCCGAAGAAAGTAAAGTGAGTGGATTCTTTTAAAATGTATTAGATGATTGCCCTGTGAAAATTTACAAACAAATATTTAAATTCATATACTAATATTTGATCAATTCGTAAAACTATTTTCTGTTCTCTAACAGCATTATTAATTTTAAGTAACAAACTTTGTTGTGCAGACTATCCATTTTTTAAATTCTTACATAAAAGACTATACAATATTAAATATTATTTATACTATTCATACTTGTTTCTATTACAGATGCAACGGTGTTCAAGATTGTCCAAAAAACGACGATGAGCATCATTGCACATATTGTTTCAAGGATGAATTTGCCTGTGATAATGAGAAATGCATTCCGCAGAGCTGGGTATGTGATAAAACCGATGATTGCGGTGACAAATCAGACGAGAAGGACTGTGATGGTAGTAAGTGGAGGAAGGTCAATGTTAACACATCAAACATGTGTGAAGAATTTAAATGCACTACGGGCATTTGTCTATCATTCGACAAAGTATGTGACGGTATTCGAGACTGTCTGGACGGCAGTGATGAAAATGGATTATGTAGTATGTAGCTAATCTTTGTTGCACTATTAAAATTCTCTATCCTTGTAAAAAAATGTCTTTGATAAACAATTTAGTAAAATATGTGGAGCATTTTTATCTTTGAAGAATTTAAAATTTAAACATTTAAGAAACTTAAATAATTTTTTTACTTTGAAACGAAAGGTAGATTAAGGAGAGAGAGAGAGAGAGAGAGAGAGAGAGAGAGAGAGAGAGAAAGAGAGAGAGAGAGAGAGAGAGAGAGAATTCACAAATTTTAAACATATTTCTTATACATTAAATACACATCATTTTCTTATGTATTACTTTTCTGCGTAGCAAGCTCTTGTGCGCACAACAATGTCTGCAAAGATATATGTTACAAGACACCACTTGGGGGAGTTTGTGGTTGTCAAACAGGATATCGTTTGGCCGCTGACACGAAGTCATGTGATGATATAAACGAATGCGAGCTTGATGTTTGCTCGCAGATTTGTCGAAATATTGTGGGCTCTTTTCAATGTTCATGTCACGATGGATATGTTATTCGCAGCGATAGAATTTCTTGTAAAGCTATCGGTAAGTGATTGCAGTTAAATCTTTGTGTAAATTGTTTAAAATAATGAATTGTTGATTGTCTCTAGGACCGCCAATGGAATTAATTACTGTTACCGATGATAATATCAGGAAAATATCATCGAATTTACTCTCAATTGAAGTAATTCATTCGTTAACGGGCCTGAGTGTAATTGGTTTCGACGTAAATGCACTTGATGATGCTATTTATTGGAGTAACGGTTAGTTTTCATATCTAAATTTTATTTATTATAATTAATTATAATAAATAAAATATATTACTTATATTAATATACATTTATTATTATGTATTTATTAAAAAGATATAAATATTTATAAAAGACTTTCAAAATCAATTTAATACAAAATTAAAAGTATCTTTAAAAAATTTATGTACGTATATATTATTTGAATAAATGTTAAAAAAATAATTGCAGATGAAGCTATTAATAAGCTTAACATTAAAACGAATGAACTAAACGTATTTACGAATGTCGAGAATCCGGGAGTACTTGCAGTTGATTGGATCACTAATAATATCTATTTTAATTATAATACTCATCCAAATATGATTAAGGTATATTCCTCTCTTTAATATCAAATAAATGCAAATGTTTTAAATTGATTAATAATTTATTAATTTATTTATAATAATTAATAATTTATTTATTAAAGGTATGCAACTTGAAACAACAAAAATGTGCAACTGTGGTTAAAATTGAAGGTGTGGCCAAAGTAACATCCCTCATAATCGATTCAAAAAATAGGTATTTCTCTTTCACTCTACTTGCCAGTTTCTTATTATCTTTATTTATCTTCATCATTTTTACTGATTTGATAGAAATTATAAAGAAAAGCACAGTAAAATAGGCATATAACGTTAGGATATCAGAGAAAAATCGAAATCACTTTACAGATGGTTATTCTGGAGTCAAACTACGTGGCAAGTGCATGATAAACCGTTTAGTGAAATATGTCGGGCAGATATGATGGGTGCCAATATGAAGATAATCGGTTTTCGAGATATAGGTGTCGTGAGTGGAATGGCAATCGATCATATGAAAACCAGATTATATTGGTCGGATAGTTTTCGCAAAACCATCGAATCATCTAATTTAGATGGGAGCCAACGAAGCACATTTTTAAATACAAATGTAAAATGAATATTATTTTTTAATCCATCCTATTATAATAAGAACATTATCTATATATATATAAAACCACATTTTGTATAAAAATAGATATATTAAATATATATATATATATATATATATATATATATATATATTTTTTTTCTAATAAAATATTTTTCGATCTTACAGATACATCAACCATTAGATATCAGTATTTTTGAAAATTCAATTTATTGGTTAATGGGATCAAATAGTCAAATACAAAAATGTAAATTGTATGCCAACAGATCGTGCGAAATAATGGATATAGGTTCGAGCAATATTCACAAATATTTCGCTATTTTACATGTTTCCAGACATCCTCTCGGTTAGTATATCTATAAATTATCTATTATTATAATATTTAAAAACTATCAAAATAAATCATGTTAAATTTTGCATATTTGTTGATTAATCATAATATTTAATCGAGTAAAACGAAATTATATGTTTGTTTGACAGTTGAGAATCTTTGTGAAAAGCAAAACTGCGATTATATGTGCATTTTAAAAACTAACGATGCAGTATGCATTTGTCAAGACGGTAAACCAACAACATCTAATAACACCTGTACGGTACACGATAAAATGAGAGTCACTGCAAAACATATCTCAAGAATTCAGTATCAGGGTGGAATTTATATTATAACAATAATCATACTAGTGATTGTTTTGTCATTATGCACTTATTACTATCAAAAAATCAAATCACAGACAAAAACAAATGATCTCAAGTACGTTCGAAATTTATTTGGCCAAATATAATACATATTTGTTATATTATTCATATAAAAATTATACAATGATATGACACAATATAAATATAAATATGATATGATTATTTTCAGTATTCGCTTTCATAATCCATCATACGATCGAAGAGATGAGGTTGCGGTAATACTTAGTTCTACAATTCCAAATGTATCTCCCGGAGAGCATGAATATATTAACCCTATTAATGATAATTTGTTGAAGGTAAAATTAGAACAATAAACATATTACACTTAAATATCATATTTTTCTAACTGTATCGTGAATGTTACTACAATTCTATATTTAATTACAATATACATTTTACAATATACATTATACAACACTTCTATGGTCATGCAAAAACTGTATGAATATGATAATGATTGACTTAAATATTCAATATTCTTTTGTAGGCTGCGATGGAAAGTAGTGTGAAGAGATCAGAACGAAATTTGTGCCAATTGGAAAAAGAAGATGAAGAAATAGAGAAACGAAATGCGTGTTTAATTTCTTTTACACACTCGAAATAATTCAATTATGATCAAATGAAATTTAAAAGTAAAATATCAAAGTTAAAATTAAAGAATATTATTTATGCGATAATAGAGGATCTCTTAATAATTGGTATTATAAATATCAAGACACTATATATCAATATATATATTTATATATATATATGAATGAATTAGTAATATGTCTACATATCAAAGGTTTACATATCAAAGGCTTAAATATCGTACAGTATCAAATGAGATTTGATATAGATATAACTTTAAATTCTTTGGCTTTTAGCCTAAATATTATCATTCTGTTTTTAGTAAATATTCGAAAAAATGTTATATAAAGTATTGTGTTACAATACATTTATATTTATATAAAGATTTGTTTTTATATATTTCATTTTAAGTACAAGTCGCACATATATTTAAACATAGTCATGCAATTAAATCATTATACAATTAAATCTTAATTTTTAGATGCAGATAAATACTGTTAGAAAATCTGTACATATTTATTTCAATATGTACATTTTATACATTCTTATATACTCGTATATTACTTGTTATTATATATGTCAAAAAATATACAATACTTTTATATAATTCTGCTTTCATTTTTTTACTTTATAATTTTACTTTTATAATATATAAAATTTACCATAAGATTTTTAACAAAAGTAAACATTATAACAGTTATAAAAGATAAATATATAATATATTCTATTATTTCAAACTTTACATATAATTAAATATTAAAATTTTGTAGCATTAAATTGCGTGGTATTGGTTTGTATAGTATTATCACGTAATTAGAAATTTTAAAAATTTTTGAAATACAAATTAATATAAAGTTAAAAAACGGTTATTAAAGATCTTTAATGAAACGTAGTAATTAGAACGCAGTAATTAGAACGCAAGTTTTTTTCTTAAAAATCTTTAATATTTAACTTTTTGTTGATTTATCTTATGGACTTAATTATAAAATAACCTAATTATGTAATAATTTTTTTATTTACAAATTAATATGTTAAATTTTCTATTCTTAAATATTATTCAAGTTCTTCTTAAATCGCTGGACACCCCTAATAAATAACAATAAATTTTTATGCATAAATTTATAAATTATTATAATAAATTTTTATGTCTTTAATAATATATTAATTTTTATGCCTTTATATATAATAATATGTCTTTATAATTTAGTCTTTTTTGACATATTTATTAAATAATAATTTTTAAAAACAAATAATACAAAAAACGTTGATGTTATTTGCGACAATTTATACTATCATTTTGTGGATTAATTTTGCATGTATTATCATGAGAATTTTTTTAATATATATAGAATAATCAAATATTGATATAATAATTTATGTTTACATTTTTCTTACTCGTTTTTTATTATTCAAATGATATGTCAAATATAAAAATTAATATATTTTTTTCAGAGGGGATATGTTATATTTATATATGCATCGATATAATTATATCTATTTTTATAATACATTCATATAACGTACATTTTGTAATATTATAATGATATTAAAATTAAAATTGTTTAACGTTAATATATAATAATTATTTTCAATGCATTAAAATGCAAATTAAATATAAAATTTTTATTATATTTACATAATAAAAACATATACTAATATATTAAATAAATAAAAAACAAAAATTGTATGTTTACAGGTACATAATTAATAATTCAGCGTTTTTTAATTAATTCGTTTTATTATTTCTTTTATATTGTCAAGAGAGAGATAATATAATTATATTTTTATATGAATTGAAACGTCAAAGAGTGATTAGTGAAAATTTGAAATTTTACATTATGGAAGTATTTCGTTAGATACTTCATTGCCTGAGAGTATCATATACAAATCAGTATCGATTTCGCGATCAGCCACATCAGAAATTTTGCACGATGTATCCATATAGCAGGATTCTAAATAGATTAATATATAATTAAATAAACTATAGCATATTTTTACATAATATATAATTATATTTGATATATATATATATATACATATATATATATATATATATATATATACACATATATACAGGGTGTCCCAGTTATCTTCCGTCATTTTTTAAAGACAGATTCCTGGGATCATTTGAAGGCGATTTTTCCTCAGCGAAAATGTCAATGAAGGCCATCATTATTTGCATGTTTCCGATTTTTGTCATCATATATCTTTACAATTAAATCTTAAATTAAAACTCAACTAAAGTAAACTCTATTTAAAATTAATCAAAGAATGTGGTTTTGTTAATATTTTATTTCTATAAAGTTTAGTTTATGAAAAACCCCTTATTTCCAATCACTTATAATTCGAAAATTATTAGTGCTTCGACATTTTCGTTGAGGAAAAATCGTCTTCAGATGATCCCAGGAATCTGTCTTTGAAAGATGACGGAAGATAATTGGGACATCCTGTGTATATATATATATATATATATATATATATACAATATAAATTTTATTTAAAAAGTAATTATTTTTTCTTTAAAGTTTAATTGTTTCCTTATGCTTACCTTGCGAGCAACAAATACCGTTTGCAGCGCATCGCGCTGTATTTCCACGACACATTGCATATCCAGCGATACAAGGTTTAGTGTATAGGCTTTCTTTTCTGCAACGGTACGTTTCAGGTGTTCCTATGAAGCAACCGATATTGGGACCACAGCAGATGCGAGGTCCGAAACATTGACCCATATGGTTGGGGCCACATGTGGGACACTGTATTTAAAAAGTATTATAATGATGGAAAAATAGTATAATGATTTCAACTATAACAGAATTGTATATTGTATTATACATTTATATATAAATAGTAAAAATAAAATTAAAATACTCGTAAATTTCAGATATTTATATAAATAAATATTTAAAAAAATTAAAAATCAATATTGTTTTATCATATGCAGATACGAGAATAGGAAGCATAATTTATATAAAGGATGTGTATATGAGTAGTTTCCTATTTACATATAATAAAATATTTCGATCTTAGTATTATTTTTCTATTTACTTTTTATTAAAATATGTATTTGCGTAAATTTCTAGTTTAAGTGTTAACAATAATTAATAATAATTCTGTATAAAAGATAAACAATAGATAACAAATTAGAATAAATAAGTTTATAAAAAATTTTTTATTTTGCTGAAATTCTCTCTCTCTCTCTCTTTCTCTCTTTCTCTCTCCACAATACTTATTTCTGTGGATTTAATTAATCATTGTTAAATTCTTTTTAGGGATTTAAACTTTCAAATTATCAATATATTAGATTTTATTAATGTACTAAAATCATATGTAATTCTATAATGATTATTAATCATAAATAGATGAATAAATGTGTAAAAAGTATAAATTTGTAAGAAGTATAAATTTTAATTATATTAAGTATGTATATTTATTTTTGATAGATTTATTAGATATTTATAAAATCTATAAAATAATATCTATAAAATAATTGTGTTATATAATATATAATATATTATTATATAATATATTTAATACTAAAGAAAAAATTATATATATATATATATATATATATATATATATATATATATATATATTACTTCTCGTGTAACAGTTTTCAAAAAAGACGCGATATCACTCCTTTTTCCACCACGTGGACAATTCACAATTAAACAAGCATGACTCAAGAAAATCAAACTCGCACAAATGACAAGTTGCTTTAGCATCCTGAGGAAACTCTGGTGATATTGCACGAGATAGTGTACCAACGATCGAAAAAACACTGTTGTGTTCGAAGAGCTCCGTCGATTATTTATATCATTGAATTTTCATACTTAAAATTCTTCTTGAGTATTTTTAGAGATATTCCTCATAATGCAGCACTCTAAAGATTATGAAAATTCTACTTTTATGCGAGAATAATAAATATGTACATATGATTTCATTCATTGTTGCAAAAACCTTTCTATCACTTTTTCTTTTTTTAAAATAAAATTGGAAAAAAAATATAGAATAATTTAAATAAAAAATATAGAATGTTATGAAAAAATGTGCCGAATAAAATAAAGAAATTAATATCTTAAATATACATATTAATGTTCTACGTTTGTATAATGCATAGTGACTGCTACATGATATTTTTCTCCTTTTTGAATTTTTTTCCTCATTTTCTTCAATTGGAAACTTTAGCTTTTGCAACAATAAGAATTGTATCTTATTAAATATTTATTATTTACATAAAGAGATAAGATTTCCATGATTTTTATGAATAGGAATATCTTCAAATACTCAATAAGAATTTTAAGTAAATTCGCTTGTATGAGACAAAAATATTATTATTTGTAAATTGTTAAAACAAGAGCGAGAAAAGCAATAAATATGCATATAAAGATCTTAATGTGATAAAATATAAAATGTTTATATAAGAAGTAATATTTGATATAAGAGATATGTGTCAATAATACAACAAACATGCCTGAAATGTATGTGTGGTTTTATATGGACACCCACATAATTGAATTTATATACTTACACATTATATGACGTATGTAGATGTTCTCTTATCTTTTATAATTTTATAATTTTCTTATCATTTATATTTGTGAATTTAAATTTATGCACTATATATATATTAACGTCTACGTACGTCATATAAGAACGAGTTACAGCGCCATCCTTGGCGGGTATACACACTAAGATATACGTCTTTTGCAAATGGCGATTCGAAACTAGTAACTCATTGCAAGTGTGTGCGCAGATTAAAAATAAAGTAGGAAATCGGAACCAAAAACGTGTTCTCTTAGGTTGATAGACTGATATAGATAGACTTTTCGGTAAGCCTCTTTTCTTTTTCATTATTTCAAAATGGAGAAGGTTTAATTTTATTATCAATTTCAAGATACCACGTATAAAATCGTGTAATCGTATAATGTAGCGATCGAACGCGGATGATGGATATGTTGCACTTACAAATGCTTCAAAGCATTTTAATAATTAGAAAAAAAGAGCTTCATTCTTTTTATCCTGATCAATTGAACGATTGAGTAGTAAGTATGTACCAGCTGTGAAATGCAATATCTGTAACATTTGTTATTTTAATTTTTAATTTTATTTTTTGATATGACATTTTTCTCAGATTTACGAAATTAGGCTTGTATATTAATATTATGATGATTATTATGAATTTTAGAATAAATAATTTATTGATACAATTTCTTACACTCAAGTACAATTCTAATTGATATACGCTTTTGTTGATATTCCTAAAATTCTATTTGTTTTAATTTTTATTGTAACTTATATTGTTAATTATTTATTTACAGACACTGATTGATATTTCGACGGGTGATTGGCCATCGCAGAAATTCGGTGATGTTTACAAAAATTCGGCACTGGTGAGTGTGATAAATACTATTTTCAAAATATTTTATCTTATTGCAAGTAGTTACAATGGTCTATTTATACACTGGCTGTAAATAATTTATTATTTTCTTTTAGAAGGATAGAAAACAAAATTTATATTTTTTAGAAAAATTTAAAATATTTTGATATAAATTAAAAGAGAGAATTATAAAAGATTTTTTATATTGCAATTGTCCTTTCCACATACAAATAAATTAATATTTAAATAAATTTATTTTACTTTTGTTATTGTTTAATTAAATTAGTGCTAATTTAAAATAAAGTAATGTAAAGTAAATTAATGTATAAAAAAATGTGTAGACTTTATGTTGCCATAGCATTAAAAAGAACATATAAAAGCTATATTATTTATAAATCTGATATAAATAATTTTATATTAATTTATATAAATAAATATTTAACTTATAACAATAAACTTATTAATCTGCTAACTATGCAAATACACAATCGCAAAAACACTACGCAAATACACAATTCTTATAATAATTAAATATTTTAGATGTTTTCTCCGATTATTTTATTTTCAAATTCTCTCTATTTTATTCAACTTATTCAAATCTTCTTCCGCATCTGCTTCTTTTTCTGAAATTATTCTAGAAATTAATTTTTTAGATAAAAGTTTCTTTATTTATTCACTTCTCGTGTCTCTTTTTCTTTAATTCTTCTTCTTCAATCATTTTTCTGCAATTATTATCAATTCCATCTCTTTTAATTTTTTCTTTTATTTTTTTTCTTTAATTACTGTAAATTAATTTTCTCTACAAGCCAGTTTTTGTTTATTACTACTTCATATAATAAAAATAGTTCAATAACACACTGATCATAATTTCATATCTAATTACAATATGTATGTAATCGAACTTGATTCTAAAATCTAATGAGATTTATTTTCTAATGCTTTTGATGCAAATTTCGTAATAAAAAATAAAAATAAAAAAAACTCATTTTCGCGAAATGTTCCACATTTTAATATATAATATTTGTATGATTAAAACGTCCAAATTTTGTAATAAATTTCAAAATTAATTTCCTATAGTAGAGTGGTTATATAACATATAAGTCATTCCTTTCTGCTATACCGTGTATTGAAACAGGAACGCGGATGGCGTGCGAATGGGTATTAATCTTTGATCGCCATAGCGATCTATCACGATATAATAATCGCGTCCATTGATATTGTGTTTCTTTCCTGGAGTAGAATCGGGTGGAGTATTCCGATATAACGGACTTATATTTTGTAAATTGACCCGTTTGTTGAACAAGTGATTCTTCTTGGTATACACTAATTGTGGGGTCACAGATTCGTTTGACCTTCGCTTCCACTTACAGCAGAGCGTGCACCTACCGGTCTTTTTCCGTCGTTTATAAGAGTTCATCGTCCACTTGATCATCCATTCGAGAATGAAAATCACCGTCGCGATTAAATAACCAGCGCCCATTACCTTGAAGGTCAAGGACAAATCGGAAAATGACAGTTGTCTCTCAGTGGATCGAAGATCCAATGGGCATGTTTGCGCTAGTGGTAGATTCTTCAATTTTTCACGAATTATTATACCGGATTCTACTAAAGCCCGCAATCTAAAATAACAATAATTAATTTATTGAAGAATATTAATTAAATCACATTGTTAAAAAAATAATTTGACAATTTCAATAAATGAACGTGATATTACGTAAATTATGTGATATTTTTATTTAATTAAGTCTTAAAAACTGTTGTAAGAATATAGATCAATAATTACAAAAATATTCGTCTTCAATCATATTAATTTTTTAAATCAAAAAGTTTGTACATGTGTGTGTGTTTCCATAAAAATTCATACAAACATAAAAAATTGATGCTTACTCTTTATTGAATGGTTTTTCCAAGGTAGAATTTACGGGAAAGGCGAATGCTCTACTAGTAACGAAAATCGTTCCGGGCATAATGACGTATGTACATCTTTTCTGATGTAACACACCTTCGCGCGTTTTATTGATATAATCTGCGAATATCAAGCTTTGGAGATAATGAGTGTCCCCGAGAAACAATTTGTCTACAAATTAATACACATATACATGTATATATATGTTTTAACTTATTGTTAGTATTGACGCATGCTTGAAGATCTATCGCGTCGTTAATACTTACTCTTCTCTACAGCGTTGAAAATGGATTTAACCGGATATTCATACGATGTGATATACTGGTATTTTACAGTATTTAACAAACTCAATTCGTCTGTAATATGCTAAAAATATTTAAAATGTTTAGGTAATTATGTTTAAAGAACATTTCACTTGTTATACGATGTAACAGAATAATGCTTGTAGCAAGTCTCAGTTTTAAATCATAAAAAAATATAGCATTACGTTACCAATTATAAATATTAGATGCAAATTTGCTAAAAGATTTACGTGAGAAAGCACAAAATCGATGATGCGTCCTTTATAAGTAACCCATTGATAACCTTTGCGTACTATATCCTGCAAGTTGTTGATTGGCAAAGTAAACTGTGGTTTCGTGAGAAACGCAGTAAGATTTGCCGTGTAGAAAGATGTCAGTATTAAGATGAATATCCACCATGTGGCGAAAAGAATTCGCGTCGAATCTGTAATAAATTTATTTTAATAATAATATAATTTTAATAATAATATAATATAATGAGAGCATATATAACATTCCTACTATGTTACATTTATCTTACATTACTCATATTATTATAAAAAATTAATATATAATCATAATTGCCATAATAATCGTATTAAAACCATATAAGAGTTAAATGATAAATGTGCGCAAATTAATTATAAAATAGAAAATTGCATGCAAGTGTAACTCCTAAGAGAATACAGACGTCAGACGCATATAAATGGCGTAATTAGGATCTTTTCATTTAAAAGAGCGTAGTAGTTGCATACCCGTGGTCGCGATTATATTTGTTCCTTGTTTCAACAAAGAACTATACACGAACCATACGCAAGAGAACAAGCTATAATTCTCAAAGTCAGGTTTTTTCCATAATTTTTCCCTAGAAATGATTGATAATATTTAAAAAGTTGTTTCAAAATTTTCACTTTCTGCTTACAATTCTCCGAAATTCTCAACAAACCTGAATGTGGCAAAAATGTAAATTATTGGTCCTACGACAAGCACCGCAGTGAGTACCAATAACCAAACTGTTTGATTAAATGGTGTGAGCAATCCTGAACCAGTTGCCGATTCTTGCGGTCGCTTCATCAACACCGTTAGCTCGCTTTGGTCTAAAACTATGCTGAATGTGCAATATCTCCGCATTTCCGGTAAAACAGGCAAGAAAGCCACCGCCATGTCCACCTTCTGTTCAAATAGGAAATGGTATTTCTATTTTTCGACAATTTAGATAAATATTTATTTACTATTGCTTGTTAAATTAATTTTATTAACAGAAATGTAATCTACATTCTATTATGCATGAAAAAGAATAATTTGCTAATCAATTATGACGAAGAACATCTTACCCTCTCGTAGAGTAAACTTAGTATTCCACTTCGATCATTGCCCAGTATATGCTGCTTAGGCGGTATTATAGTATATGTGAAATTTAATTTAGAACTAAGCAGTTCAAGCAAGTAAAACGCATAACCTTTTCCCACCCATGTTCCATTCTCTTGCACTAATCCGGAAAATGGCATGTCCTATAACAATTGTTGCAATCGATGTTTACGTAGCTTAAGATAAACATAGAATTGCGATTTTTTAAATAAAAATTGATAACCATTATCACATATATTTAAAATTAAAAATAAAGATGATAACTTTCTAAAATTCTACGAGCTAAATTTGACGAATGTTATATAAATATAACATTTGTTATTTTATAAGAATCGTAATTATTATTCATTATTATCAAATATTATCATAAGAAGATAGGAAGATTGCGCTCAAGGATTGATTATTTAGCGTGTATACTCTTTTACATCATTACATATAATATTGTTAAATCCCATAATGAAGCTTAGACGCCCTCAACGTTATTTTAATTATTATCTTTGCGCGTTTGTTATCATAGTGTCAGGATCGTTTCATGCACAGTTAATTGCATATACTCAATTTAAATGTTTGTACATTTTAACGTTCGATATCGACCTGCACGAACACGTTAATAAGCGCCATAAAGATTGCAAGATGCGCGACATGTATGTCGGAAAATATATAATCATACCCCTCCCTTTCGATAAACTTTATTAGTAGCCACGATACTCACGTAATATAACAGCTCTAATAGCATGTTTAGTTACTCGATTAAGGCTTTTTGTTTACTACGTCACGCAAAACACGCAATACCACCGGGAAGGTACTATTCACAACTTCTAACTATATGAAACACATTCAAAGATAAACTAGTTTTATATATATATATATATATATATATATATATATATATTTATATATATTTCTTTAAAAGTTTACACTTTATATAACTATTGTGTGTGTGTGTGTGTGTGTGTGTGTGTGTGTGTGTGTATGTGTGTACATGTGTGTGTACATGTGTGTATGTGTGTACACTCGATGAGATAATTCTATTAATTCTATTAACATTCTATCATAATAAATTTTAAATTATAAGAATATATTGTAGATAAATTTTAACGCGTATATTTTAAAATAAAAAATGTTGGGAAATGAGAATTTTGTAATTACTATCTTTTATTCTTAGTTTTTTTTATGTATTTCATTTTTAAATTAAATTAAAGTATTTCATATTTGTACCATTTTTTGATGTTCTATAACTAACTTTCTTTTACCACATATACGTATTATTTAGCATTATAGTTAGCACTTTAGACTGTATTAATTAAAATAACAATATTATAGTTACAATAAAACATAAAATGCTACATTTTTATAGCAAAATTAGCTCTCAAGTTGAAGAAATAAATTCACGTGCAAAGGTGATGATAACGGTTTTTACACGACTTCGCGTGTTTTTGTAATTCTAGGTTTTTCATATCATCCATATAAAAAAGTAGAACATTTTGTCAGTGATCAATAAATTATGTGACGGATTGTCACTTGAAATATGACATAGTGATAAGTATAATTTCATGTATATAGTATTTTGGTATATATTATTCAACGTAATTTTTCTTTAATATGCGAGATATTAAATAAAGTTTGAAAAAGAATTAGTTAATGTTTATCTGATTAATCTATTTTTTATTTACTTAATATAATATTATAATAACAAAGATTTTGAAAGAAAAAAACATTAAAAAATTATTAATGTAATTCTTTCTTACATATATAAGTTAATATTTTAAAAACAATTAATCTAATTAACCTATTTTTTATTTTCTTATTAGTATAACTAAGGTTGTGGAGAAGAGACATTGAAAAAGATAAATTAATATTGATAATTGGTAATTAATAAATCAATAAATATTTTATATTTGACAGACACATAACTTTCGTGATGAATAATCATCGCATAAAAAATGCATAGGCTATTTATTACGTAATAAAGGTAATATATGTATACTTTCTGTTAAGAATGTCATATTGTAACATTCATGCCACATTCTTATCGTTCATCACAAAATGAAATCATAAAGATGTGCACTTAATGTATCATGTGCAGGGCACAACAAAATAAGATATTTTATAATACACGTGTAATATTGTCAATTCGTAATTAAAATTACTTATTAAAATATTTAATTCAATTTTGGATCAATTTTTTATTTTGATAATGTAAAGTTTTGTGTATTAAAATATTTTACGTATAAAAATTTAAATTTACAATTAAATATATAGCAGGATAAATGTCAGATACGTTGATTAAAATTAAGTTAAAGTAATAAAGTTGTGTTTAAATATTTCTTTAGTTAATAAACTATATAGGAAACATAGCGCACTATTTTATATATTTTTTCGGAAAATGTTGATAAATTTCGTCGAAGCATATAAATGTGTTATATTTATCTCTGTTATATCAAACACATTTTCCTTTCATATAATAAAGTATTTTGGTTGCGCGCAAAATAAACAGCAAAAGTTTATTTCTATATTATTCGCTTTATTATACTATTATATTATTATATTGTTATTGTATTGTTATACTCTAATTATAATATTTTTGAAATATATGTATACATATATTTCAAAAATTACCTAACCTGCGTATCTCAAAATATGTGCAGCCACAAGAGCAAAAATTTTTTTATTAATCACATACAATTTTCTTTTGTTTAAATACGTTTTATTATAAATGTTAATTAAATACGTTTTATTATAAATGTTACTTTTTACTTTAATCACCATTATAATAGTTAAACTTACATTCCATGATGTTATTTTCATTTCTGCAGGTATCATTGACTTCACAGAACTTTGTTCATCAGTTGTTGTAACATCTGGAAATATAATATTGTGCGTGTGTGTTTTTTATATATAAAATTAAAAATAATGATACATCAAAATGTATCTTTTTCCAGCATCTCTAATCAAGTTTTAATAATTTATTTTCCAAATATTAATTTTTTAGTTTTAACGTTAAAATATGATTATTCAGATAAAGAATAAAATGTGAATTTATTTTTCTTAAATTAATTTTAATTTATTGTTAAATAAGGAATATCTTTGTAAAATTTTTTATATGTTATTGACTTAACTTTCATATCGAATTGCATCTTTATTTAATCTATTTTTTCACGTGTATATTTTTAATATTTTAATAAAAATTGATAATAAATATATAAATTATATATATGTATGTACATATCATTTTTTATTAAAATATTAAAGATATGCATGTGTATTTGTGTATATATATATATATATATATATATATATATATATAAATTTTAATAAAAATGCATTAATTAAGCATAATTATTTTTTTAACGAGAAGCTTACTTTGTCCGCAGGTGCTGTGAGATGTCGTGAGTATAAATATGCCAAGTAAAAATTGCCGAAAGTTGTGCATCCTTCAACGATATACACTACATTTTATTTACGCATTTTGATTAACAAATCCTCTCATACATCTTCCGTGGCCGGAAATGCTTCGTCTAATATGGCATAACCAACAGCCAGGTGAATCGATACTGACACTCGTCTAGTTATTCTGACCGGGACGACAGCTACGTAGTGACGAACCGTTTTATGTCAGCATGTCACGCGACTGTTGAAGACGTCCGTTGAAGAGGGGAAGGACTAACAGAAAACGACGATGTTCTGTACGCGCGGGCGCCGTCAACCCTCTAACACATCCACGTAGTTATCTTGTCAGAGATTCTATTGGTCTACAGAGGTTGACGAATTGCTCTTTTTCATCGAAATCTGCATTACTACTTAGACTTCGTTGATCGTGAAAGTCAGGTATGATAGGCTCATAGTTGGTATCAGGTACGTACACGTTTTTTTATTTTTATTTATTTCCTTTCAGTGAAATTGTAATTGATAAAATCTTGTATGCATATGATTTTGATAAATAGAGAAATTAGATAATGCTATGATCTCCAAGATTATTATTAATACATTTATTATTTTTATTAAAATTATAGTCAAATATTTCTGACAATATCCTTATTTTATATGAAATTGATTATATAAATAATAAATTAAATAATATAATAATAATATGTATAATAGATTAAATAATAGAGTTGATTAATTGATTAATAAATCCTTTTCTTAAAATCTTTAGTATGCAAGTAACAGATAAATCTTTCGAGATGTAGATAAAAAAGAAAGTAGTAGATTTCTTTAGTACCTATGATTATGATTTTGAGTGATTGATTGGTGGCATTAAATATGATTAGACAAATAGACACATGTACCATTTTCATATGTCACGCAAGTCGTATCTAATATTTCACATAATATATTTAGCGTAATGCTTGTTCTTTAACCTTCTAATAGCATTTATCTGATCCGATCTCCGAATGATAAAACCAAAAAAGACGTTTTATATAGATCTATTTCTTAATCATTCTTTATTTAATGATACCTTTAGCGAGTTATCCATCGTATAGAGGAGAGAAATCTTATAAATAATTAGCAATAATTACAGATTTTTTCAACATTTTTAATTCTTATAAAGCAAAATAAAGTAATATATCAACTAGCAGCAGAGTGAGGGCGTTTGCATATATGATGTTTCAGAGATAAATTGAAAGATTAATGTTTGCGAATGCGATGTGAAGTTTTCGTGAAAGTATACATTATATCAGTCAGTATGAAGGTTACGTTACACGTGTATACGATCAATATACGCATCATTAGCAACATTGAGCAAGTAATCATGTGAACCATCTGTCAGAGGAAATTAATAGTAATATTATTAATAGAACGTGCATATATCCTCTTCGGTGTGTAAAAGTGTAACATCAACTAAAATTGAGACCATTGAGATTAATCATTCTTGTTCTGTCGAATGTTAGAGAAATCAAACAAGGGATGGGTGTGATCGAAATAAAAAGAGAAAACGATTCTTCTTGGGAATGATTTTCATTATTCATTGTTAAATTGAAGTACATCTCAATATACAAATCACATCGCCTGTGTCCTATGAATATATAATATATCGCTGCTCCGTTCGCCGGAGCGTCTGAGTTGTCTCTCGTTCGCAATCGCAGCAAAAAGCATCACCGCATCTCCGCACCGAAGGATCGAGCGACATGTCAGGACCGAGACATAATTGTATAAATAGTCTGAACAAATAATACGGATATCAGAAACGGATATTCGCTTACGCTCCGCACAGATTTTACACAAATTTTATTTCATTTCGTGTCAATCGCACACTCTCTGTTCGAATATCCTTCTCTATACAATCTTGATAAAACTATATCTGTATTTCAATGAAGCTCTCCATCTGTTTGATTTTTTCTACACATCCGTATATCTCTTGATCGATATTTTTGCTTGATATAAATGTAATTACTTTATTATATGTGTTGTTTCTTGACTTTATTCTTTACCATTTACATTTAATTTCGCTGTTTCATTGTGTGTCTCGATCCTACTCGTTTCCACGTTATATTACAATCATCGCGCGAAGGAGATTGCCGAAATGAAACGGAAAGAGAGGGGAGGGAAATAATGCGAAAGTAGCACATGAGAAACGCGGTCGAAATGTATTCAAGCAAACTCGGCAACAATATTAACGATAGATCACATCTCGTTATGACGATGACAAAGGCTGACGAGAGAATGAGAAATAATAAAAATGATCACATGTGGCGCTAACGCGGCAAATGGGACTAATAATCTCGAGATGATGATCATGATAAACGTGATTACAATGACTTCTCGTCTAATCAATAACTTATGACCGTAGTTATCAACATTTTGTCGCCTTATTCACTGAGAGATCCAACGGCGAGTAGGCGAGAAGCGCGCATGGAGATGACGTAAGTATAGAGAAAATTCAATGATTTTATAAATTCGAAAGAGAGACATCAATAATAAATATGTAATTAATTATATTAAATATATAATCAATTTAGTGGAGATTAAAAAGACTAAATCATAAATATTTTTTGATTTTTCTTTTTTATATCTTTAAAGTCAAAATTATTTGTAAAACATTGATTAAAAATTATTAGCGTTTTTTGTAATATATAAAAATTAGATAAAGAATATATATTCTTTCGAATTTGCATATTACTGAATTTTCCTCGTGAATTGCAATGAGATGCAAAATGATTCAACTTATTCGGAATTAGCGATTTGCTGTTTACAGATCTACCTAATAGATTTAATTAATTAAGCAGAAGAAGCGTTAAAATAATTCTTCAGTGACAGAGTATAATAATATATAATTTGGAATGGAACGTGCTCTTATATATGTATACGCTAGATGTGCGTGACGAGATTAATGACATGCGATTTAGAGATCACAATACGACACAAAAATCAACTTCAGTAGAAACAAATCGATATAATTAAAACTTCTCTAATAAATGATCGGTGAATATAGGTTTTTACAACATTCGATTCATGTCGCGATTTATTTTGTCCCAAATCTCCTTTTTCTTCACAACAATATACTATATTCGTTATATGATAATTATTTTCCTTCATTCGTGATTCTTTTTTGTCACGCAGGTCAACCTAAATCGATCACTAAATCATTTTTTCATAATTTTGGCTTATTACGTATCATTTTACTGAACATATTAATATTTCATTAAGATTTTTAGTGTGCGTACTTGATTTATAATACTCAGATAATCGAGAAGAGTTATTTGGATCGCTCTGTAAAATGTCAATCGATCTTTCCCCATATTTCATGCGTATTACAAGCGTATTTCGTATTACATCGATGTACATAATCTATTCTTGATAGTTTTGCGCGAGCGTATTCTATCTCCGGTCCTTCCCTCGAAAATAAAATATATAATCATTGAAAATATATGTTCTATGAATAAAAATAATATCACCATATGCAATATAATCGTGGAATGTCCATTGAAATTCGTCACAGCCTCTGGCAGATTAAAAATAACGCAAGCTACAGTAAAATAATAAACACGACATCCGTTTATAATAATGATGCTTTTTGCGTTTTGTGTCATATAACGGATCTCGAGTTTGATATTAAAAAAAAAAGAAAAAGGAAATTATATTACGGTTATAAGAAACTAACGGCTATCAAGATATTTCTTCTGCGCTTCGTCGCCAGAAATCACCATGCGAATTGAAACTGTATCTCCCAATAATCGCAGCAAATTTTTTAACGTTTAGATCACGAGCAAGATATTTACCAACGATGTACGCGTACGTAGAATCGAAGTGTAACATGTACAAAAACTCTCGTTAATCAAAATGAGAAAGGCACAATTCGTATGTATAAATCAAAGAATTGTATTACATACATTATTCGTTGCTCGGCAAGAAAAAACATAAACTAAAAAAATACGGCCAATATCCAAGTCCAAGACTGATTTTCTTGAACAAGGCAAGTATGAAGTTGCGTGACATCGTTGACATTCTTCATTTTCATGTCACACAATGATCGTCAATAGGTATAAGACCGTCATAATTTATGAGAGGCAGATCATACACTATATATATATATATATATATATATATATATATATATATATATATATGATCTACTATAGATTCGTGATTGGTTTCTCTCTTTTTTCAATGTTGATTCTTTATTCCGATTTAACTTTCGTAGACTCATCCACAAAATGTAGTCTGACTGCTTCTTTTGACCATAAAAAGTATGATAAATGTCACATACAATTATAAGCTAAATCGTCATATAAATATTTAATTTGACTGCAATTTGATGTCTTTTCGAGAAATCGTTAATCTTTCCTTTTACACATTCTTGATTGTATATTATAGCTTATCTATAAATCCAGAGCTCTTGATTATTGAATATTGATTATTGAACACATTTATAACAAAAAGATTATATTTATGGAAACAAAATGAAATTTGTCATAATATCTGTGTGGTTCAATTTATTATACTATCAATTTATTAAATTATCAACAATTTAAGTAAAATAATTTTGATTAAAATGTTGTTTTGCACGTATAATGCTAATACATTGTCAGAAATTTCGAAAACTTTAATTATTTTATGATGATAGAAAAGACGGAGCAAGCGAAGGAAGAATTGTTCAAAAAATATTCGAAATATTTGTAAAATATTTGAGACTTAAGAAAATATCGAGACTTAAAAACGCATACTCCCTCCGTCTTTTATCAACCGTAGGTTGGCAGCAATCGGGAGTAAAAACCGAAAAAATCTTAAATCGGATTAAATAGATTTTATTTTTAAATTGTTTCATATTAATCAATATTTATATTAATTATTATTTTATAATAATTATCTATATAATAGATTAATTATTATTTTATAATAATTATCTATATAATAGATTAATTATTATTTTATAATAATTATCTATATAATAGATTATCACATTATTACAGTACATAAAAGAATTCTCACAAAAAAGTCATTTTCAATTTTAGAGAAATATAATAATATTTATTTAAATAATTAATTAATATTAAACAATTTTATGACGATTAATTTAAAGAACATATGATTTCTGATGTTTTTATATCTCATTTTTTTAAGACTACATTTCTTTCATTTTTTTAAGTTTTGCCTTTTCTTCGCTGCTTCTTCGTCTTTTGGAAAGGAATTGTGAAGAAAAGAATCCCGCACATGATCATACGTCAAGAGAGTCAGTTTCTTCGCAAAAAATTACGTAAATATATACATAATTATCACGTAATTATAGAATCAGTCTCCAGCATGAGCGATGATGCAACTAGTAAACTTTCCAAACGTGTATTGTACATATGTAATGTGTGTGTGTGTGTGTGTGTGTGTGTGTGTGTGTGTGTATGTGTGTATAGATATATGCACTTATGTCTGGGATTATTCGGTTGCATGGTGATCGAGCGGTAAAGCGGAGTTCGAAGGATTACTGATTTCCGGACAAGCGCTTAGGGACAATTAAGCGCAATAGCTGGACAGTTCGCTTATCGTGCACGCATTGAGACAGCATTCCTCGTGGATGCCTCGCGATTGTCTTCGATAGCGCCTGCCGGCGAACGGTCCATTCAACATCCCCCGTGCTCTTGCTCGGGGCAGGAACGGGGGAGAGTCGTAAGCAAACGGATAATCAGCCATCTCCATTTCTGAAAGAAAAGTGCAAACTTTTGTAGCAGTGTGTACAAATAATATAAAAAGCGTATCATTCTAACACATTCTCTATCTATATGCATCACCGATTTAATTGAATAATTTTTACGGGCATTTTATTATTGTTTATTCATTACATTCCGCTTCTTATTTTTTCTCATTTAAAAATCTAAGAAAGTTTTGAAATTTTCCAGAAAGCTCTTTCTTGTTACATACCATCTTCAAGATCATATCTTGCGTGTATACGTAATCAAAGTTAGTACCCTTAGCCGTAGTCGATATTCGCTTCTTCCCGGTTCGGAAAATACTCAAGATAGAATATTATTGTTTAAAAATATCAAAACTTTCTTAACAATAATATATTAAAAAAGATACACACATATATATAAATACAATTCATTATAATTTATAAAGATAAATTATTTTTAAATATTTTAAATGAATTATAAACATAATCAGCAAAAAATCAACTTTAATAAAGTTAAACATCTAATTTGATAGCAATGAAAATGTTTTAAATGACAATCGTGCTAGTTTTGATTGGCAAATTTTGTGTTAGAAAAAAGACAAGATATCTTTATATTTGCGTGTTATTTGCATCATAAAAGGCATATATATTATTTGAGGTAAATGACTAGAAAGTGCTTTCCATTGTCAATAAACGGTATATCTAGATTTCAGTGTCAGATTGTATGGATTTATTTGACCGATTAAGCCCAATGATAAATCGATTTATGTATGTATGAAAAAGATTCATGCAGATTTCTGATGTAAATTGTTATATTTTTTTCTATGAAAAATTGAATCAGCGGATAAAGATACTCCTATAATGCTTTTATTTTTTATTGGCATATTTAAAAGAGTGACGATTATAGAGAGTGCCTTTGTCGACTTGGATGATCCCACTCGGAAATACGTAATACGAGCTTACATGCATTATTCATCAGTGACAAAGTGGTGATTGGTTAATTGCAGGCACAGAGATTGATCATGTGCTTAATCGCCTTTCATATAATACTGTGCTTAAGGAGCTATTAAGAAATTGATGGCTTTAAAGCAAAAATTCTCTCATAATTGGAAGCAACCCAGAGTCTGTAACGTTCACTTTAAATGTGAAGTTGTATTTAAAGTGAACATTTTAAATTACTGACTGACCTCATTCTTATATTGAGCCATTCAATTAGAAGTCCAGAACAAATTAAACGTTATTTGTTACTTTCAAACGAGTCGTTTTATATATTTATGTAATTAATATTATAATTATTAAATATATATTTTAAATTGTGAAATATTATTTCATACACACACACACATGTATATATTTTTTCAAACATTTAAATATTTTGCGACATCCAGATTTGTATTTGATAATTTAGACGATAATTTATCTCGATAATTTCACTTTAGTTCCATTATAAAATATTCGTTGTATCATCGCGGGTGATATTAATCGAGAAAGAAGGAATGCGAACATTAATATTAATGATCCAATCGCTGCATTAAAAAGGTAAATTTTATAACTAATAGACTGCTGTTGCACGTGAAAAATATTCCTGTGTGTGTGAATATTATCTTTCAAACTCTTCCTACTAACTTTCTAAACATTATGATTATTACATATGCGCAAAATCGTTCTATCGAGAATTTTCGCAAATCATATAATACAATGGTTAAAATGAGATGGTCAATAATATTATAATAAGGCATTATTTTAGTAAACAGTTCATTTGGTCCGTGCGCGTTCCAGATAGCTTCATTTTTTAAACTCGTTTAGTCGAAGACTGCGTAATAACATCGATAAATAATCGCTGTCCAAAAAAATGCCTTATTATAAATATTTCATGTTCTTTAAAAAAACAACTATCTCATTTATGTGATTTTTAATAGATTACAGAATAGATTTATCAGTATATTATATTAATAAAAATATTTAAAAAATTTTTATAAAATATTTTATAAAATATTTATAATCTAAATGTCAATTAAAACAATATTTAACAATTATTTAAAATTTCTTCTATTTTATTGTATAAAACACACACGCATATGCGATTAAATTCTAACAATAAGAGATACATTAAATGATTCATAAATGAATCATGCTGGTTAAACTATCATCTTCAACTATAATTACAAATGTTAAAATCTGATAAAGAAAACATTGCATACATTTAGGAAACAAATATATTATTTAACATAGTTACAGAAATAGAAAATTTTACTCATTACCGATATATCTATCCTATTTGACGTTTGGATTCGTGTAAGAGAAAAATATATCTTTTGTATTGATTAGCTTTTATGCTTACCTTGATCTAGACTCTTTTTAAACATGGAATTGTACACGCCATCACAGACTATCTGTAGAGCATTAGAAAGCTTCTTGCCACAATATTTCTGGGGCACGCCCGCAGGTTTCTGGTTAAATTGGGGGTAGCCGTTCGCTTGTGCGTTTCTTGATTCCGACACAAGAAACGCGATGGCGATCATCAAGCTCACAAACACGTTCAAATGGTTCGTGGACATCTGAAAGTATCCGTTCTCATTTAATTACGCAAACGCATACACGAGGCTGGATTAAAAAACGAAAGGAGGGAATATATTATATATTTATATTTATCAGAGAAATATTTATTATATATTTTATATTTATATCAGAGGGAATAAGCTTTTTCGGAGATAGAAAGATAAATAAAAAATAGAAAAATAATTAGAGAATATAAAAGTGAGCATGTGTTAATTAAAAGTAGATTGAAATTGTGAACAGCGGTGTCATCACGCAGTCTTCGATCAAATAAATTAAAAAAATGAAATTATCTGAAACACGCGCGGACCAGACAAATTGTATATTAAAATAAAATCTCATATATATATATATATATATATATATATATATATATTTATTTAATGTTTATTCTTTATATATTCGACATACATCAGCATAGAAATATTTATATATTTTTCTAACTGTCCATTTAAGTGACACGGTGCCACTTAAGCGTAGAAATGGATGCCGCTCATCGTCCAAGAAACCTCAATAACCAATGTTGCCTCTGTTTACGTATCGGGTTTAATTAAATGCGGGTATAATGTCGCGGCATTCCAACGATCGCGTAGGGTGTGCCTCTATTTTTAGATATCTCTCACTTAAATATAAATCTCACGATGCAAGAAAGAGAGAGATAGATCGCGTATTTTCGTTCACGCGTGTCACGCAATCGTCGCGACGGGAATCGCCTCCGACAAAACAAGAAAAAAGAGAAGACGCTTCTCTGTATGTTTATCCATGAGCGACCTTTGTTCACACGTTAGCGCCAGTATTATGTTATTCCGCAATCAAATGGAGATTGATACGTGGAGATCTTGTTATTTTAAGGTATTGCACGTGCAATGTTCATTTTATGTCTATCGATAATTTTGAAGGCATTCAATATATTTTATCGAAGGAGTGCGTTTTTGACTACATTTGTGAAAACAATAAAAACAACTATCTCGGACAAACAGATAATTATATGCAGATTGTATTTTAAAGAAATAAAAAAGTTTTATACAATGCACAGGCATCTATATAAAAATATATATAAATATGATTCTAATAATTCAAAATCATATTCTCATATATTTCAGTTAGGATTAACGATATTTGTGTCACGATTTTTCAAGGATATGATCTTCCAATAATGACCGTGTCCAATAATCACCGTGTATTGTCCATAGTTTGTACGAAAATACATGTGTGCATGTATTTCCGTTAAATTTAAAAATAAAAAGTCTTGTTTTTAGTAAAGATATCGAGAAAGATCAATAATTGAGCTTTAAAAATTAAAAATCTATTAAAATCTTTGGAATTAATGAACGAATAATTTTATATAATTAAAGTTTAATTTTATATATTAAAGTCTTTGGAATTAATGAACGAATAATTTTATATAAATATATTTTATACAAATATACAAAATTTCGAAGCTTGTTTTGTAAAAAGCAAAATTTCACTTTCAATAGCTTATAACAACGATAACTATCTCAGTGTCTCAATATTTTCATTATATCAATAAAGATCGACTCTAAATATGCTTTCGATATAATATCGATTTGTATATCAGTATTCTTTTTAATTTTGACTACATCGTTTTAGGCTTCAATTTATATAAATGCATTTTTATTTTGATGTTTCAAGGTTGATGAAGGAATTTATTCACGATCGATTCGCAAATACCATATCATTAGACATGTCAGAGTCATTACCGCAGTAGACACATTGGCTTGCCCCTTTCAACACGCGTAACGCGAATATAGGGCAAACCACTTCTATTTCCGGCGCATCATAGCGATAGAAATTAGCGTTCAACTAAGCTATAACTGAAAGAAATGACGCATGTTGATGTCGAATTATCTAACATTATTTATCTTTTCCTCGCGATTAGTAGTGCTGAAAACACGCGTACATTTGCAATCCGTAAGAAGCATTATTGCGCCGATGGCTCAAACTTTAATTATATTCACGATTTATTATAAAACTTTAAATATATATGCTGAAATTAAATTCCAAACTAAATCAACATTCTGTCTTTAAAGTTGATGAGGCAATTTCTAAACGTTATTTGTAATATCTACTTTAAGATTTCTTTTTCATACCTTAAGAGATTATAAAGATTTTGCACTCTGATCCGGAAATCTTTCTTAAATATCCAGAACGGTAATCCAACTATAATTTTTCTTTGTCTGAAAGAAACTGCGTGATTGTCGGTGAGTCTTTCTCGTCAATCTGAAAAAGTTCGTACATCTTTCAAAACATGAACCCGGATAAAGGAAATAATTGTGTTTAAATCTTGCGAACGCGGGTAACGAGATTCGTGGTATTTTGTTATGATAAGTATGATCGCACGTTATCTATACGCCGTGAGAGCAAAACAAATAAAAATATATCGATCTAATTTATCGGCGAAAATTAGTTCGTACGTGGTACGATATAATTCATTATTCTAAATTTATTTTCGTAATCTATTAATGCAGTAATCCATTTACGTAAGGTATTTCTAAGAGAGAAGACTAGCTAACAATAAGTTTAAGACTAATTTTTTTGCAAGAGTGAATGAAAAGTGAAATGAAGAGATCGGAAAATGAATTGTTTTTGAAACACAAATTTAAGATATTATATTAATGCATTTTTTCTCATGCACTTGTTTCGCTTTAATATTACAATTTTGTCAATTTAGACCGACTAAGAATTTATTGATTTCTTTGAATTCGCATAATTTTGCGCATGAAATAAGATATTAGGTTGTATCGCTGCTTCAAATTCTCTTAAATAAAATGAGATTAAACAACAATTATACGTGTCGATAATAACGTGTGTGTCGTTCATTGGCTTCTCGTCTGGCGCCTTCGATGATTGTAAACAGAGTACCGAACTACATAGATCCTCCCGGCAATCTCAAGAAGAGACGCATTTTACGATAGCGAAAAGTCCCGTAAATTGAAAAGAGGACTCGTTTATCTTGATCGCTTTCCCTTTCCTTCCTCAACCCCGGGGCTATTCTCTCTTGATCTTTTTTCCTCTCTCTCGTTTACTGTCTCTCGAAAGACTGACGCATTTCTATTCTTGTCTTCGTCTTTTCTCTTAATATTTTCTTATTATTCTCTTTTCTCTTAGTATCTGCGAAGTACTGCCGGCAGACACCACGAATAATAATGCATAAACACGTGAATATAACACTCGGAAAGATACTAAGCGAACTTATACGCACTTATGAGAAAATGCACTGATGTTCGATCGAGTGCGAACCGGCCAGGGGTGATCGACTTTTCCGATCAAAGCGCGAAAGCATACAAGGGAAATCTTTCCGTATTCTCGCAATTATACAGGTGTGAAAGAAAATAATTGAAAAATCCCAAATCTCTAAATTGCTTCGATTGCATATGGATTCACGTTGTTTTGCTATCAAATTGCGCGATTTCTTGATTTTACGAAAGTCTAATTAAAAATAAATTACATATCTCATTATGTGGCAATAAATGCAACTTTTAACATATATATTCATTATCTTTAATCTTTTTATCGTGTATATAACTCTCTATATAAATTCAAATAATGATGTTTTGTAAATAAATTAATGAATACATAAGTGTATAATATAAACTGATTAATGATTGCGATCATTATTGTTGTTCATTGTAACATTATTTTATATTTCAAGAATTATATTTTATTTCTTAAATAGAAAAGTTTTTAGAGAGGGAAAATTATGCTAGATCAATGGAGACTCCGTTGCATAAGTCATGAACAATAAAGTGTTTTAATTTAGTTGTTGGAGTTAATTTAGTTGTTCGTCTATAATATATATGATTCTTTGAAAATCTAATGAATTGTATATATTACACACACATGTCAAAGAAATCTATCCAGCGTGATCGAGCACAATAGCAATTGTCAAGTATCGATTAATATATGTAAATTTTTCAAAAATAAATTTTTGAAAAAGATTAATATTTAATAATCAATTCCATAGTTTGATGCCATCAAAAATAAATTGCCTTGAAATCGGAATAGTGTTTCGATGTTGTTAAATGTAATTCATAATTAATTAAAACACATTTCCGTTATACGGAATTCCATACTGTAATTTTATGCAGAACATAACAATGAGAGTACGCATTTATACTTGTTATGCGTTAAATTGTGCGTGAAGTGCAAGTAACGGAAATAAATTTTTTCGCATATTTCTTATGCATATCTCAGCAATTGCGAAGAAAGATTAGCCACATTAGAAGATTGACGATTAAATATCAAAGTTATGAAGATTAATTTAATTTTAATGATGTGATAAATGCATTTAATTTTTCCATAATCGACGCTGTGCAATTTGGACTGACACATAATTTGAAAAAATGAGCTGAACCAATGAGGCTCTTTTAAGAGGCAGATGCACTCTCTAATAATACAATTGTACGGTACACGAGTACCGAGCATGCTACGCTCATATATGTCAATTTGAAGAGGTCTCGTATTGTATTTAAAACAGCTAATGCATTGCTAAAATTAGTGGTAACCGTTTGTTCTAGAATAATTTGAAATCCGTATAATTTGCTATTTCTTGCAACAATTTAAAGTAATTTTAATGTATTTTTTGAAAGATAACATATATATATATATATATATATATATATATATATATATATAAAGCCAAAATGTCTTATATCCAGCTTTATATTATCAAATTAGCTGAATGAGTACAAAGTTGACTTGTTTTTAATAATTGTTAAACCGATATATCAAAAAAGTAAAATTAAAAATACTGTATAATTAATGCGATAAATTTAACTTAAACAGATATTGAAAATTTACAGTTATATATATATATATATATATATATATATATATATATATATATAATCAAAATAATAGTTCTATATATTATATTTAAATATAAAATCTTTTTAAATATAAATATCTTATTAAATATTTAATAATATATTTTAACGAAGCATTGTATTTTTTGTTATATCTGTTGTAAGATGTGAACTGTATCAGATATATCAATCCTTCCATAATAGTCAAATTTAATTGTGAAAAAAATGTGTTTTTCGTTTTTTTTTTTCGACGTTAAGAACCATAATAATTAAATAAATCGAGCAGAAAGAAAGAGAGAGAAAGAGAGAACAAAATGAATACGCGTATCGAGTGGATCTATCTTCAGCTTTCAGAAAGAGTATTCTCTTTCTCGGATATTATAATTTTAGTTTTCACGCAGCAGAGAGCACACCTTTCCGATAAGAATGACATTAAAGGCAAAAAAGAGACAGGATGCGAGAGACTTACTGAGTACGGTGAGGTAAAACACGGATCACAAGACGATTTCTCTATCACACGAGGTAGTATCACAGTCTGGCACTTTTTCTCGGACGATACCGAACGGTATCGTGGACGTAGTAGATAAGAAGTAATCACGATGACGATTACGATGATAGTGTGGTTGGTTTCTCTCATGGAGAAATGATCATGAAATATTCCGTAGACGATAACGGGTCACCGTTTCGAGACAATGCTGGCTTCTCGGCAAAATCAACCCTTTCCACTGTCTGGGATGCATTGATGCCCATCCACGAGCACTTCGCACGAGTCTTCTTTTTCTCCTCGTTTTTCTCTACTTCCTGCTCCGAAAGTAATTACAATCGATCGGTCGATAGCAGGAGACCCGTCCGTAATTGTTCCGGCTGAAACGTCGTGCGACTCTTGTGTGCGATCTGGATACCTTGATTCTCTCCAGGTTCACATCGATTTCGCAGTTTTGTCAGCTGAAGATGACACGATGTACAATAGTTAATATTCTTAGCTCAGTATTTAGGTCTCGTGAGTCACAGCCTTCTTCCCTCTCGGGATTTTTTCATCGACGAAATATCTCCAATGCAGTTGCACGTTTTTTATTTTTAATGAGATCCTCAGATATATTTTGTTCTATCCTGATTTGACCTTCCGTTAATGATCTTGTTATGCCTCGAACAAAAGGATCGTTATGCCTCTTTATAAGTCTGATAGAATCGACAGGTGATGATGCAGGCACGGATCCGATGCTTCTCTTCGAGAAGATCGACGAGGCACGTCTCGACCGCTCGGTCGCCGACGAGCGTCTCAAGCTCTTCCGAGTGAGAATGTGCGATCACGTTTCTGACAATGCCAGCCTGATTGACCGCAATTGTCACGAAGACCTGTCCCCGGAGAGAGGTTCGGTTCTCCGTCTCGGTAGAAGGTTGCTGGTGAACTAGTGGCTCGTGTCATCCCTCTCTTTCTCTCTCTCTCTCTCTCTCTCTCTCTCTCTCTTTCTCTCTCTCTCTCTTCTCCCGTGTTTGCTGTCCTTTAAGTGTGGTCGGGGGATAGCAAGAAAGAAAGTAAAGAGATTGAGGAGGGAGAGTGCCGAGTGAAAAAAACAATTAGTCTCAAGGAAAACGACGTATTTTATTTCTGTCAAAGATCGAATGCAAATCGTCCTACATCATTTAATCATTAATTGGGTGACGTGAGTACTTAAAAAACGGCACTGTGCGTAATCAGCTTGATAGAATTATTTAAAAAGTACAATTAATATTAATATTTTTCCTTTAACAAAATATATAAACAAATATTTTCCTTTAAAAAAATAAACAAGAAAGCATACATAATATGTAAATATTGCAGCAGAAAAAAGTTCCATATATAAAAAAATCTCATATCTTGTTAATTCGTAAAAACAAGCAAGTATCAAGCTGCTTACTATCGTAAAAAGAATAATTGCAAATCTTATTACACACGCGCGAATTCACTTTAAAATCAAGCTGAATTATTTTTTACTATCATTTATGTCTAAGAAGTAGAACATAAATATTCGTGATATAATTATGATGTACAGTTTAATTTTAATATTTATTATTATATTATTATATTTATTTTTTACGATTTGTAAATTTAATAAAAAAATAAGCGATTTATCGGATTGCATATATATCTTTAACCCGTCAAAAATGTTGCAATCATTCACAAGATTGCAATTTAATGAGTGATTTTTATTTAGCGAATCAATTAATCGATAGAAATTCAGATGAATGTATTTCATCAAGCAAAATTATTTTGCAATTAATCTGTGCCATTTTCGCAGCAAAATCCGGAAACTGTGATCGCGAAATTGATGAAGAAATAAAAGATGTATTCGCGACTAGGGAAAAATTTCCACGTTGGACGATGATTATGATAAGAGACTCTAGTGTGACTGCACTCTCTATTGATACAAATTAATTTCTCTTGTTTTTCCATCTTTCTATCTTCCTCCTTGTCAGATCACTCTCTTTTTCTTTCTCTCCCGGGTGATCGGGAAGGTTCGGGAGGTTGTAACGTCTGCGAATAATCGCCTTCAAATTACATGCATGACCTTTATCGAGAGGGGTCATGTACACAAGAGGTAAGGAGACAGAGAAAGCCGCCGGCCGGCCGGTTGGAGTTTCTCATTCTTTTTGTCCCGCATTCTTCCAGCCCCCGCAGACGGTCAATTGCGTCTGGACAGTTGTCTGCGAACACGTGCCATAGTCAGATCGTACGGATGTACTCTCACAATGCACTTTCCTCGGTACAATCGTCACCGTTTGTTGCACGGTGGACAGAAAAAGACGCGCCTTTTTCACATATTCTATTAAATTACGAAACATTCAATGTATAAATAATAACTATCTCTTTTGGACTACAAAACGTTTAACTACAAAAAATAGTATCTTACACGATGATTTATAACAATAGAGACTTTGATGAATGAGTTTAAAAGCTATTTTAAAAGAGATTTTTCTCTAAGCGCACGCGAAATCTTTCGATATTCTTAACGATTGTACTTCTTAAGACTTTACTCTCTGATAATGATCTGCAAGTGCTAGCTAACTGTCCTCTCCTTAAACGATCACAAGTCCTGCAATTGAGTCAACGGAATAACGCTATACACGGCAATTGTCTTCGTAAGCAGAAAGTACTGCTGTCCTACTTCCATCGGCCAGCCCTAATGGGACCTATTACTAAGCACGTGATCAGAAACCAACGATTTTCTGCGCAGAAGTAAAAATCTCACGAGTCTCGAAAATATCCCGATCTCTAATACTCGACAAACTTGTATTCTTACGATAATACAATAATTTGCAAACATTACATAATGATAGATCGTAGCGATTCTAATTTATACTTTCAATTTCATGAAATGTACCAAATATAATACTTGTATGTAATTCAATAATAATAAATACAAGCAATTAATAAAATATAATGCAAGTTTAATATAATATTCTATCAAAAATTTAAAATATTTTCAACAGAATTATAATTAAGTCTATTTAATGCATAGTGTGAAATAGTTAAGAGAAGTTTATTAGATCGAGCGTGTTTATGATCGAGAAAGCCGAAAATCCTTTTAGAGCTATTTTCTAAGAAATAAAGTTAGATGTATAAAAAGGTGATTTTGTGATAAGTTAATCGTAAGGCATTGCAGTAATACGAAGAATCTTCAGGTATATCGCGGTTCGCGTGACGTTACTCATTCGCTACCCCGCGATTTATCCAGTCAAGCTTTTTTCATAACGCAGTGGAGTGCACAAACTTTTTTTCCTCTCACATATCTAACACAACCTTAAATTATTTTATTCAATATATAATAATTTTTTTAAAAAAGAATTGTTATATGAAAATTACGTGTAGTGACGCACATGATGACTATCAGAAATATGTATATATTTTATTTTAATTTTATTGTTCATTTTTTTTATTTTCTAAATTTATTTTTAGAAGGATCTTTATTAATAGTATCTTTTTAAATTATAAGAGATACATATATAATATATCTCGAAGAATATTTAAAAAAAAACATTCTCTTTTCTTACACTTTCGCACGATGAGTTTAAAATTAAAATAAATTCATTTATCATTCTATGCTGAAATGAAGATGTGAATAAGTAATCTTTGTTCATGACTGCTACTCGCCTTTGTTTTATTGTCATTTTTATTACTTTACTTTTTGTCGTATTTGCTCCAAAATCACGTTATATAAACTTGTGTTTATAACAATAGACTAGGAATTTCCTCGAAATATGTGACATTAAGGAAACTTTTACGCACACGCTCGATTAATTGCGATTACGACAAAGACTAAAGAAAAAATACCGAGACACCTTATATGACGCGGTCAACGATCGTGATCGATAAAGGTTAGTGTAGCTTTCACTCGTGACATTAGCATCGTACATAGTTTGCTTTGCTCTAATATTTGTTTGTAAGAAATCGCATGGTGTGTTGCACAATGTTTATTGCCTGAACGAGCAGCCTGCATCATAAATATCGGAAGAAGTTTGCAAGATTCACTACATACAGAGATGATGAGAGTTTTATCCGTATAAAAAAAATTATGACATCAGAATATAAATATTAAATGCGTTATGAAATAAAAGTTATCTATAAAAGAACAATGACGTTAGTAAATAAATGTGTCGAATAAAATTCATTTTTATTAATAATGACGGTATTGGTGTAACTAGTAACTTTGAAATCTTTAATTATCTTCGCGAGGACGGCATCGAATCTTATTCTCACTCATTACATTTAATATTATATTAAATTATAAATGTAATATTTGTAATATTTAAATTTAACCCTCTAATATATTTAAATATTAAATGATAGAAATGTAATATAAATCCTCCTAAATATATGCCTTATATGCATATATGTGAATTGATGATTTAAGATAAGACAGTGATCTAACAATAAGTCACATGTGTATAAAAACTAATTTAATTATATGTCGTCAAATTTTAATATTGCAAAAATTATATTGTCATAATGTGACAAGATGAGTATTTAAAATGTAACATATAAACATTAAATAAAGATTAATGTTGTTCCTTGTTTAAGAATAAGATCAATCTCAAAATAAATTACTCAAACCATGATTTTAATCGCGCATAATTGCCGTTTGATATACACTTAGAAATCGACGTATGCGTTTCACGACAAAGTATTAAATTCGTTCCTTTCTGTGCGGGATAAAAGGTGGCGAAAGATCGGCGATCGTACTTACTGTGCGCGCGTGCCAACGGTTGTTACTCGATGATACGTGTGCGTTTTGTGGTAGCCGAAAAGATGATCGCCTCCCTTATAAACACTCAGCTCACCAGTAGTAATATTGAACAACGGAGACGTGTTCATTAAGCACCAGCTTACTTGTCAACTTCCCTTAATCGCGCGGCACGCGGCTAATGCCGCTTGCATACGGAAGGCCGTGCGGTCAACCGTGAACTGCCTCCTACAACCCTTATTTTACACCCTCGCGTCGGCCGATTTCGGTCCACGAGATTCCAGAAAGGGTCGCCGTCACTTATGTTCCACGAAATCGCGCGGTGACGTTTAATTAGGCGATGCGTTGTATGTTTTTCTGTCGCTATATTTTATTTTATTTATTTAACTATTAATAAATTTTAGTACTCCTGACATAAAACTTATTAGTTATAGCGTATATACATATACATATGATTTTATATCTAAACTCATAAATCTAACGAAAGATGTTATGGAAAATATTTATAGGGATATACATATATACATATATGTGTTTTTCTGCATTTAACACATTATATATTGCATTTATTTGTTCTTCTGTTTTTTTACCTATTTTAAAATATTGTTCGAGATACTTTTACATATACTACGAATTCTATCTTATATGTGGAATAATTATATATTTCTTTCATTTTTAAGATACTTAATAATTAGTCAGTATTTAGAATAATATTTAGATAATTAATAATTAAGCAATACTTAATAATATTTAATAATACTTAGATACTTAATAATTAATTTCTGGAATACAATATTGACACAATTACTTAATAATGTACAGTGCCAATGATATCGATTGACATCTTTATAAGACGCCTGTTATTAAAGTGTCTCTTAAATCTCTGTTGTCTGATGACGGGGAAGAAGATACACTTTGTCTTAAATATTAAATTAGATATTAAAAATAAGATATTTTTCATCAAATCATTAGATCGGAAACTTTTCGATCCCCTCAAAATAACGTTCGTCCAAAATAGAAATTTTTAGTGGAATATTGGCGTCGCTTTTACAGACACTCGGGCTGAGCCGGTGTGACTTACCAAGGACATTGTTTTTGATTAGAACAGGATCCCGTGAGCTATAATAGGTCAACTAGCGTCTTCGGGCTTCCTGGGCGGTGCGGTGCGGCGCGTCGCGACGCGAAGTCGCTCGGTCCAGCAAACGGTCGTCTCGAGGTCGATTAACGCGTTAACCTTCACGTCCAGTTACCAGTTCGTCGGATTTTGCAGGCAATACGGAATCTAATTTAGCTGTTCCTAATATAGATCCTAATAATTGAGACCTCATTTAAAGCGTTCGATGTAAATCCCGTTCAAAACATCAACCAGATTTGCATATTTATAATAGAATAGTGTTTACAAACAAGGCTTTCGACCGAGCAAAAAATACAGGATATTTTTGTTACAGGAAATTTTTCTGTTAATCATACGATTTCAGAAATCAGACAACCGTCTTTAAAATTTTGTAAAATTTTATAAAATTGTTCTTAATTATAAAATTAAAAGAATCCTCTCTTCCTCCTCAGATCAATTTTATATGAATATTCTGTGAAATATTCTTCAAATATTCCTACAAATCTTTTTTCCAATCTTTAAAAAATATCCTTGTTGTCTAACTATAATATACTTTAACTTGCACAATATATATTCTAAAAAAAGTTTCTAAAATAAATCCAATATTTCAGTCATGAATATAATACAAATTTTTAAAAAAATTTATAAATTGATGTATATATGAAATTGTTTTAAAGATATGATAAAAATAATGTATTTAATATAATATATACGTAAATTTGAAAATAATAAAAAGAGGATAATTTTACAACTTTGTTCTAATGTATTTCACATGAATGAAAATAAAATGAGAAATAAAATTGGGGATAATTCGCAAGCACCCTATATATTACAAGCACCCTATATTGTAAACTTCACGTTTTCATTTCCATATTTATCGGACGGAGTTTTTTTACATTATATACACACACCAGCATGTTAATATGTTTCGTCCGTGGGTGAGGGGCGTGATAGGGTAAAAGTCTTGTAACTTTCACATGCATGCTGTATGATGTTTATTTCAACAGTCTGGCATCCGATGAACATGAAAGCCAGCTTGATTCATTACTTTGCTACTTTACAACCCGCAATTATAACGGCTTGCTTTCGTGCTGCAATCGATAATAAGTTGCAGGTAATGCATGGACTAAATTGACGATCGGGCGATGACCTTTGAACAAGCTATATTTGAAAAAAGATAAATGATGTCTACATAAATATAAAATATTGTCTACATGTCTACAAAATTTTGGATACTACAAAATTGATAAACATAATTGAGATTTAATTTTTATGCAACATCGTTAACATATAAATTTCTCTGTACTATATATAACTATATGTCTAAACCATTACATCTTTTAAAGAAAGATCTTCGTAAAATTTAAAATTAATATAATAGTAGAAATCTCAAAAATATAAAGTACGAGTATTACAATTGTAACAAAGAGTATTGTAACAAAGTAGTATTAACTTCGAATTGCTGTTTTCTTTTATTTATCATTCATAATTATGTATAATTTAAAATTAAAAATATGGAAATTGTAAGGAAAGAGAGGAGATACAAGTAAAATCTAGAAAAATGCACAATTCTTTTAAATATATTTTATAAAATGTCCTATTTTTATACAGCATATAAAACAATACTCTGTATTTATTTTATTTTCACACATTAGCTCTATATGACTGTACCACCATAATCTTTCGTTATATGCATATAACTTTACAGTATTCGGCGGATTTTACATTAATACTATGACAACGCGCTGTCCTTTGCCTGTTGAATTCCTTGCTTGCCACTGATTGTTGCGGCGGCACTCTGATTGAACTGATCAGACGTCGCATGTTTCGAACCGTGTTTCTGCGTGATATCTAGCTTCGTTATATCAGCACTTATAATCCTATCAAAAACCCTGTTCGTGGTAGGTTCCACGATGTTACTCAGTTCAGGGACTGTCGTTTGTTTGGGACTCTGTCCGTCTTTCGTTTCCGTCGTACTGGCGCCGCTCATCGCTCGGGCAGGTTTCGATGGACCCTTTAAATGTATAATGTGATTATTCAGGGAATCAGTATTGCTCTGCTTACTTCCTATGTGATTGTGAACTGTCGCGTGATTTGTGAAAACGGACTCAGTCTTTCCTAGGAATTGTCCGTTCGATGACTCAACGGTATTGAAGGGTCTGTCTTTCACATTACTGCTCCAAAATGAATCGTCGAAAACATCAGTGTCGCGTTGATCCGGTGGTAGACGACTGATTCGGGTTCTCACAATTGAAAGATGCCTCTGCACGTAATCCTGATGTGGTGCTAGAGCGGCTGCGTGTTCCAGACACTGCGCTGCTAAACCCAATTTACCCCGTTCTACCATCACTACACATAAATTGTGCAATCCTTGAATATTGGTAGGATCTAATTGCAATATTCTGCGATAACACTGAAATATAATAACGTTAACGTTAATGGGATTTTTATTTTACAAATAACTCTTTCTATTACTGTTTGTATGGTATATAAGACCTACGCATATTGTGCAAATTTTAACAAAAAATTTTCAAAAATTACGTCATATCTTACATTTTCTGCAGCATCTAGATCTTTTATGTTATTGATATAAATGTCTCCCAAAAGGATTAGGCCTTTTACATGATCCGGATGGAACCTGACCAATTGATTCAGAAATGGTGCCGCTTCAAGTGGACGCTGCTCATCTGCCAATAGTAATGCGAGATTGAATAACGCAGAACGAAAGTCTTCTTTCAATGCAACGGCATTGCGGAACCAACGCTCTGCGCTACCACTATCATGATCATCCATAGCTAACATCCCCAAATTGAAATGTACACGCTCGTTATTGGAATCCTATAATTAGGCAATAAATGGTAAGTATGCATTAATAATATAATTATAGTTTTATGAATTATAATTTTATATTTTTAGAAAAAAGTACCTTCCGCAAAAGCTTCAGAAGTCTTTCTCTGGCTACTTTACGTAATTCTGCCCGTCCCAATTCTTGGAGTAATATAGCAGAATTCAGTAATGCTTGTTCATGCTCTGGATCAAACTCTAAAGCTTTATCTAAGTATGCCAAAGCTTGTGATGCTTTTCCTTGTTCCAAGAATACAACACCAAGCTGTAAAATATCAATAATATATATATTTATATAATTATATATTTATTTATATAATTTAATTTTTTAATAATATTTAATTCTATTTTAAATCTTTTAAAATAGAAAGAACTAAATATTCTTTTAATCTTATATTTTTTTAAAGAATGTGTATAATGTATTTGCTTATCTATATAAATATTTCTTCGTGGCAGTTCAATACTTACATTATAATAGATATCAGGATTATTACTGTCATAAAATAGTGCTCGTTCATAAACTTCTTGAGCTTCTTTTGTACGATTAAGTTTAATTAAAACATCTCCGCGATTAATATATGCTTGAGTATAATCCGCGCGCATACTGATTGCTTGTCTATATAATAAATCAGCCTCTTCTAATCTAGTTGCGTTCTTTGCTATCAAATTAGCTAAATTAACAAATACATTTAAATGATTTGGTGCTATACGTGCTTGATAAGATTCTCCCGGTTTTGCTTTTGGTAATAATGACTTTGCCTAGAAAAAACAAAAAATATATATATAATAATACAAGTAATATTGAAAAAGCTAGACAAATTTGCATAAATTTAGTGATGATTACTTTTAAATACGCATCTTCAGCTTCCTTGAACATTTTCAAATGATTATAAGTTCGTCCAACATTAATATGTGCTCCTATATCATCGCCCTGAACTTGTACAGCCATATTAAAAAAATTTAATGCTTCTTTAAAACGACCTTGGCTTTCCAATGCATGACCTACGTTATTAAATAATTTGGCATTTCTATCATTTACTTTCAAACCGGACATGAATATCGAGTATTCATCTAACCAATCATAATTTCTAACAAATGTTTTTGTCGTATGTGCTGCCAGAAGTGTTATAAGTAAAAATAGCACCAACTTCTTGCATCTAAAAAAATGATATATATATATATATATTTATATGATAAAATATATTTTCTATGATTCATAGAAAAAATAAATAATCCATACAAATCGAATTACAGTTCACAGACGAGTCAACTTACTTCTTGTCTGCTAAAATGCTCCATCCATATCCAATAAGCATGCAAAACCCCATAGATGGTGCGTATAACACTCTTTCAGCAATTACAAATCCGACCGGGAAGAAAAGATTCGATGCAGGTAAAAAGGGGAGTATCATCATAGCTAAACTCTGCAGCATTATTTTAGAAACACAACATACTCATTAAATATTAGTATTGTTAATATTAGTATTGTTATAAAGGATCTACATATATATAAAATTTCTAGAGCATGCATATCACATATTTTTTTTATTCTAACACACACCAATATTCAGTTATTTAAACTTTCTATTATATCTAATTACACAAATGACCTACTAACCATAATGAGAATAACCGATGTTTGTCTGCTACGTGTTACAACAGCTGTCACAAGCAATCCTAATACAGTTCCATGAGTACCTAAAGTTGCGAGATTACGAACATCAGCAAAGCTTTCTACTAATGGTATCGTTCCCATTGTCCAATCACAGCACAAATCACTTGGAAGAAATAGCAGTCTTAAATTTACTGCAGCGAGATAATTATATGTAAGCTGTCTTGTTGGTGTTGCAGCAACTGATGCGGGATTGTCAAATCTGAAAGATATGTATGTATTATATAATTATAGTATGGAAATAAAATTAATTACAATTACATATATACACACAGCATACCTGGTAAATACAGGTAACTTTGAGCCCATTATATGTAATCGTAGGATAAGCAGGCTAAATGTAACAAGTGTAAGGGCGGTCAAACGTTTTGTACCCTCGCCTGACCATGCAGGTGAAATTTTATTACCACCAAAAGCTGACTTTAGTGCTAAGAAAATATCCCTTGCTCTAACCTAATAAAGTTACAAGTATTACTAATATAATTTTGCCATACTTAATGAATATGTGACAAATGTGTTGAAAAGGAATTTTACCTTTTGTACAACGAAAATTTCATATAATACACAAACTGCTGTTGCTGTAATTCCCTGTTCTTTACACAACATTGCAGTAAATACAAAAAACATAGATAACATCAAGGATTTCCATCCTGCAAAATGCCAATATATATGTATAACATAATATCCCACAATATAAATTCCACATCTATATTAGAACTCAAATCATTACCTGTAGACCTTTTGCTCTTACAACATTTAGTGTATGTGATTAAAGCTGCCAGGTAAAATAAGGAGGACAAAGTTTCTGCCCTACCAACTACGCCTGTAACCTAGGAATATAATTAATTACAATAGCTATATTTTCATCAAAAACATTGTTTTTGCAAATAATAATTCAAATAATAAGACTTTTTATTTTTGCTATTACATACTGCTTCTGTGTGTATAGGATGTACAGCAAAAAATAAAGATGACACAAAACTTGCTGCATCTGGTAGAAACATCAAACAGGTCCTGTAAATAATTTTTGTACTTGTAATTTTCTTTCTTGCCTTTAATACAAACTTTACTAAAGATTATTCTATAGACTATATAGAATAATAATTTTATAATTCCATATTAGAGGAGCATTGCAGCAAGAAACAAATTATAAAAATAATGTCAACAAACCTGAAATATAATAGACATACTCCAATATGTAGAATAACATTTAGCAGGTGATATCCCATAGGATCTAGTTGATGAATCAGGTAATTCCATCGAAATGTGAGAACGCAAAGTGGTCTATAAGATTTGTGCGACTGTTCCTATTAAAATAAAGAGATAATTGATAAAAAAAGTTGATCAAAGCAAGTGCACAGTTATTATTAATAGATAAATATGTGTAAGGAAAAAAAATATATTTTCTATATATTTTTTAAAAATAATATTAAATCTTAAAATAATTATACAATCTAAATTAAATTCATACTTTATTTTCACTGCATTTAATGACATATTATATATGTATCTTCCTCATGAAAAAATTAAAAAATTATACTGGAGATAATTAAGAAATAATACATTGAAACGAGATAAAATTATAGATTATATATTTTCATTTTTTTTTTAATTCTTTTTTTATATAGTATTATTAATTTGAGAATATTTTTCTGATTACATTGAATAAATATTGCCTAATATGAATATTTATGAATGGTATGTGGAAAATTTAATATTGTCAAATTAGCAAATATGAAAATAACATCAATGATAAGCTAATTTATTTATCATAACTGCATTTTTTCATATATCTTCTATATTTATAGTAAAATTAATATGTAAGCTGAAATTAGAGAGATAAAGATTACAGAAAAAAGTATAATAAGATACTGCAATAAAAGTGAACAGATTTAAAAACTCCAAATAGGTACAGAATACAGGTCTGTATTCTAAAACAGATATTTATTCTATTTTATCAAAAGATGAACTATAATAAAATCGATATAATTATGAAAATATTAATTACTGATATTATAAATACAGAAAATTATATTGTAGTTCAATTTTTACATTTTTGTCATACAACAATAAACCAAAAATTAACTGTGAAGAATAAAAACATTAAAATATCTGAATTTCTAGAAATTTTATCGATTTCGATTCTTTCCGAAATCAATAGAATTTCGACGATCTCATTTCTAGACGCTTTAGAAATGTAAAAAAAATCTAAAATGATTACAAGGATTACTTTTGCATATCGGTAGTATGGAAATCCGAAATTTAACTATGCTGTACCGGCTTTGATTCATGTCAGACAGAACGCACGCGAGGGAACGGAAGACGAGAGAAACGGAAGATATAGAGAAAGGGGGATCGGATCGGGATGAAATGGACAGGACGCTCGCGGATCAATACGTAGAGGGCCATCTATAGGGATGGTGAAGAGAGAGGGGAGGATCATGAACGCGCGTCCTTCGAGGGCCGGACGATGCCTCCTCTTCTCTCTCTCTCTCTCTCTCTCTCACTCTTTCTCTCTCTCTCTCTCTCTCTACTTCTCTCTCCCTTTTTCTCGCACCTTATGCATCGGGGTACCCCAGAAGTCGTTGTAGAAGACATTCTTGAGGGGCGTGTGGGGCCTGAGGTCACGATTATCCTTGATCGCCGAGATATCGTCGAAGACGAAACCGCAACCGAGGCTGTTGAGGTACACGGCGAGCGCGGTTACAGCCACGATCGCCGCGAGTGCTCCCCGCGCAGGCACTCCCATCACAAATAACACATCGATCGGCCGGTTGCCTTTCGTTTCTATCGCGCGATCTCCGCGGATCACTCCGGGAATGAAAGGAGGAACGTGGTTCTCCCCTTTCGTCTTCTCACTCGTTCGCCTTCGTTCTCCCTCTGTCGCTCTTGAAATTACGATCTCCCTGATCCTCTCTTAATTAACTAAGAACTCTCCACGAGAGACGCACGAATGTCATTTCCACGCACGTCGATCGCGTAACCGCGTCGGCTTTTAGGCACATCACAACTGATCCAGTTGCACCGCGACCAGGCACCATCGCGAGTGTCGGCGAGCCGAAGCGTAGCCGCGTCGCGGCGTCGCCGGCATAGTCGTCGTCAGCGACTTGGGGAGAGGCTTCTTCGTAGCTTCTCGCTGTCGCACGTTACTACCTCGTCTCTCTAGAGCGCGTCGTCTCGTCGCGATCGAAGATCGCGGCCAGCGGGAGATGAGGAAACGCGGCGCAAACGGGCACGACCATACGCACGTACCGCGCACCGCGATCGAGCTGTCAAACGGCGGATTCGCGTCGCGCACAATCGCCGACGACAGCGACGCTTGGCGCCGTTTTTGCGCGCGATCTGAGGAGACACGAAAACTTGAATAGCAATAAAAATTGTTATAAGTTATTTCATAATCTTTATCTAAAGAATTAAGACTTATATAATTTTGAAAAATCGAGATAAAGTGACAATTAATGGACACGTGGTAAAAGAATTTAAAAGACATTACTTGCAGTTTCTTAAAATGTAACTTTTTTCGTATTTTTTATTGTAATTGCTCATTCTTGAGTTTTAATATACACCAGTTTATACATATTTGTGTTATACATTGGAATTATATCAATGTCAACTTTATCTGTAGAGCATCGAATATTCAAAATGTAGATGGAGCTAACGAAGTTACTAGACAACTATTGCTGCTGCTGATAATGTTTTTATTTCTCGTCCTAAAACAGCGATACATTTTTAGCTTTCGTTAGATATATAAATTTTTCCTGAAGAGGCAAATGTCGTTTCGTTCAAGGAATGGATGCATAACGAATAAGTGCATTTTCGGACATAATTTCATATATTTCGCAATATTATTGAAATCAGCACAAATTATCATATTGGAACTTTCAAGTCCTTCGACATGCCTTGCTTCAACGTAAGAGTGTACGCAGGCAGTTGTTTGCGTTTTATTTTTACTTTCTTTTAAAGAAACTGCTAATAATAATGATCCAAGTTTTTCAATCTTCAAAGTGGAATTTGTATTTCTTTCGATTTACTAGTTGTGTTGTTTATCAGTTAATTAAATACGTCAATATATTTTATGGATATTTTATGGATATTTTAAAAAATTTTTTATTGGTATATAATTAGTTTTTATTTGGATATATTGCAGAGTATACAATAAACTTTTTAATAGAATCAATATGTTGAGAGATTTATTAATGACAAATGATTGGAGCATTCTATGCCATGCAGAAACCAGCAAAAACATTATCTTATAAGAGAACTTATACTGCAATAACAATGAATTTAACGATAACAAAAATTGTTGGAAATTCCAAATCAAAAGAACTCAGAGTTCTCATCTTCTTACAACAAAAGAGAGAGCTTATATCCATGAATTGGTTAAAAAGCTTAATCTGAAATAAAAGAGCCAAAGGTAAAATCAAATGTGATCAACACTACATTTGTCGAATATAGCAATTAAATTTACTCAGTTAATTTTCCTTAGTAGATTTTTTTATTGTGTAATTTTTTTGCAGAAAGGGTATGAATCGATTCTTGGTGGTATATAAGACAGAAGAATCAACAATAATTCAAGCTGATGCTGTGATAAAATTATGAAAACTATTTAAGTAAAACATACATAATTTTTTATTATAAATCACAAAGACCTTTTGTTTTCTCTAATAAAGAAAAAACATTCTGTAAATAATGTTGCTTTATGAAAAAACTAATTGATGGCAAGTGTTATTTATATATAATTATTTATGTAGTTGAAAATGATATAGAATATTTAACACATAACTCACTTAACTTAAATATAAATATTCATATAAAAACTTAGTACCTAATTAATTTTTGATATAATATTTTTATTGTTGCAGTAAATACAAATACACTAACATAAGACAATCAGAAAGTTCTAATAATAATGGCATACTGCAAGTACCTTAATTTAAACTGAATTTTGACATATTGCATTTCCACAAATCTTTATCAGTTTTTAATGTGGTAGAAAATGTATCAATCATCAAGTGATTATAACCATGGATAAAATGGAATGCATCAAAATTACATAGATATCGTGATACATCTTGAAATCACCTTTAGAATCACTGTTTAATACAATGATAAAAAATACAGTACAAATACAGTTAAAGATGATCAATATTCTAGATCTATAGAAAGATCTCACTAAATTAATGAATTATTTACTAGATTTGCCAAATGAAAAAGTTGCTATATGCTATGCGTGTTAAAGTAATTATATTCGTGTGGTTATAGTTAATTTAATTTATTACATTATAATATTTTCTAGATAAAATTAAATTACTTACCATCATTACTTTTATTAATAATTATTTAATCAATTTAATAAATTTTAAAGCTGCAATTCAATATCTTGCAAAATTTAATATCTTTGCAGTGGGAATAACTTTTGTCCTTTATTGTTTTTCGTTCAATTGTACATTTAGATTCTTAAAAAAATATTTTTTAAAACCAAAAGTAAAAAAAAATTAAATTACAGCTTTAAAATTTTTATAACTGATTATATAATTATTAATGGATGCGGTCAAGACTGCACTATGAAACATTCTATCTTTATTCTCATGTAATGAGAACAAAGATAGAATGATGTTTCAAAGCATCCAGAGCGTCTTCCTGACCGCAGCCAATATAAAATAATTATTAACAGTTTAACTTTTAAATTACCTAGCGTTAGAAAAAAATTAAAATTAAAAGAATTTAAATAAACAATCGGGGCAAATGTTTTAAAGAAAAATACTAAAAAAATAAAGTTATTCTTGTCAAATAACTATAAAATTCGAGAAAATGACTTGAATCAGTTTTTAAACTGAACATTTTAGATGCACTCAAAATAGATAAAAAAAAAATTTTTTTCTTATCTATTTTCTTAATTAGCAAATTACACAATAGAAACATAGACACATACACACATTCACTTTAACAAATATTTACTAAATACTATTTAACTATTGCATAAAACAATTGTAGATATGTTCTTTCACATCTATTTTTGATGTTATTATTGAATTACATATTAGGAATTATACATTTAATTTCAATCATAAAAATAAATTCCAACTTATATTTAGATTACCTTTTCGTTACTCATACATACTATAGCATATATGCAAAAACAACAAAAAATTACATACAAAAATTACATACAAAAAATTAGATTATTTTCAATCAATATATTTTATTTTAATGTAATTCTCGTTTTTTCATAATGACCTGTATAGGTTCATTAGTACATAATATTATATTCATATTTAATTTAATTTTATCTATTTGAACACTTTTCTCTACTTTGAACATAAATGTTCTTATCAAAACTGCTAAGATAACTTTCATTGAAATCATTGCATATCTCATACCTGCAAAAACTTATATTCAAGTAAATTTTTTTATTATGATATATGTTTTATGTGATTTATTTATACTCTCTTACCTATACAATTCCTGAGTCCATAACCAAATGGCATGTAATGTTTGTAAGATGTTTCTATTTTCTCAGAGAGGAATCTGTCCGGGTCAAATACCAATGGATTAGGCCAATATTTTTTATTTCGGTGTAGATCCAGTATACTCAAGATAACATCAGTGTCTTTTGGCAAGATATTCTCTCCTAAAACATATATACTTATATTTAAATTATTATATAAAAATATATAATAGAAAAATATATAACAGAAGCATTAATTATTCTAATAGAATTATTATAATAGAAATATAATAATTAATTTATATAAATAAGACCATAGCATTATAATTCAAATCGTCTTCATTTTATAGATCGTTATGTATTTGATATACAAAATTGCCATTGAATAAATAATATTTCTTACTAAATATTAACATGATTTTTTCAAATTCTTTCTTATTAAAAAATTTTGATAAATTCAAACTTTAATTTTTTTTTGTTTTTTTTTAAGATTTAATTTTTAATGAATATTAAAGTTGCTTTAAACACAACAATTCCCTTTAATTTTATAATCAATTTTATCTTCAATTAAACAAAAAAGACTGATGTGTTTTATTCGAATTTTACTTTGCTTATAATTCATAATCGAAATAAATTCCAAGAATAATTTTATAAAGAGAAAAATATCGATATTATATAAAATATATTTAGTATTGAATATTTTTCTATATTTATTTTATCTTTATGTATAAGCATAAAATAAACGTATAATTCTTAAATAATAAAATAATATATGTTTGTTTATTTATATATATTTGTAGTTATCTTTTAACAATTATGATTTTTCATATTTAAGTTATACATAATAATAATAATAATATATATATACATATATATAGTAATAAGATAATTATATTTAAAAGCAAACCTATTTTTATATCCTTTGTTAAATATCGCCCAATTAAAGGAATACTAGGAAATAATCTCATAGTTTCTTTAATGACACGATCCAAATAATCCATATGTTGTAAATCTTCGTATTTAATTGGAGCAGATTTTGGAGTTTCTGTCTTATAAATTTTCCATAATTCTCTATATACTTTTTCCTATTACGATATTAAATAAGATACTTGATTATAAATATATAATAAATATATAGACATATACACAATATGTATAAATCATAAAAGATAATCTTATTAATTGCATTTACGAATTCGTATTTTGATATTTAAATGCTTATAATGATCAAAAATCAATGTAGACATTGTATAGCTTTATTAAAATTCTTAATTTAATTAAAACATTACACACAAAATTCTTATTTGAGCAAATTTGTAATAAATAAATATATGACGAATATTACATTTCTTTTCTGTTTACTTGTTATAGGTATTATACTTATTTTGAAAAAAAAGTCGTTAATACAAATTAAATTTAAGTTACAATTTGAACAAAGCTATAGCGATTTAATTATTCTATTAAGCTCAGTAGAAAGTACTGTATAATTTTCATGTACTTGTATATAATTCATATACTTGATATAATTTATATACTTGTATATTAAAATATAATTCTAAATAAATTATTATTTGTGAATAATTAAATTATTGAAAAAGAATTCCAAACAAATTATTATTTGTGTGAACAATTGAAATATTATTATTTGTGTGAATAATTGAAATATTGAGAAAGAACTTTTTTATTACTGTTTAAAAATATATTCACCATAGAAGAGAATCGTACGAGAGGAGATCCGATAATAGATATAAGTGTTAATTATTTGATTTATACATAAAACCTCGAAGTCATAGACATTGTTACATGGAGAAGAAGAATAGTAATCGTACGAGCGATATTATTTTTCTACTGGTTGAAGATTGGCAAGCCAATAAAATAACTGATCTAAAAATTATTCTAAACTCACAATTCGCACGGTTAACAGATTTTTGTAAGAGCTGGCATGAATCAAAATGTAAAATTTAGCTACTACTTCTCTTTTCCATGTAACAATACATGTTCATGAACTTCGAAGTTGCGCGTACAAATTATATACATATAATCAATCCCTATATTCTTATTGCCGGGCCACCTATGTATCATTCACAACATATTTCGTTTATTGAATAAATTTAATAAATGTAATAAATACATACTTGTATCTGTGGAAAATTGGCTAACATAAGAATCACAAAATCTACCGCAGTAGCAATTGTATCACTGCCCTAATAGATAAAAATTTAATTTGTTGATTAATACAATAAATAAGTTAAAACAAAAAAAGTTCTGATATATTGAATATAAAAAATTGGAAAGAAATAGAGCTAATAAAAACCGAATGCAATAAATGATTGTATTTACATTGTAAAAATGTCATTAGTGTAAAAATGTGTAAAAACAGTATAAAAATTCTCTTCGATAATAATATTTCAGTTCTTTCTTTGGACCTTTCTTTGGACCTTTCTTTGGATCTTTCGCATACAGAGATAAATAATATGTTGATAAAATATTATTCGATATAAACAAACCAAGAATAATCATTAATATGGGAAGAGTAGATAAAAATATTTAAATTTTTAATTTTCGTTAAATTTTAAATAATCGTTACATGCGTGATGAAGATATTTGTCTATTGAAATTATTTTCCTAACACTTAATAAATAACATTATATTATTAATTTCTTATTTAAAATATCCTATACATCCAAGATTTCAATCTGTTATTCCATTAAAACTCATGACTTGTTATTCATGTATGAGATTTGTAATAACAGAGTGTTGCAAAGTGCTTTTATTAATATTATTATGTTTTTGATGCGTGTTTTTAAGAATCTGCTCATTTGCAATAGAATGCACCAAATCTTTATCTGAAATTTTATAATGATTTACTATATTATTTGTTTATTTAAGGAGAAGGTCTTTATGAAAACTTAATTTAATAAAGGGATGCAATTTGTTAATATTAGTATAAAATAAAATTATATTCCGATCACTAACTCTATGTCTAAAATGTTATTATAATTTGTATTCAATAATATTTTATTTTTTTTTTTTTTTTTTTTTTTTTATTATTATTTATTTTTTTTGTATGCTAAGAGGAAAAATGCTTCACAAAAGAACCATTATTAAAAGAAATTTTTACATAATGTAATGCATTTATTATTATTAGATTCCATTCTTATTAGTCCTATTCTTTCCGAATTTTTTATATTTAATAAATTGCAATAAATTATGTTTGTTTATATATAAATATAGTTATAGAAATATTTTAGATACCGCAGAAATTATATAGAAATATTTTACATACCCCAATTAACATCGTTATTAGATTATCATGTATCATCTCTTGCGGATATTTGTCTTGATAAGACATTTCTATTATATTGTCAAGAAATGTCTTGTCTATATTATATAAAAAACAAAATGTAAAATTTTGTGCATGTCTGTATATATTAATTAGTGTATTAATTTTATAATAGTACGATTAAAAATGTCACTTTAAAAATTAATATTGAAAATAAGTTCAGAAAAAGAAAAATATCTTCAGCAATGATTAATAAATTATTGATATGATTATTAAATGATTGATAAATTTAAATTTTAATAATGTTTCAACAATTGAAACAAGCACTTTAATAGTATCTTAAGTTTTTGAAAAAAAATTATACTGCTGACAATTTATAAATCTTACATCATAATACAACAATAAAAACATACAAATAAAAAATAAATAAAAACTTACGAGTTGTTCCATATTTAATGTCATTCTGTGCGTTTAATGCATATATATGCTTTTGTACTATCTATGTAATAATAAATTATGTAGTAAATATATATATATTATAAAATACAAGTTATAAATTAATTCATTATTAGTATTCGCATTTACCTTGTCTGTAAAAGAATGTAAGAAGTTTATCTTCCTTTGCTGTTCTCGTTCCAAAGCAGTAAGATTGAATATAAAATCAGGATATAAGAATACATTTCGTATTCTTGACATACAAATTTGTTTCAAGCTGAAAAATTTTTTTTTTTAAATAATATTTTATATAATACAAAGCATTTAACACTAATTATTAAATTCTACGAATAGAACTGTTGAATAAGAAAAAATGTTGTTCTCTTATGCGTCAACAATATTATTTATTTCTAGTTCTAAGTATACATCAACAATATTATTTATCATAAATTTTTAATTTAAAATATAATTGCTATATTTATAAAAATTCTTATGAAAATACAATTTCTTAAAAAATTTGTAAGTTATTTTTAGATAGACTTATTATAATGATTTATAACATTTACATTAATATTGTAAGAAATTAGAGCTAACAAAATTATTTTACCTCGTTATTGCTTCCATATATTGATTGATTTCATTGGATAAGGATTCCACTTTGATATTCGTCATTATGTCTTTATAATGTCATGAAAAATAAAATAATTAATCAAGATTTATAACTATCAAGATTTATAATCATTAATTTATTAATAATATTAAGTTATACATTTTATATATTCGTTAAACAAATGTAATACGAAATTTTTAAACAGAAAATGAAAGTTTCTTACAAAATACTTGAAAATAACAATTAACTATAGATTGGTTATTTTTAGTATTCAATTTTCTTTACATATCCAGGTAGCAGAATGACGTCAAATGACGTTTAAAGTAACGTTTTAATGAAGTGATAGTACGTCATTAAGATCTCTTTAGATGTTATCTTGCTACCTGAGTATAAATTTATTTATATTGAATTTTGAATAATATTTTATAACATATCTTATTATCAAAATCTTCTAAAAAGTAAAATATATAAAATACAAAAACTCAAAAATCAAAAGATATGATAATAACTCGTACTAAATTACGCGTAGCAATAGCGAAGCGAACTATGTATATGAATCGTCCTGTACAAAAATAATAGATTATAGGATCTCACAAAGTAATAGTTCTACCATTTAAAATCTTAATAGTCATAATCGACAGCTTGGATCTCATTATAAAGAAAGTGTTTATTTTTGTTCTATGTACTCAATAAACGAAAAGAGATGCAGAATTTTAATGTTTTCATTGAAGAAATATTTTAATAATCATCATGTTGCTTTTCGTTCTTTTCCATTACATGTGTCTCTATTGTATATGTTCTTTGGCGTACGATTTTTTCTATTATATGTAAAAAGTTTCTGTACAAAATGATATGAATCCTACTGCACAGTCACTATTTTGAACACTTTGGATAAAGCTTATCGGCGATAAGTTACTTCGCGGTATATATACAAATGTACAATATACATATTCTATATTTATATGATTGGACATCTACATTTTATATATTCTATGATGGGATAATTTATATATTGTTTAAACTTCTGTTCTTTTATACAATATGAATTAACGCCATTAATTATAAGCTTATTAGAAATCTAATCATTCTATGCATTATTAAGATTTAATAAATAAGATGATTTTAATTAAATAATTTGTGTATAAATATTACTAAAAAAAGATTAATGTACAATTGTCTTTCTAAATTTAAAAGTTTTAAATATTGTCTTTATAAGAAAAAGTAGAAAAATGCACTGTCCACACAAAAAAACTTCGTGTATAAAAGGGTATTAGTTTACAAAAAATAATAATACATAAAAAAATGTTATACAAACATTATTAAAACAAACATTATTTTATCATCTACTGTACAAATTTCTTTTATATAAAAAATTATAATGTAGCAAATAAGCTAAAAAACTATTTAAAGTTATATATATTTCTTGTTAAATTTATAATATTACAAAATACTGCAAAAATTTAAAAGTCATAAGTATTTCATACAAAAGATTTTTGTATTGCTATATCAATTGTAATAAAGTAACATGAATAATATGATAAAAGATTTTACTATCCATAATAAAATATTTTATTATCAAATTTCAAATATGTAATACATAAAAATTATAATAGATTATACAGATTAAATTATATGGCAATCAAATATGTTTTTAACGTTATAATAAAGAAAGTTCTCTTATAGACATTTCTAAATGAAATACAATATTATACATATAATATGAATAAATAGCAAAGCTTTTTTGTATTATTTTATTAAATTTTTATAATTTTTATATTTTTGCAATATTTTTGATATTAGTATTTTTGCAAGAAAGATATATAAGTTTAAATAATTTTTTTGCAAATTGGCACATTTTCATATCATAATTTTTTTTAAATAAAACAGATTTCCGTGGATAATGAAATAACATTACTTTGTATTTTTTAAACTAAAATTTTTTTTTTAAATAATTTTTTTAACGATCGCGTGTGTAAATTTGGAGTTTTTCCATGTTTTCTTGAAAAGAATTTATATAGGTTTTTTATATGAATTTTTATATTATAATTTTGATGCGAATTTATGATTACAATTAATTCAAATGTAAACTTATAATTATAATTAATTCAATGAAATAAATTTAATTCTGCTATTGTTAAATTATTGTAATTATGACAATTTTTTACTCCTAAAAATTTTATCTTTATATCATCTTTATTTAATATTATTTAATTTATGGATTATTTATAAGATGCGTAACACAAATAAGATGTTAAAGATAAGCATATGCATAAAGATTATGTATAAAATGTATAACATAACTATGTACGATTTTTTTAAAAATTATTTTATATATATATATATATATATATATATATATACAATATACAGACGTTTTATAAATAAATAAAAATATTTAATCTTACCACACGCACTATTCAGAGCATATTTTGATATTTGATTTAAAAGAATCATTTTATTTTCTTTTAATACAATCTTTTCTAATTGATCTGTTAATATTACAGATTGTTCGACAAATACATTAAAAGAGTTTTGTAGTGCGATTGTATTAAAATTCGGTGCTATTTTTTTTCGATTTTTAATCCCTGTCGATCCTAAAATAAATATATATGAAGATATAGTAAAAAAGAAAGAATATGTAATATACAAATAAAAATCATGATAATAAAAAATGTTATTAAAAATTTAAGTATTAATAATTTTAAATTTGCTACATTGCTGTCGAAGTATAAATAAAAATATTATGTGACTACAGAAATACAAGTAAATTATAAAAGTTGTTTTAATTATGTTATTATGTAATTTAAATATTAGAAAGAAAAAGAGATAAAGGAAGAGAGAGAGAGAGAGAGAGAGAGAGAGAGAGAGAGAGAGAGAGAGAGAGAGTAAAGTAGGGCTATTATCTGTAATTTTAATGACTTAGGATTGAGAGATCTAAAATTTCAGACTTTCCGACTAAAATAGACATCCATAACATAAAAGTATTGCAACTAATAAAGCTGATATAAAGCAATAAAAATAAAAGAATCTTTTATATTTTGAATATTAATATTATTAATATTATTTTTCATAATATTCATAATATTATATTAATAATATTATGAATATTATGAATCATTATTAATAATCATTAATAATCATTATTATTATTGAGAATTATTAATAATAATTAATAATAATAATAATAATAATAATAAAATGATTATTACAATATTATTTTTTCTGTTGTCAATGATTTCGATTGACATCCTCTCACTGCGTCAATATTCCATGCCGGCATATTTGGAAAAAAACCGCTAAAAATCTGGACTATTTTATAAAATCACTACGAACAGTCTCGGGCTAACAACGTTATAAACTAAGATAAAACCGATAAAAATGGATAGCAGCCCTAATTAGAAGTTATTTTAAATTTTATTATATTAACAATATCTTACCAGGTGCTGTGAGTAATCCTTTACCTAATAATGGTTTAAGAAATTTATATAGTATACTTTTCTCTTCACTATTACGTAAGATTATCTACAATGTTATATGAAATATTGTTAAATAATTCGAATACATATCTGTTTATGTTATTCAGACAATTAACATGAGTAGTTTAGATGTCAAATGATACAGTCGACCCAAACTCGACATCAAATTATTAACAGATTTGAGATACAAATAATGTAAATCATAGAATTATACTGAATATATTATATATCATAGAATTATACTAAATTCATCTGTTTTCAGAGTCAATCAGATTGCATAATTAAATCATTTTTATGTACTTATGATAAAAACAAACGCTAAAATCTTTATTTCTCAAATTTTTATTGTTCGTCTTGTACCACTTGATACTTGAGCTATTCATGTACTTTAGAAAATCACTTTAGTTAGATTAGTGATAAATTATTAAAGATATAGAGAGTTATTATTTATTTGGAATATATATACATATTCCCTAAATAAATTAATTTGTTTGAATCATTCAATTAAAATATATTTATATTGAAATATATAGGCATTATTTTTTTACCTGCATTTGATCAAATTCACATGTTCCAATAAATAATTTGTTAGCCATGTAAAATTTAAATGGAGACGGATATTTTCTTGTTAATTGAGATATAATACTTAAAAATTCTAGAAAATATTTATTATATAAGGTAATTTATCAAAATTTTATTATTTTGAATTAATAACAATATTTAGCGGTAATTAATTTTTGGATAAATATTTTTATCTTCTTTATTATTACCATTAGAATTCTGCAGAAGAAAATAATAGGCACTTCCAATAAATGGAAATGCTTTTGGACCAGGCAGAGTGTTTACCGTTTTAATAGAAGATCGTCGGTGACAGTAATTCGAGATGAAATAACTTATGACGATACCTGCCAATGCAATTAACACAACACTTATAAATGGCATTATTAAACAATGATAACAGCGAAACAGTATGGTTTTGCAGTAATGCTCTACTACTTCTGTAAATGATGGAGACGCTTTTATTATATCTCCCCACCCAATCATACGATAATAATTAAAAAAACAATTTACATAATGCGTCCTTTAAATTGGAAAGTAAATGCATTAAATTTTATTGAAATATCAAATCTCACACAGAAAATTTTTAAGAATTTTTCAGATTAAAAAGAAGGTAAAATTTTGGTAAAGTTTTGGTTTAAAATGCATTACTTTTACAAGATTCTAAAAAATAATAATTTCGACGCTATATCAAATGATAATTTTTACTTTGCTATTTTTTTAAATTCTTTTATATGTATAACTTAATGTTAGCTATTTTGTCTTTAAAGGAAGAAAATCAAATTTTTCAATAAAGGAAATCAAATCTGTCAACAAAATTTAAATCAACAAAAATCCTACTTTTGGTATTCTCTTTCTCTCTCTCTCGTTTTTTTAGGATTATATTATATCATATAAAAATTAGCTGTGTATATGTGTGTCTGTATATACAAGATGTTTCAGGATGTCCTAATATATAAATTTAGGACCTCATAATAAGAAAAAATTTTCCTCTAAAGGTGTGCTCGTAATCATTTTGTTTAAGAGATATCAACTAAAGTTATAGGAAAGTTAGGAATGATAAATTTATTATATACGACTACTAAACAAAAAGTTTTAAAAAAACTTTTAAATAAAAGATTTATTGAAGGCTAATAATATTAACTTCTTCCCTGATGCGGCCGAAAATACTCGTCCCGACTAGTCTTGCAAATTCTGACACGGCCGAGTTATCTCGTACCAACTTTTTCTTTTTCTTTCTTTCTCTAGGAGATATAACTAATAACTCTGAAACTACTAATCAAAAAATGTAATAAAACAATGTGACAATTTTTTGTCACATTTGTTGAAAAAAATTTAGGGATTAATTTTAATTTTTTAAAAAGAAGAATTATTGAAGCAATTACATTATATATAAAACAATTACAGCTGTCCAATGGCGTTTTACTATTGATGTCATGGAAGAAAGATATTGAGCCAATGTTCAAGGCCATCACTTTGAACAAAATTTATACTATAATTATGTTACAGTTTTCATATTTTCTAATAATTTTAAAGTAGTTGAAACATTATTAATTTATTTCTGATAACCTGACAATAATTTTATAAAATTTTATATTGAAAATGTTTAGATAATAATATCTCTTAATAAATCGTTTATGGGCATACCTTCAGAGGATAATTTTTTCTTGTTTTGAGATCCTAATTCATATGTTAAGTTAGAATATTTAATCTTGAACTAATTTGTTAGCCTATATAATATTTTCATATAATTGCATTGACATATATAAATAAATTATTACATGTACTGTTCCACAAGCATCGATATATTTTTTTATTTAAAGCACCAACAAAATACTATAAAGACTAACTAACCTTAGCATATATAATTGTTTTGATTAATAGTAGAAAATTAAATGAAAAAAATACATATACATGAAAGTAAGCACTTTCATTAAAAATACTATGAGCAGTACAAGTGGTGATCTATTTTAGTAGTTGAAATACTACTATTTACGTATTTAGTGTATTTATTTTTCTATACAAAATTACTATTTATGTATTTAGTATATTATGTAATTAATATGTTTATTTTTCTACGAAAATTGTATCTTTCTACGCGAAAGAAAAACAGCATGCATAACGGCTTCTTAATTTTTATGAAAAAACTATGTTGATAAAATATGTAATTATATTATTATTCAATCATACATGATATCTGACTTTTATAAGATGCTTTTATTTAAAAAAAAGAGAGAAGTCCTATCTATATTATATAAAAAGACAGAATATATATAAAATTTTATGTGCATGTGCATGCACAATAATAATGAAAATTTTTTGAAAATTACTAAGAATCATAAATTTAAAATATTTATTAAAGTAAACATTATTAAGATTAAATTTCTTTTTTTAAAAATTTTATTTTTACAATATTTCAACATCAAATATTTTAAAAACTTAAAAAGAACACCATATAATTTAAAGCATATTTTATTGAAAATTGCATCTTTATAATATATATCAAAAAAAATTATCAATATAAATTAGTAAAATTGTTAGGATAATTTTTATTTAAATCATCGCATATTTCATATTTGTAATCTTGGTAATTACACGCAAATAATGCACTCATTAAAACATCATTATACATTCAGTCATATTCTTATTCAAGATATACAACTCTTGATCTTTATAAAAAGCTTCTATTAAAATCTCAGAAAAATAGAAAAGTCCTACCTATATTATTTAACAAAAATAAAATGTAAAATCTTATGCTCATATGTATGCACAATAATGATAGAAACTTTTTAGAAATTATTAAGAGTCATGAATTTACATCATATATCAATATTTAAAAGTATTGAAGTTAAATCTCTTTTTCTAAAAATCTTATTTTTACAATATCTTAAAATCAAATATCTTAAAAACCAAAAGACGCCATAATTTAAAACATATTTTATTGAAAATTGCGTCTTTATAATATATATCAAAAGAAAACTTATCAATATAAATTAGTATCAAAATTGTTAGGATAATTTTTATGGAAATCATCGCATATTTCATATTTGCACAATCTTGGTAATTATACACGCAAATAATGCACTCATTAAAATATCATTATTAATTATACATTCAGTTATGTTCTTACTCAAGATATACATCTCTTGACCTTTATAAAAAGCTTGTATTAAATCTCAAAAAAAAGAAGTCCTATCAATATTATTTAATAAAAATGGAATATAAAATTTTATGCTCATATGTATGCACATTAATGATAAAAACTTTTTTAGAAATTATTAAGAATGAATTTACATCATATACTAATGTCTAAAAGTATTGAGGTTAAATCTCTTTTTCTAAAACTTTTATTTTTACAATATTTTAAAATTAAATATTTTAAAAACCAAAAGAGAACGCCGTAATTCAAAACATATTTGATTGAAAATTACATCTTTATAATATATATCAAAAGGAGTTATCAATATAAATTAGTATCAAAATTGTTAGGATAATTTTTATGAAAATCATCGCATTATTTCATACTTGCACAATCTTGGTAATTACACACAAATAATGCACGCATTAAACATCATTATTAATTATACATTCAGTTATATTCTTATTCAATTATACATCATCTCTTGACCTTTATAAAAAGCTTCTATTAAAATCTCAAAAAAGAGAGAAGTCCTATCTACATTATTTAACAAAAATAGAATGTAAAATTTTATACTCATATGTATGTGTAATAATGATAAAAACTTTTAAGAAATTATTAAGAATCATAAATTTATTATCATATATCAAAATTTAAAAGTGTTCATCCAAAGTTCATCCAAAAGCAAGGCATGGATTATGTAATAATAAATAATAAATAATAAATAATATATTGTGAGATTATTTAAAAGATTAAGAATATTAACGACATATTAAATTTAAAAATATCTGCTTAATATTTTCAACATATTTAATATTCATATATATTGTGGATATATCTTTCAATTATTAAAACAAAATAAAAAACCATTTTTCGCGTATATTCGTATAATTAATAAGATAAAATTAAAATTAAATGAAATTTATTAAAGTACATTGAAAAAAAAATTCAAAAAAGCTTACAATATTTCAAATCGTTGTCTGATATTTCTTTTTAATTTTTGATTTATAATTACAAGAAAAAAATTTCTGTATATCTCTCTAAAACTATCAACAAATAAAACTTAAAAGATTATTCCTATTATATTTATTATAATTTGTTAAGCTATTTTTATTGGTAAAGTTAATATTTCTCTTTCTAAAGAAATTTTATTTCTTAAAAAGTGTTAATTATTAGTAGCATTAATAATTTTTTTAAAACAATCTATGAAATACTTTTCGAAATGAAAGTCTATTCTATTATAATTTTCCTAGAATTTTAGTCGTATTTTTTCTAAAAAATTCTAATCATTCTAATTATTAGCAATATGTTAATTAATTTTTTTACAATCATTTGATCGCTCAATAGAAAGTTACAGATATAGTATTTCGAAAACATCATACGAAAAACTGCGAAAAATAGCTTTCAAAATATTGGATGCAACGGTTTAAATATTAAGAGATATTTTTAAAATTCGTTGAATTTCAGACAACACATATCTTTAAAGGACTAAAAACCGATTTAAAATTATTATTCTCGTCTTTTAAAATGTCCCTTATTCTACTATATAGATTTTTTTTTCTTAGAATAAAAAATAATTAGCAAAGAAATATAATGTTTAAGAATTATAATATTTATATAAAAATTATTTTTATATTAAGTCATTTATGTGTTATTTTTTATATTATATATATAGTGCTACACATTATTACTTTCTTATTTTATAATTAATACTTAATTATAAATAATGTATGTAATATATTTAACTAATACAAAGCATAAATACAAATAATAATTCATAAAATATTTTTTTAATTAAATCCTAATTTTTTACATTATAATATATTGTTATTATTTTATTATTTTTCACATATATATTAAGTATGAGCATGTAGAACTTTTCATTATCGATAATAAAATAATGTCTCTTCGTAGAATAAAACATTCATATTTATTATTTTCGGTGCGATCAAAACGGTTGGTAATGTCATCGCTCTTTAATTACCTCATCGAGCCCAATGCCCAGTTGCTTGTGACGAAAATTTATATGGCTGGCCGTCTTTAATAGTATCTTGTCAGTGCTACTGATCAACATTTATTTCTCCGTTTTTGGCTTTCATTATATTTGTAAATTTTTTCTAATGAGATAAATGTATTCTCGTATAAGGTGCATCTAGCGAGTGAGTGCTTTTACATAATTTTGGCACAACTTCACGTGTATTTCGCAACATTGAGATCAGCACAAATTATCATATCGGAGCGAAATTCATGACCTCCGGCGTGTGTTGCATTAAAGTAATAAGAGTGTAAGTAAGCAGATTCTTAACGTTCTTTTTTTGTTTCCTTTTGGAGAACTGTTGAGACGATGCGATCGTTCAAATTTTTCGACCTTCGAGAAGTGAGAGAATTTCTATTTCCTTCAATTTACTATCCATTTTGTGTGTATCAGTTATAAATTAAATACCTCAATATATTTGAGTATATTTTATAAATATAATTTTTTTATATTGGTGTGTAATCAGTTTTTATTTGGATGTATTGCAGATTATACAATAAACTTTTTAATAGAATCAATATGTTGAGAGATTTATTAGTGACAAGTGATTGGAGCATTCATTCTATGCCATGCAGAAACCAGCAAAAACATTAACTTATAAGGGAACTTATACTGCAATAACAATGAATTTAACTATAAGAAAAATTGTTGGAAATTCCAAATCAAAAAAGAACTCAGAGTTCTCATCTTCCTACAACAAAAGAGAGAGCTTATATTCATGAATTGGTTAAAAAGCTTAATCTGAAATAAAAGAGCCAAAGGTAAAATCAAGTGCGATCATCACTATATTTGTCGAATATAGCGATTAAATTTATTCAGTTAATTTTCCTTTTAGTAGATTTTTTATTGTGTAATTTTTTTGCAGAAAGGATATGAATCGATTCTTGGTGGTATATAAGACAGAAGAATCAACAATAATTCAAGCTGATGCTGTGATAAAATTATGAAAACTATTTAAGTAAAGCATACATAATTTTTTATTATAAATCACAAAGACATCCTTTTGTTTTCTCTAATAAAGAAAAAACATTCTGTAAATAATGTTGCTTTATGAAAAAACTAATTGATGGCAAGTGTTATTTATATATAATTATTTATATAGTTGAAAATGATATAGAATATTTAACACATAACTTACTTAACTTAAATATAAATATTCATATAAAAACTTAGTACCTAATTAATTTTTGATATAATATTTTTATTGTTGCAGTAAATACAAATACACTAACATAAGACAATCAGAAAGTTCTAATAATAATGGCATACTGCAAGTACCTTAATTTAAACTGAATTTTGACATATTGCATTTCCACAAATCTTTATCAGTTTTTAATGTAGTAGAAGATGTATCATCAAGTGATTATAATCATGGATGAAATGTAATGCAACAAAATTACACATATACCGAGACATCTTGAAATCATCTTTAGAATCACTGTTTATAATACAATGATAAAAAATACAGTACAAATACAGTTAAAGATGATCAATGTGCTAGATCTATAGAAAGATCTCACTAAATTAATTAATTATTTACTAGATTTGCCAATTGAAAAAGTTGCTATATGCCATTCGTGTTAAAGTGTTAAAATAATCATATTCATGTGGTTATAGATAATTTAATTTATTACATTATAATATTTTCTAGATAAAATTAAGTTACTAATTAAATTACTTACCATCATTACTTTTATTAATAATTATTTAATCAATTTAATAAATTTTAAAGCTGCAATTCAATATCTTGCAAAATTTAATATCTTTGCGGTGGGAATAACTTTTGTCCTTGATTGTTTTTCGTTTAATTGTACATTTAGATTCTTAAAAAAATATTTTTTAAAACCAAAAGTAAAAAAAAATGGAATTACAGCTTTAAAATTTTTATAACTGATTATATAATTATTAACGACTGCGGTCAAGACTGCACTATGAAACAGCCTATCTTTATTCTCATAGAATGTAGAACAAAGATAGAATGATGTTTCAAAGCATCCAGAGCGTCTTCCCGACCGCAGGCAATATAAAATAATTATTAACAGTTTAACTTTTAAATTACTTAGCGTTAGAAAAAAATTAAAATTAAGAGAATTTAAATAAACATTCGGGGCAAATGTTTTAAAGAAAAATACTAAAAAAATAAAGTTATTCTTGTCAAATAACGAGTAAATTCGAGAAAATGACTTGAATCAGTTTTTAAACTGATTCAAGTCATTTTCTGAACATTTTAGATGCACTCAAAATAGATAAAAAAAAATTTTTTTTCTTATCTATTTTCTTAATTAGCAAATTACACAATAGAAACATAGACACATATACACATTCACTTTAACAAATATTTAATAAATACTATTTAACTATTGCATAAAACAATTGTAGATATGTATTCTTTCACATCTATTTTTGATGTTATTATTGAATTACATATTAGGAATTATACATTTAATTTCAATCATATAAATAAATTGCAACTTATATTTAGATTACCTTTTCGTTACATACATACTATAGCATATATGCAGAAACAACATACAAAAAATTAGATTATTTTCAATCAATATATTTTATTTTAATGTAATTCTCGTTTTTTCATAATGACATGTATAGGTTCATTACTACATAATGTTAGATTCATATTTAATTTAATTTTATCTATTTGAACACTTTTCTCTACTTTGAACATAAATGTTCTTATCAAAACTGCTAAGATAACTTTCATTGAAATCATTGCATATCTCATACCTGCAAAAACTTATATTCAAGTAAATTTTTTTATTATGATATATGTTTTATGTGATTTATTTATACTCTCTTACCTATACAATTCCTGAGTCCATAACCAAATGGCATGTAATGTTTGTAAGATGTTTCTATTTTCTCAGAGAGGAATCTGTCCGGGTCAAATACCAATGGATTAGGCCAATATTTTTTATTTCGGTGTAGATCCAGTATACTCAAGATAACATGAGTGTCTTTTGGCAAGATATTCTCTCCTAAAACATATATACTTATATTTAAATTATTATATAAAAATATATAATAGAAAAATATATAACAGCAGCATTAATTATTCTAATAGAATTATTATAATAGAAGCATAATAATTAATTTATATAAATAAGGCCATAGCATTATAATTCAAATCGTCTTCATTTTATGTACCGTTATGTATTTGACCGTTATGTATTTGATATACAAAATTGCCATTGAATAAATAACATTTCTTACTAAATATTAACATGATTTTTTCAAATTCTTTCTTATTAAAGAATTTTGATAAATTCAAACTTTAATTTTTTTTTGTTTTTTTTTAAGATTTAATTTTTAATGAATATTAAAGTTGCTTTAAACACAACAATTCCCTTTAATTTTATAATCAATTTTATCTTCAATTAAACAAAAAAGACTGATGTGTTTTATTCGAATTTTACTTTGCTTATAATTCATAATCGAAATAAATTCCAAGAATAATTTTATAAAGAGAAAAATATCGATATTATATAAAATATATTTAGTATTGAATATTTTTCTATATTTATTTTATCTTTATGTATAAGCATAAAATAAACGTATAATTCTTAAATAATAAAATAATATATGTTTGTTTATTTATATATATTTGTAGTTATCTTTTAACAATTATGATTTTTCATATTTAACTTATACATAATAATAATAATATATATATACATATATATAGTAATAAGATAATTATATTTAAAAACAAACCCATTTTTATATCCTTTGTTAAATATCGCCCAATTAACGGAAGACTAGGAAATAATCTCATAGTTTCTTTAATGACACGATCCAAATAATCCATATGTTGTAAATCTTCGTATTTAATTGGAGCAGATTTTGGAGTTTCTGTCTTATAAATTTTCCATAATTCTCTATATACTTTTTCCTATTACGATATTAAATAAGATACTTGATTATAAATATATAATAAATATATAGACATATACACAATATGTATAAATCATAAAAGATAATCTTATTAATTGCATTTACGAATTCGTATTTTGATATTTAAATGCTTATAATGATCAAAAATCAATGTAGACATTGTATAGCTTTATTAAAATTCTTAATTTAATTAAAACATTACACACAAAATTCTTATTTGAGCAAATTTGTAATAAATAAATATATGACGAATATTACATTTCTTTTCTGTTTACTTGTTATAGGTATTATACTTATTTTGAAAAAAAAGTCGTTAATACAAATTAAATTTAAGTTACAATTTGAACAAAGCTATAGCGATTTAATTATTCTATTAAGCTCAGTAGAAAGTACTGTATAATTTTCATGTACTTGTATATAATTCATATACTTGATATAATTTATATACTTGCATATTAAAAGATAATTCTAAATAAATTATTATTTGTGAATAATTGAATTATTGAAAAAGAATTCCAAACAAATTATTATTTGTGTGAATAATTGAAATATTATTATTTGTGTGAATAATTGAAATATTGAGAAAGAATTTTTTTATTACTGTTTAAAAATATATTCACCATAGAAGAGAATCGTACGAGAGGAGATCCGATAATAGATATAAGTGTTAATTATTTGATTTATACATAAAACCTGGAAGTCATAGACATTGTTACATGGAGAAGAAGAATAGTAATCGTACGAGCGATATTATTTTTCTACTGGTTGAAGATTGGCAAGCCAATAAAATAACTGATCTAAAAATTATTCTAAACTCACAATTCGCACGGTTAACAGATTTTTGTAAGAGCTGGCATGAATCAAAATGTAAAATTTAGCTACTACTTCTCTTTTCCATGTTCTCTCTTTTCCAACAATACATGTTCATGAACTTCGAAGTTGCACGTACAGATTATATACATATAATCAATCCCTATATCCTTATTGCCGGGCCACCTTTATCATTCACAACATATTTCGTTTATTGAATAAATTTAATAAATGTAATAAATACATACTTGTATCTGTGGAAAATTGGCTAACATAAGAATCACAAAATCTACCGTAGTAGCAATTGTATCACTGCCCTAATAGATACAAATTTAATTTGTTGATTAATACAATAAATAAGTTAAAACAAAAAAAGTTCTGATATATTGAATATAAAAATCGGAAACAAATAGAGCTAATAAAAACCGAATGCAATAAGTGATTGTATTTACATTGTAAAAATGTCATTAGTGTAAAAATGTGTAAAAACAGTATAAAAATTCTCTTCGATAATAATATTTCAGTTCTTTCTTTGGACCATCTTTCGCATACAGAGATAAATAATATGCTGATAAAATATTATTCGATATAAACAAACCAAGAATAATCATTAAACTGTATATGAGAAGAGTAGATAAAAATATTTAAATTTTTAATTTTCGTTAAATTTTAAATAATCGTTACATGCGTGATGAAGATATTTGTCTATTGAAATTATTTTCCTAAACTTAATAAATAACATTATATTATTAATTTCTTATTTAAAATATCCTATACATCCAAGATTTCGTTATTCCATTAAAATTCGTGACTCGTTATTCATGTATGAGATTCGTAATAACAGAGTGTTGCAAAGTGCTTTTATTAATATCATTATGTTTTTGATGCGTGTTTTTAATAATCTACTCATTTGCAATAGAATGCACCAAATCTTTATCTGAAATTTTATAATTCTTTACTGTATTATTTGTTTATTTAAGGAGAAGGTCTTTATGAAAACTTAATTTAATAAAGGGATGCAATTTGTTAATATTAGTATAAAATAAAATTATATTTCGATCACCAACTCTGTGTCTAAAATGTTTTAAAAAAACTAAAAAAAAAGAATATATATATATATATATATACACACATATATATACCTATATATAGTATGTTAAAAAATATAATACGATTTGTATTATCAACATCATAATCGATTTGTTTTTTTTTCTTTTCATATTAAATAATGTTAATTGTATTGCAATAATATATTATTTATTTTTGTATGCTAAGAGGAAAAATGCTTCACAAAAGAACCATTATTAAAAGAAATTTTTACATAATGTAATGCATTTATTATTATTAGATTCGATTCTTATTAGTCCTATTCTTTCCGAATTTTTTATATTTAATAAATTGCAATAAATTATGTTTGTTTATATATAAATATAGTTATAGAAATATTTTAGATACCGCAGAAATTATATAGAAATATTTTACATACCCCAATTAACATCGTTATTAGATTATCATGTATCATCTCTTGCGGATATTTGTTTTGAAAAGACATTTCTATTATACTGTCAAGAAATGTCTTGCCTATATTATATAAAAAACAAAATGTAAAATTTTGTGCATGTCTGTATATATTAATTAGTATCTTAATTTTATAATAGTACGATTAAATATGTCACTTTAAAAATTAATATTGAAAATAAGTTCAGAAAAAGAAAAATATCTTCAGCAATGATTAATAAATTATTGATATGATTATTAAATGATTGATAAATTTAAATTTTAATAATGTTTTAACAATTGAAACAAGCACTTTAATAGTATCTTAAGTTTTTGAAAAAAAATTATATTGCTGACAATTTATAAATCTTACATCATAATACAACAATAAAAACATACAAATAAAAAATAAATAAAAACTTACGAGTTGTTCCATATTTAATGTCATTCTGTGCGTTTAATGCATATATATGCTTTTGTACTATCTATGTAATAATAAATTATGTAGTAAATATATATATTATAAAATACAAGTTATAAATTAATTCATTATTAGTATTCGCATTTACCTTGTCTGTAAAAGAATGTAAGAAGTTTATCTTCCTTTGCTGTTCTCGTCCCAAAGCAGTAAGATTGAATATAAAATCAGGATATAAGAATATATTTTGTATTCTTGACATACAAATTTGTTTCAAGCTAAAAAATCTTTTTTTTAAAATAATATTTTATATAATACAAAGCATTTAACACTAATTATTAAATTCTACGAATAGAACTGTTGAATAAGAAAAAATGTTGTTCTCTTATACGTCAACAATATTATTTATTTCTAGTTCTAAGTATACATCAACAATATTATTTATCATAAATATTTAATTTAAAATATAATTGCTATATTTATAAAAATTCTTATGAAAATACAATTTCTTAAAAAATTTGTAAGTTATTTTTAAATAAACTTATTATAATGATTTATAACATTTACATTAATATTGTAAGAAATTAGAGCTAACAAAATTATTTTACCTCGTTATTGCTTCCATATATTGATTGATTTCATTGGATAAGGATTCCACTTTGATATTCGTCATTATGTCTTTATAATGTCATGAAAAATAAAATAATTAATCAAGATTTATAACTATCACGATTTATAATCATTAATTTATTAATAATATTAAGTTATACATTTTATATATTCGTTAAACAAATGTAATACGAAATTTTTAAACAGAAAATGAAAGTTTCTTACAAAATACTTGAAAATAACAATTAACTATAGATTGGTTATTTTTAGTATTCAATTTTCTCTACATATCCAGGTAGCAGAATGACGTCAAATGACGTTTAAAGTAACGTTTTAATGAAGTGATAGTACGTCATTAAGGTCTCTTTAGATGTTATCTTGCTACCTGAGTATAAATTTATTTATATTGAATTTTGAATAATATTTTATAACATATCTTATTATCAAAATCTTCTAAAAAGTAAAATATATAAAATACAAAAACTCAAAAATCAAAAGATATAATAATAACTCGTACTAAATTACGCGTAGCAATAGCGAAGCGAACTATGTATATGAATCGTCCAGTTACAAAAATAATAGATTATTGGATCTCACAAAGTAATAGTTCTACCATTTAAAATCTTAATAGTTATAATCGACAGCTTGGATCTCATTATAAAGAAAGTGTTTATTTTTGTTCTATGTACTCAATAAACGAAAAGAGATGTAGAATTCTAATGTTTTTATTCAAGAAATATTTTAATAATCATCATGTTGCTTTTCGTTCTTTTCCATTACATGTGTCTCTATTGTATATGTTCTTTGGCGTACGATTTTTTTTATTATATGTAAAAAGTTTCTGTACAAAATGATATGAATCCTACTGCACAGTCACTATTTTGAACACTTTGGATAAAGCTTATCGGCGATAAGTTACTTCGCGGTATATATACAAATGTACAATATACATATTCTATATTTATATGATTGGACATCTACATTTTATATATTCTATGATGGGATAATTTATATATTGTTTAAACTTCTGTTCTTTTATACAATATGAATTAACGCCATTAATTATAAGCTTATTAGAAATCTAATCATTCTATGCATTATTAAGATTTAATAAATAAGATGATTTTAATTAAATAATTTGTGTATAAATATTACTAAAAAAAGATTAATGTACAATTGTCTTTCTAAATTTAAAAGTTTTAAATATTGTCTTTATAAGAAAAAGTAGAAAAATGCACTGTCCACACAAAAAAACTTCGTGTATAAAAGGGTATTAGTTTACAAAAAATAATAATACATAAAAAAATGTTATACAAACATTATTAAAACAAACATTATTTTATCATCTACTGTACAAATTTCTTTTATATAAAAAATTATAATGTAGCAAATAAGCTAAAAAACTATTTAAAGTTATATATATTTCTTGTTAAATTTATAATATTACAAAATACTGCAAAAATTTAAAAGTCATAAGTATTTCATACAAAAGATTTTTGTATTGCTATATCAATTGTAATAAAGTAACATGAATAATATGATAAAAGATTTTACTATCCATAATAAAATATTTTATTAACAAATTTCAAATTTGTAATACATAAAAATTATAATAGATTATACAGATTAAATTACATGGCAATCAAATATGTTTTTATCGTTATAATAAAGAAAGTTCTCTTACAGACATTTCTAAATGAAATACAATATTATACATATAATATGAATAAATAACAAAGTTTTTTTGTATTATTTTATTAAATTTTTATAATTTTTATATTTTTGCAATATTTTTGATATTAATATTTTTGCAAGAAAGATATATAAGTTTATATAATTTTTTTGCAAATTGACACATTTTCATATCATAATTTTTTTAAAATAAAACAGATTTTCGTGGATAATGAAATAATATTACTTTGTATTAAACTAAAATTTTTTTTAAAAATAATTTTTTTAACGATCGTGTGTATAAATTTGGAGTTTTTCCAGGTTTTCTTGAAAAGAATTTATATAGCTTTTTTATATGAATTTTTATATTATAATTTTGATGCGAATTTATGATTAACTCAAATGCAATTACAATTACAATTACAAATGCAATTATAATTACAATTTTTATATTACAATTAATTCAAATGCAAACTTATAATTATAATTAATTCAATGAAATAAATTTAATTCTGCTATTGTTAAATTATTGTAATTATGACAATTTTTTACTCCTAAAAATTTTATCTTTATATCATCTTTATTTAATATTATTTAATTTATGGACTATTTATAAGATGCGTCACACAAATAAGATGTTAAAGATAAGCATATGCATAAAGATTATGTATAAAATGTATAACACAACTATGTACGATTTTTTTTTTAATTATTTTATATATATATATATATATATATATACACATACATACATACATTCATACATATATATATATATATATATATATATATATATATATATACAGACGTTTTATAAATAAATAGAAATATTTAATCTTACCGCACGCACTATTCAGAGCATATTTTGATATTTGATTTAAAAGGATCATTTTATTTTCTTTTAACACAATCTTTTCTAATTGATCTGTTAATATTACAGATTGTTCGACAAATACATTAAAAGAGTTTTGTAGTGCGATTGTATTAAAATTCGGTGCTATTTTTTTTCGATTTTTAATCCATGTCGATACTGAAATAAATATATAAGAAGATAAAGTAAAAAAAAAGAATATATAATATACAAATAAAAATCATGATAATAAAAAATGTTAAAAATTTAAGTAATAATAATTTTAAATTTGCTACATTGCTGTCGAAGTATAAATAAAAATATTATATGACTACAGAAATACAAGTAAATTATAAAAGTTGTTTTAATTATGTTATTATGTAATTTAAATATTATAAAGAAAAATTAATATTATTAATATTTATAATATTATTAATATAATATTATGAATCATTATTAATAATCATTAATAATCATTATTATTATTGAGAATTATTAATAATAATTAATAATAATAATAATAATAATAATAATAAAATGATTATTACAATATTATTTTTTCTGTTGTCAATGATTTCGATTGACATTTTCACACTGCGACAATATTCCATGCCGGCATATTTGGAAAAAACCGCTAAAAATCTGGACTATTTTATAAAATCACTACGAACAGTCTTGGGCTAACAACGTTATAAACTAAGATAAATCCGATAAAAATGGATAGCAGCCCTAATTAGAAGTTATTTTAAATTTTATTATATTAACAATATCTTACCAGGTGCTGTGAGTAATCCTTTACCTAATATTGGTTCAAGAAATTTATATTGTATATTTTTCTCTTCACTATTATGTAAGATTATCTACAATGTTATATGAAATATTGTTAAATAATTCGAATACATATCTGTTATGTTATTCAGACAATTAACATGAGTAGTTTAGATGTCAAATGATACAGTCGACCCAAACTTGACATCAAATTATTAACAAATTTGAGATACAAATAATGTAATCATAGAATTATACTAAATTCATCTGTTTTCAGAGTCAATCAGATTGCATAATTAAATCATTTTTATATACTTATGATAAAAACAAACGCTAAAATCTTTATTTCTCAAATTTTTATTGTTCGTCTTGTACCACTTGATATTTGGGCTATTCATGTACTTTAGAAAATCACTTTGGTTAGATTAGTGATAAATTATGATAAAGATATAGAGAGTTATTATTTATTTGGAATCTATATACGTATTCCCTAAATAAATTAATTTGTTTGAATCATTCAATTAAAATATATTTATATTGAAATATATAGGCATTATTTTTTACCTGCATTTGATCAAATTCACATGTTCCAATAAATAATTTGTTAGCCATGTAAAATTTAAATGGAGATGGATATTTTCTTGCGAGTTGAGATATAATATTTATAAATTCTAAAAAATATTTATTATATAAGGTAATTTATCAAAATTTTATTATTTTGAATTAATAACAATATTTAGCGGTAATTAATTTTTGGATAAATATTTTTATCTTCTTTATTATTACCTTTAGAATTCTGCAGAAAAAAATAATAGGCACTTCCAATAAATGGAAATGCTTTTGGACCAGGCAGAGTGTTTACCGTTTTAATAGAAGATCGTCGGTGACAGTAATTCGAGATGAAATAACTTATGACAATACCTGCCAATACAATTAACACAACACTTATAAATGGCATTATTAAACAATGATAACAGCGAAATAGTATGGTTTTGCAGTAATGCTCTACTACTTCTATAGATGATGTGGACACTTTTATTATATCTTCCCCACCCAATCATACGATAATAATTAAAAAAACACAATTTACATAATGCGTCCTTTAAATTGGAAAGTAAATGCATTAAATTTTATTGAAATATCAAATCTCACACAGAAAATTTTTAAGAATTTTTCAGATTAAAAAGAAGGTAAAATGTTTTGGTTTAAAATGCATTACTTTTACAAGATTCTAAAAAATAATAATTTTGATGCTATATCAAATGATAATTTTTACTTTGCTATTTTTTAAAATTCTTTTATATGTATAACTTAATGTTAGCTATTTTGTCTTTAAAGGAAGAAAATCAAATTTTTCAATAAAGGAAATCAAATCTATCAACAAAATTTAAATCAACAAAAATCCTACTTTAGGTATTCTCTTTCTCTCTCTCTCGTTTTTTTAGAATTATATTATATCATATAAAAATTAGCTGTGTATATGTGTGTCTGTATATACAAGATGTTTCAGGATGTCCTAATATATAAATTTAGGACCTCATAATAAGAAAAAATTTGACACCTCTGAAGGTGTGCTCGTAAACATTTTGTTTAAGAGATACATCAACTGAAGTTATAGGAAAGTTAGGAATGATAAATTTATTATATACGACTACTAAACAAAAAGTTTTAAAAAAACTTTTAAATAAAAGATTTATTGAAGGCTAATAATATTAACGCCTTCCCTGATGCGGCCGAGAATACTCGTCCCGGCTAGTCTTGCAAATTCTGACACGGCCGAGTTATCTCGTGTCAACTTTTTCTTTTTCTTTCTTCCTCTAGGAGAAATAACTCTGAACTACTAATCAAAAAATGTAATAAAACAATGTGACAATTTTTTGTCACATTTGTTGAAAAAAATTTAGGGATTAATTTTAATTTTTTAAAAAGAAGAATTATTGAAGCAATTACATTATATATAAAACAATTACAGCTGTCCAATGGCGTTTTACTATTGATGTCATGGAAGAAAGATATTGAACCAATGTTCAAGGCCATCACTTTGAACAAAATTTACTATAATTATGTTACAGTTTTCATATTTTCTAATAATTTTAAAGTAGTTGAAACATTATTAATTTATTTCTGATAACCTGACAATAATTTTATAAAATTTTATATTGAAAATGTTTAGATAATAATATCTCTTAATAAATCGTTTATAGGTATACCTTCAGACGATAATTTTTTCTTGTTTTGAGGTCCTAATTTATATGTTAAGTTAGAATATTTAATCTTGAACTAATTTGTTAGCCTATATAATATTTTCATATAATTGCATTGGCATATATAAATAAATTATTACATGTACTGTTCCACAAGCATCGATATATTTTTTTATTTAAAGCACCAACAAAATACTATAAAGACTAACTAACCTTAGCATATATAATTGTTTTGATTAACAGTAGAAAATTAAATGAAAAAAATACATATACTTGAAAGTAAGCACTTTCATTAAAAATACTATGAGCAATACAAGTAGTGATCTATTTTAGTAGTTGAAATACTACTATTTACGTATTTAGTGCATTTATTTTTCTATGCAAAATTACTATTTATGTATTACTATTTAGTATATTATGTATTTAATATGTTTATTTTTTTATGAAAATTGTATCTTTCTACGCGAAAGAAAAACAGCATGCATAACCGCTTCTTAATTTTTATGAAAAAACTATGTTGATAAAATATGTGATTATATTATTATTCAATCATACATGATATCTGATTTTTATAAGATACTTTTATTTAAAAAAAAGAGAGAAGTCCTATCTATATTATATAGAAAGACAGAATATATATAAAATTTTATGTGCATGTGCATGCACAATAATAATGAAAATTTTTTGAAAATTACTAAGAATCATAAATTTAAAATATTTATTAAAGTAAACATTATTAAGATTAAATTTCTTTTTTTAAAAATTTTATTTTTACAATATTTCAACATCAAATATTTTAAAAACTTAAAAAGAACACCATATAATTTAAAGCATATTTTATTGAAAATTGCATCTTTATAATATATATCAAAAAAAATTATCAATATAAATTAGTATCAAAATTGTTAGGATAATTTTTATGGAAATTATTGCATATTTCATATTTGCACAATCTTGGTAATTATACACGCAAATAATGCACTCATTAAAATATCATTATTAATTATACATTCAGTTATGTTCTTACTCAAGATATACATCTCTTGACCTTTATAAAAAGCTTCTACTAAATCTCAAAAAAAGAAGTCCTATCAATATTATTTAATAAAAATGGAATATAAAATTTTATGCTCATATGTATGCACAATAATGATAAAAACTTTTTTAGAAATTATTAAGAATGAATTTACATCATATACTAATGTTTAAAAGTATTGAGGTTAAATCTCTTTTTCTAAAACTTTTATTTTTACAATATTTTAAAATTAAATATTTTAAAAACCAAAAGAGAACGCCGTAATTCAAAACATATTTGATTGAAAATTACATCTTTATAATATATATCAAAAGGAGTTATCAATATAAATTAGTATCAAAATTGTTAGGATAATTTTTATGAAAATCATCGCATTATTTCATACTTGCACAATCTTGGTAATTACACACAAATAATGCACGCATTAAACATCATTATTAATTATACATTCAGTTATATTCTTATTCAATTATACATCATCTCCTGACCTTTATAAAAAGCTTCTATTAAAATCTCAAAAAAAAGAGAAGTCCTATCTACATTATTTAACAAAAATAGAATGTAAAATTTTATACTCATATGTATGTGTAATAATGATAAAAACTTTTAAGAAATTATTAAGAATCATAAATTTATTATCATATATCAAAATTTAAAAGTGTTCATCCAAAATTCATCCAAAGCCGCAAGGCATGGATTATGTAATAATAAATAATAAATAATAAATAATATATTGTGAGATTATTTAAAAGATTAAGAATATTAACGACATGTTAAATTTAAAAATATCTGCTTAATATTTGCAACATATTTAATATTCATATATATTGTGGAATCTTTCAATTATTAAAACAAAATAAAAAACCATTTTTCGCGTATATTCATATAATTAATAAGATAAAATTAAAATTAAATGAAATTTATTAAAGTACATTGAAAAAAAATTCAAAAAAGCTTACAAGATTTCAAATCATTGTCTGATATTTCTTTTTAATTTTCGATTTATAATTAGAAGAAAAAAATTTCTGTGCATCTCTCTAAAACTATCAACAAATAAAACTTAAAAGATTATTCTTATTATATTTATTATAATTTGTTAAGCTATCTTTATTGGTAAAGTTAATATTTCTCTTTCTAAAGAAATTTTATTTCTTAAAAAGTGTTAATTATTAGTAGCATTAATAATTTTTTTAAAACAATCTATGAAATACTTTTCGAAATGAAAGTCTATTCTATTATAATTTTCCTAGAGTTTTAGTCGTATTTTTTCTAAAAAATTCTAATCATTCTAATTATTAGCAATATGTTAATTAATTTTTTTACAATCATTTGATCGCTCAATAGAAAGTTACAGATATAGTATTTCGAAAACATCATACGAAAAACTGCGAAAAATAGCTTTCAAAATATTGGATGCAACGGTTTAAATATTAAGAGATATTTTTAAAATTCGTTGAATTTCAGACAACACATATCTTTAAAGGACGACTAAAAACCGACTTAAAATTATTATTCTCGTCTTTTAAAATGTCCCTTATTCTACTATATAGATTTTTTTTCCTTAGAATAAAAAATAATTAGCAAAGAAATATAATGTTTAAGAATTATAATATTTACATAAAAATTATTTTTATATTAAGTCATTTATGTGTTATTTTTTATATTATATATATAGTGCTACACATTATTACTTTCTTATTTTATAATTAATACTTAATTATAAATAATGTATGTAATATATTTAACTAATACAAAGCATAAATACAAATAATAATTCATAAAATATTTTTTTAATTAAATCCTAATTTTTTACATTATAATATATTGTTATTATTTTATTATTTTTCACATATATATTAAGTATGAGCATGTAGAACTTTTCATTATCGATAATAAAATAATGTCTCTTCGTAGAATAAAACATTCATATTTATTATTTTCGGTGCGATCAAAACGGTTGGTAATGTCATCGCTCTTTAATTACCTCATCGAGCCCAATGCCCAGTTGCTTGTGACGAAAATTTATATGGCTGGCCGTCTTTAATAGTATCTTGTCAGTGCTACTGATCAACATTTATTTCTCCGTTTTTGGCTTTCATTATATTTGTAAATTTTTTCTAATGAGATAAATGTATTCTCGTATAAGGTGCATCTAGCGAGTGAGTGCTTTTACATAATTTTGGCACAACTTCACGTGTATTTCGCAACATTGAGATCAGCACAAATTATCATATCGGAGCGAAATTCATGACCTCCGGCGTGTGTTGCATTAAAGTAATAAGAGTGTAAGTAAGCAGATTCTTAACGTTCTTTTTTTGTTTCCTTTTGGAGAACTGTTGAGACGATGCGATCGTTCAAATTTTTCGACCTTCGAGAAGTGAGAGAATTTCTATTTCCTTCAATTTACTATCCATTTTGTGTGTATCAGTTATAAATTAAATACCTCAATATATTTGAGTATATTTTATAAATATAATTTTTTTATATTGATGTGTAATCAGTTTTTATTTGGATATATTGCAGAGTACATTACATTTTTTAACCTAAAATCAACGTGTTGATTTATTGATAACAGGTGATCTGAGCATTCACTATGCCACGCAGAAAACAGCAAAGACATCGTCCTATAGGGGAGGATACCAGAATAGCAGTGAATTTAACTATAAAAAAATTATTAGAGACTCAAGATCAAAAGGAGTTAGAGTTTCCATCCTCGTACACAGCAGAAGAAAGAGCTTACATTCATGAACTAGCTAGAGAACTTGGTCTCAAATCCAAAAGCCGAGGGTACAGTCAAGTGTGACGAATGTTACATTTATTGAATATAGCGATTACATTTCTTCAGTTAATTTTCCTTTCAGTAGATTTTTTATTGTGTATTTTTTTTTGCAGAAAAGGTATGAACCGATTCTTGACAGTATATAAAAGAGAAGGATCAACAATAGTTCAAGCTGATGCTGTGATAAAATTGCGAAAACCATCGAAGCAAAGCATATATAATTTGATGCAGTCTTTTCCATTAAATCACAAAGAATGTCAAGACTTGCTTCCTCCAATTGAGAGGGAACGTCCTCTTAATAATGATGGTATGTATAAAATTAATTGATGACAAGTACATTAATTATTTATATATAATTATTTATAGTTGAAGATGATAAGAAATACTTAACTACTATATGTTACATGTATTTATAAATTGATATAAAAACTTAGCCATTAATTAGTTTTTCATGGAATATCTTTATTGTTGCAGTAAATACAAACACTAAGACAATGGGAAGGCTGAATAATAGCATACCACAAGTACCTCAATTAAAAACTAATTTTGATGTGCTGCATTTCCGCAAGTCTTTACCAATTTTTAGTGCGAGAGAAGAAATTATTAATGCATTGAACAATCATCAAGTAGTTATAATCGCGGGTGAAACAGGATGCGGTAAAACTACACAAGTACCGCAGTATATCTTGGAACATTATCAGCAAAAGCATCAAGCTTGTAGAATCATTTGCACGCAACCTAGGCGCTTGTCAGCTGTATCTGTAGCAGAAAGAGTGGCATTTGAGAGGGACGAAAAAATCGGTCAGACATTCGGATATCAAATAAGACTGGAAAGTAGAGTAGCTCCAAAAACTCTTTTGACATATTGTACAAATGGAGTACTACTTAGAACTTTAATGGGTGGTGATTCTGCTCTAACTACGCTCACGCATATCATCGTCGACGAAGTTCACGAACGAGATAGATTTTGTGATTTTCTTTTGATAGCCTTAAAGGATGCGTTAGTTAAATATCGTTCCTTAAAACTGATACTTATGAGTGCTACAATGGATATTAGTATCTTTGCAAAATATTTTAATAAATGTACTGTCATCAACGTCCCAGGCCGATCGTACGATGTGGATGTATATTTCTTGGAGGATATTTTGAAAATGACTGGTTATATGACGAAGGAAATGCTCATAAAAAAAAAGGAATTTTTAAAATGTAAAGATAAACAAAAAACTTTGGAATCTTGGAAACAATATAAGCCCCAGCATTCTAATAGAAACACCAGGAGTGAAAAAAATGTGTTGCCTGCTCCAATATTAGCTCAACAAAATGATCCTATACCGGAGAAAGTTAAGTTAGAACCTTGGCTAATAGAAGAAATGGATAAGAGTATTTTTGATGCTTGGGTAAATGGCAGAGAGGACAATTTTGCGCAGCTCTTGCATTTTATACTTTCAGAAAATGTATCTGTGGATTATCAGCATTCTGAGACTTCTATAACACCCTTGATGGCTGCTGCTGTTAGAGGCTGCATAAACACAACCGAACAACTTTTAAATCTAGGAGCGAATCTTCATTTGAGAGCCGTTAATGATTATACCGCATTAGACTGGGCAAAGAGCAGGAATCATACTGAATGTGCTGAATTAATTGAAGCTTATATGAAAACTTACGATTGCGTGGTACCAAATAATGAATTAGCACACGTTACGGACACAACTTCTCTCTCTGAGGAAGATAAACTATTGCTCGATGTATATCATCATACATTTAACGATGATAATATAGATTACAATTTACTTTTAGAATTAATTTTTTACATTCATGTAAAAATGCCTCCTGGCTCTATTTTAATATTTTTACCGGGATATGACGATATCGTAACAATGAGGGAAAGAATAAATGCAGAAGAGAAAAGAATGAATCAGAACCTACGTTACAATTTATATGTTCTTCATTCAAATATGCAGACTTGTGATCAAAAGAAAGTATTTAAACCCAGTCCTCAGGGTACACGAAAGATTATTCTTTCTACGAATATATCAGAAACTAGTATCACAATCGATGATGTTGTTTACGTCATTGATTCGGGAAAGGTTAAAGAAAAGTCTTTTGATGCTATATCGGGCGTATGTACGCTGACTTCCAACTGGATATCTCAAGCATGTGCAAAGCAGCGAAAAGGTAGAGCAGGTAGATGTAGGAGAGGAATTTGCTATCGTCTATTTTCCTCGGTTCGATATAATAATATGCAGCTTTACCAAACACCTGAGATTCTACGATTACCATTACAAGAACTGTGTTTATTCACGAAACATTTAACACCGGGAAACACACCTATAGCTGAATTCTTGGATAAAGCTTTAGAGCCACCATCTAATGTAGTGACCAGAAATGCAGTTCAATTATTAAAGACAATCGATGCGCTAGATCCATGGGAAGACCTCACTGAATTAGGAAGTCATTTACTAGATTTGCCGATTGAACCGAGACTCGGGAAGATGTTACTGTATGCCGTTGTTCTAAAATGCTTAGATCCCATTTTGACAATCGTTTGTAGTTTAGCATACAAGTGAGTATACATATGGATACATACACAATGCATACAAATTTGAACTTTATACAATTACTCATTATGTTACAAAACAATTGATTATAGAGATCCTTTTATACTACCATCGCAACCATCGCAAAAGAGAGCTTTGACTGCGGCACGAAAAAAATTTGCCACTGGAACGTATTCGGACCATATGGTAGTATTGCGAGCATTCCAAGGTTGGCAGAATGCTAGAGCGGCCGGCAAGGAACGTGCCTTTTGCGAGAAGAATTTTATCTCCGCTCCTGTGATGGAGATGGTGGTCGGAATGCGTACGCAACTACTTGGTCAATTGCGCGCATCTGGATTCGTCAGAGCTAGGAGTCCTGGAGACATTCGGGATTTAAATTCTAATTCAGAGAATTGGGCAGTTGTGAAAGCAGCATTGACCGCGGGCTTGTATCCCAATTTAATTCGAGCTGATCGAGAACACATGCAGTTACGAACGCAGTATGTATTGTATTTAACAAACTGGCATAATATGTAAATAATCTGTAACGTTTCTATATGTGCTTATACTTTATAGAAAAGAAGTTAAGGTATTTTTCCATCCATCGTCCACCTTGAGAGATTATCCTAAATCTCCGAGGATGACATCCGCTCAAACACACGCAGCTAATGTACAAACTTTACCATGTGATTGGCTCATTTATGAAGAGATGAGCCGTACAGGACGTTTCTGTCACGTGAAAGTCGTCACACTCGTTAACCCATTAACTGTAGCGCTATTTAGTGGACCAGCTAGATTACCAATGAATATAATTTGTGAAACTGAAGGTAAGCAGCGCATCCATATCTTATATATAATCTGTCATCATAACATGAGATATATATTTGTATAAAAATATTGACAGCTGTCCCGGAAAGCGAATCGGATTCAGAGGTTGACGAATCTCACGAAGGAACTATTTTTAAACTGGATGATTGGGTAGTGTTTAAGCTTGATCCTGAAACGGCCCAATTGTTTTTATATTTGCGGCAGAAGTGGAACGCTTTATTCCTTAGGCGTATGAAAGCACCGAGCAAAGCTATGTCGGCGTTAGACGAAAAAGTTATAAACACTTTAGTGACAGTGATTACGAATGAGGAGCAAGCGTGTGGGCTCCAACAACCCGCTGGTATTGGCCAACGGCCACGTCCATTAATCGTCGATTATTATCCTGCTAATGTTAGAAGAGATGATTATCCAGAAGTAAGTCCATAATATCTCTGTTTAATATTACTCTAAATATAATATAGTTTAATGAATTTTAATGTGATTTCTGCGTTTTTTAGAGATATTTCTAAAAAATAAGAAGAGGAAATATATAAAAATCTGTTGTTGTGTACAATCTGCAATTTATGCATTTTTTGGGTCGCTAATTTTAGCAAATAGAAATCACTGTATTAATATATATGCTGTTCTATATTTCTTGAATGACTCTTTTTGTTGATAGTGGATATTTATAAAGATACATAGCTGATTGTATATCTATCTGTGGATATTTATTGAATGTATGTGAATGCTTTCATATAAATATTGCATTCTAATTTACAGTATTGATAAAGACTGTTAGAGTAATATATATAATAAGTTTTTTGAATAATACTTATATAATACTTGTGATCCCTCCTTTCTCTCTATTTTTGTTAAAGTAGAAACATTTGTTTGTTTTTACTACGGAATTGTAGCGCCTATACTTCTAAAATAGAATATCTTCTGTATTTCCTGAAGAATATAGATAAATGATAGATTGATTCGACATCGATCATTATAAGGTCGATATATATATTTCCGCGATAGATCCGTTCTATCAGAGTTACAGCGGATGTAAAACAATAGAAATATGATCAAGAAAGCACTCCAATCGGATCCCCAATTCGGAAGTATGTAAATAGGCCTTAAACCCTATATCTTATATAAAAATATGTGATATATTGTGTAGGCACTAAACTCTAGCTTAACTACTTTTTGTACTACATATAATATATGTCACATTACTCTCTCTAGTTAGCATAAATTATTATTAACTATTAAGTAGCAGTTCCATACAATGCAAAATATGCAAAATAATTCGTTATCACATTGTGTGCTACTTAGGATATGATTTTCATGCAGTATTTTACATAGCAGTTCTGATTATTGTTTAAAGAACAAACTGAATAAGAGTGATATCATTTTATAATTATATTACTAGTGCAAATTTATCTACACTTACTATATTGATAACTATTGAATATTTTATATTCATTAATAATGATTAATGATTCTTTAAGGCTTTTCATATAAGTATATTTTGGAAAAAGAAGTGTGTATGCAAAGTATAATATATATCAATATTTAATTTAATTTAATTTTCAACTTTCTTTTAACAGTGTTTTAATCTTTAGTGATTGCTAGGTAAATAGAAATGTTAAAGCTAGGTACAGCATCACAGCGAGCTTTAAGTGATTGTAATACTGGTCAATATTATATGTGATAAAAAATCTCATATATAATAAAAACTAGTGGAATAAAGAAATATATTAATGTAATTCTCGTTTTATTTCCAAGAGATCTGCAATCGACTCGATGAACTTTGATCTCTTATGTGTCATAAGCAAAATATATCATATGTGTATCATATAGAATCAATAATTAAAATAAGAGGAATTTCACTAGACGTATCTTTGATACGTATGCTATATTGGCATTGTGTTGATTATTCGAAAGAAAATAGCTATACATCGAGTTATGAAATTTTCACGATCGCCATCGATGTCATAAATATAATTTATTTTAAATAAAGTGAAATATATATTTTTAAAGTATTCAAAATATTTTTTTATATTTATATTGATTCGTATTAAAATAATAATAATAATAATTTATATTTATATTGATTCGTATTAAAACTGTAATAATAATAATTTTATATTTATATTGATTCGTATTAAAACTGTAATAATAATAATTTTATTTTCATAACGTGGAAGATTTCATTGAAAAATAATAAGCATTGTTCTATAATGTACAATGCGCTAAATTGCATTGCCATTCATATCTTATATATATCACAAATTGCCGGACAAAAGTCATTCATATACATATATGTGACAGTGAAAACGTAAGCAACCATATGATTGACGTGATCACGTGTGTCGACACGTGGTCTCATCAAATTTGGTTATGTTATACTAACCAAACATAAGTCAAGACATTTGCGTATAATCTAACGATATACATTTGAGGTATAAATTCTTCTTGTCGTGTATTTACAATACGTTAAAAAATAATTCGATTAAAATTCTATTGATAGTCACTTAGCCTATCATTATTTCAAAATACTTTGCTAAAATTTTTGACAGCTCTTATTATATTATGTAAAATGTTTACAGGCTATTATTTATTTGCATAGCATGTTTTTCACGTGAAATTAAGGTGTCATTTTGTGAGAGATGTTGTCCATTCCTCGGAATTTTTATTGTCTATCAACTACAGGTCGAATTCTGGAGCGATCCAATAAATTGAACTATAGACCCAACTTTTTAGTACGTTTACGTTGTAAATCAGGTGAGATTGTAGTGACGAAAAAATTTTGTTGACGAAAAAACATTGATAACAATCATTATTTTGGTCGTAATACATAATGATTGTTTATTTCTGTTTTAGAAAATGCAGTTATTACTATCGGTGATGTATCAAAAGAAGTGAGACCAGCGAACAGTCCGGAGTATGTTCCAAGAAAATATTGTATGTTGTGAATTTGTTATTTATTATTCAATAATATGGTACGTTTAAGAATATTAATAAGTAACAAATAAATGTTCTTTTGAACAGTGTTAAGTACGCAGTCTCAAGAGACACTAAGGCATTTAAAATGGATGCTCCAGAAAGATGTACTGCGTCAAGATATGTTTCTGATGGGTGGTCCAGGTATACGTAGACGAGAGCTTGCATTAGCCTTCCTGGAGCTAACCGATCGAGAATTGGAATTCATCGCGCTTACTCGCGATACTACAGAAGCAGATTTAAAGCAGAGGAGAGAGATCAAAAGCGGCACTGCGTACTATCATGATCAGAGTGCGGTAAGAGCCGCGACTCATGGACGAGTTCTCATAATCGAGGGTGTGGAGAAGGCGGAACGAAATGTGTTGCCTGTGTTAAATAATTTATTAGAAAATCGTGAAATGCATTTAGAAGATGGTAGATTTCTTATTCCGGCCTCTCGATACGACAAATTACTAAAGGTATTTTTGTTTTTATCTATATGATTTTAAAAAAGAATTTTATTAGACTTTTAGATGGAATTTTTCTTTAACCATCTAATTATAAATAATATATTTGTGAAAAATTTATTTGCAGATGCATAATCAAACAGAGTTAGACGCATGGCGTCTTGTGCGAGTCAGTGAAGATTTCATAGTAATAGCACTCGGTTTACCGTCACCGCGATATCCTGGTCATCCGTTAGATCCTCCTCTCAGATCTAGATTTCAAGCCCGTCACATTCCGCCACCGACATTCGAGGTAAGTATGTATATTTAAGTATGTGACTTTTAAAAGATTAATAAATCAGCCAAAGAGCGCAATTAGTTGAGTAAATCCCGTGTGTCGTTCCACGTGAAGTATCAAAATGTTAAATGTCATGCACGGAAACATATTAGTATTACCTTTCCAAGATACATATACGGAGTTGAATCCAACGTTTACAAAAGTCATTAAACAAGCTTCTAATTATATATAACGATGTATTTCATCAAACTTTGTCACAGCAATTTGCGACCGTACGTATAGTGCTATTACTGTCGCATTAAAATCGCTTTCTCAATGGTAGTGATTAAAGACATGAGTCCAATTTATTCGCCATTCTCATATTCAATTACCAGAGATGTAATTGCTAATGGGATAAAAATATGAGGTAATAACGATTTGATGGCTCAGCGGTGATTTTAAGGGAGTGTGGTACGTTCCGCTGGCATGGCCCCAAAGGAGAGACGGCGCGGTATAACTTCCGAGAAACTTTTGCCTGATTTATGGGATCGGAGTAGCGTACCATTAGGCATGGGGTGCGGAGGTCGCGCTTATTCCCTCCCCTTGCGGTCCGTATCCATCCCTTCCTTCCAATGTGCTCCTCTCGTTCGCATATAAACGCGGGCTCGTGGCTGCGCCATGGTCACAGGCATCGCGCGGCTCGGATCGCGTGTCTCAGAAACAGTCGAAACCTTACCCTGTCCTCCTATACGAGTCGATACGTCGGGGATTTGAACGAATTTACGTCTTAGATTAGAAAGAAACGCGAAGTCATCGGGGTTCTTCAAGTCCTAGCGTTCCAGTTTAACAGCGTAGCAAGCTGCGATTGTCAGCATAATTATATATTTATTTTTTTTCTAAATTTTTTTTTTTAATTTTGTGCCAAACGGTGACGTGACAATGTCATTTGCGCAGAATGCGTATGTTCGCTGATTATTATTGAAGGATATTGAAGAAATAATTGTATCAAGCAGGCGTGCGGTTAATTTTCCTATCTATTATATTCTCAGGAACACATTAAAATTAAACATAACACGTGTTGGAAATATACTGGATTATTAAAAAATAATAATATTATATTAATATTATTATATTAAAAGTAATAATATTCCTATACCGGTTATATTAAGTATAATATTATCTTTTAGAATTTTTTAAAATAACTGATTAGACATAGAAGACGCTAAACTTTTTTGAAGATTATTGCTGCAACATAATTATTAATATTTTTTCGCGTACAAATCACGTTATGCCGGCTATATGGGCATCGTCGGAGAGGCCTCTATTCGTGCGAACAGTTTGGGTGGATGGTATGCGACACGCTGTCTTGTCACCTGACGATCCTGTCATTAATCCGCGATTACATCGACGTCCGCGAACATTCGCGGAGAAGAACTTTTCCAAACACGAACAAACCGAAACCAGATTAGAGCGCTTGAACAGCTGTTTTATGAATTTGCACGTCATAGTGGAGAAAAATTTTCCCGACAACAAGATACCGCCGAGAATTATACGTAGACAATCGGCTCCGCCTTGCGCGAGAATGTGCAGCGAGAAGACTGGAGGCCTCCTGGAAATTTACTTGAATGACATTGATAAATTAGAGGAAAATTGTCAAACGTTAGAGAAAGAGGAAGTGACATTTCGCTCGATGAACGAAACTGCCTTTAATCGTAGCAACAACGTCGAGCAGTCCATGTGTTTTCAGCGAGACACCTTCTCCACTATAACAGAATGCAAACAAGATAGATCATCGGATTGGAATCCATTGTCCGAACGAGTGCTACAATGGTTGGATCTCTCCGGGAGAGCTCAGGATTACGAGTTGATGGAATCGAAAGAGAATTCGAAGAAAGTGGAAGAGGCTCGACGATGGAGCGCCGTCCGCAGGAGAAGACATCTCTCGCAGACGCGCGAGAATTCGTTCTTTGCAGGGAAAGAGCGTATAGTCGTGCAGAATTATAAGCTGCAAAAGAACTGCAAATTGGAATGCGTTACGAAGGTAACCGAGGCGAAACTCGGACGAAAACGATTATCTAAGATAAAGGACGCGATGGAAGACAAAATTCGAAAGGAGGAGAGCATCCAGTCAAAGAATCGCGTCTCGGATGAAGAGGAAGACGATTTGAAGAATGAAGACGACTCTCGAGATGATCCATCGGTCACATGGTCTCCACCTACTCGTCTGCAGTTGCACATTGTCATGCCGAGTTTTAATTCCGTTGAGAAACGAGCGTCCTCGTTGGAATCTCTGGTCTGCGATTGAATAGGACGACCAAATGTATATTCTCCTATTTTCGTGTTTCATCGTTCCAGCTACAATTGATATTTTTTATGTATCGTTCTCTCAACGTTTGTGATTTTTTACGTCGAAAAAAATAGAAATGAAGAGAATCTTTATATCTGCGATTAATAAACGATTTAATAAACAGTTTATTTTTCAAAGTGGTAAACGATGTAGTGCAATTGATTGACTGTTACCGAAGACTTTTTGTGCATTATATTATGTTTAATGCACAAACAGTAATAGTCCTGGCACATTTTTGATGAAAGCAGAAGTATAAGGTATTTATTGAGAATTTAAAAAAATTTATATATATATCTGCGAAATATTTTATATACATATTTTATTAATTTATAAATATCATTTTCATTGTATTATTAATTTTTAAATTTACAAAAAAAAATACTTAGAACATTTTGTTCAACATTTTTATCTTATCAAAAGCAAATTTTTATAAACAGCTTTCAGATCATTTTATTTCTACATCTTCTTCATTATTTAGTATAACTAGCACAAAATTTATTTAAAACATCTCATCGTAATTCGATATAATATATTTTACTATGCATCTTGACATTCTAATACGATAGTACTTTCATGGAAAATTAATCCGAAACTGTGTTGCAAAAGCTCGTTATTGCACACCGAGAGAATTGAAGTCGACGGAGACATCGCCTCGTTTTATCTTCGACAGGAAACTGAATTGAACTTAGTTAATAATAAAACTCGTGGAAAAGATCACTTAAAACTTTAAAATAATTATACACAGCAGTTGGAGTATATTTAAATCGTTTCTCGTGGAACGCGAATATTATCCGTCACGAAGCGTACATAGTGTACATAGTCCGTGGAAATTGCTGTCACGCGCAGAAGCAACTAAGATACATGTATCGTATTGAAGAATTTATGAAAAATATATGTAGAACAAATTACACGTGATAATATTACACTTTCGTAATATTATACGGATGAGATGAGAGTTATTTTTGCATTTTACATGGATCATGTATAGCATTATGTATATGCTCGTGACTTCGCTTATGTGCCACCTTCGCGAAATTGCTGCCAGTCACTATAATGAAAAATGAAAATAATAGAGCGCCGAGGTCTCGCATTTATAGAAACCGCACAAGACAGCTAATATACTAGGCTCATATACTCTATATTTGCTGAGTAATAAAACTTGGCAGATATATAAATAAAGGTGTGCAGACATCTATTTTCTACATACACGATATCATCGTTTAATAATCAATCATCGCGAAAGTCGGCTTCTATTAAAATAGAAGCTTGATTTTATAGCTGATGGATCCCTGGGAAAAATGGTGTGCCATAATTTAAGTTTGCCGTGATTCATGCGCTCTGTTATCATCATGACAAAAGTGTAAATGTCTGAGCAATGTTTATGATTTATTAAAATTTGTTCCATTCCCTAAATACATACGTATACCAAAGTTCTACAGTGCTACATTTTCCTAAGGTAAAGCTACAAAGATAGAAATGTCATCGTTAAAATAATGAGAGTTCTCTGTCCGATATAATTCAAGTGTCATATTTGATTTCGAACGCGAGAGTGCATTGAACTACCGGAAATTGCTGGAAATGGGAATCGCGTGTTTGCGGAATAGCTAGTTAATATTTTGATAGCCTGGTGACACATCTCTGGAAGAAGACGGCGAACTTTTTCCGGCGACGTTTTATAAGAAATTCGTATTTAATCGCGAAACTATGTCGCGACTTGATCGTCGATCTTATTATTCGAAATGGGCGCAATGTGTGCTCGATATAACGGCGAATAATCGGAATGGGACCGATGCGGATAATAATCGAACGTGTCGAGAGAATTACGGAAAGCGGCGCGAAATTGATTCTCCGTTTCTTCTATTTTCGTGACGAATCCCGGGGACGGACGAGTCACGAAAACCACATTTCCGCCGACGCCGCAATTACACAGTCGATCGAGGGCTCGAGATTATAATCCGGTCCGATTGAAAGTTTTCGATGGAAATTCCGTGGGAGGGGGTGGGCGCAGCGGTATCTCTCACGCGGCTTCCGTGCCGAGTGGTAGTTATTCATCCGGACGCGCAATGTTGGAAAGCTCTCGGCGTTAATCACTCTCCTCGGAAGGAGGACTGTTTCGTGTACCTAGTCCGCCGATATACGACTCGTACATTCCTCACGTGCACGCGGTTCCGCCGCTTTTCCGCGCGCCGACTATGCGGGCTATGCCGCCGGAGAAGGCGGAAGTAATGGCAAGATAATTCGCGCTCCACGAGCTTACCGAGTTCGATGTACGTTCGTTGCGCGGATAGACATCCGCGTTAAGTAACGTTAAATATATTACAACCCCGCCGTAAACTTCTCCGCGAGCTTGAAACTTTCATTCTGCCGCGAGTGCGGAATGCTGTTAAGCGTCAGTTTGAAAGTAATATTATTAAGCGTAAGTTGGTCGCTTATTTAATGGCTGTAACTTAATCGCCAAAAACTCAATCGTTCTCTCTCTCTCTCTCGATTGGTCCAGTTAATGAAAAATTTCATTCAAAAAATCATCGCGTATTATAAAATATTAATACTTTTATTTTTGTCCCGCAAGAAATGAAATCAGATTCTGATAACAGGAAAGGGCAGATAATTTATTCAGTTTTGACATATTTGTTCACATGCGAAACATCGAGAATGTTATATTAAGATTGAATTTTTTTTAAGGAACAATTCGAGAGCTTGAGAAATTTAGCGCCAAACGTGGACGCTGGAAAATTATCGCAATTATTATCGTGCGCTCACGCGTTAATTACTCAAGAAGCGATCGCCATAGGCTTGCCAGATTTTCCTTTGGACAGTTTGTCGTCGGCTGCTTTAATTCTGGTAAATTTCTTGTTTTTGAATCGATATTATATATGACACGTTTTGTTGATTTGGCGTTAATTTTGCATTAATATGTTTGCATAGGACAAAAGCCCCGACTTGTCGATGTACGACGTCTTTTATAGGTTTTATCCGTATAAACTTTTTTTGAGTAAAGAGGGTCAGAGTGCTGTCGAGGATATCCTTAGAACGTTTAGCGTTTTAAATGATTCCAAAAAGAAGCATACTATTAATAGTCAAATTAATGCTACAAAGACAGCTGATGATCTTTCGGAAATCGACATAAAGCGCGATAATGGACAAGCAAGTTTTCATGTAAGCTATAAATAATTATGCGCTTATACTACCAATTTCTGTTGCTGAAGTATCTGAATTTATTTTGCGAATAGGTTTCTTGCGGCACGAGCCAATCTAGTAGCGTAAATAATGATCTTTATATAGAGACTAATTATCAGAACAATTTGTTGGCGAGCATGTTGGAGTCACACTTGGCGTTCGATTTCTGCTTGATCGGACCGAAGGGCTGCGGCAAGTCCACTACCGTTCGACGGTTCGCTGATTTATTAGGGTATCAAGTGGAGCCAATAGTACTCTATCAGGCAAGTCTCGAGCATTCTTTTACGAACGCGAGATTACATCGTGACATTAGTTTGCATTATGTGTTCTCTCGTGATAAACGACTTCCGTTCGATTTGTAAGAACTTCGCTGCGACAGTTATTGCGGCAATTCATTCGTAATGAAACGGTAGAAATATTTTCTTAGGATATGACGTCCAGAGATCTGATACAACAACGGACCACGTCGCTTAATGGCGATACGGTCTGGAGAGATTCACCGCTGATCGACGCGGCTCTCAACGGGAAATTAGCCGTGCTGGATGGTATTAATAGGATTCATTCCAGTACCTTAGCTATACTGCACAGGTAATCAGCATTTTCGACATTCCGTTGGTATAAGCGATTGATGAGGCAATGATATGAAATTTACGCTCGCAGATTAGTTCACGATCGGGAGTTGCAGCTGCACGATGGTAAACGACTTATAAGAGCCGATCGTTACGACGAGCTAAAGAGAGAGTATAACAGATCCGACGAGGAGATGCGCGATCGTGGTGTCCTACGAATTCATCCCGCTTTCAGGCTGATAGCCTTGGCTGAACCGCCGGTTGTCAACAGTTCCTCCGGGCAATGGATGAATTCCGAACTGCTCAGCTTGTTCCTCTTCCACGAGATGAAGCCGCTCGACAAGCACGAGGAAATTCATATTATTCGGTCGAAGGTGATTGCGGAGAGAAACATCGATACTTGAGAATTCAGTCTTCGATAAATTCTCACCGAGTAATTTGTTTTGCAGTTTGGAGAACCTAGTCGAGCGTTGTTGAGTATCGTAGAATTGGCGCACGTTCTGCGCTCATCCGACGATCCGACTTTACAGTCTCTCGCCGGTTCGCTGAGTACTCGGCAACTCTTGCGAATCGCCGAGCGAATGCACAGATTTCGGTGCAATGACGCTTACAATGCGGTTCAACGCGCTTGTCTGGCGCGCTTCTTGCCGACGATCGCGAAACAAGCCCTCGAGGACTGTTGTCGTCGACTGAACGTTGTTCCGTCGAAATCTGCCATGGATTCGGAGATCGCGTGCACCGTCACGAAGGATACCGTGAGGATCGGCGACACCGTCGTGGACCGATATCGCGCTACGGTTCTGAGCAAAGTACCCGACATCGTGTTTTACGACGTACCGGAGCATGTCGCGCTCTTGGAACGATTACTGCAGGACTTTAGCCTGGGACAGAATCTTCTGCTGGTCGGTAATCAAGGTGTCGGCAAAAATAAGATCGTGGACCGACTGTTACAGTTGCTAAATCGGCCACGCGAGTATATACAGTTGCACCGGGACACGACCGTGCAAACTTTGACCCTGCAACCGATGGTCAGAGACGGCAAAGTTGTTTATGAAGATTCGCCGCTCGTGCAAGCGGTTAAACTAGGCCACGTTCTCGTCATCGACGAGGCGGACAAAGCACCCACGCACGTGACATGTATATTGAAAGTATGTACCTGACGATACATATGTAAAGTTACAATAGCGTCAATATGCGCTCTATGAATTTCGAGACAATTCTATTTCATTTTCAGACCTTGGTGGAATCGGGCGAAATGATTCTGTCGGACGGTAGACGAATTGTTCCTCGTACCAATGACAATGCGCGCGATACAAACAGTATACCTATGCATCCGGACTTTAGAATAATAGTACTGGCAAACAGACCGGGCTTCCCGTTCTTGGGCAACGATTTCTTCGGCGCTTTGGGTGATCTATTCAGCACGCATTCTGTTGATAATCCGAATATACGAAGCGAGATTCAGCTCTTGAGACAATATGGACCGCATGTAAATGAACAGACGATACATAAACTAGTGAAGGCTTTCGGCGAGTTGAGAAATATGGCCGATCAAGGTCTAGTTTCGTATCCTTATTCGACTCGAGAAGTGGTTAATATAGTTAAACATCTAGAGGTGAGTGAACAAAATTTTTTCAAGAGAATATATATATGCATTTTAATATTCATCGATGTAATTGCTTCCGCAATGATGTTGTAGAAATTTCCGAATGAATCGTTAGCTACTGTAGTGCGCAACGTTTTTGATTTTGATCGATATAGCCAGGAAGTGTTTGATACTTTGGTAACTGTACTTCATAAACATGGGATTCCCGTTGGAACGAGTCCAACTAATGTTGCCTTAGCTAAAGAGTAAGATAATCTTTACATATAGATGTTTTTAAGTTTTTAAACAATTACACATTAATTAAATAAACAAGAGGGCAGATGGGAGGATATAATTATTGAATTAATTATAATTTTGTAATTTATTTTTTATTTTATGATATGAAGTAAAGTGGTTGTACAAATTTATACTTAATAAATGAAAATGCGAAAAAAATATATGAAAATATGAGAAAAATATAAAAGATATAAGAAATGTCAATTTTTTTTTAAAACAATATTCTTCCCTCTTTTCCATTGTAGAATATCTTTACCTGAGATGAAGATCTGTGGTAGTTGGAACATTTCGAACACGTTTCAAAATATACCTGCTCAGGAAAGATATGTTAAATTAAAATTGCCAACATTTCCGGCGCAAAACGATCGAACTTTAGACCGAGTTGAAGCCAGATCGGCTTGGTTCACAGAACTACAAAGTTACTGGACAATACCTATTAGCGAGAATAGTACAGTGACCGCTTTAGCGGTTGCGAACGGAAGTAAAGGAGATGGTACGGACGACAGAATACACGTTCTCACGACGAATCCTTTGAGTATATTTAGCATGACGCTGGAATCGGAGCAAATTCGCGAGACATCATTACAAGGCTTGATAAGCCCCGCTAGAGGCAATTTGCCGTTTTATAATGTCGCGGTTGATAATCTTGGGGATGTTTTAGTGCATGAAGAAACTGTAAGTAATATGTTTACAAATGTAAAAATGATGTATCGTAGGGTCTTTTCATCGACTTTTGTGTAATTATTTTTAGAGTAATTCCATGCTCATGGTAAACGTAAACGAGGGTTCCGTACGAGAATTACAAATTTCATCCTTTTTGGATGCCGCCAGCGATAAATTATCAAACGCTTTTAGAAGTAAGACTCCTCAGTGGAAGATGAAGGCAGATTTATTGCCGTCACATAATTTGATTGTCTTATATACACAAAATCATAACAAAATCGAAGCTGTCAATTTACAGAACATGTGTGCTTACTCAATGAATTTACCGTGTCAGATCGAATCGATCTTACTCGCATCCGATAGAAAATGGTTAATTCAGGATACATCGAAGAATAAATATATTCTCATGAAATCCACGGATTCGGATCCATGCCCTAATATCTTGCATGAATTGAACGAGTCCAATAGCACCGATCTTAAGACTAGTAGCGTTTTGAATTGCGGTAGAAGCAGTCTGCACAAAACGGAATTGAGCAAAGCTCTTCAACAAAAGATAGACTCTCCGAACAGACTATTAGTGACCGATAATACGTACGCTGGCATTGTGATAGGTTTCCCGGATTTGGACAGTTCCAACGACCTACATTTCTGGCCGAGAAAGGAAAGAATACGTAGCTTCATGACACCTATCATTACACAAAACGGACAAGTGATCAGAACGATTTCACCCAGTCAGGTACCTGATGAAGTTTATCCGAAGGATAAAAAACATGCAGGAATCTCCGCTTATTTAGAGATAGTTGATACAGTAAATCACAAACTACGATATTTACCTATTCCGGAGTAAGTAAATTTGCGATAAGCACGAAAATTGTGCTAACAAAAATACAAATTTTTACAAAGCTTATATTTTCCAACTTTTACGTTTTACGTTGAAAAAAAATAATGTATAAATATAGTACAGAGTATATCTCCCCCCTCGTGCTATTTTTGTACATATCTGTTTCCGATTAAACGCGACTGAGAAAATCATTAAATCTTTTACTAGACCAGTTAATGTCTCGCCATTGACACAATGGCTATATACGAAGGACCTTCCGCTTTATGCGTCACTTACATCGAACGAAGGTCTCGTCACAATAGATGCCGGTGGCTGCGTACGCTTATGGGAGACATCAATCACGAATATAGAAAAGTCATTGGGCGCTTGGCGCAAAATGATAAGCACCGACGAGGATAAAATGCAAATTACCAAAGAAAGATATTCGGGGCAGGATGTCACCGCACCGAAACATGGCAAGGTTGATAAAAATAATGAACCACACGTGGGTGGCAATACCTGGGCCGGGGGAACCGGAGGTGCACATACAAATATCTAAATAAAAATAAGATAAAGCTTAAAAAGAAATTATATCTGTATCAAGTATCATTCTAGAGTGCAGCTGTGTTGCAGAATAAAATATAGAACGTATATACATTAATTCATATTTTTTATACAGGTCGCGATACGGCGGGTTTAGGCGGAAAGGGAGGACCGTATCGGCTGGATGCTGGACACACGGTGCATCAGCTTAGCGATGAAGAGAAGAATGCGGTGCCGGAACATATAAAGAAGGCTGCTCGCGAAATGGGCCTTCGCGCGTTTAAGCAGCGGCTCAAGGATATAAAAATGAGCGAATACGACCATAAACTATACAGTCAATTTAGCGATGCTGTTCGTAATCAAGTGCAGGCCTTGAGAGTCGTATTAGGTGAGCGTCGTGAATCCGCGGACTTTTAATTCGGATCGCATTCATTATTCTTTACCGTACATGTTCTTCATTTACAGGCACGTTGCAGGCCAAGAGCAATGAACGACAATGGTTCAGGCATCAGACGTCGGGTGAACTGGACGATACGAAATTAATCGAGGGATTAACGGGCGAGAGAACAATTTATCGGCGGAGAGCGGAGAAAGAGCCGGAGGTTGGCGCTCCTCAATTGAAACCGAAGCGACTGAAACTTGTCGCGGACGTGTCCGGTAGCATGTATAGGTTCAATAGTTACGACGGTCGACTGGATCGCGAATTAGAAGCCTGCGTCATGGTAATGGAAGCTTTCAGCGGCTACGAGGGAAAATTTCAATACGACATCGTTGGCCATTCCGGCGACGATTATCGTATTGCCTTTGTCGATCGGACGCAACCACCAACGGATAATAAACGAAGGCTGGAAGTGATTAAGGTAAGATTCATTTATATCGTTTTTCTTTATAAAATTGCGCAATTTAATTAATTTGGGTTTCAATTAATTTCTTTAGATGATGCACGCTCACTCGCAATTTTGCATGTCTGGAGATAATACCTTGGAAGCGACGCAACACGCAATTGCGAGTTTGGCGAAAGAAGATTCCGACGAGTCTATTGTAGTTGTTCTTTCGGATGCGAATCTCGAACGCTATGGGATTCGTCCCGAACGATTCGCGAAAGTATTGATGTCTAACGCAGACGTAAATTCCTATGCTATCTTCATCGGATCATTGGGCGATCAAGCAAACAGGTGATTCTACAATAATATAATCTCTTTCTATCGTTGTTTCATCATTTATTCTCTTCCATATTCTTAATACGATCGATACTCTAATTAAGATATTTATACTATTTTTAGATTAATGAAAAAGATGCCTTCTGGTCGCGCATTTGTGTGCATGGATCTTAAAAATATACCACGAATTTTACAACAAATATTTGCCGCTTCGGTTTTAAGTACGCGATCAACTTAACGCTCAATTATAATTAGTTGGAATAATTTATAGGAATATAAGGCGCAAATGTATTTCTATAGAATTAGCAACATAGGATTAATGAATAACTTTTTTGGGATACATATTTTTACATAGCACACAATCATGTTTATATAATTAATATAATCATGTTTATATAATTATAAATTTCTGTAAATAAAAAATTTCTAATTTTAGATATATTTACAAATCACACAAACACATAGCTTTAGTATAAGTAGACTCGGGAGTCATTAAAAAGAAGATATATACAATAATAATAATGGCACTTTTGTCTCAATAATTGACATACTACATTACTAAGATCTTTCTAGTCTTCAAGCTTCAAGAAGATAAACACAAATTAGAGCATCTTAATCCGCACGTATATCAAAGCGTTATCTCGCGCGAGGTCTCGCCAAGAAGTCAGCTGTGACCTTTCACTCCGGGTAAACGCCCGGATTTGTTCGCTTATGAAAGGAAGGGAACGAACGTCGGCCGTGGGGAGGCGGCAGCATGGACCGGCGCGCGTCTCGACATTTCGGTCCGTCGCCCGAAAGGGGGATTTCATCCCCCGGAGAGCGACAGGAAGCCGAGAGCAACCGAGGCCGCGCGGAGAAGATCGAAGCGGTTTCCGCGTGCGCGCGCGCGCGCGCGCGCGGGTGACGGTCGCGTGGGGGGGGTGGCCGATTGTCAGTCGCACGCCGGTCGTTGAATGGAGCGGGTGTGGAGACGCGTACAGGGTGCCGGGCGTCGCGGTGCCGCGGCCCGTTGCGGCTGTCCCGTGCAGCCGTGTCAGCTGCACGTGGACCAACGCGCGAAGCGCGGCGGCGGCGGCCGCAAATCCCGCGGCGGCGGGCCCCAGACCATCGTCTGCGGCTGCCAGGTACAGCCGTGTCCGGTGCATCCGGTGCTCATCAGGATCCGTCGTACGCGACCGGCCGCCGCTTCTGCCGCCGCGGCCGCGGCCGTCAGCTGCGACTGTCCGCCGGATTCGCAACCCTGTCCGCATCTACAGCGAGGATCGACCGCGCGAAGAATCAGAAGGTAAATATAAACGCGGTGTTATGTCAAATATCGAACATTCTGCACATTCTGTGGATGAAGACAGCGTGTTTATTGTTGTTGTTGGGGTAGGTTGCAGATTAGGGTAGGTAGGTGTGAGACTGCTGATTCGAGTATTGCTGTTTCGATTGCATAATGAGAAAGAGGTAATGTGATATGCTTTATCCGATCGACAGCATTTATTGGCCATTAAACAAATTATTGGGGCATCGTGGAATTAATCTTTTTCTTCAAAGCTTGATAAACTCTTTCGGAATTTTGGACTCTTTCGTTCGATCGATACGAGTAGGAATAACGAGCAACAGTTACGTCCATTCGGATGTGCTGTCATACAGGGTGTTACAAACTTGCCGTATCTTCTTCATTATCCTAGATTCTTTGCTTTGCGTCGCTTTCTATTGATAGCGTTCTTGTTTTATCGTTTAAGCATCGTTTAATTGATGGCGATAGTTCGCGGTCGATTACATAAAGCTTGACTGCGCGTTCTAGAAGATCACGGTTAAAGGGGTGGAAGGCATGATAAAGATTATGAGCCAACGTGTTGTTGATACTTGCTGCTGATCGTGAGCAGAATATGTTGTAGATGAATATATGTAGTTAGCGTAGTTAACTTGAACCTTCGCTGTTGCCCAAGGGTAGTATAACTTCTCGTTCTTAGGATAAATGAAGTGTATATATTGTCTGGATTAATATGGAGGAATCTTCCTGATAATAAAATGTGAAATTCAATGTTTTTATGTCGTCATAATAGAATATATTTTAATATCTAGTCAAAGAACTTAAGAATATTAATTTGCATGGCCTTTTATCATCGAAAAAAATGCTGAGATTGATTTATAAATACCACGTACTATTTGAATGAATGTACATAATCGTACATTTAATATACAATCACTTATATCATGAATATTTTATATAAACAATTTACTATTAAATTAATTTTATAAAATAAATTTTACTTCATTTTTCACGGTAATTTATCTCAATATGTATTATCACACAAAACGAAATATTTTCTATTGTGAATACAATTTATACTTATATTAATTTTAAAATATTAGCGTGTAAATAATAAACGAATATTTAAAACGTATACTTATATGTATATTTTTTTATTTAGCCTCAATACATGCATTAAAAAGACATACATTAATAGAGAAATACAGACATGCAAGAAATTATAAATATAGCATTATTGAGGCGAAAAATTGCTAAATTATTGAACCAATTTATAATAAAATCAATTCACTTGCGATGCAATTATCTACGTGCAGCTAAATTTAATCGCGATACAGTTGCTCGCTAACCATCTTGCGGTTCTCGTTTTCGGTCTGACCTGATTTTTCTTTCTATCTTTCCTTCTTGCGACCTCCGAACTGAATCCTACCATTCCATGATATCATTTTGCGATAATACGCTAAATGAAGTTTCCAATAGTCGATAGGAACTCTCTCGGTTTAACTTGTGGCTGTCAGATATCTCGGGCAAAATATGTCGCAATCGCTATATGAAAATCGACGATTCCAATAATATCTAGACATTTGCATAATTGCTACAGACATACTTATAAATCCCGAGGAAAATCAATACGACATTTCGAAAACAGATATCTACGATTTCAAATAAAAACAATCGTAATTTTTTAGTTTTAAAATTAATTTTTAAATTTGAATAAAAAAAATAAACAAAAATTTTCTCTCTTCCCTTGTCAATGTTTGACAGGCCTGATACAATTCGTCATGAAAATTTCGAATTTTTTTAACATATACATGTGTTTTTCAGATCCGAATGCACCGATCGTTCCTGCCGGCACACATCCTGTGGCACCGGCACTCGTCGCCGAGCGGTCGCGCAATCCTCATCCTCCCCCGTCTCCTCGCAGTTGCAGCTGCAGCTGCAGCCGTGCGAATGCACCGACGAGAGATTAAACTGCTCCCACACAGGCGGCGGCGAGGCGCCATGCGAGTGCGAGTGTGGCGAGGAGGCGAAGCCGTGTTCGCACACGGCCAAAACGCGCAGCGTGCGTCGCACGTGCACGGATTGCAGTTGCACTCAGCCGTGCGGTCACAAACCGCAGTCCGAGGGCCGTATCAAGCGGGTCAAGTGCCGCGTGAGACGCGCCGGCTGCGCGATGGCTCGCTGCACCGCCGAGCTCGCGATGCTGCATTTGCACTGGGAGCTCGCCGCCGAATGTGCGCCCTGTAGACCGCGCGCGCTCACGCGACGGCTCTGCAGGAGGCAGCAGAGCGACAACGAGCTCTACCGTAGCAACAGCTTCAAGTTCGAGCGTTTCGAGCGTACCAAGGACGAGTGCGTCACCCCGCTCCGCAAGCAGGTGAGTCCACTTTCGAGCTCGCTCCTGATTTTATAATCGAGTTATCTCGCCTCTTTTTTACGATCGAACACGAGATAGCACGAAGAGATGATGAATATGTTCCGAATTATTTATCATATTTTCGTAAATCCCGAATCGCGCGACACGTGTTAACACGTGAGTACTCTGATATATTGACGTATTTTATTTCGATGTACGTATAAAATACTACCGACAATATACATATGTAGAGAATCGTACGAATTTATCATCAGAGAGTTAAATTACAAAAAATGTGATATAAAAAATATATTTATAAAATAGTTTTATTTATTTACTTATTTATCGTAACAGTGGATAGCTATAATTTTTATTTAACCTTTTGCTAATTAAAGTGTTTTCAATATGTTAACATAAATGTATATTTTCTAAATATTACTCAAATTACAATAGTAAAATTTATTATGGTACAATTAAAATCGTAATGAGGATAGAATATTTTATTTTATTTACATTATTTTGTAAATAATGTATAACTTTAACGAAAAAGATAGCAAAGATTCATATGATGATTCATATAAGCATTATAACTTTAATTCCACTTTTTCATATATATATCATAAGAGCATTTCAAGTCCAGTAGTCTCTCTAGAGAATCAAGAAAAAGTATTGTACTCTATTTCATGTTCAAGTGAACTCTTTAAAGTTTGATGATATTTGGTGGTATGAGAAGCCGTGTACCGAATAAAGACTATACTTTTTCACATCGAAATAATATTCTTTTATGAGTATCATACAACAATAAAAAGTAGCATAAATAACGTCAATCAAATTTACAAATTCTAAGTTACTGTCATTTGAATATTGCTTATCTTGATATTTAATAATCAGATTGAAAAAAGTACTCAATTCTGTTGGTTGAACAAAACTTTTATCACGTTGAGACTAATAACACTTAATATTCTTTTATTATTCATATAAAAAAGTAGAAAGATTTTACTAATTGAGAGTTCATGCTAAAGCTCGATTTTAATCGCATATGTCATGCGTCGCACGTGCTATTCCATATATTATAGGTGAGACTCTCAAGAATTCCTGAAAAGAATATTTAAACAGAAAAGATGCGAGCTTATGTGGCTTACAATCGTGAATATTATCTTCCTGATATTCGTTTTTGCAAAATGAATTCAATCGCTTCTTCAATGTATGTACATTATCGAATGAGAAAACAATAAGCAATTTCATTAATGCGATAATGTATTGAAAAGAATTTAAAATAAAATAAACTCATTTATAATGTTTTTTTAAATTCGCGCCGTGATCGTAGCAATATTTCTCATCGCTATTGTACAGTGCAATTACCTTCAGCATTCGAAGCGAGTGAATTCAACGAGCGTCTATCGTATCGCGATTTCGTATATCTGAAGAGTCCGGAGTGCAATGGTGCAAGTTTCGAGTTTATGACCTATAATTTCAGACTCATTTAAACCTACTTGCACAGCCGTTTACTCGGTTGTAGATTGAAAATGCGAGATATTATATTACTTTCAACTTACAAGCTATTTCCAGATCGGGTTACTTTTAATAATAAAAGCAAAGCATAATTTAATATAGCTGATAATTGTGCGAGGCTCCCTTCTTCCTTTTTATCATAGATTACGAGGAAAATACATAATTATACTTTTTACATTGAAATATAACATAGATATTTTTTTAATGAAATAAAAACTTGAAATGTTTAGTAGTATAAAAGTAGTAAAAGTCAAGTTTCGTCAGACATTAATAGGCACTTGCTACTATAAATAGTTTTATTTATATATTTTTCATATATAGGATATATAAATATGATTTGATAATTTAATATTATAATAAGTTTATTATTATTATTATTGTATTTATAAAAATCCATTCTTATTAATTAAGATCAAACATAAATAAATTTAATTAAAAATATTTAATTAAAAAATATTTAATCAAAACTTTTTCCATTATTAAATTAATAATAAAAAATAAAATAAATTAATAATAAAATTAAGCACATTTGTGTGTGTGCTGTGTGTACATATATGTGTGTGTGTGTGTGTGTGTGTGTGTATGTTCGTATTTTATAAATTAATCTTATTATCTATAATTATTTGTGACAAAAAGTATTCTCTAATACATTAATCTAATACATAGTTTTGAACAATAAAAATTATAAGTGCAATAACATATATAAATATATCAAAAATATTTTGAATCAAATATATTTGATTATTTGATTTTATCTCTATATAATAATTAGATATAATTGTTACATGAAACTAAGATTTTCAGGAAACGTTTCTATAAAAAATTATTTCGTTTCTGAAAATTATTCCGTTATTTAATAAACTATTCAAACAATTGAGACTTATGTGCCATGATTAATCAATTATTGGAAATAAAAATATCTTGTCCAGTATAATTGATTAATCACAGCATATAAATTCACGTTCAGTCCTAAATGTTGTATCATCAATTTATGTCTAGTGATTATAAGATTTTATCATTTTTTGTTATATCTTCTGAATAAAGTGCTTATCTGTATGTCGAGTCAGAGTCGAGTCCGCTATAATACTTTATAGTTAGTAAAATAATTTGTACTTAATAAAATTCTAATAGAATTGAGTTGTCGCGACGACGGTCCTCGATTTATTCCAATGACCTCAAGGTCGACTTGCAGATCCAAGAGAAGAAGTGAAAAAGAAATTGTAACATGAATAAGAAAAGGAAGGATAGAGAGAAAGAGAGAGAGAGAAAAGATGGGAGAAAGGGGAGGTAGCGCGACGATGTCGAATTGATCGCGAATAGAAAAGGTTTCGTCTCCTTGAAGCTTTTCGGTGGCTCCATCGAGTCTTTTAGTTGTGATATTTTTTGGAAGGGCGTTCTTTATGTTGATATTGTGATGTAGATATAATAAATGATTTAATTAAAATTACAATCACAAAAAATATTCAGTTAAATTAATTAAAATATCTTTGTAATATGCAAAAATTAAACGTTTGATATATTTTGACAATAATATATCAAATCTGTATAATTTTTTATCTATTGCATTTTTTATGTTTTTAATTTGAAAGATCTAAACGACATATGATCATACATAAATGATCATGATATGATCATATTTAAATGATTTGTGCGCATTCAATTTTTAATTTAATTTCCAACTTTTTGTATGTTTGTATGAATTTTTTAAATGTGATATTTATTATTACAATACATACTTGTATTTAAATATTATAATTACAAATTATGCGCTATATAAAATATTAGCTATTTATATAATATTAGCATGATTATAAAAGAGAATGTTGTTTATTTGGTTTTACACGTACTTTTTTATATAATCCTATAATAATAGCAGAAATTAACTCTTTACAAAAACTGACGAGTTTATAACATTCACAAACTTTAGAAGTTTATGTATTAGCTTGGATAATTTCTCCGAAGAACATTTAATTTTTTCTTGATATAGTATTATAAATCTTATGATACTAAAAGTTTTCGGCTAATTAATATACCATATTTAGTACAGAAATGAATAATATTTCAGGAATAATTGTAACGCGATATACAATGATTCAATTGATTTGTTATTTGAGACAGAAAATAAGAGATCTAAACGATAAACTAATTTTGAAGATTTCACAACAGATAAAAATTTATAGTAATTCTACTCATCGAAATTATGAATTAATCGGCATAAGTGACGAAAATAACTTTCATCAGATTTTTACAAATGGTTTTTTAAATAAGCTAAAACGAGAAAATTCTTTTTCTGAGAATTGCATAGTGAATTAATAATGATACTATCTTCCGTCGGAAATGAGCAACTAGGTCCTTTTACGCTCCGAGTAAAATCGTCGAAAAGGGGTAAAACAAAACCGGCTTGTGACGTAAGAGTCTATCATGCGCCTCTTGTGGAAGACTGACAAAAGCAGAAATGAAATTTCATTAGCAATGTAAATACGAGTGAGGGGATAGAATTCGGTATGAACAATTCGTGCTCGCGCTTTCCATGAAGCAACTGTCCCATTATAGTTACCTTTCATCTTATTCTTATTCGAAAATTTTTTGTTTGCTGTTGATTATTTTCAAAGAAAAAAGATTAATTTAGTTACGTTTTTTATTTCTTTTCGATGTCAATTCGAACAATTTTTCTTTTTTTTATAATTATTTTTTCTTTTTGTCTATAAATTTTAAAGGTATAATCTGTTTTGACAAATTGATATTTTACAGTTTATTATTTTCTATTATATTAAAATCATAGTATTGTGTAAAATAATATAGAAAATGATAACAATAAATTTGTAGCACTATTAATAATATAATTAACGAATATTTTTTTATTTAGAATCACGCAATCGATAAGCAGCATTATGATCATTACTGTCAATTACGGTTAAAATGCCCGCATCGATCGTTTCCGTTCTTCCAAGTGTCACCGGAAATAAGAGCAACACATGAACGTCGCGCGGTCACGGTGTATTGATTTCGCTGAGAGTTCTATCCAATCTCTTGTACTAAATTCAATAGTACTATAGCGAAGTCCCCCTGGACTTGATTCGTGATAAACGATAGATAGCACTTGTCGTGTGATATTTTTTCTTTATGGCTTTTTGGTACGGATTAAATATTAATGATTTTCTTCGTATTAATTTAAACAATACATGTATATACATATATGTACATATTTATTGTGTTAAAAATGTGTACAAATTTTGAGGGTACTTATTTTGTACAACCCCACGTCACATCATTATCACATCTGTATATACATCAGAAAAGAATCTTCTTTTCTTAATTTCAACGATCGATCGTTAAAGATTTACATAAAACAGCGATTAAATCATAGCTGAAAATTGGTTTCGCATTAATCAAGGTTCGCATTAATCCAATCAAGGTAAGAAGTCACACGTGTGTAAACAGTCGGGTAGGAAATACTGGCGCAACCATTCGCCCAGGATACCAATCCAACAAGTTTTCCACCGACGGTCAATGGACCACCAGAATCACCCTAGAAAAAGGTTATTTTAAATTTAATATTAAACTCAATATTTTATTTTGTTAAATCTTGTTTTATATTTTTTATGGCATTACGTTAATTATATTTAAAAAAAATTTAAGTGCTTACATAATACATTATTATTGTGAGAATATTAAATGTAGGTGAATGAGTAGATACAATAGAAATTAAAATTTTTATGAAAACTTACGTTACAAGATCCTTTTTCCACTCGCGGATCGTATGCGCAAACCTGCGTGGGATAGACGTTGTATCCCAAATCGGTGTATTTATCAGAGCAGTATTGTTGGTCAGCAATCACAATATTGACTCGTTGTAATTGATTAGTAGTTGGTCCGCCTTGCTGCAATTTTGCAGTAACATTTATAACTGTGCTTTTTCAACTAACATTAGTTTGTTTTATTTTTTTCACGCGTAATGTAAGTAATAAATATAAACATAATCGTAAGAATTCCGCGTCATTTTTATATAAAAGATATGGATTGCACGAGAAAAAAAAATTCATTAGAGAAGTAAAAAAATTCACCCAAAGTCTGCCCCATCCTGATACAACAGCAACATCGTTGGCATTGACAACGTAGTCTTGCGGTGGCAGAGGAATTTTTTGGAGTGTTGCAGATAATACAAAAGGATTTTTCACCTGAAAGATGATTTTTATTTAAGTATTACTAAGTCTTATTAAGTCAAAGAAATTGAAAAGATCAAAAGATATTGATTCTCTTGTGTAGAGGGAAAATTTGTAATAAATCTTTTACCTTTAATAGAGCAACATCGTTAACCCAAGAATCAGAGGAATCATAACCCTCATGTATACGAATAGACGAAACTTCATTCGTCACTTGTGGATCTAATAAATCGAGGCTGGCAGCAACTACTTTTATATTCTCAGCTGATTGGCTATATGTAACATAAAAATTTTATTATTAAAATATCTATCCAAAATAATAATCTCTTCTAATGATCTCTTCTAGAATGTATTATATTATCTTTTGTTGGCAAAACAATATTCACAATATAAGACGTGGATTGTAGAGGAAAAAATACAAGTTATAATTAAAATATGAGTTTTAATTATATTAGCGTTTTTATATGAGATTGTATTAATCTTTATATGAGATTATTTTAATATTATTTAGTTAGTAATGTGAAAAGATTTATAATAAAATTACCCTTCAGCACAGTGAGCTGCCGTGATAACGTAATTTTCCGTCAGGATTGAACCACCACAGAAATGGAATGAACTTGATTTTTGTTGAAGAGAAACCTAAGGAAATAAAAATAATAGCATTCTAATATTTATGTTTCTATTTATTTTTATGCATATTTTTAATGGAAAATATTTTTATATAAATTATGAAGCGCAGCTTTAAATAATTATACTTTTCTCTTAGCAACATGTACCTGATATGGAATTTCGCCTAATTTCGCATCTTCTCCATTCACGATTCTGGGATCAAAGTATGGTTTCAAAATTCCAGCTACAATATGACAAATTATTATTATTGTGTGTAAAATAGAAGATATTAAAAAAATTTAATTCTTTTTTTAAATTAAAATTATATAATAAATAATAATCTAACTTTTTATACATACACTTTAATATGGAACAATTTTCAGATTTTTACACATTAATAAATTTTTTACATAATTTTTTTCCATTAATTATAAGATATAATTTTGCTATTCTTGCAGTTTGTAATTAATGATTGAATTAAAAATCTTAGCATAAATTAAGCCATTTAGAATAATATGTTACAATAAGGCGAATTTTTTTGTTAAATTATTTTGTTATTTCTAAACGGAATGTATCAATTTGTATTGATTTAAACGAATGTTGTTTGTCTCAATGTTAAACAAATTATCGGTTTATTCATATAGAATCATCACTTACCTTGAGAGAATGCCAATAGGCCGAGAAGACACAAGATCGTTAACGCCATCGTTTGATCGGCAACTCTAGTCTGTATTGTCAATCATGTCAACATCGCGAATTTATATACCTGCTTCCACTTCTGTACAAGTAGTCCAATGATTAACAACCTTCTTTTCTTGTGAAATCTAGATTAGATACGAAGCTCGATTACAAAATAATATATCGACGATGTTCTATCGGAATTGACAGCGATCAGTCGTCTTTTGATAAAAATTGCGGTACTGAGATTTTAGAACGTACAAATTGTTTCCTTGGTTAATTGCCCGTTTTGTTTTATTCTTCTTTGAAGAAGAAATCTAAGAGAATCTAATAATAAATAATTACATTTATTTCTATTAATTACATTTATAGTTATTATTATCCAAATATTTAGCAATTTTTAACTTATAATTAAAAGTATATATAGAAGAAAATTCTTAATATAATTATCTAGACTATTATATATAAATACAAAGATTAACTATTATATATAAATATAAATTAGTGTTTGATTTTGAATGAATGTGTAGATCTAATCACAGTATATATGTTGCAGTGACTTTTTAATTATGCAATCTTTTATCGTTCGATTACAATAATAATAATAATCTGCTCTGTTAACATCTCATTAACTGATATATGAGATATTGGGTTTTCCCATATCTCTTAATCTGATGAATCTTTAGCATATTCTATCTTATTGAATGTGATAGAATATCGTGATTTTTCAATTGATATGATAATAGCATCGTCTCATTTTTGCATTTTCTATGACTTGTCATTTAATAAGATATAAAATAGTACTTTAAAGCTAAGTAAGTAATATTATTTTTAATCTTCGCGGAAATATATAATTTATCGATTAGAGTTATCGCTTAATTTGTTCGCAAACAATTTATATGTCCAGACTAGAATGAGGCTATAATAGTTTCAACATTTACTGACATTCTCGACTTAATAGTACAATTTTTTTTATTAGAACTCTATCACGTAATATATTAAATTATATGTATAATATATTAAATTATATGTATATTAAATTAAAAATATCAAGCAATTTTTAATATCTTTTAAATCTATTAACATTTCTACTTTACGTACATTACTTAAAAACTCTAATTGCTTCCCATTAAAAGTTTCACTCTCGCAGCGTCAATTTCAATAAAAGGTCTTGCGAGGGATAAGAAGCTTCGGTCATTTCTTAGCAGTTGACCATGCTTTATCAGGAAATCCTGACGGACCGTCGAACGGATAAAGGTGGGAGACGATCGATCGTTGGTCCAGAACCACTACAGGGTATCAGTATTTCAGGATTCACCTGCGACCAATGACCTCGTGCTCTGACCGCGTAATCAGCTATACGGATGATCAAAGATTCGCGTACCGATCGAGATCACCGATATTTTACGTGTAGAAACTTTCGATCGTGTTGGGGCACCTAGCTTTTATCAAACTTCACGATAGCATGTTGGAGCTTTGAATAAATTTACAATTGATGAGAGTTTTTAACTTTTGAACGAATCTATAATCGTAGATAATTCATGTTCTCTATTTTCTCTAATAAAAAAAATTATGTGATTTAAAAAGACAGTAGATTTTAAAAAATTTAATGTTTATGTTTGTAATTGCTTTTATAATTAAACTGTAGTGTGATATTTTTGATTAAAAATATAGTTATTAATTATTACACTAATATTATTATTTAATTTATATATTATTAATATTGTTTCTTTTGTGAAATCTATATGCAGAAGAAAGATATCAAATTCTAATAATTATTCTAAATATTTATAATATATAACATGATATATTACATGCTATATTAATAAAGAAGATTATTTATCAAATATATTATAATAATAGCAATTTTATCGCTCAATAAAAATATTAGATAAAAAATCATTTTTGATAATCATTCGAATGAAAAGAGAGAGAGAGAGAGAGAGAGAGAGAGAGAGAGAGAGAGAGTGCTTAAAATATTACGATAAAAATATTATGATATGAAATATTAAGATAAATAAAAACTACAAATTACTTACATAACATAGCTTAGATAAGAAGTATCATTTTATTGTTATAGATCAATTTACTATCTGGCATAGTATGCTTTAGCGCCATTCAATATTTACAGAAATCATTTTCGTATCGATATAATAGTGTCACGATAAGTGTATTCTTATTTTAGCTACAATAATTACAAGAATAAAATGAAGTAAATAGGATATATAGAAGAAATTATATTATTATAGCGATATTTTTAAACTGTGCATATAAATCTTTGCAATTTCGCAAATACGCTCCCAGAGATACTTTACGAACGCATATTATTCGTACAGAGGGATTTATTTTCTTATGTCGACAAAGTTTGTCTTCGCATGCATTATTCAGAAATTTCTTCTAGAATATCGGTTGTTGTAAAATTGTAAATGGAATAAAAGGATCAAAGGTTGTCCGAGAACAACGAGATCTTTCTTGCTAGCGCATTCCAGGGAAATCTGAGATATATCATATTTTCCTTCCATGCGTAAAATCGCCAAGACTTTTAAACAAAAGGCAAACGCTTAAAGAGCGAAAAAATTAGTAAGAAGAGATATAAAATACATATTTTCCGAACAATTATTTAACGACAAAAGGCATATAGAAAGCATACAAAAAGTATATAATTTTTATCATATACTATACAGTTATCATTAAGTTGCAATTACAACGAATATTTTTCAGTAGTATTTATATTAATATGCAGTATTTATATTAAAATAATATTATAATAAACATGTTTTATATTTTTATCAAGAATTCCCTCTTTACCTGCTTATGAATAAAAGTATGATTTTGACTTGTGTGGAGAGAAAGAGAGAAAAGAGAGAGAAGATAAATCAACATAATAAACTTTGCTGATCTCTTATATATTTTGATTATAATCTTTATATTTTCAATAATAACAATTTAATTTAATCAATTTATAATTTCATTAAATTTAATTTATATATATTGACTATTTACTTTTGAATATGGTTCATTGTAAATCTACTTCAACTCAGGCAATGATTACATCGTAATCACAGTACAACACAGATATGCTTATCAACTATCGGAATGTCATGAACTGTACGTGATAAATTTATTATGCATTATTCTGTGGTTTTTGAACAATGTATGAATTATTGTGGTACATTGAACTTTGACAATACCCTCGCTCTCGAGCAATCGAAATGATTCAACGAACGCGTGATATCATTTCTTTTCTTTCTTGCTCTCGTCGTTGGGAAAAATAGTCGTGGCAGCTGTATCACAACGCTATGCGCATGATCTGCGATAAAAGAACATCGATTGCCAGTTTGTGTAAAGTCTCCGCTTTCTCTTTGTGATTGTCATTAATTAATGCTCAACATTGCGCGTTCATAAGATTGTTTGTGCGACTTTGATATGCGTGCTCATTTCCTTTCTACGTTTTGATCTATTTTCAAGAGATAGTGTCTCGGAGCAAGCTTATCTTTTATTAGAATTAAAAAATTGTGTCACACAATTAATGACGCATTTAGTAATAATAGCAATAATTTTAAAGCGATAACTTTTACATAAGGGAATGAATTGTGCTTCTGTAAGATGTTTTTTTATATGAGAATAAAGATTTTAATTTCATAAATAAATTTGATATAAAGTAAAATAAAAATTTTATAAAATTAATAAATGTTAATATAAAATTTCATACAATTAAAATAAAAACATATATAGAAATATTTTGCGTTATATTGAATTTTATATAAAATTTTATATTGAACTTATATTGAATTTTATATAAAATTATATTTTAAATATAATTTTTTTCATATTTATAATGAAAATAGTAAATTAATGTCGGCGACTCTCTATTTTGATAAAATTATCGAATTTATCGATTAATATTGCATGCATATCGCATCATTAAAAAGAACATCATTAGTTGAGAATCATCATTAGTTTGTTTAAATTGCTAACGTTGAAAATATTGAACTACGCAGTTCTGTCGCTGAAAATGATAATTGAGTCTTTGTTATCATAATTTGTGATTAATATAAATCATCGATAAATTTATTAGTATTTTCCATAACTATGTATATACTTATCGAATTAATAAAATGTTAATTAATAATTGGCGTATGCAAATAGAAGATAACATCAAATAAAAGATAACAGAATGAAATATATTCTGATGCACATAAATTTTATCGGCAGATTTTGCGCATTTGCGCTCAATAGATTACAAATTATTTATAATAATGCAAAAATATTACAATATATATATATATATATATATATATATATATATAATGCTAAATTCTTATTATATACATATTTACAATTGCAAAATAAATGATGTTTTTTTACATCTTTTAAAAGTACAAAATGTTAATATTACATAACGTAAATCAATTAAACACAATATTATGACCAAATATTATGTATTATATATATATATATATATATATATATATATATATAAAATTAAATGTTTGCAATCTAAAGATACGTCGTACTAATTTATTTACACATTTAGTTTATCTAAATTTTATAATCTTATATGTTAGTCTTTCTGCTAATTCTAGTTTTTTTATATTTATTATTTATTATAATATTTATATTGCTAGTTATTTAAAATGTAAAAATTGGATATATATAAATAAATAAAAAAAAAATTATATACTATTTAATTTTAGACTTTTAAACTATGAAAATGTTTAGTGTTTTCCTAGTATATTAATATATTTACAAATATATGCTTATATTACAATTTTCTTATTTATAAATCATTACTTGCGATAGAACTATTTTCTGCGTTTGAAATGATAATTTTTATTATACTAGCAATCAGAGAAAGAGAAAGTTTAATCAGACAAAATTTAATGAATATATTCAAGAATAATTTTTACGCGTTTTCTATCTATATAGAAGATACTTATTATTGACAATACACTTATTGCAATCTAATAAAACGAAAAAGTAAATAATCTAATGTTAAATATGATATTCTTGGAAATGGCGATTGTAGTTTTATATGATTATCAATTGTATTTACACGATATTCTTCTCAATCCAATCAATGTACAAAGATACGCGGGTATACACAGTCGGATATTCAGTAAGGGCGCAACCTTTAGCCCATGATACAATCCCGACAAGTTTTCCATTAACAATCAAAGGACCGCCCGAGTCACTCTATAAAAGAAGATTAAAGTGTTTTTTATTTTACTTTTTTTAACGCTTCGCATGCATAAAATACTACTACCGAAGTCTCGTCTAACGCTTGTAAAACGATACAACGCTTTCACACAACTGTTGTCTTTTCTTTTAATTCTTTCATGTATATGTATATTCTATCATGTATATGTTTAATTCTCAAAAAGTATCAATTTAACTATTTTTTGTAATTATAATACTTATCTTTTAACTTATTTCTTTTTAATTATATCTAATTTTTTTATGTATGTTTACTAAGGATTAATTACACTGAAAACAAAAGATAATTTAAAAATGTTTTTTACAACTTACTTTGCAAGCTCCTCTTCTTTTATTTGGATCGTTAGCACAAATCTGAGTATCATAGATATCAGATAGGACTTTGTTGTACATATCCTTGCAGTATTCTTGACTGGTTATATAAATAGTAGCTTGTTGTAAGATTTTAGATCTAAGTCCATTTTTCTATAATTTATATATATTAATAAAATTAACGAGATTAAATACAGCGATAAGATTATGCTGCTGCATTAATTTCGGTATATATGTCTAAAAACCGCAGAGTGAAGGAGAGTTATGAAGAAGAGTTATGAAAAATGCATTTGCAAATCCTGCACTTACTGTTATTCCGAATCCGGAGACTCTTGCCATAATACCTTCCTGAATAGCTTCGTCTTGTTCAGGAAGAGTTACAAATCCAATGTTACGTGATGGTCTAAATGGAGAGAACATCTAAAAAGCAAAGTGCGTCAACGATGAGAAACGATGATACTGAAATTCGAAGTTGATATAATATTTACGGGATAATTTACTTTGAGCAATGCAATGTCATTAAGCCACGAATTATGAGGATCATATTTTTCATGAGAAATAATCTGTTTAATTGCATGCTGTGGGCCCGGTCTGTTCAAATTTACGGTGTCAGCAATGATTACGAGGTCTGCAGGTATCTTACTGTAATAGCAGTAATATTAATTAAAATATGAAATTATTAAAGCACTGAAACTTTAAATGTATAAACTGTATATAACTAACTGTATATAACTATATAATAACTGATATTTTGTAGATGATATTTTTACTTCAAAATCTATTTTTACTGTAAAAATTAATTACTTCTCCACGCAATGAGCAGCAGTAATAACGTAATATTCATTAAGAATAGATCCGCCACAAATATGGGAAGAACGTTTTGTCTGCAAGGAGACCTAGAGTGAAATAAATTTAGGAAATTAATTTTATCTTATGTGTATAGAATTTTCGATCTTCGTGTATTTAAACAATCAAATATATGTGTATATAGAATGTCTAATGAAATCTATATCGATATCTGAAGTGCTGAAACTAGGTCTGCAATATAAGAAAAATCTTGAGGATTTAGAAAGCAAGATAATATTATATTTGAGTCACTAAAACTTACTTGATATGGTATTTCTCCCGGTGCTACATCTTTTCCATTTATGATTCGTGATTCGTACCGCGATATGGCAGCTGTTGATGCAATATAAAACTTATTTGAGCTAGAGCTTTTTATTGTAGAGAGAGAATTATTTTATCTTCCTTTTGTACACATTCTAATATAATTGAAAATACATCATCGTCGCTAATATAAAGCTTACTTAAATTTCAAAATCTATAATTATCTATATCATTATTATCTGAAATTCAGACTTTTATTTTATCTATCTTATTTTATCTATCTTAATTCTATCTATACAATTTCGTAAAAATATGTATTTCTTATTTTTATCAATTATATTTCAATTTGAGAAATACTATTTTAATGTATGTTGTTCTTATTTTGTATTAATTTTATTGATGAGTTTATCAAGAAATCTCTCAAATTTTTCTGCCTTCTTAAAAATAGAAAGTATTGTAGTTATAAAATAAATATTTTATCAAAAATTAGATGATTTATGTATAAATTTTTCATAATGTATATAATTTACTAATTGTAAGTATTTAAATATTATATGTGCGTGTAATTCTATCGTTTTTAATGTTTTACTTACATTGAGAGATGGATGATACACTAAGAAGAAATAAAACGGACAACATTTTGAACGGCAACAATCACATTTGATTGAATTTAAAGAGTGGATAAATTTATATACTTATCTGATAATAGCAGGCGTACATGTTAACAATGCATTGATTAATAAACAATTATCTAAACATTGCAGATTAGATAAGTAATTTAATCACCGATGGATTGTCATTACTTTTATGTTGGTTTATCAGTATATTCAATTTAGACACAGGCATGTTATCAAATGTAGAAGGAATTCTCTGATATAGTATTTTTAGTTGCGAGTAATAGATAAATACACATGAATCTTCTCTCACATGATCTAGGAAAGTGGATTGCAGTGATATTATAATTCACACACAATTTCTTTATAATACACTTTATTATATTATGTATCTTTATTACGTGAGGTCTCGGCCTCATTAATGTAGATAATATAAATTATCACGTGAAAAGACTTTGTCTCCATGTAGATCTATTATCAATTTTCGAAAAGCAACGAAAATACGGAGAACGCGGTCTCCTATATCGCAATATATAAATTTTTATGTGGGTACGCTAGGATGGACGACAACGGACTCGTCCGTTCTTGAGTCAGTCCTCTCGAAAAGGTCCCCGAAGGAAGGAGAACGCGCGTGGGAGATTTTCTCGCTTTTCTTTAGTTCCTACATATGTGTGAACCGCCGAGATTACGGGCTCGCAGGCCCATCGGTCAACGCTCGTCTTAAGTAGATAAAAATAAGAAGAAGCATCTTTCAAACATCTAATCTTTTTGGAGATTTGCCCGGGCCCTATTTTAGAATCTATCCGCCACTGCTAATTGGGAGAAAGGGGGTTTTAGTATACAAGGTGAGTTTTTTATCTTGAGACATTGAAATATTTCATAATATCTAAAAGATACGACAAAATGTTTCAGACAAAAGTTATATGGTTTCAAAGGGGACATAAGATGGTGTCATTATTTTGACCTTAAAGAGTCAGCTGAAGGTTACGTGAAAGTCACTTCCAACTTTTTAAATGGGACATCCTATATGCTTTTGCATATTCTTGTAGCTCATCTCGAGAGCTTTCCAAAACACTATAATTAAGTTAGTTTTCATTAAGTACTTTCCGAGTTATGAGGCTTGAAATCATTTCTTAATTTTACATAAACCGTAAAGTATCTTGTAAAATATTCATTTTTCGATTATCTTACTTTAATACTTTTATGTAGAAAATAATGGGAGGAATCAATTGGTGTAAAGAAAACACATAATTGTTTCGAAAAAAATGTAATTAATTGCAAATTGTGAGGTCTGAATAGCTCAATGATCTAGAGTTGCCCGGAAAGCGAAAGACTCTGGTTCGATTCCCGATCCAGTCACTTGCGCCCTACATATTTTTCTAGTCCACGAATATTTCTAGTTTTCTAGCAATTATTCGTTAGGCTGAAAAATGTGTGAATGCTTTCTCCACAGGAGTATCAATGCCGTTGCCACGGATGGATTCTGTCGCTCGTTGATCAAATGGACGTACAGACACGACCTCCTCCCACATACATCTCTATCTTTTTCTGGAAGAGATCTTCTCCAAAGGGACCAAGGCGAGAAAATCTCGCACGTGCGTTCCCTTTCCTTCGGGGACCTTTTCGAAAGGATCGACTCAAGTGCGGGTACTATCGTCCGTCCTAGCGTACCCACATAAAAATTTATATATTGCGATATAGGAGACCAAGTTTTCCGTATTTTCGTTGCTATTCGAAAATTGATAATAGATCTACGTGGAGACCGAGTCTCTTCATTTTATTTCATTTAGATTATCCCCAGTAAACACAAAATATTGCAACAATATTGCAGCAATATTACAACATTGCAGCAATGTTGCTGCAATATTCTGTGTTTGCTGGGTCTATATTAATGAGGCCGAGACTTCACGTAATAAAGATATATAACAAATTATAAAGAAATCGTGTGTGAATTACAATCCTTACACACTACTGCAATCTAGAAAGAATAAGAATTAATAAATGAAATAGAATAAAATCTTGTTTATATATGATACAAATAAACAAATGAAATTTAACGAGAAAACATTTTCTTTATATTTTATAAATCATTTTTCATGTATAAAATATAATATTATTTTATAAGTACATATTTTTTGCAATTTTACATTTAATTAATAACATGAAAAAATATATTAAATGGTATAAGAATTTTTTTGCAAGATTTCTGGGTATAATATTCATTAAATTCTAATTATCGGTCAGATATTAGCTTCACTTGTATATTCATGATTGATTAATTGATATTTATATCTTGCGGAGATTTTTTTAAGTTAAGCATAAATTTTATGATTAATTATCATATGTTATTATTAATTTTATGATTACCTTGTAGATTGCATCATAAAGATACAATATGTATATTTCTACCATATTTATTTTATGCAATCAAGGGAAACAAAGAATAACTTCAACAATATTGTGAGAAGTAAAGATAAGAAAAAAGGAAATACATACAAATTTTTTTATATAATTTTATATATAAAGAACCTTTATAATTTTTCAATATTAAAGTAAGGGAATGTTAATTGAAATTGTGTATCATGCTTAAAGAGAAATCGAATAATATCGATATAAATGGAACATTAAGATTATCAGAGAAAGAGAGAGAGAGAGACAGAGAGATGCTGATTTTATTCTAGATTAATTTGACAAATAAAAGCATTTTTTCTATAGTATAAAAATTATTTTATTCGACATCTAACAATAACAGCTAGTGGGCAATAATTCGCCCGCATGTACGAAACATTTTTATCTCGAAATGTCGATAGAATTTTGAACATTGCGAAATAACGCTTTTAAAATCTTTCTTGCAATCCTTTCGTTTTGCATTTATTGTGTTAAGATGAACAAGTTAAACGTCGTTTTTATCTAATTAGGATAAAATAGTCGTTAATGTGTCAGTTAATGTGGCGTATCTCCGGTGGTGTCATAACGCATTATGAAGGCACCTGGTTGAGTGACCTTTCGATCGATATACCAGGACAGATGCGAAACTGCATCCAAGGCGACGTTGGCTCGACTCCAGATACTTCGAAAGCCTTATGTGCGCTGATAATGCTCCAGAAATATTATTTTTTTTTATGATGCAAACTAAATGTCCCGCTTTTAAACGAAAAGTTTTGAGTAATGTAGCGCTAATTTGGATCTTTTAAATATTCAGTTTGCTTATGTGTCGTCCTTAAACTGTAAAGATATACACAATCCATGATGGATATAAAGAATATTGATACTATAAATATGTGCAATTTTTTATTAATACATTATTGTCCGTATATGAGATGGTATTTGATATTCTATTTTCGAATTTTCCATGAAAGAAACGGCATTTATTGGAAAACTCGTTTCGCGCAAGTTCTATATTATAACATAGTGCATGCGTGCGCAATATATGATATAAATGAAAAATATCTACGAAAATTTGTTTACGTAACGAACGAATCATATCTAGTAGTCTGTCGAGAATTTTGATATACTGGCATAACATGGCTCCATAACATGAAAGTTGAGATGCAGAAATTTCTTGTATGTTATTACAGCATGTATCGTATGATGCACTTGATATCTTGATATCTAAAAATATCCATGTGTATAAAATATCTACATGTATTTTGATATTTTACAAAAGAAAAAGATATGCACTTATTACTCGATAACAAAGACATAAATAGAATTTAATATAAGATAAATCATTTTTTACGTTGAAAGATTATCGGAGAGAGAAATTTTCGAGACATCGAAGCAAATTTTATAAGGATCCGAATATTTGAACTTTAAGAAGATGAACCAAGTTCTCAGAATTTATTATACTTCATTCCATACTGAACAGTTTTGCAATGTCATCATTGAATTCGGCTGTTCTAGAGGCGCCATCCCTCTTTATCACGAAATCTTGACAGAGAGCAGTGGGAACGAAATGCCTGGATTCCAAGGTAGGGACCGATCGATTCTCTCTACCTAATGGAATGCAGTCTGGCTTACGCTGGTTAAAATCGAACTATTGCAGATAATTACACTATAAATGAAAAGATTCTTTATGAGTAAAAATATATGTTGAGATATTTTGAATTTTAAAATGCAAGATATTGCATTGATGGGCCTTTTTAAAAATGTGATTTTCAATTTATTGCTGAAAGTAACAGAAACTACAAGAATTGTTTGCGTGAGATATAACGATATGCCCGATAGTTTCACAATTTTTAACTTGATCTGAAGATTCTGTAATCGTGATTACATTTTGGAGTAGGAGGCAAAAGGTCAATCGATCCTGCCGACCAAGAAGAGATATTGAGAACCGCTGCTCCAGGACTCACCTGCGTCCGACGACCCCACATCCGGAGCTTTTCATCGATCATACAGGTAGTGAAATAGTCTGACCCACGTGTGTAATCCTACACTCAATTAATTAATGTTCATGATTATGGAACTATTCAGATTTTCAAGCTATGTAGGTCTACCAATAAAAATAAATCATACAGAGTTAAAAGTACAAATGTCTAATAAATAATAGTTAGATATGTTTTTGCTGATTTTTGCTGACAAGAAAAATTCCTACATGTATTCTCTCTAGTCATAAAGCACAATTATAAGTAAATACAGAAGTTAAAATATTCTGATATGTTATTTTTCTCTATTGAAATTGTATATCAATGTCAGTGTTTAATGAAATTTTTAGCAAGAAAAATCGTGTTGTTTTATAAAAAATATATCAAAATATTAGAATTATCTTTTTTCTTGATATATTTTTAGAATATTATATAGTCAAGAGAAGTAGAGCGATTAAATAATAATAATTATTGTAATAATTATTATAAAATTGGCATATGCAACATTTATGTCTTTGTATAAAGCACTTAAGAGAATTAAAGTTGGCTTAAATTTAAGCAAATAATTCCGTAGAAACTTCCTGCTTTGTAATTTTTAACAGTTATATATATATATATATATATATATATATATATATATATATATCTAAGAGAGCAGTAAGCGGAAACGTCAGTTGCAGTGCAAAGTTTATCGTAGAAAATACGAAGAATCAGAGAATCCTTCTTTTGATTTAGGATAATCACATCTTTTTCACGTCAATTGTTTAAGATGGATCATCTTTTTATAATGAAAAGGATTATCTTTTTTATATAATGTGTATGTTCCATTCTCATTCTCGCTTTTTATAATAATTTTACTTACATCACATTCCGAGTATGCGAACCGATAACGCCGACTAACGCAGATTGGACACTGTGTGGGTGTTTTCAATATCGCCTTCACGGCGTCGTAAAAACAAACACCATCGATGCGACATGTCTTCCGCAAACTACTTTCCTGTTTGATTTATATCCGATACCTTCCCGAATATCTTAACGACATCAATGTGTTGGTCAAACTTTTATTTTTTTCTCCCAAAGCATAATTGATATTTGTTGATACGAATTCTCTTATTTGTATGCAAAACTCATTCAAAAATAAACATTTTCTTTCAATATGACGATGTTGACGAGTATTACTCGTAAAAACGGAAAAGGACATTATAAAATGCAGCATTTCAAAAACAAACGCGTCTTTTGTTTACAAAGCTCTATGTCTGTGCGTGTGTGTGCGAAATGTAGAAATTAACGTTGGACAGAAATGAGAGAAAATGGATACAAATGGTTCTTTCGCTCGTTTTTGAGAGAAGTGTTTGTTAATTTCTCTGAAATAATTTCGTGCACTTGACGTACGCTGTCAGAATGGGGTCCAACGGGTTTGCTTTGATTGACCCACTTTTCTCTTTTGATCCGTTTATTGTTAGGATATCGACCACAGCAACGTGCAGTGCATATGTAATATTTACAATTTATTTATACGGTTGTTTTAAATCCACTTTTATTTGTTCCTTTTAAATTAGAGGAATAAATATTACTACGCGTTAATAATCACACGAGTTTCAATGATATCAATTTTTTTAAAATCTGATATCAATATGTTGTTTTCTTATAATAAGGAAAAATTTTAAAAAAATATTCTGATATTAGTATCATATATATAAAATATACATATATATATATTCTTCAAGAAATTATATTGATTATATTTTAAAATATAATTAATGTCATTAGTTTGGCATATGTCGTCAAACATCGAAATTGATTTTTACGTTTCGCATATTAATTATTTTAACTCACACGGCGTACTTTCTGATCCAATTGACGTATGATGGGACGCGTGTGTAAACGGAAGGATATATCATGTCAGAGCAACGATATGACCACGAGACGAGTCCGATGAGTTTTCCATCGACAGTGAGAGGACCACCGGAATCACCCTAAAATAAAATAATACATTATTCTAATCTAGTTACTTAAATATTACAAGGGTTTAATTAAAAAATCGTGCGCAAACGATTTTATATATTTTTTAAATTAATTTAATATATGTTTTTTTTTTGTTAGTATAAAGTTAGCCCGTATGTTAGCTTTGTTGTTAATTTAATTACACTGATAATGAATAATAATACACTTTTGCTTTGTTCGGTCTACTGTCGCGGTTTTGCTACCAATTAAATTGAATTACAAAACGTGACGAGGAAACTGAATGTGCTTCATTAATGATACGAAATAATCAATGGCACGTATCGATCGACATTCGATAATTCTCAAACTCGCATGAATTTATATATTGTAAAAAATTAATTAACTGATAAATTAATTGATAAACACAAGTAGTGATAAATATAAGATTACAATTGTGATAAATTCACATATAATTGTTACCGATGCGATAATGATGTGGGATTTTCTTGTTATCGGGAGATATTCTGAGAACGTTATTCAATTCGAAGTATATGAGTTACATTGAGACATTGTGCTTAGAAGCCATTAGATAGGATGGCGAGTTGAAGCCTTGCGTGTGAGAAGAATGATGCGAGTTAAGTAGTTAACGACTGTATCTAGGCAGACAGCATTAAATTACACGTGCGGCCAGTACTAATGACAGTGATGTTACTGCAACGCTTTGTAAATGGTTTACCTTGCACGAACCCCTTTCTACAGTTGGCTCGTTTGCGCAGATATGCGTGTCGAAAATATTTTTCGAATGTTTCGCATACATATATCTGCAGTAGTCTTGATTAGCTATTTTGATGCTAGCAACGTTTAATTCCGTGGTCCTGTTTCCGTTATACTATAAATATAGAAAGTAAATATACAAATTGAGCACATATTTGATACTTTAAAATCACTTTAAGACGTGATTTTCCACAAATTTTAGTTTATTATTGATAAATGTCTATCTACTTAAATTATTTACACTTTTAAATGAAATTAATATATTATCCGTAATATTATTAGTAATAATATTAATTTTTATTTATAAATAGCATTGCAAACAGTAAAATATTACTGAGAAGAAATCAATTAATGGTAGTGATTCGGTTTATTTTCAATTAGTAATAGTGGTTTGGCTTATTTTCCAGTAATTTCTTATACTGTAATCAGTGAAATGCATACGACGGAGGAGCAAAGTGTGAGTCTTTCTACTAAAAATCAGTGAAATACTATCTGACCTTTAGTGAAATCGTGTTATTTGTTTTAATCAATGACATGTTTGTTAATTCAATTTAGGAGAATGAAGATTTACCCATAATCTGCCGTATCCTGACACGACTGCTATTGAATTAGCCTTCACAGTTTGATTTTGCTTTGGTAATACAACAGAGGATACCAAAGTGGAAAAATTAAATGGAGATTTAAGCTGAAAATCAATGTTTTCTTGTTATCATTTAATTTAATCATTTAATTTATATCATTTCAATAATAATGTTATCATTTAATTTATCAAATAATCATTTAATTTAGAGTTTTAATTTTCCAAATTAATCAATTACTTTATATAAAAACAACCCAATTATTTTATAAAAAAATAATTTATTATCTGCATCGATTTTTTAATTTAACTAACATTACCTTAAGTAGAGCGATATCATTGATCCAGGAATTATTGCTATCGTATCCTTCGTGTATATAAGAGGACTCGATGAAATGCACCGCATATGGTTTTTGTAAATCCGTCGTTCCCACAGTGGCTGAGATAAGCTCGACATCAGTACTGGAAAGAATATCACGTAAACTATAAATATATATATATATATATTTATAGAATAATTTATATTCTCGAAGTTTTCCTTGAACTTTCTCATACTTACCCAAACGCGCAATGAGCGGCAGTCAACACGTAGTTTTGATTGAGTACAACTCCACCGCAGAAGTGATGTCCTGTTTGGATAGTCTGGAGAGAGACCTGAAATAATACATTTTGTATTTCACAATTCGAGATACGGAACTTTCTCGTGTGTTATTACAGCATATGACGTCTATCTTTACTTATAGTTGACTCACTTACTGTTGAATAAAGAAAGTTAATTCAAGATTCGATCTCAATACGATGTCAATTGATCTGCGCATATTTATTTCGATATTTTTAAAACGAAACGATTAGCATGTGATATTTTGATAATGATTATTAATAATATACCTGATATGGGATTTCACCTGGCTTAGCATTTCTTCCTCCTACAATTCTGGGATCTAATGTGACTAATGCACCTATATTCATAATATTTATTATACATGACATTTATATAAGTTTGATAAATGTATTAATTAAAATAACTACATTAGAACTTAACTTATCCATTACTCACTATGAGAAATAGCCAAGAAAGGAATTAAAGATAATATCGTTAGAGTCATGATTAGTCGTCTCCTGCGAAATTGTTATCTCTGTGCTAATATTATTTCAAATGTATAGTGATATTTTCGATGTCACTTGCGTGAATTTATATCATCATGAGGTTAAATTTTATATATTTCCAAGATTAGATAGAGAGATCTGATAGTTATTGATTTTTAAAATAGCGTTTGATCTACTATCTCGCTCCTGACCTACATTATCATTTTTTTTAAATATCGATTTTTTTATCTTTAATAAATGCTGATAAATATTTGATATCGTGCAATCTTGTAATTCCCTGTATATTCAAATCTAAAAATAAATACACGCGAAAAATATATATTCAAGCAGTTATCTTTCAATATATGTATAATAGATTCTGTAAGAAATAAAGAGAAATTTTTCTTTGTAGTTTTTCTTAAAAATATTTGCTACATAATTTTATATTTTCATGACTCTTCGCATTCTCTGTCACAACTTTGTAAGTTTCAGTTTTAAAAGTTTAATACTGTTATGTGAAGTATACTTCGCATCTCAGGATTACCGGCTGAACGTGACATGCAGTAGAGCGAGCTGAATGCCACGGCAAACTTGTAATGTGGAAGTAACATACCAATGCATCTCGTCGAAGTTTGCTACGATTAAGAACTTTGGCAATATTGTATAATTTATAGAGTATTTTAAGCTAAGTTTACTGAGCTTAGGACTCTGCTTAAGGAAATGTTTATATCTTAGTGATCGGAAGAATAAGTATTATTAGTAATAATCACTGACGATTCTTGTCACAATCTTCACTTTGTTCGAAATTTTTCTGATTGAAAACTTTAGCAATTTTAATACAATACATATAGTAGAAAATTTCAATTTGATGGTTATTTGAAGTTATTCTAAATTGTTTTCTAATTGTTCTGAGTAGATGAGAGACAGAAATATTTAGAATATTATCTTAATAATAAGATTATCACGGTTGGGATGGTGTTTTCTTCCTTCAAATTCGTCGATTAATATTTTCTTCTTATTGAAACGAGATGGCTTTTATGCTTTTATAATTATATGCAAGTTAAACAATTATTGAATTCTCATTTTTTTAGCGTTTTAATATTTTGACGAAACATAGCGGAGACTTTGTTGCGAGATATTTGCGGTTTAGAAAGCGTCGAGAAACGGTGAGATCCGTTTTGCCGTTGCCCATCATATTATCGCGATGGAGAACGAGCCATTTGAATTTACATGAGGTTGCGCTGGGCGATATGAGGAAGGGAAAGAGGAGGAGAGAAAAAGAGAGATAGGAAGAACAGCTGGTGCGTTTTATTACATCTCGCCATTTATCTCCCGGCACTTCGCATTCCGGATTAGCGATAATTGCTCGCACGGTCGCGGCACCTTCATCATCGATTTTTGCTCGCACGACACGATCAGGCTTTTAAATTTATTATTTTGCGAAAATTCTACGTGCAAAAATGCGTACGCTTTTCGTGGCTCTCTTTCTCTCTCTTTCTCTCTGCACCATCACTATATGAAATGCCTTTATCAACTATGTTGATATTAAATATGTCGCTCTCATTCTTGGGGAAAGGTCGCACATGCAACACGAATATATTTACTCGAATTTGCAACAAGTATCAGTTCGATATCTCGTTGAGATATTGAGATACGAATCTCACGTAGGTTCTATAACGTTCTTGTTACCCGAAATTGATGGATTTCCATGGCAGATAGATGTTACGCGAACCAGATACGGAAGATTCGAAATTCAACAGCTCTCACCGATCTCGAGGTAGCGTTCGTATAACATTCGAGTTTGTTGAAAAATGAAGAAAGGGAGTGTTGGAAGAAGGGGAGAGAGGTCTACTGCTGCTAACTATTCATATAACGTTGAATCTACATATTGCGATAAATCAACGATACAACGGTTCATCTCTTTGGATTTTAGGTTCATATACACTTATCATACGCATTTGTATGTACATCACTTTTTAAGCGAATATGTCGTGCATGAGGATTCGTGACTTCAAATATAACGACATAAAACAATCAGTTACTTTACTGTCAAAAGGAGTGGACTATAATTAGGAGGAAACATCAAAGAGCTTTTAGACATTATAACAATATTTGCGATTTATGAGGAAAATAATTTTCATAGAAATTATTGGATCTGTCGCGTAAACGATAGAAATATTCTTATCGAGAATGGAATATGAAGACGTGGATGGTATGCGCCTGCACAGGAAACGAGCTTTCGATCCTCTCTCAAATCCAATATGTCCGCGTGATGGATTTTCGTTCAACCTGGAACGACCGAGTGCAGGAGAGCGAGACTAATCGCGTTCCTTGCGCGCGCGTTCTTAGCGCCGATCGTGTACCATTATCCGATTCATCGTGTATCGATAAATCTTGGTCGCCATAGAAGTTCTTAATCCACAGACTTATCAGACTTGACGCGTGAGAAAGACGCTCTTTCGGAGTCGGCTTTCATCACCTTGTCATGATTAATTAACACTTTGAACGTGGGCGACGAGTTAAGTCCTTCTCTATCACTTACGTAACTTACTCACGCTGCATTTCACATTTTGCTTTAAAGTCTTTATTCATCCGAAAAATTTTAATATCACCATATTGAACATTGACTTGAATTATAACGCATTGTTATGTTGTTTAGCATTCTTGACCTACATAAATAGAAATTTTTATCTCAGTATGTTCTCTGGATCTCTCTCTCAATGTAATTTACAATAATATTCATTCATTGCAATCTAATTTCTAGCTTTATTTTTATTAATTCACATCTAACAAATATATATATATATATATATATATATATATATATATATATGTGTTGATTTTTTAATTTATTATTATTCTATTATTATATGGTTACTTATTCTCTTGAATGGCAAACTTCTAACAACGTAATCTACAATGGTGCAGGTTTGGTAGAAGCAAAATATATGATACAACGTGGGCGCGACATGGGACCGCAAAGGATGATAACTCCCTCAGGGCGCGAGAACCATAATCACAGCTTGCGCAAAGAGCAGAAGCTCAGACGGGGTCGGGCACTGGATCAATCATGTAATATGAGCCATGAATACTGTACATGTTCAATTATGACATTATAAGCAAGATGCATGCGAAATAATTTATTGGCGAAATACCGGCTAAAAATTATTTTACGCCCGGGTTAATCGACTCATGTGCCGCTTATTATCGTAGCCGCTATGCTCAGAACAGCCCTCGAATTCGGATTCAATATTACATCCTCGTAATTCTCGACGACTGAAGTAAACGCTATATTTCACGAATAAGTGGCGGAAGGACGGAAACGAACTGCCGGATATTCGCTGTAGCATCTCGTTTCCCTTTCGCCTTAAAATGCAATGCAATCCAATCCTTGGGATTGAGTATCGTTAAAACTCGTCTCTATACTACCGGATTTCATCCGTGATCTTTTTCATTCCTTAAAGTGCTCCGAACCCTCGATATGCCATTACTTACGGATCAGAGAGACGTATGATGCATTTCTGAACGTGACTGCATCCTTGCGATAAGAAGGAAGGAAGCTACACATGATATCTCTTTCTATCAATTTTCCATATACATGCTTGTAGTATTCTATTTGCGATTGTTAGTTAAACTTTAATATTTATCAGCAAACTGTGTAATATATCAATTTCGAAATCGAATACTGTTTCCTTGCAATATATTGCTTGAACTTTTAAGTTCAGACTTTAAGTTCAATTTTTCATTTTTTTTCCGCGAAAGAAAAAACAAGTTTATAAAAGGCAACAAAAAAGAAAAGTTATTTTCTCAATAAAATATCTTTTTCCAATAAAAAAGCATATTATACATATTTACATTTTAATAATATAAATACAATAGTTGTTCTGAATTTTATGCAATGATTTTTATAAAAAGACATTGGAATCGTGAGAACAATTTCTTTTATCATAAAAAAGTGTGATGTAAGAAGCGTGTCGAAGTATCCTTTGATTTTTCTTTTCGATATCGGAAGATTTTCTTTTGTAATAGCAATGCTTACGAGCTCGCATCTCGGTAGCCGCGAGATGGATTTGGACGAACTCGAACACTTTCTGTTCTTTACTCGTAACTCGGGGCATTGATCGTTCGCCAAGCGTAAAAGAGAAAAGTGATATTCAAGCAGGAGAGAAACGTTTTTCTTCGAACGTTGCCGATACAATGATTTTTTTGATAAAAAAAAACGAGGTGCCTCGCGAAGAATCTGAAGGATTGCTTCTCTCGCACGGTTTGGCACGCGATCGAAAAAACCACGAGAAAGAGAGGAACATTTCGTTTACTTTTCCGTCTCCTTTTTTCTCTTCTCTATCTTCCTCTATTTCTCTCTATGTACATATTTTCAATGGGAAAAGCTTGATGAGAAATTCTATGACCGCGATAACGCGCGGCCATAAATGCGGTGCAATGCATTTCCGGCATATCGGTGCTTTACATTAGTAGCGGTTTACATTGGACCCTCGCCCCGTTTTTCTCACTCACGGTTCTCTCGCTTTTTATCTCGTCCATCCTTGTATGTTTTATTTTTGCGCTTTTATGCTTACAGTTTTTGGAACTACTAACTGACATATAGCCGTGCATTTTGTCATGCGATGTATTGTCATCAGTGGCATGAATAATAAATTCAGTGGAAGTTTTTTATGATATGCGCTATTATCCAATTTTTAATTTATTTTTAAACATAAATATAAAAATTGTCATTTTTTCATTACAAGATGTGCAGTCATATATTCGATTGTCGAAAAAAACTTCATCATTTTTTACATTGATTTTATACTGATAAAAAAATGATAGAATATTTATTCTATCAAACATCGTATAATTTGTCTAAGCTAGACATCGTAAAATTTGGCTAGGCTAGACATAATAGCATGTCGAGCTGTTTTGTGTAATAGATGCTGCATTATATATACGAGTAAATATACCTGGAATGTGTGACGCGAAACGCCTTTATTCGAGAAAATCACGAAAGGGATGCGCGCACACTAGTAAGAAGATAGATGTGTTGAATTATGTACTTATTAAATATTCTTTATATTTGTAATATTATAAATATCAAACTATTTACGCGTCATATGAATTATAAGAAATTATTCTTATGATTTACTAATTTTGACATTTAATATGTTTTTTTTGTGATTCTATGATTCAAACTCTTACATAAAAAATTTGGCATTCATATAAAATTTCTACAAGTTTTATTTATTTTAATTTAATAGAAATTTTAACACGACCACTTTTGATTAAGTGTGTCTTTTAATATGTAGAATTAATTTATACATGAGTTGCGAGGAATTGTTTGCCATTAAATTACATGCAATTCACATGGTACGCTCGCGTTACATACATATAATATTCACGTTTATTTAATCTCTCTTTGGAATATTAAGTACACAATATACATAATGTTAATTTTATATATAAATTAGTATTGATCATATGCTTTATCAACACAATATGAATATATTTAAACTGATAGGTTGTAATGTGAGTAGATTTTTATAGTATCAGAATAAGCTTTTCAGAAGCTTTAATTTTTTTCCATTAATGATAATTTAATATTATATAAATATTAAATTATCATCAATGACAATCCAGATCAGGGACGACTCAACTAGATGGAGACGAGGATGCGAAGTTACTCTACGGGTAACTCATAAAAAGCTTTCGCAGCTTGCGCAAGCTTTACAAGCACCATTCTGTTTTATCGGTAGAAGTCTTCTTTACCTACTCGTGGGGTTTTATCAGAAGCTGTTGTAACGTTTCGTTTCAAGTATATTCTCTTATCAAGCTGTAATACTCTTATCAACAGTATATAAATGAAAACTATACATTTATAAAAGATATTTCTTTTATAAATGAAAATAATATATTTATAAAATAATGTATATGCATAGAAAAGAATTATGTTTTGTTAAAAATTAACTCATCATTAAATTGGATAGAATTTTCTTATATGTGGAAATTTATGTATCCGTGGAGTGAAATTGATTCGAAAGCTTTCTTAGAGAGGACACTGTTGACAATTATCGTGAGCTACTTCATAATTTTTGCTGTTTCCCTAAAAAAGAATTATACACATAAAAAAGAATTATAAATACATATAATATTAATTTAATGTAAATTTAATTAATCGTTAATATGCCATAATTAATAAACACGTAGAATAATAAGTAAGAGTAATATAAATACAGCTTATATTCTATTATGTTTTGTCAATTTGTCATTAATAGCAAATGAAAATATAAAAAATAATTATAGTGTAAATTATTAGTGCAAAAGTGTTAGTGCAAAAACGAAGAGAATTGTTTCTTATTCCGACTCTCTTATAAATTCTTATCGAGAAAGTGATTTATATGCTCGTTGATTTTATTTCCTTCGTTTATATATTCGGCATAATTGCGCACCGATTCAAGTTGATGCATGCTTGTATCAAGGAGCCTCTAGAGAAGCTAATTGATCAGACCTTTGCTGGGAACCCATATCCATTATTACGACAATGCGATTTACATCTATACCACGATTCATTCATGGTCGAATCAGTTCAAAAAACGTAGAAGGACCTCTCCTTTCGAGGGGATTCGAGCGCGAACTGCCACTTATCTGAATATTCGGTGAAAGAAAAAGAATTTAAAGCAATGAAAAATAAAAAAATGTAAAGTTTCCACGTGTATACTACATAATAATCAAATAATTATTTTATTATCTTAATTATTTTAAAATGTATCTTAAATGTCTGAAGTCATTTAAATGTATTCTACAACATATAAACAAATTTTATTTTCACTACTGTTGATTATAAAACATTTAAAATAATTATCTATTTATTTTTGTAATATTTTTTTCATTCTCCTTAAACGATATATGAAGTAATTCCATCAGCGTTGAATTGTAAAAATAACCGATAATCGATACTCAATGATATTCATATGTGGCAATCAAGCGCTAATATTTTGCCAATTTATGGAAACAAACTCTTGACAGTTTATTACGGATTTACTACCAAGACCGACAATAATCTCAAAGTGATACCGCCATAAAAAATCTAACGTGCGATTTATTATTACAGTGCGCGGCGTGTTTTATCGCTCCGGCCCGTTCTTTCTACTAGTAAGCTCCACGTGGAGTACGCTTTGGCTAACGTAAAGACGGAATCCCCAAGGTACTGATCTATCTTCTGCCGACAGTTCTTTCCTGTTCTCCTCTCCTACTGCATATAACCATCCCCTCGCTCTTATTTATTTCTTTCTGTCGCGCAGAAAAATTTCTTTCTCCTCAGCTCCTTGTTTCGTTTAGCGTTCGCGCTTTTTGCTTTTGAGAAAAGAAGAGGCTTGCAAACTCGGTAGTAGACACTCCGCACTTTGCATACATAATGTTTATCCTGAAATATCGAAGCTAATATTAAATAATAAAAAAAAGGGACTTCATCTGATGGAAATCATTTTGACGCTTTCATAGAGTGCCTAAAAATCACTGATCGTATTTTTTATGAGACGGAGACTTGAAACTTTTAACGAGATCGACGATTATTTCCCCCTTTATACACGTTGGCCTAACCAGAACGTGTTCTTTTAATGAAAGGCCTGCTTTATGAAAAACAAATTGGAGATTCCTGTTGTGGACGTGCATTTATATATGTATAGCATTTCTTATAGCAGTTTTAACAAAGAGTTTTTTTTAATGATGTTTTATAATTATTTCAATATAATGAGATTGAACAATATTTTGTAATGCTGATGTTATTTTTATCGAGAAAAGATATTAGCTTTTCATAAGAATTTTCATTAAATTGGAGCTCGAGACTTCGCACGCATTTGAGAATAAAAGGCGCTTCAATCTCGCGCGCTCTCTCGAGGGTCGAGAAATGGTTATTGCTGCGGTTATCTTGAATATCCTGCCTGCGGAACTTCTTTCTTCATACGAGATTGCAAAACGGATGCGCGAATCTCCCGAGATCAAATACAGTTTTCTTTTCTCCACGAATCATTACGACTTATCATTTATTGTAAGAAAATTAACTCCAGTGATATAACCGTCGCTTTTATTTAGTTAGGATCTAAATGTTAACGTTCTCTTAAATATTCTCGGAGAATATGTTCGCGATTAAAAGGAATATTCGAAGCATATGGAAACGCTGTTTGTTTTTGTCGATCATATCGTCTATCCATATTTTAAAAAGCGCTTTTGTGATGTACATCCATTTCGGTCGCGTCCCTTCTTCTCGACTCAAAGTCTCTCGACGAGAGCTCTCCCTTGAGAATCTGCGGTATAATAACGTTGACATAGTCGACATAGCGCGTTAAATAGACACCCACTATTCCGTCGTGCTTTTCCTTATTCTCCTTCGCGTATTTCGCGCTTTCGCTTATATTTCTCTACGGCCTCTTCAAAACGCCGCATCGTAAATCCATCTCCCACACTGCATATATTTCTTACGCGGGTTACGTGCATTATTACGATTTCTACGCCCGCTACGTGGTTTCCGCATTAGGTATAGCCGAGACGCGATCAGCAAGATGAACATTCAGGTCTTGCGCGCTTTTAAGAGTTATGTGCTGCCAGTCAGTCAGCCAGTCAGTCGGACGTATTCAAATTTCTTGAATATTTAATCTTGAACATCAAGCCGAGCTATTAAAAATCTTACATTTGCATGTATTATACTTTGACAGATGTGCATATATTAAAATACGAGTAAAATCCTCAACTCATCCGTCAGTCATCGTCATTCAAAAGCGAAATGAGTCTTATTATTTCTATATATGTAGACATAGCACGTACTTTCTATAAATTCCTCTCTCATGTACTTTAGATTCATTTTTTACTATCTAATATTTGTTACAACCGTAATATATCTCGAGAGTGTTTCGTGAATAGAATACTGCCAACGATAACGCTGTGGTCGCCGATAACACTTGGATAAAGAAAATATAATAAATATGTTACATTACAATTGTTTTTCGCCTTAAACGAAAGAGAATGCATCGAATGTAAGGGAAATTTAATATCGCTTCAACACGGTGTTTCTATTATCACTCTTCCGACGCCCCTCAGATTCCGAAGGGGGCTATATCGTTTTACGACATCTTTCGACTAGTGATTCCGCGGAGTAAACCGTGGGGTGCCGCGCGGGATCAATCTCACTGCAAGAACAATGGAGGCGTCGTATGCATTGATGAAAGTCTTCCGTCAACCCTTTGTAGATTCAATGTGATTCCTGTAACGTCGGCGATGACAACGGGGACTGAGAGTGGCTTCCAGCATCATTTCAGGGGAGGAGGATGGATGGTGCTACAGCTCTTAATGGAGGCGCTTTCGTTCGCGGCATCATCATCGTCGTTGCCAAGGCTACAATTTACGACCATTTATTTAATTGGTTCGTCAAAGTCTACGCGTCTAATGCGTCGTGCGATGAAAAGGCGTCAGCCCTCTGCTCTTTGTCTATGGCGTTATAAAGCGTGGCGTTTGGAATGATCAACGTGCGAAAATGAGAAATTTGTAGAAAGTTTTTCTTCGAGATTGAACTTGCTTTGAATAAGATCATTTATGATTAATAATTAAGTTTGATTGAAATTTAAATGAGATTAGAGTTGAAAGTGCTCGTTGAAGTGGCAGATTGATCCCTCAGTGAATGCGATTGTGACACAGGTGTGCTCGGCTTGTACCTTCGACTCGTTTTCACGGCGGATTTAAAGCCATCCGTATCAATTCATGGAGAGAAATTCAGTTTACGGGCCGTTCTGTCCCGCTCTAACGCGATCGCGTTAAAACTCAATAAAGCGCTCTGCGAATTCGATGAGGAAAAAAAGAAGGGAAAATTCGCGTCGCCGGTGGAGCCTTTCTTTTGTCTACGTAGTTCGAAATATGGAAGGAGGGAGGTCCGTTTCCGTCTTGGATGAAGGCGAAGTATTCTCTCGAAGACATGAGATTCCGATTCGACGGATTCGTGTATGTAGCCTCCCATACATATGTATACCCGATACATATGTACGTCGTCGTTGCCAAAGTCGTCGGAGTTCTCAGGGGAAAGTTTCCAAGTGCCTGGACGAGTTGGGAGAACGGCGGAAACTGTCGGCGAATTACCAACGTAGATGACTCTTAGGTGGTCGTTCGGACGCGCGGCTGCTCGCCACCAACTTGCGGCTGGACGGACCGAGTCTTTCACCGTGACGGACGACGCTGTCCTATCGTGAAATTCCAAGCGTTTTATCTGCAACGCTCGACAGACAGGAGGATGCAAGGATGAAACCACAGACGAAAATATAACCCGTCTCCTTGAGGCTTGTGCAAAGATAATGCTATCTTATAGCATAGTATATAGTATGTAGAATAATTAAAAAATATTAATTATGCCATATTTCAAGATTATTTTAAGACTATCGAGATTACTGCAAATGATTTTAATCTTGTCGATGCGTTTGTTAAAAAAATAACATGTATCGATATATTCTTCAAATATTGAAACAACGATTATTTTGAATTTCATAAACATATTTACAAAAAGAATCATCTCGTTTTATCTGTTTACAGATTGATCTCTTTTTATCTTTTAGGATGTAATAGCATGCATTTGCGAGCAAAGTTTTCGTGTAAACACTAGAGTTCAAAGTGGTTAAGGGTGCTCGTATCAGATGTTTCTCTTTTCCATTGTGTGTAGTCGGCAATCCTCGATTGAGTCAGACTGAGAACCATCGGAACACCCGCACGACGTCGCCTACACCTGTAAATCATGGCGGAAACTGCCGGTGGTACCAGCAAGGACAGCCACTTTTCAAGAGAGGTCTCTACATCAAAGTTTGCGCACAGACTCGCACCACGCTCGTATATTATCTCCCGATGTTGCACGGCCACGCACCTCTCGTGCTTCCCATTTTTCCTGCAGTTTAGAAGTGGATATCGAGGCGCTGGATTTTACCACCGGCGGTAGTAGTTCCCGCCGGGGATTTCGAGGGTAGTAAAAAGGATTTCGAAACGGTCGATCTTGAGATGATTCGTTAGATTGACGTGCGATAGAGATAAGAAAGGTGACAATGATTACTTTCGAAAGTAAAACGATGATTGGATGTTGTAACAAATTTAAAAATTTCAACAAATTAATTTACGAATTATTTTACTGCAACAGCTCTTATTACATAGAAATATTTTAATACAAAATATTTTAAAGTATATCATATATATTTATATCAAGTATTTTTAATTGTAATTGCCGAAGCAATACATTTATCAATACTTTAAATTTTACATTAAAAAATATAAAGCAGACAAGATATAATAAAAAATCGAAAAGATTATTTTAATATTCGTCAATTAAATGAAGTAATAAAGTACGTAACTTTTTATTTAAATATCGGCAAATGAATAATTTTATAAGCGTTTTGCATTGAGACTGATAATTTCTTATCGTATTATTTTGTCCTTTTTACTGCAATTAGGAAAGAAGATTGCAGTCAAGAAGATAAGTACTTATCGAGCAAATAAGGAAAGTTGTTTAGTCCATTGAGTAAAGTGTCGCATTAAAAGACGAAGCATTAGTTGATAGGAATTCTGGCACCTGAATATGCTATTAAAAAGTTCCCTTTTTCTCATGATTCCCATCCAACTTTTTCGATACTTTGACGAACTTGAGAGTTCGTCTTAAAGAATTCTCACATGCTTGTGTGTCTACGACGAAATGGATCCCGAGTGTTCCTGTAGATGTTATTACATTTCAAGCTCTCAATGAAACTTAACCGGTAAACAAGAGTTACTTGTCCACACTTTTTCCACAAGAATACAATTTTGTATTTCATCGTGATATTGAAGTGTTTTGAGAAGTGTTTTGAGAGGAAGAAAGAGATAATGGAAATGCGTATATAACTTCATTCCTATTAGATAACTTCCTTTAATCAGATTGCATTTGGTAAATTCTTTGTGTAACATTGCTAATAAAATTTCGTATGTCTGTTTAACGAATCTTTGGGAGCTAAAATTGATGGGGAATTCTTTCGTGGTAGATATTAAAACACCCTATTAATACGAGACTCACGCACCGGCCGTTGGTCATCGATACGCAGCCGGTGGTGACGTTCGGCCCTTTAATTATCGCAGATAAATCATCGCGTCGTATCACCCCTTTTGCTTGGATAGCGCTTTTCTTTCGCTTTTATAAACAACAATACAAGCGCCAAAGTTTTTTGTGTTTAGGCTTCTGTGAACACTAAAGTGCTAATAATATTTAATAATGACATTGAAATGGATTTTTGCAATGTTCTTATTTATACTGTTTATCAGAGCTTTTAATAAGGGACGGTTTTTTTCAAAATAAATTCGCTGAGCGTCAGCGAAAAGGCCATTTCGCCATTATTATCTCGCGTTGATTTACCCTAGCAGTTAGTCATTGTTTGGAGAAGAAATGTGGCTCAACCCTACCGATTTCGTTCGTTTTTCGCGCACATTTCCTGCGAGCTGCGTATTTATTCGTGCGTACTTTGACGCCGGGCGGACGCGTATTGTTGCAAAATTATCGGCATTGTCATGCGCGACTCGATTTATTTTGTCTATTCGGCGGAAAAGTGCTTTCATTTGCGTGAAGCGACGCGGGAAGGGAGGAACATGTCAAAACCATAGAGAAGGAAAAGCAGACGGACTGTCGGGTGAACAGAAACAGACGAACGAGCGCATTGCTCGGCCCCCTGTTGTCCCCCTCGTCTGACACAAAAGCTCTTAATTCGACAATGCGACCGCCGAAAGGGGACAATAGTCCCGACTTTAGGTAAATAACGATTCCTTCGATCCTTTCGACATCAGTACTTCACTTTTCCGCCTTCGCGAATGTCATTTCACGTTGAAACATCACTAAACGGAAGCTTCGTATGCGTAAAAATTGAATGGACGAACGCGCGCACCGATCAGTGAAACGACCAGAAGCGGGATTGCTGAGCCGGGATTTTTTGGAATAAGCATTCGAGAGGAATCGTGTGGCTTTGTACGAATCCACCGAATCTCCGAGGTAATTAAGGAGGGGAAAAAAATTAGGATTATTTTTCCAAGGCTGCGCAGCGTCAGAAACGTGATTCGGCCGAGCAAACGACGAAGAATTCGGAATCGGATTAGCGAGAGCGATGGGACGCTCGATTTCGCCCTCCCGCCTGTTTCGAGCCTTTCATTTTTCGTCCCTACGGGAACATCGGCCCGGTATTTGCATTACAAATACACCTTCACCGAGGTTTTTCTCGTTTCATTAAATTCGCTTTTTCCTCGGAGACGTACCTCTTCTTCGGCCGGTCCTTCCACCGCCATGAATGTACTCTCGGATTTATTCCTTCCCTGTATAACCCGAAAGGGTTGTATTAAGAATTTTAATTCTGCGGAACAAGTTTGTCACCGAATGTAGAAATCGTTTGTTCGAAGAACGTGCGCCGAAATAAGATATCATAGCGTTAATTATTAATCAAAGAGGGTCCCAGAGACTTCTCTTGCGATCGCCACTGCTGTATAATTACTTTACTGGAAAACTGTGGGTTTTTCACGCTGATGATGATTTCTTTATGTAAACAATGAGATTTGTAAATTACTAAATATAAATATCTAAATATAAATATAAGCTTTAATATTTTCATTTCCTAACAAAAAGAAATTTTAAATAACACTGGTTCTATTTATAGTAGCTCTTATTTAATAAATAATTTAAAAAATTTGCGACATATCGTGCTGATTTTATAATCGCCTCATCCTTACCATATTCGATTTGCTAATAGTGACGTTATCTTAACAACGATATATTCCCAGTGTTATACACATAATCGTCCGGATATGGCGTTCCAGTGTTTCTGTACGCCGCGACCAGCGCCGGATTTCCGTCTCTCGATGACGAATGTTTACTTGCCGTAAATCTTTAGCTGCCGAGCTCGCCCCTGCGGCAATCGCGTTCCGTTCCATGATGATAATCGCGTACGTGCCGCACGATCCGATGCTCCGCTCAGGAACGGTTACACGGATTTATTCGTTACATGGACGTCCCGATAGTTATATCCTGACGAAATTGAGATACGATCGGATCTCTCCCTCGTGGCCGACGAGCAACGCTAACGTGAATTATGAAGCTCGCGTGCCGCGCAAGAAACGCGAGAGAGCGTCATTTTTGGCGTTGAGATATTTACGTGGGAACACGATCTACCTGAATCTTCTGATCGGTACGTTCAGGCTTGAACGCCGATGATCAATGGCCGTAAACGTGCTAGATCAGACACTTCTGGTCACGAAGTCGTTAAATCGATATTCACATTTAATGCTATCATTTTAGAATATTTCAGACTTCCTCTGGACATTCCTTGATCAAACTAAAACTTTAATTAAGATTTTTAATTAAGATTGCAAATGTTTTCTTCAAAACTAAATTAAGAACGCGGTAAACAGTAATAAAATCTTATTTTTCATTAAACGTTAAATTCTATTTAATGACTTTATTTGAATAGGTTTATAGTACTTTTGAGGATTAATTGCAAAAGTATTTAATTTAATGAAAATTATTAATAATTTATTGAAAAGTTTTGGAACAAATAATAACGTTAGATAAAAAATAAATTACTAGGTGAGAAATATTCTGTAACTTATATTCTGTAATAAACGTTTTACATCTTTATTACGTTTCGCTCGTATAATACGTTCCAACAAAATTTACAGGTAACAAAGAAATTTTACAAACTCATATAGTTCTTATATAAAGTCCCGTGTCTACACCTAGTCTGCTACGCCGTCTTAATTAAAGTTGGCTGACTTCTGGCTTGTTGCGTCCTTCGCGTCACTCGTCAGGCTTGTCCCCAAGGGTGCAATTTACTCGCATCTCTTCCTTCCATTCCTCCGCTCAACCCCCACCGTTAGTCGATTTTAGCTTACCGTGACTGTATCCGTTTTGCCTACCAACGAGCTTCTTAAATGCGACTGGCAGCGGTCTTCTTATCTTTCATCTAACGCTGATCAGCTGATTAATTTATGCGAGAGAGGTTTTAATGAAGAAAAAAAGCCATTAACTTCCGTCCGATAATCGTTCCCTATCCGTCGTCAACTTTTCCTCTCGTGTTGCTGTTTTACATAGAAATAACGGATCTCCGTATATTAATGTATTTTTTCTGACTTATTGAACTAGAAAACGGATATCTTCTTTATTACATACCAAATTTAATATGCTTCCTGGATTTTACAATACTATTGTCTGTTGTGAAAAAAGTATGAAATTATATATATATGAAAATATTACTCTACATGTATCAGAAAATGAAAAGCATAATCAATTATATATACGTGTTATATTTAAATTTTGTATGAAACACAATCCGGAAATAAATTTATGCGCATAAATCAGATAACAGCAGATGTTTCAAATCAAAATCAGTCGTAATAAAATATCTTCTTTAAGCTGTGCAATCCTTTTATAAATTGGTTAATTAAAAATCAGCGAATGAAATGCGCTTGAAACGCAATTAGAGAAGGTAAAGGGTAGCGATCGAGGGATGACATTGTCTTGAATAAGAGTTATTTCGATTGTTCCCGGATATATAATTTGAGATGGCGATTTCTCTTTGTGTACGACTATGAACTTAGATACGATGCGGTATCCTCTTTAAGGCATCCGTTGGTCAGACGTAGGGATCCTTTTTGGTCTTTACTATGTAAAACAGTCCCTGCAGTCCTTTGTCCAGGAGGCCATCGTTGAATGTTAAAGTTCTGACCAGATTGAGATGGCATATCGTTCACGTTGCGGACGGACAAGATTTTTTCGCGACACGGTCCATTCGATATTTATTTAGGAACGAAGGCGTAAGCCTTTACCCAGGGGAGTATCAGAGATTTTCATGGCACAAGAAATAGATTTCGATCTTCATTCGCGCCCTTTATTCACAAGTATTGAACTTCGCTGATTTTTTTAAATATTTGCTTATATATACTACATTAAATAAATATTACTTTATATTGCCAGTTATGTTGCAATAGTGATATAACAAAGAGCTATTGCACATTATTTATAATAATCTAGTATAATTTGCTTTTTATTTTTTAATCATTAATAGACAAAATAAAATTCAAGGCTGCATAATGCTTGATTCTGACGCGTTTTATTGACTTCGAGACTAACATTTGGAAGCGTCGGATATCGAGGCGAAGACCGTTCCCATCTTTTGCACACGCTGGCGTTATAAATGGACGCTATAAACGTGTAGGTGTCGTTTCATCGAGCGACGATGAGAGGGTGGGGGCGTGTGATCGTGGGCGCACAGGGAGACTCACCATTAGCCTGCAGGTGTTGGATATCCCAGCCATGCCATCACCCCCTCATTCCGAACGATCATGCTCAAGATGATCTCCCGACCGACAGCGTAAGTCTCGCTATCTTGCAACGGGACGAAGAGAGAAAGAGAGATAGATAGAGTAAATAATCCTCTTCCGTATATTATCCCACGGGTTCTTAGAGAAATCGTTGTTAATGGGTTCTGTAAAATAGACTCTCGTTTTAGCGGTTGACGATAAACTTGCTTTACTGTTGTTAATTATCGTTACCTCCGTACGAATTTTGTGCTCGCCTGCAGTTTGTTAATAAAATTGTCATGCATTCGTTTGATTTATTCAACTGACATTCTAATTATTCGTTTGTTCAACATAAAGAAAATAAATTTTTTTTATTGATACCCCATATGACGTAACGATTACAAACGAATCGATTCTTTCGAAAGCAATTTGTATATTTATGTGCTATTCTCTCTCGTCACGAAAAATAAGAACGTTTTTTGCGACTACTTCTTGAACGATGTCTCTTAAAAATAAAACTAAAATATGGAAAAAATATTTTTGCGATCGCTTCCAGTAAATATGCATCTATTCTACAAAATTATATTTTATCTGAGACACATCGTTAATCTAATTGGCATATTCGCAAGTTCTTTCATGAGCATATTTTCCAGCCGGCGTAAACATGGCGCTACATCCGTAATCCTTGTACGCGCACTCTTCCATCCTGTAATTACATTTATCCTCGTGGATTTGCGTACGATAGCGTTTCGGTCTGACCCGACAACCGTGTACGGACCATCGGCATTCCACTTGCTCCTCAGGATCTAATTCCGGCTGCGCAGGATAAATGAAGAACCCATCGTATACGTCTCCTTGATGGTTCTTGTAGTTGCATTTCTGCTCATGCATGTATTTCCGTCTCCTCGGCATTCTCACCATGCAGCCGTATCGCTCGAACTTGCACTGCACCAATTCGTCGGGATCGCCGTCGTAATCGTTATTAGCGATCGTTGCGGACGCAAGACCGTCGCTAATGACGTTTACGGCTTCAAACCTATCTCTATAGTTACAAAACTTCTCGTGAATACTGCGTCGCCATGGGACCGTTTGTACCCTGCAACCCGCTACAGCATACGAGCACTCTACCAAATCATCGTGGTGAAGATCGGTAGACATGTGCTGCTCCTCCAAATGCGGTCGAAACTGACACCTGAGATTATAATTTTACGATTAATGACAGTGACATTAATGGCGACAATAAGAATAACTCTTTACCTGGACTCATGCAGCACGCGCAAATGTTCCGGTATCTTCACCCAGCATCCTAGATGAGAGTACGAGCACGATTCGAGTTGTTGATCTTCCGACGGTACGGACGGCTCCCAAAACCCTCTCTCGTGGTCCAGGAAGTCATTCATCGACGGCGCGCTGGGACCATGATTGTCGTACGATTGTGGTGGCATGGGATGCGGCATGTGATGTGTCGAGGGCGGTACGTCTGTCTGTAGCGGCAGAATTTCCACATCTAACGGCGCCTTGCACGTGGGACAGCCGTAGTAGTAGGGCTTGCAGCGATGGCAGACGGTGTGCTGGTTGACACAAGAGTACCGAGGCGTGAGTTCCATCTCCATGAGGCAGATGGGACAGAGACCCTCGGTCTTGAAGCGCTCGCAGAGGTTCGGATAAAGCGTGTCCATGACCTATCGGCAAGGATGGTTATTTAATGCCTTCGATCCTTAGGGCTCTTTAGGTCTGAGATTGAGACGAATCTACTTTAGCGGAAAGAGACCACCTTACCCCGCTTCTATGCTATCGCACGAAGAGATGAAGAGAAATTACTTCGCGCTTTTTCTTTACCGGTTCGCAGGTGGTCCACGGTCCAAGTTGCTCTTTTGCTATGAAGATTTATGTGCAATTCAATATAGAATAATGGAGGACTTAAGAGGCGGAGGGTCGCGGCTAAAGTGCAAATAAGATTAGGACGAATGTGAATGGAGGTGTGCTCGTTCAGATACGATCGATTATTTAATCAAGTGTATATTCAAGTGTGTATTCGTCTTGAATTTTTGGTATCTGATAACGATCACGTGAGGAAAACATTTAGCCATTTAACTGACGTTCACAGATATGTATTATTACACGACACAAATAAAACCAATTTTCAACACTTTTCAAATAAAATTTATTTTAAATATTTTAAAATATTTTAAAATATTTTAAAATTTTTAATCATATTTAAAAGAGACTGAATTTGATAAATTGCGGATTTAATTATTTTTATCAGATATATTTCATCATTCATTAATGTTTCATAATTTATTGACTCCTTTTTATGCTAATTGTTAGATTATATTTAATAATGGAAAAATATTACTTACTTTATTTAGTTATCTTCTATTCGAAATGGGATAGAGATGAGAATCACACGCGAGATGGGGAGAGGAAAAAAATAGCTAGTGCGACACGTACACTTCCGAAAGTATGAACGTCATGTGTCATCGTCTGTCACCGTTCTCTTATCTCGCGAGACCGATAGCATGACTTTATCTGATAAAACGTTTTACTCATGATAGGGAATCGTTTCTACGTTTCATTGCGACAGAGGAAACGCTGACTGGGGGGAACAATATGCTTCGAGAAAGAGAGTAGGGGAGAGAAAAATGTGTGTTCTCGTTGCCATGCACTTCGCGTCATCGAAAGGTAACCGCCGCCGGTATTTATTATGCTCGTATATATGCGTGTGAAAAATTGGAAATATAAGGCGGGTGTGCTTTTTTGCCGACAGGTCGTTTTATTCGCTCCGTGTCTGGAATTAATTAACGATCATTCATGCGGTCTCTGCGCGTGATATTACACGAGATGTCACAGAGATTTCTCGCTCTCTTTTTCACGCACGCCTCGACCAAATTAAAATCTATATCTTCATCTCGGAAATACCGGGAAAGAATCGATTTCAAATTATTCAAAGAATCCGTAGAAAAAATGCGGGAAATCCGAGACACCGTGTATATATGTATGAAAAAAATCGCTTTTTCCTGTCGCTGTCAGACGAGTTATAACGCACGATGGATCTCCATCGCGACAGTGAGATCGCACGCTCGTTAAGCGGTGACGGCTAATTACACATGAAGAATCGACAACGTGCGTGAGTGTAATACGTACACGCACGCGTTACACATCATTCCGTCGTAATAATCTTTAAATTAAATCTACAATCAGTTTTTGCATTGCCATATATCATTGCCAAGATTTTGCTGATACCACATTATTTAATCTTGAAAGCGGTAAACTCGAAGGCATTATCTCTCGACGGGATTAATGTAATTTGCAAAGAGTGAGATATACAATTGTGTTTAGCAATCGCTAAAATGAACAAGAGAGAGGATACCAATATTCGAATTGAAATGGATTTTCTGCATTTAATGAGTACAATTTCGATAGCTAATCAAAAGCCGCAATCACTCTCTGTTAGAGAAGTATTGTCGACTAAATTAATCGTACATGGTTACATTTGATTATTATCGTTACAGGGTATGTATATTCCGCTACAATAGAACGGGTAATGAATCTTCAATCGCCGCGATTTTTAATGAGATCGTTTTAATGAGATCTTGTTAGTTAAAAACTGTGCAAAGAGATTTCGATGAGATAGATTCTATAAAATATTTTAATAAAAATATTTATAATATTATTATTTATAATTGTTACTGTTTACGATAAAAATGAGATAAATATCAGAAGAGCCGTTTAAAAAATAGGAAACTCTCTCAGATTACTCGATTTTTTTGGCAAATATCGCGCGAATAACGAAATCAGATACTTTCGTATGATATTCCACACCGGGTCTCGTAACGACCGTCCCTCATTTGAATCCCCGCGCGAACGTCGCATCAAAGATACGACTGAGCGACCCCGTGTCTCTGGGTACGAGGGTAATACTTGCTGACCATAAGTCACTTATGTAAATTTGCGAGATGGAAATATGCAACCCACAGTGATGGCATAGTGACTACGAAAAACCCCAAATTGAATGCAATATTCAACATTCCGTAACGATTTCAGTTGTTTACAATAATAATGATTCAAGAACCATTTATTAACATCTTTGTAAATAATCTTAATAAAATTCTTGTTAAAATAAACAAAACTCGTTCATCATGTGAAGTATTTTTTAACCGCTTGTTAAATTGTTTATCGATTTCGCTTATGGATTAATGAAGAACATCAATCAGCGATGTAAAGATCTGGGAAAATGTTTAATAAATTTTTTTGCGTCACTCAATTCACCCTCCACCAAGACAGGGAGACAGAAAAGTATTGAAAGAGTACAGATACGGTACCGAGGAGAAACGGGACGAAATAAGTCCGCGACGGTAGCTCGGTATTCAAGCACCCTGAGCCTCTTTCAAGACATCAATTTATTCTTGCTGCCCTTTTTTTGCGACGATATTGCGCCATCAAATTTTTCCGGAAAATCTCGCTCGTGATATTCGCACAATTTCGTTCGCCTTGTCGCAAATGTTTCGTTTATTTTCGTCCTATACACGCGACGTGATTATTTATGATGCGTCCAACTTTGAGATAGCTCGTTATGTTGATGAAAAGCACCATCGTCATCTCAGCAAAGTAGGCTACGTGTCAGGGCCAAGGAAATCTTTTATACTTAACGCCATTTTTCAAAGGTTTTCATTTGAGAACCTACTGAATATGCACATTAAAATTGTGTAATGTATCGCGCGTGTTTACATAAAATATTAATCCTATTAACATTTTCCTAGCAAGTAGAAACATTTATCGAACGTGCACGTATATATGTGTTTCGGTAATTATCGGCTTCAATCTCTGCTTGACTGTAGTCGTTCCTAAAACTGCTGATTTATCTTTCGCATACCCTCCACAATGCTAGCTATCCGCACATTAGCCACCTAATCTCCAATCGCTCGCCCCGAAAAGGCCGTGCGGCGAATTTCAGCGAGCGGTAAAGCATCGTTGATCAATAAAAGAAGCCGTTGTGCTTAATCTCGTGGCTAGCTTTGTGATTGATTCGAACATATTTCCAGCTTACGCGCAGGGCATGATCGATCTCTCTTTCGAAATCCCATCGTGCGGCCGCAATTTGATTTTGTTCAAGCTTTTTACACGAGGAAATATCATAAATTCATGGAATGGTAACATATCTTATGGAATAATAACTAATCAGTCAAATAGATTATTCCGATTAAATTAATTTTTTTTATGTTTGCGATTATTTTTCGATGAATTTTTATTTAAATCGAATTGCATCTTTCAATTTTAATATCGATGGATACGATATTTGCCTTTATAGCACAAAGCAACGCGTAGTCAGTGAGTCGAAACAATTCCCCTTGCTCTTATAAACACCGTTTTTTCTTTTCTTCGAATATCCGACTATGTTCGACAGGGCGGATTTGAATCGTGCAATATGTCGCATAATTCGGCCATTCCTCATACCACGTTTTCGAGTTTGGGGGGGAACAAACTTCGACATGTGTAGGCACGCGAGTATCGCTTGTAGTTTCATAAGTACGCAGAATACACAATTCCCCTATATTACGCGAAAGCGAAGTCACGAAACGTAAAATCGATTCAGAAGGTATCAGGATGCTATTGTTTGACGAGGGAAGACGCTTTTCCAAGATTGATAAATGCTGCCGTAAAATCGCCATATACGTCATGTGTACTCGGAAAAAAATAGGAAATTTTGTAATATTTATTTTCTCCATACATGCGAATATACGACGTCGTCCGTCAGATTTCTTTCAGCAAAGAAAGGAAGGACGCGGAGGATTTTTTGATTCTAAATAAATCACGGATACAAGGAGAATCGCAAACTCTTTTCAGGAAATTAAGCATTTTCGCGCTCTTCGCTATTCTTCGGAAACTGTTGGTGCTCGACCTCTTTTTCACCCTGGCAATTTCGCGCCTTACAAAGAAGATGCTTCTGTATTCACGACTATGATAATATCCTTCCACGAGCCTTGTTCGCACCTGCAGCCAGTCGCGCGTGTTACACGAGCTTGTAACGGAAAAGATATTCGTGAGTACGAGAAATACAACGTCCCGGATACTTTGAAAACGCCGCGCCGGCAGGTAAACCGGTCCCGACATCGCGAATATCCCGGAATAATTTTACATATTTCAGCACAGCTTGTTGAAGGTGACAAAGAAGCTTACCTGTTATCTACGCCGAGAGAAGAACATCGGGATATATGCAAAATATTTTTATCGCAAACGTTACTTTGATAAGATTTATGTATGTATGTTTGACTTGATATCACAGCCCGCTTATCTATCAGCTTTACATCCCGACAGTGTGGGAAGAGTTATCTACGATTATTCGCACGTCTGTGTTTTTACCAAGTGTATCAGTCTGATATGTCAGTTACGTACATCTCGCATAAGTTGAAGTATTTTCGTAATAACACGTTTTCAACAAGATTTATTAACGATACTTTTATTTCTAACTTGTTAACTTGTTATTTTATTAAAAGTAGTAATAATGAAATTATAATACGTTTTAAAAATTAAAGAATTACGATTAACAATGGCAGAAAAATCCGTGCAAGATTATTAATTGATTTGAAATCGATAAACTGTATTTAAAAAAAAGGAGTTTTGATATTTTTCTAATCAAAAATTTGATAAAATTAATAGATAAAGAATAATGCGCAAAGATATAAACAAATTTGGCGCCACATTTTAAAGACGAGGGTAAAGCTTCTCCAGCAGAGAGCTCCGTCGTCGGGGGCGCGAAGTCGGGGATGCAATCGATTGCGATATATCGCAAGCATCCCCGGCGCCGAAGGGTGGCAGACGCGGCGCATGCGTTCCGCTGAATGCGCACGGATTGGCCCGCGATGATGTCATGCAGTGCTCCCCTAGGTCTCTGATATCATCTGCGGGCTCTTCTGCAGTCCACACCGACCACTCGAGCGGCGTAGCCGCGTCATCGGAGATATTGCACCTGTGTGCTCGACATTCTCACGCTGTCCGGTTTGTACCGGTTTGTCGCAGAGACCCGGGCTCCGGAGCTGTACTCCGTCAGCGAAGGTGAGTTCATTCTCTATAGCTCCGCTCTTACACGATCGTACCCCTCCGCATTTCTGGACCGAGTTAAGTCGTTTCGTCATCGCACGTACACACGTCCGACCCGATGTCGGTGTAAACATACATTCACTTGCCGTATCCGATCGTCTGTCATCACTTGCCGTGACTTCACTTCTTGGTGGTAGGTGCGAAATTGCACCTGTAAGCCAGTTATCATCGCCAGTTATTATCAGTCGGATAGCGCGAGATAATTTCCTCGACAATTTGTTCCCGGCGAAAAGACTTGCGGATTCCTCTCAGGAGTTTATGCACTCTAAGTCTCGTTATGCACAACGATAGTTCTCGCAACAATAGCTGCATTCGGGTGGCCAACACGTGGGTGGCATTTTTGGATAGCAAAGCTCTATCAAAGTAGTTTCTTTTTATTTTTGTCGGCCAGTTTGTTTTAATAGAAATAATAGTTAGGCAAATTTTCAAAATATAAACGTGAAACCATTTTGACTCTTCTTTCATTGAGAAAGCTATTAGCCTATTTTATTGATGTAAATACATAGACTTTTTGAAAGACTATACTATACTTTTTTTAGTATGAATAAATAGAGAATTTTTGAATAGTATATTTACATTAAAATATTTCTTTTTTAATTTTGTGAATTGATTTGCAATTTGTCAACATTTTTTATTATTTTGAGGAACAAGCATTTTCAAGTATTTCAAGTATTTATGGGGATCGATTAACAATATATCTTTCATCTTTATTGGAAATCTAATTTTAACTAATTTTAACTTTCCATTGTCGTGCTCCAGTTTGTACTATTTAAAGACGTGCATCGATACTAAATTAAGCAATCTTTATTTTTGATAACATTGTTCACGATTGGTAAAACAGCGTACGCGACCAAACATTGAGCAAACTCGGATCTCGAGGGGATAATTGCATTGCTGTGTCAGTCGTGAGGTATCCGAAACCGCTGACCGCTTTTGCCATCGATGAGATGTATAAGTTTGTATGAATATATAGGACAACACATTGAAAGAGTTTAACTTTTCTCGATATAACGCTTGTTGTTTTCTGTTCGTGTGAGTAACTTTAAAATCCGGAAACTTTCTATGATAGTGCTTGTTGGCAGAAAACTGTCGCAAAGTACCGCATTCTCTTACAGTTTTCAGCATATATGTTCACGATATGTTGAACAAATTGCCGGTATTTTGTGTGAAATATATACTTTTCAGAGAAAATTTCTCTTTCCCTCTTTTCAGCATTCGGTGTTTCGTCGAATATTGTTTTACAATTTGTTACCTTTATTTGATTTACGTAAATAGAATCAATCTCATATAGATCAATAATGTATTGTTATAAATGCTTTATGCACATTACTAAATTATATATTATAATATGTAATTGATATATTATGTAATATTATGTAATTATATTATTATATGTAAATATTAATATTACGTTAATATTTTTTGGATTGTTCAACATAACTTTTATTATCAAGAAAAAGCAGATACAGTTTTTAATTAAAATTCAAATAAAGGAATTTCATATATTCATGTATATTTTACGCGAATTTTATGATAAAAGGAATATGATGTAAAAGAAAGATATATGACATCTGTCTCTATTTAAATATTTATGTTATTCATTATTAATGATAATTGTGTCTTGGATGGCTACAAGTTGTCACAAATATCATTAATTATTTCTGGACAATATGGTAGTATCATGGATGCTGTGGTCAGACAGAGAAAGATATATGGAGACAGAGAAAGAAATACCGTGAATTCTTGTCCAGAGACACATATGTGAATCCTTTCATCATGTACATGTATTTGTGTGAACCGATTGCATCGGGCAAAACTTTCTGCATTTGGAATGGAGTTGCTTAACGCTCAACTATACTGGCATGTTTTATTTCACAATGAAGCTTCAATTTCTATAAATGAGAGCGATATATTCATGCTTGTAAACCGCATTCTATCTAAAATCTGAAACTACTTAACCTAAAACGTGTTAAAATTGAAACTAAAGTTTTGTTTTTTAGCATTCCTACTTGCAACTTTTGCAATTTGCATAATCCATAATATTAAATTATGTTATACATAAATTCGGCGCATCGTTGCTGTCTAAACAATCTATTTAATATTATTCGCATATATTATTATAATATATATGAATAATTTGATGATTATGCATATCACATTATTTATAGAAATATATTGTCTATTTCTATTTTAGAGGAACTAGTTTAGAAGCGAGACAGATAGCTTTCCATATTTTCCTTACAAAGACATCAACCGTCAACTTTTGCTGACAAACACAATTTGCTGACATGTTTTCGAGTGGAGTTGTCCCTGAATACTCATACAACTTTTCTTTCGGAGGAACTCACATGACGTCAACATGAAGTCTTATCGTCGCACGAAGTTGAGAGAATTTCCGTATATGCTCACTAGTTTTCCATACAATTTAGACTTCTCATTCAAAGAAAAACCCACACACACATAATTTTTATGTATAAAATACTTTTTAGTATTATTTTTATTATTTTTATCTTTGCACTAGAATATCTAATGCAAAGATTTTAATCGCTATATAGCTATATCGAAATGAATTAGAGAATATTAGACAAAGCGTTTTTTTCATAACATCATAAACGCTATAGTGCGCCATTATATGCGGTTCTAATTCTGATATTGAAATTCCGTTTATGACATTACAAAGCGATCACCGTCAATTTAAACGTTATAAAATAAATATATAACTGAAGCTAGTTGTGCTTTGACGCAAATTGCCTTGCTTATTTCTACAACGTGTTCTAAAATCATCAGTTATCTTTTTTCAGATTTTTTAATTGATTTGGAATAAGTATAGATTTTGAAGAAAAATATAAAAATATTATTTTCAAAAAACAGATAAGACAACAAAGTTTATGAATTTATTTTTTCTTGAAGTAATCTTAAATAGAATTTTATTTATAGATTAATTATAAAGATAATCAGTGTCAAAAAATTCAGAAAACCGCTAGTCTCTATCCATATTTTCGCAAAGAAAGATCGTTTGCACCAAAGTTTGCGGCTAAAAAGACATTCGATGGTCCCGGAGCACTGTATATATCAGACCAGTTACGCATCGATGGCGAAGGCTCGCGCCATGGGAATAGCTCGGTCCTGGCCTAGCCTAGTGCCGAGGCATATTTATAGCGATGTGCGTAGGGTTCGCGTTCGGGATGGCCAAAGGCGACGGAACGGCGAGAAAAAATATACGCACAGAGCACAACGCTAACGTTACAGCCAGCTCTCTCCCTTGGTGCTCAAAGCGCCCTTGCATTTCGGGAATGCCATTCTCTCCTTCTCGTAACTCTCTTCGTTTTAACGTGTGCCTTCCTTTTGTGCTTTGCGGCTTGCCGACCTCCCTAAATTCATTCGCGGTCGAACTTTTGAGCGCTCGAGCGTTAAAAAATTCGAAATGCTTCGCCGTAAACTGCGTTGCCGCATAATATTCTTCTCGTTTTATTACATTGTTGTTTTGAAATCGATGAGTGGATTGAAAGGGTTTGTACTCCGCTCTCAGAGGAATATACTTCGTGAGTTTTAATCCAACAAATACATCGCAGTTCTATTCAGCAGATTCAATGCCGAGTGTTGTAAAGCGTTATTTTTAAAATATCAATAGAAAAGGATAGCGGTAATATCTTCGCGATTTTTAGATATTGCATTTATTATGAGATATAATAAAAAATATATCTATTATATATTTATATATTATATATATTTATATATCTATTATATATTTATATAAAAAATACTCTTTCTTATACATCAGATTATTTATATGAAGATTTTTTCAATAATTATTTAAATACTTTAAAAACCGCGTTTCACGTATCATCACTTCCATAATTCGTGCCTATCATCATCAGGCGTGGATTTATAGGATAAAAAATAATTGCGTCGTTAAGTCAGCAAATGAGGGTCGTAAATGGCGGATCGTTAAACTTTATCTCCTTGATATAATGACAGATTTGACGCAGCAGGTGCGAAAAAAAGATGACGTGGATATACTTAGGAGTGCAGAAAAAAAGAAAAATAAAAAAAGAAAGAGTGTGCGATGTGGATGAGTCGTGTTGGCCAATCAGAAACGCAAACATCGGGTTGTTGAGGGGATAAGAAATTCTTCGGTTCGTTGTCTAACGTTCTGGTTATCTACATCGTCATCCTTACAACCCCGTTGTACTCCTATTCTTCCCCGATTCCTTGCAATCCTCGCAATGTGGAAAGTTACTCGAGAACTTGGAAGATTCGTCAAATCTTTGTACGGCACTAGTCGACTTGGTCAATTTCGCTACGGCGGCTTGTCACCTTCTTTCCTAGTTTCTGAACATAACCGAAGAAGGGAGAATAAAGCCAAATGTAATTCATTAATCCATTAAAATACACACTTGCGTTTTGATTATAGATGTTATTTTAGATCGCTCAAAAATTTTCAATATTAATATATTATATTTTTAACCTATATACATATATTGGAATGTAATTTTTGCGTGAAACAAATTAATCACCTCAAGAGATCTTGGTGATATAATACATTTAGGATCGATAGAAAATGCGCAAAGCCTGAAGCGACCTGTATATAGTCACTCAGTTTGTCGTGGCTATTATTAGTTAACTGCCGGTCTTCTACTTCGTTTGCGAGGAACAATGACTGCTAATAGAAAGTGTATAACGCCTACGTAATACTTTATTGTGAATCGGCTGAATCAGCTCATGCGCTATTTTAGCTGCGATAATCGCACCGCATGATGTCACTATTATTGATTTCGGTAGGCGGCAAAGAGGCGCAATAAAGCGCGTGAGTCATTGCGTGTCCCTGGTGCAGTTGCACAGAGAGAGATCGAGGGGCCAGAGAGATCGGAATCTTATGGGGCCAGATCCAGATTGATGTGCTCGCAGGACATCCTTAACGTACCGTGTAATTCGGTTCTTTCTCGCGTCGACGTATCCCGAATCGATCATTCGGGAAATCGCCCCGTTCGTGAATTGTATTTCATTTAAATTCAGTTCTCCGATTTCAGGCAGAGATACACTGCATTTTATAAAATGTTATTTTTTTTACATCGAGAAAATTAATTATTATTATTATTACATAATATATACTTATCTATTAAACAACGCATTCTTTTTGTCGTAAACTTTAGTCATAAATCATACGCGACATCTTTTTTTTATTTTATCTTCTATCTTGTGCTTTCGATGCCACCATGTTTCAACATTGATTTTTCATAGAAACTTACTTTTGTTTTTACTCCCAACAATGATCTGAAACATCTAAATCTTATAAAAAAAGTTTTGGGTTCGCGTAACAGAAGTTTGCAGCTCGAGGACTTTTCAACGGGCATCTTGGAGATCAAAATAAGTCTGTCAGTCTTTTAGTTTTTTATGTATCCAGTGAAAGGACGAGACATCTGTTTCTTTTACGAAACTTGTGATATACTATAAACAAGATATTCGAATAACTTTGTGGCTTTTATGCAGTCATGCGAACGACAACACTTTCGCTCTGGGATTTTTCATATTGCAACTGCATCTGCGCGTAAAGGACGATGATTTCTTTACGTTCTTACGTTTTGTTTTCGTCTTATGAATAACGTTGAATCATGAAAACGACCGCATGAGCATTAAAAGCTCTCGTGTCAAGGGAATTATAGCAAGGACGTTGGAAGCAAGGGAGTAAGCGGGTTGTAGACAGGAAAGTGTAAGACGGTTAAGGGCCAGATGCGGGCGATCCAGGGGAGAGTAGGAGGAAAGGTTGCACTTATAAATCGCTTAATCGCTGCTTTTCACGGATCAGAAACTCTAGAAAAACTTTTCCACCTCCCCGAATCTCCACCCCATCCGTCGCTTGTGGCAGTATTCGCGTCGAGAATGCTTGATGCGTATGAAAAGCGAGACGGGCTTTCGGCGACGTCACGCGCTTTTATATAACGCTTGAGAAATCATGACAGATTCTATGTTTCGTTGATTTCACCTGGGCGGTCTTTCTTTGAGGGAAAGAAGTCTTGAAGAAATTAGGGATATTGCCTTTTTTTGGACAAATAATAGAGGCGTGAAAAAATCGGAGTTTGTCGCTTTTGTTAAATAATTTTTAAAATAATTTATTTTTTTTATAATTTAAAACCTATTTTTGTATATTTTATATTACTATATTAATACTCATTTATTTTTTTTTAATTTATAATTGAGAATGTGCGATATAATTATAAAGATTAATTGGAACAAAAATTATGAAATCAAGAATTTATTTGACTTGATTCAAGAGAATATTACTTCCATATGAAAATCATGAGATAACTTTTGCGGATACGTATATTTGAAATTTTTGCAATTAAAAGAAATCCAATGAAAATTTATTCACAGAGTTTATAACGTTTGAGTTAACGGTTTAATAACTTTAAATGTTGAAATATATTTATAAATAATTTAAATCTCTCATTAAAAAATAAACTCTAAACTAATATTTATAACATATTTTGTAATTATTTAACATTTTAAAATTTTCTAAAATTTAATTATAGTTATATAAATTTTAGATTATGTTATTATTCTATTATAATAAATTAGTTTTGCATTTACATTTCTGTCATATACATATATTGAATAGATATGTTAAAAATAAAAGCGATAGCTGTCGCTGGAGAAAATAGTCTGACATGTGGTTACCTTGGAGAAGAACAGGATTTCATCGGCGGAAATATCGTATCTATCTAGCTGTATAAAGCATATTGTCAATTGATGAAATCTTGACAATCTGACAGCAATCTCCGATAAACCACATATCACATCGATGGTAATTGCGAATGTGAGATTCCAAAGGATATAATAGTCATTCAATCGTCAATAACGACTGTCAGTATATTACTGCTGTTAAATGATGCGAGGCACATTATACGTTGGCGTTTCAATTATCCGATTAAAGTATAATAAAACAACGTGAAAATGCTAAAAGAACAAGACGTGACCACAAGATGGTTTAAACTTTTCGTGCATTATATTCACATAAATATTATACTTATGATATGTACATATTAATTCTCGCGATATTAATATCACGAGACACAGATTCATTTTTCTATTCCTTCCATAACTTTTCCTTTGACTGGCCAAGTATACATGAGCATGACATCTGTCAATACGTATCATTCTACGCACAATCACGTCCCCTGTTTCTGATTATATGCCAGATTCCTGTTCGATGAACATGCTTGTACGAAAGGGCGCGCGCACACATTCGTCAATATACGCGTTCATCCACACGCATGTCGCCGACCGACGAAGATTAAAGCGATCACGGGCATCGATTGCACTCGCGATTAATGCTCTGTCTGGCTCAGTCTCGCCTTTTTGTTTATCCCTCCAGAACGCACAATTCCACATTATCGACGCCGACATGCGCCCCCTTCTCGCGTCCACCCTTTCCTCGACCTCCTATTTCGCGAACTCGAGTGGGTGTAATTTTTTTTTTGGCAGCGGTGAGTGCGTTTTTCACATGCCGCTGTTTCCGATAACTCATCGGGCCTTCATTTTCAAATTTTTCCAATGGCTATCCTCGCTCCCAACTCACTGCGATTCTGCTTGATTTATGTATTGTACGATATGCAAGAAATATTGTAAAATTATTTGAGAATGTTACAGAAAACTTTATTAATATAAGTTACGAACTTGCAAATGAAAGAAATTTAAATAATTGTGAATTTATTAATATTCCTCTTGAATTCAACAATATTTCGCTATAAATCATTTTTAATTACCATGGAATGCGTCAAGAGATACAATGTTAATTTAATGATTCTCATTGCGAAATAAAATCTTTACTGTAATTTCGTGTAATAGATCATTTTTCTTTTAATGAGAGTTGTGAAGTGATACATGTTTTGAAGTTAATTAATTTTAGTTTTTTATTTATTTATTATTTATTTTTATTATTATATTCGTATTTATTATTTTTTTATTATTATATGTGTATTTATTATTTGCTCCAATTATTTTTATGTTTTACTTCTTTTTGTGCCATTTAATATAATTATGATCTTAAAAGAATTACGAAGAAAGATATTGTGTAAATCGAAAAAGCATGCAAATTCTCTGCGTAACATCCATCATTTAATAGCCTGACACAATCTCCGTGACAATCCATTATCAATCTTGCTAATGTCGCAGTCGCCCCCTTCTGATTATCATAGCGTTGTTCTAACTTTGCATCGCAATGAAACGGAACCTTGAATAACGTCTAGGCATTTGTTTCATTGGGGAGAGAGAAATACGGAAAATCGCAAGGTCTCATTTTCTTTCCATCTCACGTTTTATTCTTAAATCTTTCACTGCCCTTTTTGTTCTGTTTCCATATTGTCGAGAACAACCGCGATTAAAGATAAAAAAAGGATGCGATTCATTTTACCAAACAAGCACTGTAAGTAAGATCAAAACTACTGTTAAAATAATCTAGACATTCAAAGTTCGTGTAATTAGTCTCTGACAGTTACGAAAAAATGATTTATTGCAATGTTTCTTCTATTAGAATATTGTACGCGGTTCTTGAGTATTCATAACTTTGATCTGCATGAATAAACTCATAATGGAAATTATATATATAGTAGTTCATAGTGCGAAATGAAAATGGCGTACGATCCTGTCCTGCAATTCTGTCTACGACCCCATTCTAATTAAGTAATATCATAAACACACCAACCCTCTGGTTGCGCATATGTTCGCTTATGTGCTCTCTCCCTCGCTTTCTCTCTCTCTCTCTCTCTCTCTCTCTCTCTCTCTCTCTCTCTCTCTCTCTCTCTCTCTCTCTTTGGATTCCTGTCCTTTCTGAACTCGGTTTGATCATATGAAATGACTGGCATATTTCAAGAGCTGATTAGCTAGTATCCATAATTGAGGTCGAGGAATTCCGTGGATTTAAATGGTGCCTTAAACGATCGTAAAGTCGGCGGAACAATGGCATGCAAAGGCCCAAATCGATAACACGGGAGGATTTTTTAACGACCGTAGTACTCGGTGGAATCGAGATAATAGATTTAAGATGTTCCAGGAAAACTTCATAGATCTTACGCGACGCTCTGGTCAATTGCTATGAAAGATAGAGAGCAGGAGAGGAAAAGAGAGATTCGTGTCATTGCTGCTGTCGAGGAAATCGTCCGTCCCTTCTCTCACGGTTGAGCTCATCTGCCCGAGTGTATTCTGAGGATTTAGCGAGGCTCGCCAAAGTGTTTGCCTCCCGGCCGGCTCGGGAGGGCAAATTTGCTCAAGGGAACTCGCTGATTATCCGCCGAGAGGGTAAAAAGACGCTGAGAGGAGAGCCAAGACGCTTATAAATTGCTGATTAAGAGCAGGCACTCTTGTTAATCTATACGGTTTGCACAGATCGCGCATATGCGGTTTAATCATAAACTCTGGTGCTGTAGATTCTTTAACAAATCATTCATGCACATTTGTTCTCTTCGTTTGAACAATTAAAATGGAATTGGCGAGGGAATTTTACTACATTAGAAACGTGAATTAGATTTGTATGAAAAAGTTATCGATCATTTGTATTAAGGCTTTTCTTCGTCGGCAATTGTTTATCCTTGTGATGGTCACGATGGTGTACGACGAGGTTACTTGTCGCTTTGGCAACTTTACAGTTTCTCTTTTCGTGAGAGGAAATCGATTTTCAACTCGCATTACGATTCCATTCAAACGTCCATAACACTTCCATTCGCGATACCTTCGCAATTTCAGTCTCTGCGGAAGTTTGTATTACTTTGAACGAACATTGCTGGAGATTTAAGATATATAAACAACTTCCTGCGGAAGGAATTAACTTCGTGATAAAGCATTATAAATTCCGAGTTTCATTAATGGCAATACAGTTTGACGACGCTCCTCAACGCAACGTGACGAGAAAAGTCATTATCGAAACATCGTTGCGTGATACGTTAATTTTTTGCTTGTCCGTGCCTTTTGCAATTTTTACATGGAAATCGAGTGCGTCCAGGGATGCAGAGTCGAAGCTGCGACGTGACAAGTTTTCTCTTTTTGACATAAACATGACAGGAATCAGCATGAGCGAATATTCTCGTCGCGACGATGCACGCGACGGTCCGCTCGGATGGAAAATACCGGTGGGGTGACTCTTGCTGTTTTGAATATTACTCTCTAGCGACTGCCGCTCTCCTGAAAAGCTTTCTCCGGCAAAGCAATACAGCACTCTACAGATAAGTAGAAGGAAATATCACATCAGGTCAAATAACTGCTCAAGAAACTATTTATACGACATTTCAACATGATTCGACGCTACATTTTTACACTCTATGTAATTTTCTAAATTCTCTACAGAAATATCTAATTTATCTATATAGTAAAAAAATTTAAATTTCTAAGCAAATTGATTGTAACTTTGCAGTTTTACAACTCAATATAAAGCAATAGAAGAATCATTCTTGATATTGACATGAATTTACGTGCCATTATAATTTATGTCCATTATAATTAATTTACTTACACAATTTAGCATGTATCTCCAATGAAGCTTATGAGTTCCATTTATGCTTGAATGGCTGTCGCCTTGCACGCTTGCCGAGGGTTTCAATTATGAACTAATTACGTCATGTATATACGTACGAAGTAATTACTGCGTGCGTCGCGACACATGCCGACCATTGCATGTTTCGTTATGCGCTCGCGACTCCGTTGAATACATCGTTAGCAATGCTGTGCCATGTGACATTACACATGTCCGCGAGGGTGGACGATCACCCTTTACGTTTTCTAAAAATGATTTTGACGAGCAACTGGTATAGCCCCAAGTTTCCTCGTATCTCGTTGCGATACGTAAGTCGTTTTATCAAGATCTCGTTGACAAAAATGAACGATTGCACACTTTGTTGTCGACATTTTCGCTGGACTCCGTTAACCGATCAAACGGTTCGCTACAGAGGATATCGCGTCTCGGATTTCCGCATCGATAAGTCCGCGGTCGTGATTACGGCATCCGAAGGGCGGAATTCTCCCCCACGTGATCCGCTCAGGATCGAGAAGCACGCGTTTCCTGCAGCTGCAACTCGCATTCCTCGTTTGCCTTAATTAGCTTCCGTCCGGTGATGGCAGTCACGAAGGGCGAAGGGTGAAGACGTGGTGTCGTAAAAGCTTTTAAAGCTTCCTTGAATCGTGGATCGAGGGTGGATTGCAAGGAAATTATTCTCGAGCTCATAAACGCCGAGCATAGACACCAGCCGCAAATAATCTTCTGTCGTTATACATCCAGTTTTCAAGAAAGAATAGAATGTCGTACTTTAACATTGAAATCATTTAAGAAGCAAAAACCTTTCTAAAGAAGAATTTATCATATTATTTGTGGAGATAGCGGAATACATATTCAGAGAGAAATGTGTCTTTTCATGTGTTTATCTCTTATATATATATATACTGTATATATCAATTTTTATCAATTTTTTTTATAGAGAAATTGTGTATTTTAACAAGACTTTCTCAAAAAATTATTTGAATTTATATTTAAATATATATACGAAATATATATACTCGTATATATATTTAAATATAAATTTATATATATATATATATATATATATATATATATATATATACTTAGATTATAATATCAGCTTAAAAAGTTTTTGATTAAACGACGTTTGTTTGTCCGCAAGTCTTGTTTATATTTATACTCTCTTGAAATTCACAATAGTTTGTGTATACTCCGCACGCGCTTCGCCTTATCGATAGATACCATGGGACACCTCGCAAAGAATTAGGGTGCCACCCGTCTGAGGTAGAGTGACGCGCATGGTTCGTTTTACCGATCTTGCTTTCCCCTTGACATTCGATGCCTTCGCGCGGAGTGTGGGACGATGATGGGAGAGGAAGAAGTAGCTCAAGTTTTTAAAATTCTGTAGATGAACGCGATACGAAATCAATGCGGACTGTAAAATATCTCAGAGAGATGGGTCATCCTTTCGACGAACCCTCTTCTGCTTACGCGGTCACGTGTGTGCGCAGGTGTGTACGCATTTTCGCGCACACACACGCATTGATTTCTTCAAAATATATTCCGGATGTGACGTCACGCTTGGCTCGGATTCAGCGTGATCGAAATTCAGATAAGAGGCATCGAGCGTCAAAAACCTCAGGACGTTGCGCGACCAACATATGCCCGAACGGATATCTTGCTTTGCTATTTCGAGTAGACGAATGCGACCCTCGAGATGTGCTCGAGACGCATCGTAGTGAATTGCTGAAAGTGCATCAATGTTATATGAGCATTGCGGTGTGCTGTTACATTTTAACGTCATAGAGAAAGTCAATATCGTCGAAAGGAGCGTCGCGTCAAAATACAAGAAAATTTTCTTTTTTAGAGTTATTTAATCTTTTGATTGCAAACAAAAATTACTTTGGCTTCTATTATCGAGACTCGTAAAATATCTTTTATCGCTTCATAAAATATATTCAACTAATTTTACGTTTTTAATTCTTTTCAGCCATTAAATCTTTTTCACTTTTATTTAACGGTCCCTATGGATCGTTCACCTTTGATATTTGCGTAGCTTATCGAAGATTCGTAATCTCGCTTGACCTTCTCTCTTTCACAATTGACGTAAGGTGCGTAGGCTCGTGCCGTGTAATGATAATTCATGGCAAACGTTATTCATACCAGAAGTTCGTCCGAGGTTATCGCGGTAGTTTGCCCTGGGGGCAGTCAGGGAAACGCACCCCTTGCGGGCAGTTCTCTCTTTCTCTGTCTCGTTCTTTCTTTCTCTTTCCATCTTGCGCAACGCCACCCTGGCCATGCAAAGTGAGCCAGGGGTTGTTAGATTAAACTCCAACCCCTCGCGACGCCCCGGATGCCTCCGACGCCACGACGGGTTAAAAACAGACAGAAAGACTATGACTCATCCCTCAGTGATAATTCGAACCTCGCGCAGGAGTGAACAACAGCTTTTAAATGGTATGACATGCTTTGTGTATATCCCTTTTTCAAAGGAATTCAATTTAAAAATTAATAATGGAATTAAAAGAATAAAATCACATATCATTAAATAAAGATTTTGCGACGCATTTGAAAAATGTATTAAAATTATATTAAAGATTGTATCTCTCTTAGCGTGAGTTTTTAAATCCTTATAAATAGAACAATCGATCGGCTGCAACTTACATGGCTAAGTCATTGACAAATTTCGTATATCAGAGAACAAAGAGACGTTCGCGTTGAATATCAAAGGGGTTCAAAACAAGTGGGTCCGCAGGGGTCGATTTATTCCATGCTGGAAGTACATTGCTCGAATACATTATTACGGAAGAACACCGGAAGGGTTCCGGGCTAATCGGGCTCAACGATGTCGACACGGTGACGAACTACTTTCGTGCTCTCATTCATGTGGCTGTGATGACGTGCGGAATGTATCAATGCACTCGATACATAATTGAATGTTACCTTGATCTTCTTGTATAATTTAGCGTATCAAAAAGTAGTATTAAAAAAATGACGTTTATGCATATATTATGATAATAACATTCGATTCATTTTGAAAGGAATATCGCTTTTTTATCTTTACGAAATAAAACTGTGAAGAATGAAACCATCGATGCTTTGAAAATTTCATAAATGACCGACCCATTTCAAATTCTGGTCGATGTCGACAGTTTAAAAAAAGCTATGAATCCGTTATGATATTCGCTCGTGAATATTTCACACCGATATGATCCAATCTCGTAAAACTTCCGGAATCGTCTATCGGTTTCTAGAAAGGTACTTTACAAATTTTTCAAGTATTGCATCGGTCGCATTCATCGTTGCTCCCTCTTTATTCCCATGGAAACGACCGAAGCCTTTCAACGAAACATCAATCCCACCGTTCAAGTGCAGTCCTAATATATCGCGCGGTTAATTATTTGCATCGACAAAGGAACGTGTCGTGAAAATTCATCGTCGAATCAATAATCACGAAATTTCGCTCGTTTCTCGATAATCGCCATTTCTTGATAACAAGGTAAAATGTGTACGTGAAGCACTCAAGAGAAAGCACTTATCCTTTTAATCTCCTAATTACGCGTTATAACGGACTCCTCCGGCTAATTCCCGGATCGAAAATAGGGGATTACGTTCCCAGCCTAATGTTTCTTGCTTGAACGGAAGTGTTTGTTCTCGGTCTTCGTACATACAAGATGCATTAATCGATCGGCATTCTCCATAAGAAAAAATACCAATTGATTAATCAAATTCGGATAATTGATAAATATATTTCTAAATTTAATAATTTTATAAATGTCATTCTAGTGATAAATATTTAACATAAAATAATCAAGATCTGTTTTTCAAATTCGAAATATGACAAAAGAGTTTCTATTCTTTCGTAAAAAATGTTAAAGAAAGGAGAGACAAAAAGAGAGATGTGATTATATATCTTACGTGGTTTTCTTCTTCCGATGATTTTATAACTATATATAACTTTTCTGGAACTCCTAATCCAATTTTCGCGCTTATAAAGGAAGAAGATAAAACTGCTCTCGAAAAGAAAAGAATAAGTTGAAAGGAAAGAGTTCCGTGGACGAACGCACTTTACACCATGTCGTGCGAAAGTCCATTTTGCGTTCTTGTTTGAAGATTTTTCCAGGTACCTGCGTCGCGAAGTGCTCGAACGATTGGTTGATCGAAGCATGATAATGGCCAGAAAGTTTTCCTTTCGACAGTTCGCAGTGTTTTTTTGGCGAGATACTCCGGAAGATGAATCGATGCGGGGAACTGAAGAAGCATGGAAAATAATGGACGGCATTTTTCTATCGCAGCAGCACACTATCGTTTCGAGAACACGAAGATTCTATTAGTACTATGGATGTCGTATATAATATAATGGCATAGTGTGCGACGAGCGAAGCAAAAAGATTAAATATTTCCGACAGGAATGTTCCATTTGGCAAATAACTTTATTCTGAAAAACGAATTAATACCTTGATAATGAAAAATGATATTGCCATTTAATTAATCTTTCACGTTATCTTTTTCTCATTATAACATCTTATGATTAAAAATTAATTGTCTTTTACTTCTCAATATATTGTCTCATTAAAATTAAAATTAGTAATCTTTTGTTTTAAAATTAAAATTAGTAAGCTTCTGCTTTTTCTGATTTATTATTAGAAGAAATCGAATAATATCAAAGACAAAATTATTGAAGGAAAATAGTTATCACGTTGCGAAAATTAATTACAAGATAAATTAAAATATCTTGATCACGTGATTGTGAAAAGGACATTTATTATAAAAGAGAATTTTTTGTCTCGTAATATAACGTAATATTACATATTCTTTTACATCACAAAGATCATTTTTTTTTTTGAAGAAGAAAATTACATACAAGAAGTGTGTAGAAGTTTAATAAATAATCCGGAATATTATGCTGTCACGCAAAGAATAACGACTAAGCGAATTCAATGGCCGTTCAAAAAGAAATACAACAATTGTCCACGGAAACGAGAATAAAAGCAATGAAGAAAAGGGGGAAGAGGAAGAGGATCAAGGCGTCGTGTCCGAAGGCAGCAGTCTTTCTGAAGTGAATTCATTTTTTTCCGCAAGACTTTCATTCACGCAAAAGGATTCCAACGGGCTCGCGGAATATGAGAAAGAAAAAAAAATGAAAAAGGAAAAGAAGACGAGGGCGAAAAAGAAAGCGCGTGTCTTACGAGACCCTCGCACGCGTCACCCTTCCATTTACATTATATCCAGCACACCCGTGCCTTTTCTTCGAATCTCCCTTTTCGTAAGCGTTGGTGTTCCACCGTCTCTTCGCAGGACTTTGTTCTCTCCGAGGAGTTGAGGATGGTACATCAAGAGCTTGCGATCTCATTTTGATTAAGATAAAAATATCGATACTTCTAAGAAGCTTTCGTATCTTTTTACTCTTAGAGAGCACTTTGTACAAAGTCTCCTTTGCATACTTGTCGAGTTAAAGATATATGATTGCAGATTATATTTTTGCGAATATTTGTCATTAAATAAAAAAAATAGAGATCGATGTATATGTAATTTTTCTTATTATGTATACGAACGAGTCAAGAAAGATGGAATTCTTCATTTGAAGAATAAACTCGGATCACTGCTGACGTGGCTAACTTTAACACTACGTGCCCTTTTGTCACGTCTTCGCGAAAGTGTATTCTCTCATTAGGCCCGATTGCAATCTTGGAAGGAAAGCAAATGTGTGACCCGTCGAGCAAAGAACTTTTCTGTGATTAAATGACTATGTCTCTATTCCATGGAAAGATACACTTAATTATTGATTTTTTTTAAGTTTTATATATGGTTTTTGATTTACAATTTTCATTATAATTAAATATTTATACAATATTTATATAACATATTTATCGGCTTCTTCTTATTAAATGTGATACGTAATGGAAGATTATTATATTAATGATGATATAATAGGGTCTTGACTCATAATTAGCTGTCTTAAAAATTAGAGAGGGAGCAATGACTGAGAGTAACCGACGAAATGAAACGATTGGCATCGTCGCGAGACGAGAAGTTTTAATTACGTTAGACAGTGGGCAACTTGCTACTTAGAAGTCTGGCTACTATCTGAATGCAATTATGTGCCCTTTGAAACAAGTAGCGCTGGTCTTACCTTATCTCTATATTCGATTTTGCTTATTAAACTTCCTTTCCGCGCTATATCACTTAATATGTCCGCCTTAAGATACGCATTACTACTGTCTAAAGTTTTATATCACATCGTTCATAAGTTTCGCAAGTTTAATTGAATTTCTCTAAATCACAGAACGATGTATTGTATCGTTGTATCACAAAAGACGAAGCTTATCATTAATTGATGCTCTACAATTATTGATGCAGCTTGCAATATATCGACGTTTGTCCTTCAAAAACTCTTTGTTCCGATGGAAATTCTATTAAGCAGATTTACGTTTTGCATGCAACACGTATAGATAGTGTTCGGCAATTATGTTAGCGATGGCAATTGCCGCTTGACCTTTTCCATCAGCCTACTCAGTATACTCGCAATCCGCGCACCGTTTTCATCGCTCGAATTCCCTCCTTATTTTTCCAATTCGTTCACTTAGCCGGCCCCTCCCGATCGCCATCGCGTGTCGGAGTTCGATAATAGAATTTGGCTGCCCTTTGCGGAACGCGCCGCACCACGGACGGCAGATATGCAAATGATTGCTGTGCAGCCTCTGAAGGGTGCATTGAGAGAGATGCCACAAGGAGGGTAACGGTCGGAATCCGCGGCTAGGCAGGGACAGTGGTGGTCTTCCGCAGACACCTCGGAGGAGGTTGCAAAGAATTTCAACAGGACCCAAATATGTAGAGAGAGAATTATAGCATATTTAATATTAAATATTATAATATGTTATATACGCGAAATCTCAGATATATAAATCAGTAATAATAATTGTTTATTTATTTAAAAGATTGTGATATTAATAATATCATATATGATAATTCAAAGAGATATTTATCCTGCTATTTTGAATCAGAATGTAGGCGCTTATTTCTTTATTCGCAAATGTCAGAAATCAGGTGTTATATCATTCCATACCATTAATGTGCTTCTTTATGGCGTTCCGATTTCACGGAAGAACAGTCTGTATAAATATCCTATCTCTCGTGTAGGAATACGATGAACATTGTGGGTACGAATGAACCGGGTGGCTTCATTAGCGATCCGTCTATCCCTCGACGTGACGCCAAAGCCAGTCCCTCAGTACACTATATCGCGGATCGCGCGCTTCGCTGGACCGGCTTGATTTTCTGCGTTTGGTCAAACAGACGGCAATGACGGACTCGACTGGCCGCGGTACAGAGGAAAGGGGAAGGTTACCGAGTTATTTCATTAAACCGACCGTGCCTGGGCAATAATTATCGTCGAATGACGAGCCGCGAGATGTTTTCCCAGATTCTCCGCCAAGGCCGACAAAATGTATCTTCCGTCGCGTCGCCATTAAAACCAACGTGAGTTGAAAATGTACGAGACTGTTCATTCGTCATGTTGAGCTTTACAGTCATTGTAATAAAAATTTTCGCGGATTTCGGAATACGCGTGTAAAATTTATGTTACATCGCAATTTTGTTTATAGGACCGTGTTTTTCGAATAAATAACGCGAAATATGTTTTCTTAAATCGTTTTAAAGGTAATATTATGTTGCACACGATCGCGTATCTTTCATTTAGGGAAAACGAGTCTAAAGAATTCCGCAAATTCCAATATTTGCGTGCGGGATATGAAAAGATATTATGGTATTCGGAATCTTTCCATGGGTTCCCTTGCCACTTCTATTTTGAACACCCCCTATGGATATTCACCCCTTGTCTGAGGATCCACCTGAAGATCTGATACAGGAGATATTTACACGCAATTTAGGGATATTTGCTACGGGAATATTTTTCTTCGATCGAATTCGATGGACGATAAGGTGATTTTTCACAAGCCGGGGGATTTCTATAAAACATTCTTCTCGTTTTACTGATCATTAATCATGATCGTCTTTTTAATATAACAGAGCAATAAAAACAAAAGAACCACTATTAAAGTAGAATTTTAAAAGTATTTTAAAAGTAACTTTAAAAGTAAAGTAATTTTAAAAGTAATTTTAAAAATAAATTTGCATCAGACGGATTTGATGAAAAGTATTCAGTATGAAAATAATTAATGTTGTAATAAAATTTGTGTAAATACTTTCTAAGTCAAATATTAAATAATCCTAAAAACCTTCTCATTTTCAATAATGATAAGTAAGACTCGTTAAAATTTAAAATTAGAAAACATAGAAACAGGCAAGTACGAGTCAATGATAATCGTTTTAAAATAAACAATGTCTAAATGTACTTTTATTACATAATCGCAAGAGTAAGGTTAACTGTTTAACATCAGAATTTATTTTGTAATTCTGATGTTAAACAGTTAACCTTATTCTTGCGATTATGTAATAAAGGTACATTTAGACATTGCTTATTTTAAAACGATTATCATTAACTCGTACTTGCCTGTTTCTATGTTTTCTAACTTTTCATTTTCTTTTACATAGAATTATGATAATTTGGCAAATAAATTTACGTATTTAGAGTATTTCTTTCCACAACTTTTTTCATTATATTTTATATTATTCTAATTATATACAATCCTAGTTATAGCCAATAGAAGGGAAGTTAATCCAAGTTTCGGATTTTCGTACCCTGTATCAACGCACTCTGTTGAGTCTGACACTTTAATTCCGCGGAATTGCCTCCCCACGCGACCGAGGCACGACCTTATCGATTCTTCGTTTTCTCGAGGTCGATTAGAACAGAGACAAGAGACGACGTGCATTTTGGCAAATTGCTCGAGCTCGCAGACCGAGTAACTCTCTTACTTCCCTCCCCGCTTCGTCGTGTCCCCGACACAAGCTACAAACTAGCTACCACGTCGGAGTCAAATCCAATCTCGTCCTCGGCGTAATTCGGTAAACCAGTTAGAGGTCCAGGATGGCTGCGTGTCCATTTCCATTCACGTCGTTTTCGAAATTTTCGTGCTCGTCGCAGTCAAGAGCGATGGAGATATCTGAGAGAGAAAGAAGGAGATGTGCGGTCCTTTTGGCGGTCCACTGCATGCAAGACGGGAAAGAGCGAAGTCCCTTTGCTAATTCCACGGCCAATTATGTCCCGACGTCGCGTGGTTTTACTCCTACTGGGATATGCTCTCGGGGGTTTGCGTGCCATCCCCGTCCCCCTTAGGAATTGTGGCTGAATTGTCATTTAAATTGTTCCAGTCCTGTCGCGCTTCCTTTGAGATTCGCCCTTTTCTTCATTCACCCTCAAGAAGAGAATTTCTCTTTTTTCTGTGTTTCTATAATCTAAAAATACTTATCTTCTACGTGAATTTTATCTACTTAAAGATTTGTATATCCAACAAAACTATTGTATATTGAGTTTCCCACAAAATGCGATTTCCCACGAAATTATGCGAGCCTATCTTCCTCAGCGTTTTAATAATTAAATACTTAAATACTTCTCATATATAATAACATTTTATTGGCTACGCGCTGAGGGTCTGAGAAAAGTCCCTCGGAGATCTAAATGAAGTCAAACGATAATGGTCCTTTGCGCTTCTCAATATCATTAACGCGACTTCCTTTTTTGCCATTTTTCCACTCTTCCCTTAAATCCTTTAATCTTTAATCCGCCGAACCTGCACGTGCTCCCGTGATTCCATTCGCTGCTGGACAGCGGTTAGGAGACGAGAGTAGATCCATACATATATAGATATAGATGTATACATATATACGCGTAGTCGCGCGGCCAGACAGTGGCTCGGCGATGGTTAAAGGGTGGTTTTAGGGGTTGAATGCAAGAGGGGTTCTCCGTTCCACGGATGCTCACAAACTGGCCGGAACTAAATACTGGAACAAAAGGCATGCCAACGACGGCGGGGATTAAAAATCGTCTCCGAAAGGAGCGCGTTTACAATCGTAGTTGACTGTAAATTATCGTTCGCGATAAATTCATTGAAAAATTCTGGTGGGTCTCTTTCGCTTTTCTCTTTTGTGACTTTTTTTAATTCTCGCCACGGACGAGAAAGTACGGAAATTGCGAACTGAATACAAATTTATTTTCGCGTTCATTACATTTTCATTAATGTAACCAATGTGACTAAAATATCGTTTTAAATAATAATAAAAGTGGAAAATTACGTTTTTATATAATTCACATATATTTAAGCCAGAAGGATAGAGACATGGAACAGACGAGAATAAAGTTTTGCCCTCATACATTTTCTCGATCCTACTTGCGCGAAATATTTTTAACGCTCGGCTTTATGAAACATAAAGTTAAATCCCGGTGCGACGGGGATTTTAAGGACACCAATGATGAGACCTCGGTTAATTAGAGTCCAGAGCTTTTGTGAATATGACTTCTTTTATAAACGGCACTGCTTAACAAACATGATGAGCAAATAATTAACAACAAAGTCAATTTTTCGTATCCCTTTATACGTTATTTTACATCATAAATAATGATGCTACAGATATATTACTGGCTCTTGTTGCTTAAAAACATAATTATATATTAATGAGTTTTGGTGTTTCATCAGTGTAATACAGGATATTAAATTTATCCGTGTACTTTGGCGTTTAATTTCTCATTATTCCAATTACTATTTACACAGCAACGGTTGGTACTTGCCAACGTTCATTTCCTAAAAGCTTTCTTGCAATGTTCACTCTTACACGTGAAAATAAGGTATAACTGATTGTTTCTGACGTAATTGCGAGCAATTATTTTCCAGGTTTTTTCATTGAACGTACAACGTAATTACGGTAACGGTATTACTTGTAGAATAATTATTTTTTACTTCTGGCAACAAAAAATATTCAAATTATCAAATCATTTTTTATCCTGAAGTAATAACGTAATGTTGCCATCGTTTTACAAAGAACTGAAAATTTATAACATCATGTTAGCGCGATCTCTTTGGAACCATATTTTAATCATGTTTATGAGTATTGATTTTTTTGCGACTAGAAGGGACGAAGCTGTGACGCAGGTTTTATTTTCTGGTTTAGCGAGGTTGTTTCGCGTAATGTGAAGAGATCACGGCTTGGATCGGAGAGCAGATTTATCCAAAGACTACCATTATTTTCTTTTCTTTTCTTGTCTCTCCCGCTGCCAAATCGCAAACCAGTCAAATTTGCATGGCATTCCTCGCAACATCACGAAATAAGTTGCGTGCTTCGACTGATATAAATATGGCTTAAACTAAATTCTACTTAGAGCAAATTTTTATTTACACGTTTACGACAACTCTTCAAATGAAATACGAATAATTTTTTGAGAGCAAATATAGATACAAATATAAGCTGCTTACGTCCATAATCGCGCTCATTGTTTAACTCTAAAAAATACAAAACTCCGACAATGGACCAGTGCTTGTGCAAATACACGAGACTTAAGTGAAGTGTATTTGTGTACATAATTCGTGTTCATTATCGGGGCTTTACTAGCATCGGTCTTTAATTCCTTCTGTGATTTCGTCGATAACAACATTATCACTATATAATGTTGAAAATGAGCTTATAAAAAATAAGTTTTTTCAAATTACAAATAGTTATAAGTATTTTCAAAATAAAATTCTTTATACAAAAGCTGTTAAAAACATTTATACAGAAAAATTAAACCATATCGCAATCATAGAAATTTAATAATACAAGAGAAATTTTTGTAATACATATTTTTGTGGAAACTTGACACTTTGGAGTTCTTGTAAAAAATTTTATATAATTATATTATTATTTATTTATTATATATTTATATTATTATTTAAAAATTAATTTATGAGTAAATACATCGGTGGTTTAAATTCTGAAAAGTACATGTGCTGATGTTCATGAATTGTCGATGACAAAGTCTTCGCTTGAGACATGATCGCTTCATGACGCTATTTGCTAAACTTGCGTGAAGAAAAATGGCGTATATTTATTTAGGATACGTTTTGTCGAGAGTTTCGTATAGGTGCTCGACTTACCCCAAACGCTATTTCTTTTTCGCTTCTATTTTTTCTCACTCATGGCTTTCATGCATCTCTCTCGCTTCTTTTTCGATCTCTTTTCCCCACGTAGTTTCAGCCTGCCGCATTTCCGTTCTTTATTCTGCTCGCTGGTTGTTACTTCGTGCCGACAACACCTCCAGCGCTCTTCTTTATTTCCATTAGGGTGCTCCGAGCCATTTGTTATGATCCTACGAATCCACGGAAGTAAGGGGATGCATGTGTACTTACCAGAAATAATCCCTCACTCACTTAAATTATTCCTTCGATGCCCTTTAACATTGGAAGAAGACTTCTTATTCACTTCATTCTTTCACGCTTTAATGCTTTGAACTCACATTCGGATAAAATACGATCTTAATTTTCTAAATTATGTATAAACTTTTATCCTGAGAAAATCTTCCTCTGAAAGAGCAGCGCTAATTTTTTTTACTGTTTTTAATTTACTTTACTATGTTTTAATATTCTTTCTAGAATTACAATCGCATTATTTTCTAAAGACTATTAGATTGAAGGATGAACGTGAAAGAAAATATTTATATCTTTTTTGTTCGGAGATATGTTATATTTTGAGAACTTGCACTCCAATTGTGATTCGTCTGTGTCGTCGCATATCCGGTCAGACGTTTAACCCAGATGCGAATCAGACGAGCAGACCAAAAAAATCGGAAATTATTGACGTGATCGTAAAACTGGCGACTGGCATGCTTTGACAGTTAAATTAAAAAACGCGCTTTCGCGTTTCGAAAGCCAAAAGTCACCCTTGATGGATAGGGCTTAATAAACTTTCGAGGTATCAACGTATCATTTGCCAGACACTCGATGGGATTTTATTGTTTCCTTCCTATGCTCTTCTGTTTGGCTTGTCAACCATCTTCCCCGTCATCCCCTATGAAAAATGTGCTTATTGATATATTGGATACAGAATCATTTTCTTGTTTTTTTTTTTGCAACGATGGTTCCCGATAATTATGTTTGATCAAAACTGTGCAAAGTATTATATCTTTGTTTTACAATCGTGAGATAGAATAACTTATCATTGAGACACGATACTGTAACGTTAAGTAAACGTTTCAAGGGATTTCGTTTAAAATTTTCTTGTCCGTTTAATCCGCTTTCCATCAAACCCTTGTTGATCTCCAGGTTCAAGATCTTAGTTCGTCGAGGAAAGAATCTTAAGACAATGGATTTGTTTTTTTATTGAATTCTTTTCTTCCGTCACCATTTCGTTCATGCAAGCGACAAACTGTGTATGTAAATGTAGCCCAAGGGGACATAATCCTATGAGAGGACGGGTAAGAGGGTCGCCACCGGTTGAGAAATGCAGCAAGCGATATACCATCATTGGCGGCACCCTTATCTCTGGTATACACGCTTCGATATCGCCCTCCGATCGCGAGAGTGGAATATCAAAATCGGTAAATTAATGATCTCGCCGGGTAACCGATGGCGGGATCTGATTACGTAATCTTAAATCTGAAGATTCATTTCAATCTCTCAGTACAATATTATCGCTTCTAATAAGCACACAGTATCAGGAAACTCGAAGATTTATTTTTATATATCTAACTTCATACAACGTTATATAACGTTTAGTCCGACCAAACTCACACACTTATCTCACTTAAGTAAATTTATGTAACATTACTGTATTTTATGTAACACTTTTTCTTTCATAATTATTATGTAGCGCGTGTGCCCTTCTCACCTGCCTTTCACCCTTCGCACCTGCTGCAACACGGATACGCGAAACCGCAATACGCTCCATTGACAATTGCTATGGGAGGCCATGGCGGCGAGCGAGGAAGGTGAAGGGTCGTCCCGTAATAGGCGTCCCTGCGGGACGGTCATGTGGCTCATGTACTATGCTACGAGGAGAGTCCGACGCTTGTTCTCCGACGTGTATGCGCACGGCAATGCGTGCCACATGACGATGTCCCATAAATAGTCGACCGGACGCCGGAATTTCCATTATATCGCGTTCCCATACCTAGGCGCCGTAAACAATATCATCGAACTTCAACGCCGAAACGGGCTCCCCCATTAGATGTTCGTGTTACGATATTTATTACTTGCGCGGCCATTGTGATACATCAGATTTATACGGGGTTTTTTTTTCTTTTTGCGAAAAATCTACCGAGCACAGGAAGTCGCTGAACAGATCAAATCATATAGGATAAAATCGTAGGATATGTAAAATGCATTGTTAGAACTTGTCGAAATAAGTTATACATCAATATAATAATAAATTTTATTTACTTAATATTATTTTATTGAAGCAGATATGTCGCTTAGCATTCGCGAATTGCGTATATTCATTAATGGTTTATAGCGGTGGCTATAATTGTCATGCAATGCGCACGAAATACTACATTCAATTTGCAGCATAAGTAAGCAATGGAATTATAAATGTTTTGTCTATTGTTGCTCACTTGATTATTGGAGGTCAACAATTTATGACAATGACCTGATACTCGAATAAGTCCACTAATAACCTAATGTATAATAATAAAGTAAATATACTTTTCGTGCTCGTATTAGGGCATTATAATAGCATTTACTACTAAAATTTATTGATAGAACTAACATAAAATAGAAATAAATTGTTTGCCCGAAAATTGTATCATTAATTTTATTAATAGATTATTTAGCGTTTCATAAGGTTTAATGGCAACGATAAGTATAAAAAATTATGCGATTGATAATGATATGATGATTGGTAATGATGATGATTGATAATGATATGATGAGATATATTTATAGAACGGAACTTGAAGTTATAAAAATTATTGATCCTTGATAACAAACTAATATGATTGCGTCATGAAATGTATTTTCAAGGATAATACGTGGTAGGGAGTTTTCAAAGTTGTATGTTACCCCGACCGCAGGTGTTGATGGCTTCCGCAAGCAGCTCAGTTGCTCAGCAGCTCGAATATTTCATGAACTTGAGCAAGTCCTTCGTCGCTTCGCCATATGATTCATTCAGGGTGGAGTGTTTCAAACTCGACAGAGGAGATGATTACCATTTGAAAAGTGATTAAGCGTCTTTATCGTATATTTTTCCAGTATTTCTATTGAATAAAAAATATTTTAAAAATTATTCCGTATTTCTCTTTGTTAAAAAAATCATGCATCATTACATTGTTGCATCATAAATAACAAGGTTTCTTTAACGATTCACGTCATCTTTGTTAACAAATACGACCAGTCCTGAGTTCGAATCTTTTAAGATCGAGAGAGACGAGCTACTCCCTCGGGATCAAATCATGGGGAACTTGTAATCCGGGTGGTAAGGCGAAATATTCTCCGAACACAGCAGCATGTCGAGGGCGGTTTCGTGGTAGATGAATATAACGACACGCCTAAAGGGACCAACATCTCTAAATCCATGGTAAAGATAATTACGTATTCGTTTCGCGTAATGAGAAAGCAGCAATGTGCTGTGAATTATTACATCGTTCAAGATTTGCACATTAATATATCAATACATTATCACATATGCGTCTTAAAAAAGTGTGAACATAATATATAAAAGTATAAATATAAAAATGGCATTAATAAAGGCCAATCTGCGAGCAATAAAAAATGCTTAAGAATTATTTCATCAAATATTTAATAATATATTAAAAACATGAAATACTCACTTGTGTTTTCTTTTCGATTTACGTGATGAAATATAAATGAGTATCAATGGAAATAATTTATTAGATGGAAAATTGAAATGTGAGATACATGAAAATTATAATGTCATAAGAGACTAATCGTGCGTTCTCAGTGTATAATATATATCAGAAATATTATTTTCACAGAGAAAGAGATTATAGTATGAATCTCAGATTCTCGTATAGAACAGGAATTAATATGTTATTAATGATACTATATGCCTTGTGTATTGCGAGAATGCTATCTCACGAGCCAGACAACGTCTGTTTGTTCCAACTAGGATTCTGATCGTAAACTCGCGTTGGATCTTGTACATTTGCATGCATTTTGCACATTCATGGCAGTCCACAGTACTAATTCAATATCGGCGATCTTTAGCGTGCAAACTCACCGTTGGTTGAATTAACACCTCGAACGTCGTATATTGTTCTACCTGCACCCTCATTGCAGGGGCATTGCATCGGCAATATCTATGCGCGATGTACTTCCTATTCGGTCAACATTAACTAGGTTATATAGCTGTCCAAATGGAGGATATGCATTTATAGAATGTTCTACAAGCATGTAATCAAGATTTATGAATATCTTCTCAATTCATGTTTCAGTCATATTGTTTTCATCTTTACTATATCATAATGTTTGAGAAATGGTTTTTAAAGAAATGGATCATTTTAAAGTGATTTTTTAAAATGTAATATCCCTTAAAATAAATAACAATTTGATTTATATTCGATTTACATTCCGCATATGATTAATTCCCGTAGGGCGCTCCATTGAACTGTAAATATGCAATACAAGTAAGCATCGGAAGTGTGCTTTGTAAACTTATTTTGATTTTTTTTTATCTATTCAATATTATTGTATATGGATATCGTTTATCAATGTTCATATAAGTTCATATAATGTTCATATAATATTTTCCGTAAGAAAAAACCTGCAGTTTTAATCTTCCGTGTGCAAAAATATTTTGAATGCAATTAGATTTTATTTTTTACAGATTTTTCTAAGATGTCTGCGCGCCCTTTATCCGACAGCCACCCCCTTACAATATTTATAAAAAGATGTCCACAAAATGTACTTATCTCTTTGTCTTCTAATGAATTTGTTTACGTTCCATTAAAGTGCAAACTGCAATGCTTTTCTCTTGACGATAATCTGAATTTACGAGTGTTTTTCTTGCCATTGCTTTCGACGTTAAGTTATCGTTACTTGTGATAGTGCTTTATTCAGGTATTTGTGAAGAAATTCCAGGAACCATTTAACATTCCTTGTGCTTTAAACGAAACTTTTGCGTCAATGGTGGAATAGCAGCGCAAGGATCGATACTCGTCGCCGCTATAATTTAATCATCTATGGACCGCTGGAAAATTGCAGGCATTTATATATTGTTTAAAGAATTTTCTCTATTATATTTTTTCTACACGTATAGCACGTATAAAGAGAAATATGCTCGACATAAACTGATGATTTAAGACCAATGTTTCTTATCGCTTTGTTCAGAAGACTAATCCCAGCGGAAAGGAATGGTTTAGGTCTCGCCGCTTATTGAAACATTTCGATGCTCTCTCTTTTTTTTCCTCTCTCTTTCTCTTTCTCTCTTCCTCTCTCTTCCTCGTGTTTTCGGAGTGCAATCTTTTCTCGAAGGGATGATCAGGCGGACAGCGTAACGGGCCAGTTTAATTTATTTGTCGTCATTATTACGTCGTGATTAAACTCCGTCGATTGTTCCGGAGTCTCGTTCGTCGGGGATCTAACTTTCGGTTTAATTAAAAAAACGTGATCACTGTTTTCAGGGATCCTCCTTTCCCCCCATACACGCGGCTCCCTTCCGTACCTCCTCGCCGTAAAAACTCTTTTCGACATCTCTAGCAATCAACTGAAAATGTTTTTCAACCGATGCATTCTCGCTTGGCGAACATTATCGAACTAAAAGAGTTCCTACTCTTAACAGATTGCTACCATTTTATACCTAGTTATAATCGGATCAAGCAAAATTAAACCATAAATCCTATTGATTTTGAAGTTTAGAGCACGAGTAAATTTAGTAGAATATGAATAGAAAATATTAGACAAAAATACAATGCATCTAGAATAAAGCCATTTAAGTTGGAAATTATTTCAAAAAAATACAATAATAATCTTGCAAATAATTGTGAAATGAATAAGAAATGCGTAAAATGAATAAAAAATAAAAAATATGAGAGATTCATGGTTAATAATAAAATTAATATTTTAAAATTAATATTTGTAAAGTAATTATAATTTCTCGACGAAAATTTACTTCTTGCTCTCTAAATAATTATCTTGTTAGCACATACATACATTCATACATTAAAGCATATAAGCTGATGCATTAGCAAGGGGTTTCAGTCGTTTATCTTGTCGCAAAGTACATTTATTTCACAATGAAGTCAATGGGATCATTAACAAGGTGACCGCAATCTAGCCGGTATACCCAATTAGCATTGACCCAAGCCATTTCGATTCTAGAAACCCTTGAAACTATGGAAATTAGTTTTTGTCCTCGGATTTCCCGTAATATTTCCTTTCCTATTTTATCGTGAAACCGTAATTTGTTTTTCGTATAAACGAAAATGCATCAACAAACTAATCACAACTGACATTGTTCGATATTATCAGAAATCACGTTCCAGCAACCTCATTTCTGGATAGAGAGATATGATCCGAATAGAAGCTCCGAAGGGTTGTTACAAAGGGGAATTGGATCTCTGTGTACATCATGTAATGCCATGTGATGTATGAATTTAATTAAGTAATTATATAGCGAGAGAGAAAGAGAGAGAAAGAGAGAGAGAAAGGAAGAGAGGAAGAAGGAGAGAGAGAGAGAGAGGAGAGAAAGAGAGAAAGAAAGAGAGAGAGAGAGAGAGAGAAGCACACCATCTCTACATTAATCACCACCCCATCAGTACGCATTCGTCTTCTCCTCCGTTCTTTCTTTGCGTCCCTTCGCGAGGTTTCGTGTCACCGCAGAAATTTCTAGACTGCGACAACGTACCGAAAAGTTTCTCGCTTGAGCCAATTACCTCCTCAACGTCTGTCTTAATAATATCTCGAGCGCTTTTTACGCCGCAATTAACGGGCGGCAATTAGTCTGCAGCGTAGCTCAAATTTCTTTGTCCCATAAATCGATGTCTCTCCGCGCTCGGTGCACCATCAATATTATGCAACCGACGTCAGCAGACATTATTCAAACATCCTGAATTACGATAAAATACGTAATGCAATTAAGATGTTAGAATAATGTAGAAATGGATCTCATAATTTTTTCGGACGTAAATAATTCAGAAATAATTATGCGAGATATAATTTACAGAGACGTATCGCGATACGTGGCAATCAACCAGAAACGGTAACCATATCTACGCTATATATAACATACAGTAGGTAACGTACCCCTGCAACATTTGAATCAATTACTGCCCTAGGGCTCTTAGGCAGACCGATCCCATATTACGAATGGCGAGTCCGGCGCAAAGTGAATTAATTAAGTGTCCGTAGATACGTACGAAGGCCCGAGCCTATCCGTAGAAGCTTCGGGGCATTTCGAGGACGTATTAGGACGCATTGATGACGGGGATCCGGAATCCCGGAGCAGTGCCCCTTCTCTAGATACGGGCCCCACTTTGATCGAGTGCGATCGTCCGATTGTGCGGCTTAATTGTTACCGCCGCCGGTGCCGTGTCGTGGGCCAAAATTGCTTCGCCGATAACGCGGTTATCGCCGAGGACGCGATTATTCTCGGCATGTCCCCGCAAACGCGCAGGACATTGCCGCGTTTCCATGCAAGGATCTAGATAGTATACACCCTAGTGACGGTCAGCTTGTAACTGTAACAACATACTCTGATAATTAGACTTCGAAGCATAATTACAAAAGATATATTATGAGATCTTTATGTATAGATTCTCTAAATTATACATACATATAAACATTTCAATGCACTAAAATTAAAATTAAAATAATCCTGGATTATAATTAATTAATATTGTTATTAAAGGTGAAACTCTCCAAAATCGATCAACGTTCTTCGTATCGTCTTGATACTTATTTTTCGCGAATAAAATAAATTTTGAAAAATATTGTAATGCTATTTATCTTTAAAATTTTTGCTAAAATGCATAAATAATCAGAAAATTATTTGAGAATTCTTTTATAACGAATATAACTTTAGAATCTGTAAGTTTTTCATTATTTATGACAACGTTTATGCATTATTTTATTTTAATTGACATTTTTTGCTTTTAAAAGAAATAGAATTCCTTCTAAAACTTATATAGAATTATAAATTCCTTAAAATCTGAAATATTATATGGAAAGTCTTGCAAGACCAAGTTGCAAGAACTTACGTTCGACGAACTTACGTTCGAGACGTTGCATGAACTTATTATTTGTCTTGTGGCTGTTCTTTGTAATTTAACAGTCTGTGCTATTTCTGTCGAAAATTTTAGAAATTCAAACTTGTCAATAATTTATGAGTTCCTTGGTGCAAAAAAATCAAGTTTTACGCAGACAAATTTATACTGGTTCCTTTTTCAAGGGAGACACATACATATGTGATTGAAAGGTGACTGTGGTTTACCACAAACTCGGTGTTAGCCATTCAATGTTGCGGCAATGTTTCGAAAAGCTCTGGTATGGTATCGGTGTTGGCGTCGTTAGTTCGATCCTGCGTTACTGTGGATTTGTACGTCAAAATTCAGCGTTTAGGCTGATCGGCACGTCTCGTTAATTATGCACGTATGCGCGCGTGATGTGTGTGATCCTGGGAGACGGACCGTCCACCGCGATCGGGCTAGGGAGAGGAGAGCTGAAAGTCGAGGGACGTGGAAATCAATGCTCGTTTGCTCATTCGCGTTCGCATTTTAACGAGATCGTGTTCCCCTAGTCTGATTCATAATATGAAATCTATCCTACATGATAGAATATTATATATATTTTTGTTATATTTACATAATTAAAATACATATACAGTTTATAAATTTTTTATGATAAAAAATAATTTTGTAAGTATATGTACACATATACTTATGCATAATTTTAGTAATATAATAATAATCTTATAAGTATATAAAATAGGAATAGTTTTATGAGAAAAATATAAGAATAATTTTATAATTCTTTTAAGTACTTTAACCACATTACTTTTTCTTTATATACGAAATATAATATTTTAGATTTATAATACTGTTGCAATGATTCTCTTAATATTCATTACGAACGAAGCAGCAGCGTGGTATTCTTACCATCTGTTTCTGACGGTAAGGCCTTCTAACTGTAAAGCCTTAAAAAAATGTCACTCATTTGCGCATAATCCTCGAGAAACCCTCGTTATTTTGTAGTCCGTCGCAAACGTTTGTCATACTTACCAATCCCAAATTGGCCCCATACAACAGGCTGGATAAAAGTCTCATCATAATTTCCTACAGGTTTGTAAATTATCGACTATCATCCGTAAAGAGCCTGAGAGTAAACTCAGATTAAATGATATCGGAATTATGTACGTACACAATTATGTACTATGCACAATATACACCGTTAATTGAGATGGATGAGTATTAATTTCGAAATAATGATATTCGATCTCCCGAAAATCCGGAGATTATGTCGTCGATCAAACAGCACAGACAGAATTTATTATTGGGGCGAATCGATGAGCAATAATTGTGATATGATAAAGTTTAAAATGTAATAAGGTACCCAATCACCTGTTTTTCACAAAACTTTTTGTAATTTAACTAAAAATTAAATTACAAAAAGTTTGAAATTATTTATATCTACTTTCAAATTATTACAGATCTCATTGTATCCTAATATATAATAGAAAGAGTAAATTAAAGTAAATCTAGTGAAATACATCGATCTTATCTCGATATTATTTAACCAATAATTTTCGACCGAATGATACAAAATGCGATGCTTTGCACGCATTAAAATTAACTTGGTCGCATAATCCTCTGCTAAACGAAAAAGATGAAGACTCATCCAGATAAGAGTCAACCATCGTTAAAGACGAAGTCCCCGTTTTAATCCAGATCAACGTCGACTAATGTCACCGGAAACGAAGCGCGTCAAATGTACCGCGAATTATTAACGAGGTTGGCTTCCTCGGCACGAGTTTGTATTTTTGTTTGCGTGCGCGGCCTCGAAGGATTTAGCCCTTGTGCTCGCCGAAGTGCGAAGACGCGATAACGCGAAGGGTTTATTCCACGTCTTAGGGCAACTTTGTGATAGAAGCCTCCTTGGCACAACATTCTATTGCGAATTGCACGGTATATATATTCAATCGAAAGCCACGGAATGATCGTTTAATAAATTAAAGCGATGTTGTCTTAAAGTTATACGTTCAATCTGTCTACAACTCATGTACCACACATGTACTCACATATGTATCACGAAACGCATACATTGCATACACTTGAATCTCGAGGGTTTTGTAGTTTTGAATATATTGTATCTCGCGTTGCTTGCAATTTATTGTCATGGCGGTGCGGTTAATTAGAAACTACGAGATTACAACAGAAGATGATTATTACGCTTCGCAATTCCCTATTTCTGCTTGCGTCGCGTCTGCGCGAAATGGAAAAAAAAATAAAAGTTGCAACCTCACGTGACACTTCACGAAGCATTGTTCGATCAGACACAAGCGAAATGCGGGAACGCGGATTCGTTTTAGACTGCTGTCTGCGACTGATCGTGACGAGCAAGTCGCGGGTAGGCGGGATTTTAATAAACCGGAAGCTCATTGTGTGCGAGTTCTCGAGCGTCGCACACGAATGAAGGCTATCGGGAAAAAGAGGATGGATGTTGCAACGAAGCGCTACAACGAAGAAGCAGCAGGGTGAAGCGAACATGGAGAATCTCAGCCTTGAGGGCTGTATTGTTGTCGCGCTATGTGTTGATTATGACTAGCACATATATTCCTTCCTTTATTTATAATGAGTTTGCGACGCGAGTCATCAAAATATTGGAAAAATTTTGTATTTTCTCTTAATTAATGTTTGAGCATCGTCTCTCTTTTTTCACGATATATTTTTAATCTACTTATAACAAAATAAATAATTTTTTATTTGCTTATATAAATTAATCAAAGAAAGAGATCATTATTTTGGAGATATATACTATATTATATTATATTATATAAATTATAATTCTCTTTCATATTGTTATATGCAGTTGACTATTTGAAAATAAGATAGTCGGCATTAACAGGATTTCCGACACATGCAGAAATCCGACTTGTTATAGAAAAGCGAAAAGCTTCGATTTAAAACGTTCCGAAATGAAGAGGGTCGAGGGTCGTCACATTGAGCTCCGTTTAACGAGAAACAAGGGCGGTCGGGTGCGACGCTCGTTCTCTCAAAGAGTCTCCAAGACGACTTAGGAACCAGGACGTTTCCACCGTGGCACGGTAGCGCGCCTTTTCCGAAAACTCTCATCGAAGGGGCTTCTATGATGTTGCAGCAGTCCCAAGAAGGAACTTCTAAAATCAATTAGCAGCCCCTTAGGCGATGGGGTTCCAGTCCCGCGACAGGGACCCTTTCTCTCCATCATAGGATAAGGGGTAACAAGGAGGGGACAACGTTTATCCCAACAGGGAAACCAGCGGAACAATCACGGCGCGACTATGAGAGCGCGAGGAGATTCGAAAGGGAGCAAAATTATGGAAAATCGTGTATATGCATGTATAAATATCTACATGAAACAGATCGGGACATCGATTCGGTGCAACTGTTTTGTACTGTTTGTAATTTTCCACAGTCCATAGCGCGCCAGATTAACCTAAATCGGTGATGATTTTTTTAGTGCTGTCTAGTGATAGATTTTATGAAAACGGATTTATTAGATAAATTTTTGAAATATTTTCCATTAATAGTAGGATTTAACAAAATATATTTTTATTCGTTTTAAATAAAATTATGATTTTAGTTATTGAATTAGTCAATTTACATTCCTTTTTGTAAATTAAAAATTTTGTAATTTTTATACGGTCTATTATTTAATAACTTGGACAGTTTAGATAATTTAAAAAATAAAAAGAACGAATTGTACGAAACATTTTTTGAGCGAAAAAAATTATTTTTTGCACCAAGAGAGCAATTTTCACGGCCGTAAAGTTTCATTGTAGGGAATCCGTGCGTTTCATTTCGAGTGCTATTTAAACTTTTACTCAGAGGGATGGCTTGGAGAGTCGAGTTGAGAGACGATACGCTTAAGCGGTCTGACGTCCTTTCTCATTCCAGTAGAAGTTTAATGACTGCGTTTAACACATGCAATTGAAATCGCATGTCCGACAAAGTCTATTTATAGACACGTCGGCAAGATCACGAAATCAAAGTTTCAAGATCGTAAGTTCTGTCCTTGGCATGGCACTCTAATTGAGTGGTATGAAAGAGAATCTTCCAGCCCTTGTAGATTGTCAAGAACGTAGAAATTGAAGGAAATGTTGGTTGCAGAAACTTTGAACGGATGTAGACAATATTGTGCATAATAAAAGATATATAGAAATAAATATATAAAAACTATACGCGAAATAGTGTAATACCTGTTCTTATACTTTTTAAAATATTTACTTATATATATTTTTATTTACAGCTACACACTATTATTATTAATTAATTATTATACACTATTATTATTAATTAATTAATTATTATTAATTAATTTTTATTTTTTCTATTCATTATTATATTTTTGGTATTATTATATTTATGGAGATCAGGCTTAAAGAAGCTTTGTTAACTTCGATAAAAGAGCGAGAAGAGATGTGAGGGAGATGAAGCAAGTCTAAGAAAAGCGGATGATTAGGGACCGTTGTGCCGACCCTTAGTCTGCCTTATTGCTAGTACTCGGTTTCTACAATGACGGAGCTCCTCGTACCTTGAGCGAGTTTTGCTCTCTTTGAGCAACCTGCTGGACCCTTCGTGACCCTCCAAAGGACTGCAAACGACAAAAAGACTCGTAGTCCTTCGATAGCCGTTTCTATCCGATCGAGTCGAAATACATCGAAGGAATCGAGGGACATGCGGTTTTCTTAAATAAAGACGAAAGACTGCAAACATTTCATTTTGTAATCTTTAAATCATGTCTTATATCTTTAATTCTTTAAAACTCAAAGATACACTCTCATTTATTCTGATTCATTACGATTATAATTACGATTATAATTCATTAAGCAAACTCTTTTTTCGTAACTATCAATCATAATGCAACGAATTCCATTAGTATCTCTCGAGGAAACCTGTCACACGAAGAAACGTGATGGAAAGATTCCGATGATAAATTCCAAGGTCGAAGGATTTCTTTATATGGGTCTTCCTTATCGTCGCCTCCTATTCTCGGTTATCCACGATATGTCAGGATTCAAGATTTTTGTTCGTTCGCGCTTCATCGCTTTCGCGAAGATATCGACGGATTTTTCAACTCGTCATCGCTAGATTGCCTCCGGCGTCGTCTAACATAACGAACGAAGACCAAAAAAGATATCGAAAAAAAGAGCGACGAGTACATTTGGAAAATATACGTGATGAAGAAAATTGGATCGTCGCACACTGTATATTGCTATTGGACGTAGCCCTAAGTGAACTCGTTCTTGCGTTCCATTAAAGATAAGTTCGTGAAACTTTAATCAGTACGTGACACTTTCACGTTATCCCGTGATGTTAGAGCAAACATAGATTATCGTAACGCGGAAAATGAGAAGAGCGACTCCCCAAGGACTCATTGTACGCACTTTCGCTCATCGTCAATCATAGTTAACTCTGTCCATCGATCTTCAGTTCTCTTGATGATGTTTTTCACGGTCTGATTGTTTTAGATGGGCGAAGAAGATGACGATTTTCTCTCGATATTTTTAAAAAATACATTGAAGAAGTTAATAAAGTTAAGTTAAAGAATTAAATTGATATATAGGCGAGCGTCCAATTAATGTGAATTTACGGATGTATGCGTACCAGTGTTCTTTCAACTCGATTAGAAACATTGGAAGGGAACAATGCGGATATTTGCTAACTGAGATGCAAATTCGATCTAGAAACGTTTGCCGACAAGCATTTAGGGATTCTGTAGAAGCATCAGCACCGGGACCCTTAACTATTCAAGTCGTAACCCTTCCCAGTTAGGGTTAATTATGTCATTGTGATCGATCTGTTTGCACAATTCACGTGCGTTACGCTGCGCTGCGATTTAATGGTACTTTGAATATAATCGAGCGTATCATATTGCAAATATTGATATTATACCATTTCAATTCATTCTTTATACCGTAAAACGCCTGCATTCTTATACAAATAAAATATTTTGCTTTTACAATAAAATTAATGATCGCAACTACATGTGAAATTCTCTTTCTCTCTATCTCTCTTTCTCTACAAAGGATATATGAAATATTTAATAAAGTGAATTAACGCAGTTAGCAAGTTTCATAGGCATACGTTGCAAACTGCTAACAGGAATGTCGAGGTTCCGTGAAATAAACATTCCGTTCATAGTTGAAGTTCGGAGCACAATCGTTAATATCGCTTTCTATTACCATAGTTCGGATTACCATTATTATCAAGGCGAAAGCATTCGCCCATTATGCAAGAATATTGATTAGATTGCTGGATACTGCACGCCACTTAAAAGGTTTATAGATTATGATTATTACTATTAAGAAAGATGTAACAATGCATCCCTCGAGTATTACTGCAATTGCAATCTTATCGTCAAGATTTCTATTCCTTTCCTGACAATTTGGTCGCAATCTTCTGTATACGCATATCGAATAGGAAAGATTTAACGCTCGCAGCCGAGCGTCGTGCGCGTTGTACGAAAAAAAATGAAACGTAATGTTCGAGAATGACCAGGCTGAAAGTCGCAGGCAAATCGCAAGAGCGAAGGGCCGATCTGCTCCCCGCGGGGCAAATTTCCGATTTATTCAAGCTCGCTCCCGAATACTTGGGAGCCCATAAAGAGAATGAATGGGATTGTGGCGGTCGCCGCAATGCTCAGGGCTGCTTTAGGGGTTCATGAAATACGCGCTTGTCGCCCTCTCTCTCTCTCTCTTCATCTGTCATTTTCTCTCTCTCTGTCTCTCTCCTCATCTTTCACTTTCTCTCTCTCTCTCGATACTTCTCTGTTCCTCCCTATCCTCCTACTCACGCTGTCGCGCTCGGCTCCCCCTTTTCGCTTGTCCCCCATTGCGCTCTTTACCCCCTCCCGGCTCTTCGCGAATCGAAACTCCTCTCTGCAGGGTGGCCAGCGGTATTACCATGAATTTACATAGCCTCGCTTCGAACTCTGAACATATTGCGCCGCTTTGATTTATGCGAAACATTTGCTAAATATTCCGGCTTAATCTCGGCCACGCGAAATGCCGTTCGCGGGAGAGCGCGAACTTGTGCTCGCTTACGCGTAATGAGGGGTAAACGAGGTGTTTCGTCAGGACCACGGTAAGCAGAAGGAACGCAATAGGCACTTTATAAATGTCAGATCATGGAGGAGAGAGCTCGACGGGGAGAGCTTTTCAACCACCTTGCTCAATAACAAGCATGTTGGAAAATTCACGCGGCGTCCAAGATTTACGGGAAAACAAATCATTTCAGGAGACATCGGGGATCGCGGGGAAATCTATTTCGGCGAACTTTAAGGATTACGCTTCTCGTGATTTATGGCCGTATCGGCTAGGTGTGTACGAACCACGCATCACATTTTGATGCGAGATTCATGAATAACTCATAGACTTGATGGAATAAAAGTTATATCGAGTTAAAAAAAGTCTTTCTTTATCAAGCTAACATTCGCATTGTTGGTTAAAATTTACAAATTTAATATAGAAATTTATAGGATGACGATATACTAACGATGTACTGAAGAAGCTTGAGAATGAAACAGTGAAACACGATCCTTAGCTGCAGACATTGGCGGTTTTCTCGAATGTACCTTACTGAGCCTAGTTCGCAATTGGCTTCTCATAGTAACGATAGATTCACGACTGCAGTTCAGTCTGTGGGACTCGCCCTGAAGCCGGTAAAGTACGTATAATTATACCGCTCAGCTTCTTCAATTACACGACTTAACGATGCGACGACGATCGAATGGCCACCCATTTTATAAACACAATCGCCTTGAATTACTTGCCAGCAATCTTGTCGTTCCAGCTGACTATGTCCCCTGTAATTCTTACTGTCAACTCGACGATTGGTGGAGAATGTTGAACAGTTCTGTAACACAGGAAAATTTTAAAGACAAAGAATTACTCTCTACAACCGTATCGTACAATAAAAGTAACTCGCCAGTTTATCTCGCGTATTTCGCAATACTACGAATCGATTTTTCCACCCTCTATGCCGTTTTCTCTTTGTTAAGTCTCGGCTGCATCATTTCCCGATGCGTGGCTATTTCCGCTTTTCCGTGAACCGGTCGTGCCTCATCCCAACTCGGTTGTCCTTCGACCGTTCATATCTCTTCTTTTTTTTTGTTTCGATTCCCACTTCACATATTCATACGGTGCTCTCTTTTCTCACAATAAATGCCGACCATTTGCATGTAGGGAGTAAAATTCCCTTCGAAGGGGCGAGCGCCGCGCGTCCCCGTGGGCTTCACCTACCCACCTCCTACCCCTCTCGCGCGATAAGCCGTCGCTAGGGATCCGCGATTGTCTCGATTTATATGCATGTACAGACGTAGGTGGTAGGTCGTGTATCGGTGGGACGAGGATATCCACGCATCGATAAATCGATCCTCCGGCAGACGGTAAATATCGCTGATGAGCTGGTCCAGTCAGCGTCGACAGGGATTTGAGAACGTGGAGGAGATTCGGGATGCTTACTCTGCGATTTGTCGAGCGACAGAAATTCTTCGTTCTCTCGATTCCAGATATCTCCCCATGAATTTTTATCCGCTGGTCGCTCTTCACTTTTTTTTGAGCAACATTTTGCGTATTTTCCCGTCCTTAGACGGAAACGACGCGTGCTTCGGTAACATCGAGGGTAACTAGCGGGGATAACAACTGGCTTGCTTAGTCCCGAGTCTCGAGAATTCAAATGAAGATAATTTGTTTCTACCCGTTGAAACACCGAGTATTATGAGGATATAATAATTTAATATTGTCATGCTATAATGAAATGTAAATTCAACATCAATTATATAAAGGCTCTTTATATAACGATTAAACGAGAGATCAAAATCGACTCTTATATAACCCTGCGCTGTAGAAGACTTAAAGAGTGGATAAAGTTTTTCAGTTATCAAAGTTCATGTCATTTGATGAAAGTTATTTCTTACAACTTTGAAACTCTATTAAAGATAGGGACACGAAGAGCGACAAAAGTTAGAGAGAATTCTCTCATCTAATGGAACAGTTAATGGGAAATGATAATAAGTGAGCACGATATATATCGTTTCTTTCGTTTGTACTTGCAGGTATCATTGTGCGATGATTATAGTTTACCCGTCGACTTTGTGAACAAGAGACGTCCTGCAAGCGCCGCAGCTGCAACTTCCACAGTGCAATGGACGCTGCCAAGTCCGACTGTAGAGAATGTAAGTATCGATTAAATAATTTAATATTTTTACATTTAAATCTGTCACTAAAGCAAATACTAGTTTACTCATTTTTGTAAACATGAGATAATTAGAAAGATGCTTTGGCTACAGCAAAAAATTTATCAAATTTAATTTGTTTATTGCAATTCGATACTATTTTATCATCCTTTACACTATATGTGTATATATATATTATAATTATGTGGAAATAATGGCGTATATTGCGTGATTAAAGACATTGGGAGGTGATCATGTATAACTTTCATGCAACTTTAACGCTTTTATGTGTACGGCGTTATTATATTGTGGCAAAATGAAACTTTATTCACCGCAATTGTGCGTTTATCTGCATTCACAGTTCAATGAATTCTGCGTTAAGCAAACACATTGCCATTATATGTTCACGCGTTCCCTGTCTCTCGTCCGAAAAGTTTAACGATATTTTGCGCACCCACGACGTGCAGTAAATCAAAAAGATCAGAGAGTTAGTTCTGCTGAAAAAATATAAATCTTCAAATAATTTTTACATATCTATACGAAATATATAATAATATTATACATAACATATATATTTTAATTTTATAATATCAATAATATTATAAAATTAAAATATATATATTATATGTATTATATATAATTATGTCGATCAAATTTAGTTAATCAATATTAATGTTAAAAATTCGCAAAAAGTTACAAAAATGCTTATATTGAGTCTAAATAAATAAATTTTATCCTCGTAAAAAAAGTGTGTGTTACACGCAATAACCATTTCGTTCGTTTCATCTTCGGCACACATCATGTAGGAACGACGTCATTTCCTGTGACTGTGGCCCGAGTCATTTTGCCTGTTAACGATAGTATTGATATTTTCACAACGCCGGGGAATCAGTCGAAGGGAGAGAAATATAATTACAGTGGTGACAAAATACCCCCCGGCTACGGGCGCGGAGAATATCGCGGGGGCAGAAGAGGGTGAAAAGTGTCAGAGGGTGTGAGAGAGGTGGGAACAACGGGCACAAACGGAACGACGAGCTTCGGTGACAGAGTGCTGAAACCGGTGACTTCCGGCGTTGCTTATAATTGCTCCGGCACTCAGTTTCTGGTGCCTGGGATTGCCTAGGGCATTTCACCTAAACACTTTGCCAGTGGGTTTACAGCTCCGTCTTCCCGCATTTTGCGGTTACCTCGAAAGTACGCTCGAAATATCATGTCTCGCTTTTAAACCATCTTCTCACGCGGGAACTTGTGTTGCAATCGATAAAAATGGATGCATTTAACGATTGTGCATTGCAATTAGTTACTTTTGGTATTTAATATATTACTTTTAATTACTCGTATATTTATGCAATAATTATTTCATTATTTTTGCAGTAATTAACAAAGATTATTTTAAAGAATATCTAAGCAATTACATAAGCAATTGTATATAGCATATATATATATATATATATATATATATATATATATATATATTCTTAATATTTTTGATTACATTTTTTCTTTCTTCTAAATAAGTTTTACCGAAATTTTTAAAACTATTTTTCAATAATACTCGATATAGAGAAATCAGTTTTTTTTTATTTTTCCAAACCTCATTTTGAAAGTACTAAATAAGATTTTTATAAAGATATTTTTTGAAACAATTTTTATTATAGCAGCTATATTTTATTTCATGTATTTTTGTTTTTTTCCACTTTTTTACATTTGACATGTTGGTTCGTGAAAAATTTAATTTGCTACCCTCAACTCGGCGCCTGATTATTATACGAATAAACGGAAATGTGGCTGTGCCACGCGAGAAGTTCATAAAAGAAAGAGGAAGAAATGTTGTAGCGAGGGGACGACACCTGAGTGTGCCGAACAAAAGTTTTCTGCGCCTCATTGTCACCGACAACCTCCCCGCGAAAAGTCCGCGAACGTCGCGAAGGGCGAGGTGACAAAGACAGAGAGTGGATGCCACTTGACTCAGAGAGGGTGAATCGTTATGAGTCCCGCTTGTAAACCCTACTTAATACTTTAGCGCTTTATGTTATGCGTGAGATCAGGCACCGGTGTGTTGCTCACATTTATCACTATAACAAAGAGCTTTAGTGCAACTTTGGTAGACGTGCAAAACTTTAAACTCTGTCGTTCTTTTCAGCGATTCCGTAAGACTTTGTTTGTGATTTGCGACACTTTTGATCACATTTTAGTTATCAAAAGCTCGATTTATTTGGTTCGTAAATTTAGAGCAACGAGCATTGGCGGAATGCCAGATGCCAGGAGGAATTCCTTGCCATTTGTACCAAGTCGACTTACCGAAGCGGCGATTAACTTACGGCGAATGAAATTACATCGAAAAGTGGAAGTAATTAATTCCCGACCGATGCAGAGGGAAGCGTCTGACTGTGACTCTTAGAATTCCGGAAAAAAATTGATTCCGTACGAGAGAGAAAGAGAAAGCTACGGCTTTCATGCCGATATTTCTCTGAGAGTGAAAGTGATTGATATTCCTGTGCTACTTAAAAGTACTTTTACGTTCGCCTTATCTTACAGCGTTCATTTTTCTTGCAACCCTATTTCATTTAACGCCATTATCTGCATAATGTTAATGATATCCTTAAAGTATCGCCGATATTATGGAAAAATAATACTGCTGATTTTTTTTTAAATTAAGGGAGGTCGACATCGTAAATGTGACATTTTCTTGGAAAGTGCTATTCTGTGTAACGGTATTATTTATGTTATGAACTGTATATTCGCCATTAATATAGTTCGACGTTCTACAAGGCCGCAATGAACATTAGTATCTGTATCTTAATGGAATTTTTTGATACGTTATTTTAAAAATATGATGTTTTATTTCCTAATAATTAAATTCTGAAAAATGATATAAAAGATAAAATGTATCTATTCCTAATATCCCATTTTAAAATATAATATTAACAGCATACGTACGTTAAAATTGCAATAAAAGTCATAAAATATAATAAAATCAGTCAATTAGGCCGGATGAAAATTATACCTAATTATAATACGGTGACCAAACAATCGGATTAAAGCCCTCGATAAATCGAGCGATATTAACGAGCGAACATGAACGAGTGTGATTCGTATTGTTTACACATTCAATAACATTGTGTTCAACAGATGACGTTTTAAGTAATTAAACACACAAAAAGTTTAAACAATTTGGAACACCTTGTATATTTATTATTTTTCATCGTCTCTCTCACCAATGCGCGAAACAGCTTCACGGATTTATTTTACCCGCTTAACAAGGCATTGCTATAAATCCGCATATTTTCACTCGCCGAATTAAACGGCAATTCGTCGCCGGCATTGCCGATAATCCCGCGTAATCGTTTTCGCAACCATCGGCGCGAATTTGTTGGCAGACGTGCGAAAAGTCGAGTCAGCCCCGTTCGTCATCAGATTTGCGACAGCCGATCGAACGGCCTTCAACCGCGCCTGCGATTCGTCCCCGTAATTTCCGTATAAATGCATAAACGTGCCCACAAAATTTATTCGTTCCACGAAGGAGAAATCCCGCGATGGAAGAGGAGAGAAGAGCGGGCCGGTAGATAAGGTGGTTGAAAGCAATCGACTTCGTCTTCGAAACAGCCCCTGGAGGCACAGCGCCCAACTTTGGCAGGAGAATTCCAATTTTGGGCGTCTTTCAATTTAAGACTACTTACTTGTCTTCCCCACCGTCGCCTTCTTGTCCGTCTTGCATCACTGAGATGTCTGCTCGTTCCGCGTTGCCGAATTTCCTCCTTGCTTCCTCTCTTTTTTTCCGTTACGATCCCGATTATCGATACAACATTGAATGTGAGATCGAGAAAGAGGAAAGACGCTTTCATTGATTCCTCCTCTTTGTTCAGAGCGTCAAAGAGATGTGTTTCCTTCTCTGTCATCTCGTGCTCTTCATTATTTGTTATTTAGAATACAAAGAAAGATTTATTATCTTTATTATAATTATTATGGTTAATATCGATGAGGCATGAAAAAAATAGCAAAATTGCAATAAAATTGAATGCACTTCCGCAGAAAATATAAGGAAACCTTTCTTCGCTTGTCCGATAATAATCGATTGAATTTAAAGAGAGGAAAATTCACTTTTTCCTGTTTCTTCGAATTAAGATTGTTGAAACAAACGGGACGTGTAATCATGTATTCAGAAATATAAACAGGTTTAATTTCTGTACAAGGGATATTAATGTAGCCATCTGGCCGATTATTTGGAAACTGCGTTTAATCCACCGGGTACACACACATGACAGCGGAAATGAATTGGTCGCCACAGTTGTTTTCTCTCGAAATAACGATCATCATTTAAGGGACGACTGGAAGCATTTCTGCGTCAAAATATTGCTGTAATTGGCTGCGATTCAGGTTCAGAAAACGGTATTAAACTAACATTACTGCATTGAAACTAGGTGCCGATAACAGAAAACCCTTGCCCTTCCAGAAAACATTCCTCTTCGAGACGAAGTTGAGTGTTATGCTAAAACGTCGAGAAAATCGTGCCATCAAATTAACATTATTAAGATCAATAATGCATATACGTTTATTCAGTGTCACTATATATATCAATAACAAGAACGTCACATTTAATGAAAGCGCTAGATCGAACATGATTTCAAACACAAAAATATGTGCCGGATGTACCCTTTGACTGGTAAAGGAAGGAAATAATTTGTGCTCTGTTTGCAGGCGGAAGTTGAGGTTGTGGAACAATACAGCGACCCTAGAGACAGCAAGAGCAAAGCGTACATCGAACCGGGAGCGGAGTCGTCCCTGCCGACGATTTACAGCAGAGCAAATCGCAACTATTGTCGACCTTACACAGGTAACTTTATCCCTTGAGTCAACATCGGACATAATAATACAAGAATATAATTCTAGTTAAGTCGCAACAACTGTTATGCGTTCAGTGAGACATAAAAATAGCAACTTTTTGTTTTAAAAAACAAAAAATTAAGAAATATGTAAGAATACATATATTTTAAATTTTAGGATATTCATGAATCTTTGAAGAAAATTATAAATTAACATTTATAAAATTATATTTTCATTAATATGTAATTTATAGCAGTTATTTTGCCCAATAGCTAAACTAATTAATTAATGTTAATTATTTGTATACAAAAGTCATGTTTGATCCCACTAAATAAACTCTTATAGCGATGCATTTTGGGCATTTCGTTTCATATGTTTGCAATAAAAATATATTAATGCAAGTTATTTTGTAAATTTATTATTCTGGCTTTTATTTAAAAGGTCAAAGGCGTATGAATTTTTTCAGATTTTTTGAACATTTTTACCTTTTGAAAAACGTTCCAGACAAATTTATTATTCTAGCCTTTATTTAAAAGGATCAAAGAAAGCATATAAATTTTTTCAGATTTTTTGAACATTTTTACCCTTTGAAAAACGTTCCGACATAAATGACTCCCCCATTTTAAAGGTATTAAAAATAACAATACCGTTGGGGTAATATCAATAAATACTAATTGAAATATATTGACAATGTTTGATGCACGAATCATAATTTCGCAGTATTTAATATATCGGTGATATTATATAGATTGATTATTGATGATATGCGATAAGTTTCGGAATAATGCAGTTAAGCGGAAATTCTCTGCCAAGCCGCAAATTAATGTGGCGAGCCCCCGATGTTATCCGCCAATACTACGACGTACGAATTATCGAGGTAACAACTCAGTTAGCGCCAGTTAAGAGAGGGAGAAGAGCCCCTCGATAATTGAACGGTACGCACAGGTTGGTCGCGAGTGGCTAACGGATTAATCGACGGGATCGGGCGAAATAGGGGATCATCTCTTTTTCGCGGTAGATGATACTCATCGATTTGGGAAATTGCAAAACCGGCCGGGCGGACCCACACGCGGATTAGAATCTTTCGTCCTCCTGCGTCTGAGGAGCGAATGAAATTCAGAGATACCGACATCGGAGTTGCGGATTAAATTCCTCCTCGCGAAGGAATGTTGCGGCTCGTGATTAACCCTACGCTTGGTTTGTCTCGCGTATACGATTCGAGAGAATCTGAATCTGATTCGTGACCCACGTGGCACGTCACCATGTATTCTGGCACTCGAGTATGCAGATTGCCGTGTAATACTGATCCCGAGTAAACACCGGTGGAATTTGCACCCTTACCATATTCATGAGGTTTTAATTCAGGAGTTAGCATGTGGATGTGGCAAGAATCAAACATGTCGGAGAAGCGTAAAGGTTTACTTTTTCTTCTCGATAAGTTGGAGGAATCATATGATCCTCTTTCCCCTTTCTTATCCTTTTCTATATAATAATTTCAGCGTGATAATTTTATTACGCGCGTTACTTAAATATATTATGCGCGTTATTGCATTCCTTTATATTTATCAAACAAGGAGAATAATTCTCTTAACTTCCTTTGTCACGGAATATTCGTTCTATACATCGTATCTTTCAGTCGACTCGCGTCGAAATCTCCGCAGTCAGGCTTTCGGCAGGGACATTATGAGATTAAAAAGTAAATTGTCGTCCGCGCGCCGTTCGAGGAATGCCGTTCCTTTCGCGAGAATTGAATCAGCAGTCGCGTCGATGCCGGGGGTGAATATAAGAGAAGCGCGAGGGTCGCCGAATGGAATTTTCAGACTGGCCGCTTTATAAAAGGGTACCGATGACGCTGAAGCGTCAGGACGGCTCGCCGCCCTCCGTTAACTTCCGGCGGTAGCCGCGTCCTGCGTTGCTGTCTGTTACTACTGCGAGGCGCTCATTCGCTCGTTGACACGAACTTTTCGGTCTCGCGGTGTGTGTCGTCGACGTTCCCGCTTGCCATCGACACCACACACGCGGTGTCCCCTCCCTCCCTATAATATGTCGTGTGATATTTAATTAAACTTCCCATCCCTACTCTCGTCGCCGAACCTCCCGTTGTACCACCCGCCCATTCTCTCTCATTCCGCTTTCATAGTTCGTAAAGTTTCAAGGGGTATTTCAGTCCTCCCTCCCGCATTTCCCAGCGCCGCTCCACTTATTAACCGTGTTTTAATCAGACCTCTCGACAGATTTTTTCAGAGTACACGCTTTGCCGTGTATTAAATTAAAATACAGTCGATTACCGTTAGAAGAATCTTTCCGCCGAATAGAATTGCAAGTTTTTAAACAGCAATTTACATTAAATTGCTAGAAATATAAGTTTAAAAGTAAGTCGCAACATTCTGTTTTTTTTAAATCAATGTTTATTAAATTTTATGGAAATATAGTCATACCACACAATTTTAATCATGTTTAATATCGCACGAGTGTTACTGTTACTGAAAGAACTTTCGGGCTCCTCGTTTGTTCGTGCAACCCCTCTTCAAAGTTACCCTCATTTCAATTACTGGTACCAGGTGACTTGTAGCTCGTTCCGCGTCCCCGAGCAGTTAACGCCCGTGCGGGTTCATCGTATGCAAATGTCAAGCCGTCCGTCGGTTTGTCCTTCGTCCGAGCGGGAGAAGGCGGGTCCAGTGTTCATCAAACGTTGGTCAGAAACTGTCAGTGTTAGCGCAAATTTATACGCGTCCAGCGAAGTGCTGGGTTAAAGCCGAAGGCTTTCCAGTGTAATGCCCTCTGATTCAACTGTCCGATTGCGCACAATAAATGCATATTCATAATAGCTAAATACATTCGAGAATATCCGATTTCTGTAACGTTTATGATACTCAACTTCGCATGTGTAAGTGACCCGAAAGTTTGTTTGATCGCCATGAAGATGAATAGTCAACAAGACCCTTCTCTGTCGTAGTCTCCGATCTACTATCCTCGATTATTCCTTCTTGCTCTCTGTCTCTGTCTCTGTCTGCCCTCCCCCTCTCTCTCTCTCTCTCTTTCTTTCTCTGTCTTCTTCTCTTCCTACCCTTCATTTTCCCTTCCACCATGCTTCGAAATGCGCCGCACTCTATCCCTCACTTTCTCGCGTCGTAAACTAGATCATTTACAAACTGTCAACGACATGGTTCCGACTCATCCGACGCAAGTACGTGTGCTCGTATCTCAAGGCGAGATCTTAATCCCCCCGCGCAATTTCGTAAGCTGAAATCGTGTATTACTATGGATGAAATGGAAAGTTTTTTTTAACATATAGCTGCAACGACATGCCCCGTAATGTCAAAATTAGTTGAATTGAACAAAGCTTTTGATTTTACTACATACATTTTATCTTAATCATTCACGAAAACTTTATAAGTATGTTATTAAATTTCGTAAATATATTTCGTAAATATATTATCGAGTTTCGTAAATATGTTATCGATAAATATGTTTTCGGATTGCTCGATTTATTACGTTCTATTCTCTTATACACATAAATGAATTAGTGTAGTCATTTCGTTTTATATATCATTTCGTTTCGTTTATTGTATAACTGAATTCCTATAAATTCCTACTGTTTTTGCTTTCTCTCTAGCAATTAGCTTTTTGGAATTTTCATGCTGAAAAAACGCGAATAAAATGATTAACGAGATTTGAATAATACTTTTTCTTTGTTTTCATATAAAAAAAAATTCTATAAAACTATTATAATTAATAATTATCTATAAAACTTCTCTTTATGTATCACAAAAAATAAGTGGATTAAGCATTATAATATTGTAATTTGTAATATTCTCAATTTAATATAAAATTTTTAAATAATTTTTAAATTTGTAGCTTTAACGTTCAATACTTGCTCCAGACTCTCGTAAAGGGCAAAGATCGCTACTAAAGCTACGAAGCAAACCCTTCGTCGAGGAGGGAGCCCTTGAATTCATTTCATGGGCAATTGCAATTAGCATTTATGTCGGGATTTGCATATCGTTGCGAGACAATTTCGCGCGCGCTTAGGCTAATCTTTGTGTCAGATGCTCTCCCGTAGCGCAAGAAGCGTTCATAGTTACTGAAGATCGCTTATCTCACCGGTATAAACTACCTAAATTTCTGGTGAAATTCGTGACTTCTGAGATAATGCTTAGCGTATTACGTAATGAGAAAGATATAATATACACATAAGCAGAATTTAGAGATTACAATATTTAAAATCGATATATAACTAAAATGTTACGAAAGATTATTACTTTTTGTAATTTTTAACTTTAAAATGTTTGTAGCAATTAAATAAAATGTTTGTAAATATAAAATAAACTTATAAATGTGAAATGAAAATACAAATCCTGATTGAAATTGCATTACATACGATGTTAAAATAAAAACTCGGATTTCTCGTTAACTCGGTGATTCGATGCGCGGTGAGCAACGGAACGTAAGATTGAATTCGAAAGCGAAAGTAAACTCGCGACACACGATTAATTCGAAGAGTCCATAAAGGGTGCAGAGATAGACGCAGTCGGACGAACACTTGAAATCAGCGGCCAGGTTTTGGACACGTTCGAAAATCCTCTCGGTTTACCTATGTCGGGTTGCGTCCCTTTCCGCCGCAACGATCATGCCCACGTGTGACCACCAACGTAGATTTCAATTGCGCAATGTCTACCGATAGGGAAGTAGCGAATAATCCACGTCGTTCTCCTCCCTCTGCTGTGAGCGACAGCTTTGAGCTGCATCATTGTACACCCTCTCTTTTTGCTGTCGCAAAACCCTTTCCAATGATTTCAAGCATTGATTTTATTGCCAATAAAATCAATCAAAGTCAACAGCGTTGCATTTGCATAGTCGCCTTTAACAAGAAGCGAAATCACTATCGAGGATCAGTCGAAGCGCGGGATTTAGGATTGCGCGTTTTTTGCGTATTCGTCGAGTAAGTGCGATTTCTATCACGCTGTTCTAGGACTATTGGATGATATTTCAAGATTGGATTTTCGATCAATTCAAAATTCTCTATGATATAGTAAACGGATTCATTGACTGTCCGGATTTATTACATCTCTATAAGACTTCATATTCCAGCAAGGTCTCTGAGAAATTGCATGCTTCTTCATGAGAAAATGCATCATATTTCCTATAGAAAGTTTAAATCGTTGAATAGAATAATTTCACAAGAATAATAATAAATAGAATAATTTCGAGAGAATAATGATGAGTAGAATAAATAGAATAATTCCGGGAGAATAATAGTATAAATAAAATAATTATTTGTTAACGAAAAATATTTGTTTAATCATATTGATTTCCTTCATATAAGATTGGTTCCAAACGAATGTTGCATTACTATCTTTCAACCAATATGATACATGTTCTTAATTACATTGATTTAACCTTGTTGCCTAAACTAAATATCTTGCATATTAATTCAAATATTTAATCTATAAACATTTTTTGTTTTAAATTTTCTTTTATTTGTTTTTGAATTTTATTTATATTTTTATTTTCTGTTATTAATTCACTTTCTTTATATTTCTATCTTATATATATATATATATATATATATATATATATATATATATATCTGTTGATGCATCTCTTTATATTTTTTTAATGTACTGAAGAGATTCTCTTTCCCCTTTATTTTTCATTAAATAAATAAATAATAAAATAAATTTTAATTTGAACCGGACGAGATCGCGGAATTATTATCGCCCAATACACGAATCATCGAAAAATAAATGATATCCAAGCACGAGAATGTCTTTTCCTCATATTTAGCGCTGTCAGCTTTATCGATGAACAACCTCAGCCTTTTATACGAAACAGTAATCAAAGGAAATCGCATCAGAACGGTATTCTAAAAGATCTACGTACCCTCGTAATCAGCTGCTGTTTCAATCATCTTGACTATGCGTACATGTTCGACAACGTGCGTTTGTGTAGCAGATACTTTCTAAAGAACAGACGGATTCCTTTCAAAGTGGCCCGCCTGCCTCTTCCTTCGATTCATTTCCCTCTCTTTGTAGTGACAGCTAGTAATCGTTGCCATGACCCTGATAACTTTGGCTTGTTAGAAGCTTCTTTTTACTCCGAAAAGACGACGAAGCGTAATAAAAGGGACTCGAGGAAGATGTACTTCTACAAAGAGATGCCGGCAGAATTACTATATCACGCTACAAATGATCTTTATTTTAACTCATATATTACATTAAAAAAAGCGAAATTACAAGTTCAAAACTTGTTCAATTCAAGTTATTTATACAAACAAGAAATTATTGCGACATTTATATGTTTGTGATACTTCCTTTTTTATTTGAAAAATTTCAAATGCGTTATGTCCATTTTCCTGCAACCAAGCCCTCAATAGGGCTGACACATTTTGCACGAAAATACTTTGGCCAATCTCGCGATCGTAACTGTGAATCTTGGCGCGACCGAGCCAATAACCAAGATTGCCTTTCGTTTCATCGTTGCTCGGCTCGGCCCGTAATCTTCAACTGCTTCGTAAGACGCCCTGAAGACGACCAGCGGATATCGTCCAGCAAGGTTAGGCAATTGCACGACCATTTTTATACTCTTCCCTTATCCCTTTTTTTTCTCCTAGAAGACGATACAATCCCGTGATTCATATATCCCGCGGACCCATTATCGTCACCTCGGTCATGTTACGAGGACAATATCTAATAAAAAGCGAAGTGGCTCCGGGCTTACGTCGAGGTCCACTTTCTTTATATAAAGCTATCCCTAAAATTTCGTTCGTCCTCGAAATTTTGTCGGCCGTCAATTGTAGAAGAAATGAAAAATTGCATAAATAGCGTCGCGACTTTCGCAATCTGGATAAAATAACGTGTTTCGGATTATATAACCGAGCATCTGATCCCGGATACCGCTGGAATAGTTTTGGAAATTTGTGTCGTCAAAACATAATTATAATATAAAAATATATATTTATAATTATACATTTAATATATTATATATATTATTATATATATTATATATATTATATATATTATATATATTTATTTATGTATACATATAATTATATATTTTCTCGGATTATGTTATATAAAAAGAATTAAATAGCGCACGCATAGTACTTGCAACGTTCGACTACTTGCTAAGATTAATAATATATCATTATTTATGAAATCTTTTAGATATTAATTTAATATTATTTTGAAAAATTTACTGTTTAATAATGTAAAATTTTTTACACATCATAAAGCTTTGACTTGATTGATGAATGATAATTATCGAATCAAACCAAGCTTGCGTATTATCCGTTCAATTATTTCCAAATAATTTGATTGATGGCCATGCGAGCCATGTGTTATAGGTTCATAAATGGTTCCCGATAATAGGCTGTTAGGAATAAAGTTCCACGATCTTAGCAAAGTTTCTAATCGAAAGTTGATTGCAATATCATAACATCGTTATCCGTTAATCTTAATCGATACAGATAATTTTGACATTGCGCGCATATTTCTTCTGTGTGCTCGTCTACAATTTATACACGATTCCAGTATTAGTTCTGAGATTGTTTCGGACGTTTCATCTCCGTTATCTGCAGATTCATGTAAACAAGATACATGTGACAGCGTTTCGTGTTATCTGTAGTGATTGCTAGGCGAGGATTTCGCTCACCGGCAGTAATAGATTCATTAGGGTAGACATCACTGTACCACCCCAGCATGCCGTACCGTCGCCCCTAACTCCGTATGCACATACCCTCTTTCATTTTCTGTCATTCGATCACTCATTCGCATGTAGTATTCGTGACTGACTCGTCTACTCGTTTAATCGTATTGTTATGTAATTAGGTAATTAATCTCAGCATGTTTTATTATGTTTACTTATTTTACATAAAATTTTACATATAATTATTTTCCTTTATCTGAAATATGTAATAAAATAAAATAATATTTGCTAAGAAATATATGAATTTTAAGAGAATATTCTTTATATAATGTTATAATTCATACACATATCTTATTCATCAGTTGAAGATAAAATTATTGAATTCAGCTATCATCTATTTTAAATCTTTCTTATTCATAAATTTAAAATATTCATTCACGTCACATGCGAATAGACGTGCGTATTTTTCAAATGTAACCCATTTTCAATTTAATCGAACTGATCGATTATCAATTTTCTAAACCTTGTTCTCTCTTTCGCGCAGTCGACAGATATCTGGCAAATCTGATTATTGATCGGCAATCAATATCGTTGCGATTTGGCGACGTGCCAACGCATAGCATTCCTTTATATTTGTGTTACGTGCGTGTATTCGAGCAACCATAGTATTGATTGCAATGTTTCTCGCTTGCAAGCGAATAATCGAATTCGACGAGTGAGCAATGCTTATCTCACTACAGATTAATCTTGAACAAATGTAATTTTTTTCGTGTTTTCGCGCACACAAAAAATACAAAAAATCTTGTCTGACATTTTAAGATAGAAATATGGAGACACTTTTATATTTGACTTATATTTTTCATTTTTAAATTACTTCAAATATTGACACCGAGCAAGTAAAGATCGTTTCTTTGCGTTTTGCAATCTTTTAGTATACTGGAGTTTTAATTTTACATCTTTTCCGAATTGTATGAATGAAACAGATGCAAATGCATATTCATGATTTTGTTCACTCCCACGCGAAGTCTTCTTCTTTTTATTTTTTGTTTCCAAAGAATCGTATTCCCATCGACATACTTTTCCCCTCGACATTCTTTTTCATAATTTTATCGTGATATTACATGAAATGCACGTGGATGATGCAATATTGCGTTTTCTCGTAGTATTTCTTTTTCAAATTCCACTAGGAATCTATCTTTATTACTAAGTTTATAGGTCGTGCCCTTTAATTTCCTGCGTGCATTGTTACATCTTCTTAAATGTTTAAAAGTTAAATAGTAAAAAGTTTCATTCGAACAATGCTGGAAAAGTAGCTGCAGTTGAAAAGAAAGAAAGCAATAGATCTTCGCTCCCGTTTTATATTCCTGCGGCGAGGGTGGGTCATCAGTTGCCTCCTGCGATTCTGCTCCTTTGTGAAAGTTTGAATACGTAGACAACGTCTGGTTTCGCAAGGACCGTTTCTTCCGCAGCCTCGGTATTCGGAGTTTCTTCGTCGTTTGTCATTCGCTGACAAGATGTGCCGCGAATTCAGAGAAGAAGGTGAAAAGAGAAATCACAATTCGTCCCCCTTTCACGTCGGCCGAGCCATGTGATAATTTCTCGGATTCATTGTCCAGGAATTAATTCCCCATTTCGCGCTTCGCGACTCCCTCGGCGCAGCTCCTTTGTATTTGACCGTAGAGAATTAAGCCCTTGCGCGATAGAGAAATGCGCCGGAAATTGAGGATATCCTGGCGCGTGATCGATTCTACACTGATTTTATCTACCAGTTTTATCGTATAGGATTGCGCGCATTCTATCGAAATTGTGGATCCTTTTAGAGTTATTCATGTTTTTAAATTCAATGGTTTAAGGATGTTTTGTACAATCCCAGCAAAAAGTCTGAAAATCAATATTGACAAATATCCACTTTTGGTGTATTTTGAGTATGAGAAATTGTGTAGAATATTACAATTTGATCTTAGCTACAATGCAGAGATGTATTTTTTAATATCTATTATGTTTTTACTGAAATATTCCAAATTTTGTTAATCAAAATGATTAACTTTTGGCAGAGAATTTCGTCTTGTGATAGATACATGGCTAACTTCATTGAATTATATTTAATATCTTTTAATCAGTTAGTACTTGTATAATATTATTTGACCAAATATTTCTTCTGTATCTAAACTTTTGCAAATTTTAAACAAATTCTGAATATTATTTCCATGTGTTTTTGTCATTTGAATCGACGTGGTTATACGTTTCCCATAAGAACACATGTTAATTCGGTGCAAATTAAAATCCTTATAACTTGTGAACACTTTAGTGAATCGATTTAAAAATTGTACTGAAGATTCTAAACATATGTAAGGACATTCTGTACAATTTTCATTAAATTCTCAATATTTTGAAAATAGGTACAAAACATCCTTAAGTTGTATAATTTTATATAACTTGACAATTGTTAAATTATTTGCGCGTACATAATTTTACATTAAAATATGTTGACGAAGAAGAAACAAACTCCAATTTATTAAGATATAATTAATACATGTCGTATATTCATGTCTGGCAAAATACCTACTGTACTATAGCAATGTAATATCTTTGATGTAGAAAATAATGTCAATGGGCGAAATTGATAGCCGAGCCTTTGTTAAATAACTCTGAATATATTAATAAAGTTTAATGCGTTAGATGACAAGATAAATGCTCAAAGCGTAATATATGTAATACATCATTAAATAATTACGTTGTGTACGTGTGTTCGATGTAATTACTCATATATTTCATATGGAGATCGATCGAAAACAAATTACCCCGCGACAAAAGACTGTCCATTGCATTCCGGGTGATCGATATCCGCATCCTAATATTACGGGCCTTTGTGTCTGGCTGAACAACGTTAGCTGGATGACGCGACGAACCAGACCGATTTTCGGTAATCATTTTTTTCTCCCATTCGGCAAGTTTGTTCAATATATTCGCGACGGTCCCTGTCAAAAGCAGCAACCAACATGGTTTACGGCGTGCCACGTTCTCGTTCCTCTTTCGAAGGGAGGGAACAAGGAAGGATTTCGGTAGGACCCTCTCCGGTCGAGCATAATGCGCCCATTATCTTCAGTCCTTTCGTCTATTCTGCGTGTGTACACTGCTTATATAATGTACCGGGTGTCGGTGTAATTTCGCGCTTCCTCCACTTGTTCGATCTCTCCTTCTCCCCATCTTCTTTGCTCTCGTGAATGGCCATGACACGATCGTAAAGCCTAAAGAGGCATTAGACGATGCTTGAACGAGTCGACGAATACGAAGAGGATGAAAGGGGTGGTTGGTCGCGAGGGTGAAGAAGGATAGAACATGTCAAGCAAGAAGACCAGGAACCATTACGGTAATATCCCACGGACGGAGGAAGTGATTTTTAAGGAGACGAGGCTGCCATTTCAAGGCAATTTTGCTTTCCTCGTAAGCTTTTTCGTTCTTATTCTTCGACGACCCAGGTTCCTTCCCCTACAACAAAACGATTATGAAAATTTTGCACCGTTCGGGCTTCTCGTCTCTGCGAAAGTGAGCTTTGTATGGTCAGAACATCTTTTTATGCGTAAATCTTCTAGATTCTGTGCTTACGGCCGATAAATTCCTGTCACGTAATAAGATTTGATAGTTTAAAGCTAAAATATTTTGACATATAACATAAAAATTATTAGCATATCCTTCTTAATAAGAAATCTCAATAATTATGTCAATGTTAGTATTCCACGATTTCTTGATCAATTTTTTTAGATCCGTCAGCATCCGGTTCATCTTGCGAGGACGACGAAGAGAGGCAGCTTAGTGTCAGAAAACGAAAGAATAGCGTCTACGCTTCCTCTTCGACTCGTGCCCAGTCGGCGGATAGGGATACTTTAACGTCGACCGACGGCCTGCTTGTTGATTGCGTCGCCCTAGTACACCTCACTGATCAATCCCCGACCGAATCCAGCCAACCGGTTCGTCATCCGTCGCCGTATTACTACGGTGATCTCTTCAAGGTACCGGAGCAACTGTCCAAGTCACAGCCGAACAAGTACCGGAAAAGTGTCAGTCTCGATGTACCGGGCGAACGTTCGCGTACACCCGGTATACCGAAGAGGAACTCGGTAGCGGGTGATGGCGGTTCTTATTCGTCGCAACCACGGCATTATCAGCAACAACAGCAGCCGCCGCCACCGCCGCCGCCTCCGCCGCACTATCGGAGCCAGGATCTGGTGAGCCCCACGTCGGGGAGCGAGCATGCTGTCCCAGCCAGAGGCGAGATCCTCTCGTCGTGTATCATTACCGAGTGGGATCACACCCTCATGCCACCTCATAGACTGCTGAGCCATGATTTGCCCGCCACCGTTTGCACGTGCGTCGCATCGCCCGAGGAGGAGGAGGATGAGCTAGAACGACGGCAGCCGCAAGTGACGCGGCATCAGGTGCGCAAACTACGACGTACACGGAGGATAGATCCGCAACCGATACTCGTCGAGGACGAGGACGACGTGGAGGGTGAGGACGAGGGGGAGGAGGAGGAGGAAGAGGACGTGGAGCTCGAGGACGAGGACGAGGAAGGAATGGCCAGGCAACGCCATCTCTACGAAACGGCCTTCGATTGCAAGGTCAATCGATCCGACGATGATCTCGACGATCTTGATCGCATAACCAATCATGCGGTACTACACTCTCAGGTACATGCGCCTTAAAACTCGAGCTATCATTAAAATATCTCAAATTATATTTTAAGTATAAATGCCTTTGTAGTAGTTGTACTTAAAAATCCTTCTGTCGTTCCTTCATTTTTCTTTCTTTAAGCATTATACTACACCAAACTCACTTTATTTAACATATATAAGTGCGTCGTATTCATATATATTTGTGCAAAATTAAATTTGAATAACGTAGGTACGGAGCGGCAGTGCTGCGCTGACTAGCAGAACAAGTTCGTCGACAGACACGTCGAAACAGCAACATGTGCAACCACTTCCTTACACCGGTCAGTCGCAATCAAGCAAGGACCATCGACGTAAAGTTGTACTTCTCCGCCCAAAACCGATTCCGAGCCGCTTACAGCAGCAACAACAGCAGCAGCAGCAATCAGACAATATATCCACTCTGTCCCAGGATATCGAGTCCCTCCAAATTAATTCGAGCGATGAAAAAACGGGATCGCCGAGATTACCTGCGCGCGATTATACACCATCGCCGCCATCAACCGCGCCTTTACCTGCGAAATTTCACGGAAATCGAGATCACCTGCTGCTGAACATTCGTAGCGCGCCGAATCTCCCATCGCAGCCTGATCATCCACGCTTGAAGGACATGAGGCTGCCGGTGAAGTCGTTGCGCGCCAAGGACTCGCCACAGAGCAGCGAGGGCAGCATTCTCGAGATCAAGAGTCGGCCGAAGACCTTCGTTCAGGAGAACATCGACTCTTCGCAGGGTCGTAGATTCGACAAGGAGCTTATTCTGGAGTTTAAAGATAGGCCTCGGGAAGAGCGACAACGACCGCGTAGTCTGATTCGCGAGAGCAGACCGATAATGGAATTCAAGGGTAGGCCTCACGAGGCGGAGAGCGATCTCGCGCGACCAGCACGACGAGAGGCCGGTATCTTGGAATTCAAGCTGCGCACATCACGTCGCCGGGTCGGCTACTCTAGTACCGAGAGTATGGCGACCAGCAGTAGCGGCGGCAGCATGGAGTCCATCAGGAGTAGTACCAGCGAAGGCAACCGGTCGACCAGTAGTTCCGATAGTCGGCACAGCACCAGATCTTTAAGTTCCCACAGCTCGGATAGCGGAGGCAGTAACTGTTACCATCATCAACATCAACCGTCGTTGTCGGGTTTTCTGACCCATCACGCCACCAAGTTACATATTCTCTCGCCGATCTCCGACAAGTCGTCGCAAGAACCGGCCTCGGAGACTTCCGATAACAATCGCAACAATAATTCGCAGAAGGCCTCACCTGAGGAGAACATCATCACGGAGAACAACGTCACCGCGGGTAACAACACAAACGCGGCTAATACGAACGCGGTCACCTCGCCCATGGACACATCCTTCAAGAAGCGGCGAACACCGCAGAATAAAAATCTTATTAATCTGGCACTACAGTCGTCGTCGTCGGGCGACGCGGAGATCCAAGGATCAGATAGCGGTATTTCTATTGAATCCCGCGCGGGTATCAAATGCAAGCCTTTCGGCTTTCACTTGTTGAAGCCGCAGCTAGACAATATCAATCTTGTCGATAACGAGCCGGAACTATCGGATTTGCCCTTCGACATGCCAAAGCTTCGTAGGAGACGACTGCTAATGCAACAGGACGCTACTACATCCGGAAGCGCAACCAGTGTGGACTTGAGGGATCTGCCTTTCGACATGCCGAAACTCAGAAAGCGCCTCAGATGTACTCAGAGCATCGAATCCAGCGCATCTCAAGCGTCGTCAAGCCTTTCAGTGCGCGACGTAGAACCACCTCCTTTATTTGGTGAGTTTTCATTGGTGTATATCGCATTTTACATCGTATTCCTATTAATGAAAATTTTAGCAAATTTTTATAAATATGAGTATAAATGACGATTACAGTTTTCGGTATTTTGAGTTACACATATATAAATACGCCAGGTAAGCATTTTTTCTCGAACAAATCGATTTGTACATCAAAATTTTTTTCAATAATAATTACCGTAAATGGAAGCTAGTCTCCGGAAGGGGAATCCAGGTTTATCTTTCTTCTAATCGAGCGTCTAGTCATTAAAGCGATAAAAACCGTACTTTCGGCACATCGGAGATAAACTGAGTACTCATCAGGGACTACCGTAATTTAATGCTGATCGTTATGTACCTTCTAGACAACAGCTAACATCGTTAAGCTTCACTTAGCTGCTCCCAGCGATTATATTTACTACAAATACATGCCTTTTTGACAGTCATATGTTAATATCATTATTTATTTTTTGAAGAAAGATATATAAAAAAAAATTACTATAAAATGCATTATATTATTGCATATCACATAATAATATACTGTTTACATACTGCACAATATTAATAATATAAAATATAATTTAACTAAATACGTGCTAAGTGGCATGCTAAATCATGACAAAACTGTTGTAAGAAAATATATAGTTAGATGCCATTTATTCAATGACTAAGCTACAATAGCTACATTAGCGAACGAACAGAAATTGCTTATGCATAGCAAGTGTAATCTATCAAGTGGTATCGAAATAGCGAACAACGATGTAATTTAAATCGCATTAATAGTATGAGTTATACGACATCAATAATTTATCGCTAGCGAGTGAATTTGGCCCGATGCGAGTCATGCAATGCACCGCGAAACGTTTGGAATTAGTCGGGTGATTAAGCCACCGCTGCTGCCACATCAGACACCCCCTCCAGTTATCCCCCGAAGCTCTATCGTCCGTCCTGATGGGACTTTGAACGCGCGTCGTTTACCCTCCGAGTTTCCAAATTGCGAGAGCTCTAATGCAAGAGCTTCGAGAACAAGCACTCGCGCCTACGGCCGAGAGTTGTGGGGCCGACCTGCAGGGGTAAATGAAGGGGAGGGTAAATGCTACAGTACACGAAGGTTAGGCTTGGGTTCACGTGCGCTGATGTATGGACCCGCTGGGTTGAGATAGAAGAGAGAAGCTATGGTAACATGGGCGACAGAGAGAGAGAGAGAGAGAGAGGCAGAGAGAGAAAGATGAGGAAGAAAGAGGGAGAGAGGGAGAGGAAAACAAGCAACTATTTTTATCGTCGGTCTCTCGAATGTCAATAACGGCACGAAATGCCCGGTAAATCCGTTTTGCTAAAAGTTATGGGTCCTTAGAAACTGTTCCTTTTTTCTGTCCGGGGAAAATGTACGGCGAGTGATTCCCTGCATCGTGAGATACGCCGACGCGGATTTATTTAATCAATTATGGCCCCCGGGCTCTAAAGCACGACTCGCTTTAGCGTCGCTGCCCGAATGATTTAATGCGCGACGATTATCACTTTGCAAGCTTCGTCGCGATCACGGGACAAATTATTATTAATTTTTTTTGCACCATTTTATGAAAAAATACTTGAGATGTTTAAAAATTTTTAAAACATTTTAAATCAAATAAAACGCAGATTACACAGTATAAGATAACTTGATTTCTCGTAGAATCAAAACTCCTCATTATTTATTTAACACGAGTACGTATATTTATCCGGCGAAACACGTTCGTTGAAACGCAATGTGAAACGAATCGAGAATGAAGCGTACGATGCATTTGATCCTCCTGATAAAAGCCCAGTCACGTCACTCAGTTACAACCATTCTTGGAGCAACTATCACGTACGTCGAAAATATGAATAAATAGCCGTCGCCTACACGAAGTTTAATCAACGCGCGGGCGAACATGTGAATGACACGGACACATACATGTACGAATGTCGAGCTGGTCGTTTCCGTTTGCCAGATAACGAAAATGCAGTTGTCGCATTGCGTACTCATATATCTATGTATGTATATGTACGAACTATTTCAATGGCGATTGACCGAATATTTCACGCGATGATGCATTTTTCGTCGCTGAATGTATAAAAGAGAAAATAAAAACTCTCGTGTGCGCGAGATTCCCGGACAGTTCTACGTGAATTTTAATAACAACGATTAAAAAAAAGAATAAAATTAACTCGCAAAAATGTAATCATAAAATGTTGCATTCGTGCGCCGAGAAACTTTTTTCACCTTTAATGAATACAGAATCATGCATGAGTAAATTTGCGGAATTAAAGTGTTATTTAATTGTAAATCATTGTAAAAATTCTGTAATATGTACTGTAATATGTAATTCGTAAATGATGCAGGACGTATTCTCCTCTACAATAATATATTCACAATAATATATCTCGCATTTCTATTCGGCAATCAGCTACGAGTGTAAGAGATCGAGATCTGTAATACTTTTTCCGGTTGATGGATGTCGACCGGTTTCGATTCGTAAATTACCTTTTGAAGAGGGAGCCGAGAAAAAGGGCGACGTAAAGCAATGAGATGTAGAGCGCGTTAGCACGTGATCAGAACCAGATTTCCTCAAAGATATACTTCTTTTACGTCCAGTTGTTGACAATTACTTTTTTGGGGATCGGGGGTTCGTCAGTGCGAAGTGATCGATCTGTTTCTTCGCTTTCTATTATCGCGCGTAGATCGTCTTATTGGTTCGTTGATACGAACAGGTTATCAATCATGATAAGTCATCTTGATCGATGAGATGATACAATTTTTAAACTTTCTACAAATACGCACTTTTTTGTCTATTAACGTTATTAGTATTACCGTTGCAATATGCATGACCATTTAATTAACAAGCTCATTCATTTTTTAGTAATTAAACAAATTGTATCTTATATTTTTCTCTCTTTTAATAATTATCTCATAAAATAAAATTGTTTATTTATTTTAATCTATAAAATTATTAAATATTCTACTTTGTACAAGTCTCATAAATTTTTTTTTCAAGTCTGAGTGTGGAATGTCTTCATCTACTTTCTTGAAAATGATAAATGACGTACCGACTAGAAACGAATCTAACAATAAGTTGATTTTTCCTTTGCTGCATCTTTTTTATGTTTCGCTAACATCGACGGGTAGCCAACCACCGGAAGGAAAACAGTTCGCGCATTGTGCTCTTAGATAAAAGCCATTGGCTTGTGCCGGTTCACAATGTACTAGAGATGAGAATGGAGGATGAAACACATAAAGCCAACGGCTTTATTCCACTTCTCACACGATGGATTTATGTGCATGTACACTGTTCGTCGATGTATACGAGTACGTGTCACTAGGAAGATAGCAGATGAGCGTATTGAAAGTATCGGAAATATTACGCCCTACTTGCGATAAGTTTGAACTGTCCCCTTTTCGATCTCTTTTAAACGTCATCGTCGAAACGACTCTTTCGTAAAATGGTATTATCAAATCTGCCGAAACACAAATCGAATATAAAGAAGGTAGACGTTGCCTTGTGGAAAATCGAGTAAAAATGCGATAGCTGCATCGTGATTTTCGCTCACGTATCTCAACGATGAATATTTCAACGTTAGTACGAGTCACGTACGGATATTACGTCAGACATTTGTGATCCTCGATGAAAAAATTTACACTCACAATCTCGACGAGTACATTTGTCTCGTCCGTAGGCCATTTTTAGTCGCTGGCAACGTGAACTTTCTAGCTGATGGCGATCGTTAACGAGCAGAAAAAGGAGGAGAGAGACAAAAAGTGCATCGACGCGACGTGTATCTGGCTCAGTTCACTTCGGCAAACTATACGAAGAAAGATTTGGCTAACCAGAGAAGAAGAGTACACACACACATACAGATTTAATAATTCTTTCCGGTTGTTTACGACTGAAGTTGTTGAATGTAACTTACGTCAGAATTTCTGTTTTTCGTTACATTCTCTGCGATCCACTTTAAAAGATTTGATTACTATATCATACAAATACATATGTATTTGTTAGAGACTGATTATTTTTGTCGCTCAAAGATAAATGCTGAAAAAGAAAAAAAATAAAGAAGAAAAAGGTGTAATATTTCGAAGAAAACACATCTGATTTAATTATATAAAATTGAATTATAAAACATATTTTTGAAATCGTATTCTTAGAAGAATTTTCTCATAATGAAGAATATATTTTCAATATACATTTTCTTCATTTTATTTTTCTATAGTTATTGTAAAATACATTTGATATCAGAATAAACTTCATTTATATGTAAATAATGCATGTGAGTTGTAAAGCAGATATTTATGATTCCGCCATTGCATTTTTCCATTCGATAATTTGCCATCGCCCCAAATTTCGTCGTAAACTGTCCTGTTTACTTTGTCCTCAGCATGGAAGAATCCGCAATTTCGTTATATGTACCTCTTCATAGACACAAATCACGTACGGTTTAGTCAACATCGTATACGCGGTCACTTGGTAGTTAGCCAAATTATTACGCGAGTGGTTGCGTTTAAAGATGTTGCTTTAAAGCTGTTATATTATCAAGTTCCAGAAAAATAGATTCGAATTAGTCTTGTGGACATAACGACGTAATTAGAATTTTTATAGTTCGTTAAACAAGAATGGAGGGACACTGTATGCTTGAATTATACGTATTATTATTTCATTTACGTAATTATGCAAAATTAAATAATTGCAAATTATTTCAATTGCAGCATACTGTGCTTGCTAACGAAGCAAGATTAAAACGTTGTAGAAATTCAACAAACTCTAATTTTCCTGCTTTTTACGAAAATAAGTTTTTAAGAGCCATCTCTGTTCTCGACGAGTTTTTACAGCTCGTGAATCTTAAAAAAGCTTGCAAGTTGCATATATATCCCTGTGTATTCTGTTTTTAAATTCTCAGTCCGCGAAAGTATTTTGTCATGAATATAGGCGACAACGCTTGTAAGGTACATTAAACTTCATACGAAGACGGAGTCCCGACGACGAAGTAAACGCAGTTTTATCCTGAATTCTTAAAAAATCTAGCCACGTACTGTTTGCTTCATATCACCATAGCAGCACGACTGTCTGTGCTCTCTCTTATCCATTTGGTACCGATCCAAAATGCCATTACGATGAAAACTGATATTTGTCTGACCATATCTAGGATTTTCTACTAGCACATTACAACGATACTTAATAATTAAGCTCGACGAAACAGTGATTAAATTAAATCATTTACGATAATATTAAATCATTTATTCTTGCGAGTTTAATTTATATATATATAATTAAAAATTTAATTATTTTAATTGTGTAATAAATTAAATATCATTGAAATAATAATATAAAATAATTAGTATTAAATACTTGGTGAACGATTTTAGTATCATAAACATATGAAATCATCCATTGTTAACTAGCTAACTTGGTTAACAACTTGTTTCTTAGTACTAGTAGATAAAAAATGAATGTATTGGAGCAAGTTTCATAAATAATGAATGTTATGGGGCCAGTAGCGTAGACCGAAATGTCGATAATCCTCGGACAAATTGTACGAAATCGTCCAATGGAAACGTCTGATATGCGTCTATTGTACTTCATATTTCATGAGGATCGCGGATGTATCAACCATTCCGAGCAGGTTCGAAGTGTTTGCCACCGCGTCGATAAGGGCCTGTCGACGGAGGGATAGAAGAGCTCAAGGGCGTGTAACTGCAACATCTGTCGGCGGATATCTTCGAAGCCTATCCAGACAACGGCATCTCACATCTGTTGTTCGGGAATTTCGGCACCATTGCGAAATTTCTTTGGGGGAGAACGGAGCTGCCCCGTAACGATGCGATATAAGCTAGAGACGTAGCGAGCCTTCAAGATTGCGAAATCATCGTGACTCGGCAACTCTCGAGATCTCCTCCATCTACGGTCAATTCATGCGCGAGAGTTTCTGAAAGTTTCAGAATTTCGACGCGAATATTTCTGCGTTTATAAAATGAAGGCGTCGCGAATTGTAACGTGATTGATTTTCACGATTCGTCCATTTCACTCCGTTCACTTCCAATACGTGTCTTTTCCAATAAATCTCTTTTCGCTCTTTTAAAATTTACAAACTTCTCCTCGTAAAAGTCACATCGTTCGTATCAACGACAGGTTGCTCCATCATAAGGTGTCATCTTCTATTTAATAGCGTCTTGCCACTCAATGGAATCGCCATTGACTCTTTTCCAGACGCATTTGACACGTCGGCTCCCCGAGGCCGTAAATTCACCGGTGTCGTAAATCTCTACGGGCGGGTTCCACCCTCCATCTCCTTTGCCCGGCAATAAATACGAATCGCTGGTGCGGGGATTGCTCGACTTCCCGGAGTCTCAAGAACCGTCCCGACTCTTCGACATCCGGCGGAACGTGTCGTCAATATGTCCTGATTTTTGTGGGAAATTAAAAGTTCCGTGACGCTACGACGCGCGTTTCGCGACGAAAGCCAGAGATTTCCCGTGCGTCCCTCGTCCCCTTCAGTTCAGAGCTTCGTTCGTGACCACGAATTTCCCCGGAGATGTGTCTGCGGTGACGCCTCTTGCGTGTCTCCTGTCGAAGGAATATTTTTCGCCTTCTTTCGGGTCCGCACGCTATTTCTCTTCTCCGACTCTCTATCGCCGCTCGCACAACCACCGCTCTGCTTTCCCTGCACGACGCTTCAAAACATCCCTCTCCAAAGCTCACACAAGGGAATGAGCAAGGTCTTAATGCAAACAAGCGTTGCTACGAATTCATATATGATGATCACGGCGGAGGAGTTTACTCGACTCGTGTCTACGATCCAGTATAGAGACACGTCTCGACGTCTCCCCATTTCCCGTGGGAATGCGCGACAGTCGGAAAATCCACGAAGAAATTGATTGAGACACATCTCCGTCAGAGACGGATATTAAAACAGTCTGAGGAAGAGAATAAGGATACGAGTGTCAGGACGAGAGATAAACCTGTGGGTTGGGTGATATACGAAGAACGGGCGGGAGAAAGATTTTGGCAAAGACAAAGAAGATGAGAGGAAGGACCGTTTACACTGCCGTCCCAGGGAAAAGGAGGGAAACATAAATCTGCTCGGCCGATCGCCAGATTGAATTTAATAATACAGACGCACGCAATCTCGTCGAGTAACGCTAGCAGTTCGCCGCTGTTAATGTTTAACCATTCCCGAAACCTGTGTTTCGCAAAGAGGAATTGAATAGAAATGGCGCGTGAGAGATAGCCACGGTCTTGTGAGCCTTCCTTTCGCCGTAATTTGATGTGCGTGTACAGGATGTTTCAGAAGCAAACAGCTTCTCTATCGCAAGTTATATGAGAAATTTTTAAGAAATTGTCTTTTTCTTAAATAAAAGTTTGTCAGAAATAATTACTTGTCAGATGCATTTAATTTCTTATATTATATAAATATATTATAACATGTAATTATAAAATTTGAATAAAATGTTCATAAAAATAGAATTGTGAATTAAAATTATATTTTTGTTTTTTCGTAGCTTGTTGAAATTGTTCAATGTCAAATAATTCCGTAACTTTAGATGCTTCGCTTTTAATTTACCCGGTTCTACTGAGATATCCTATATATCTGCATATGCGTCAGACAAGAGCACTTCGACCCTCTGGACACATTAAGCAGCAAAAGAGGCTAACTCGACGTTACACCTGTCAGAGCAATTTTATTGTACCTGCATCATGTACCGCGTCCGAGAAGTCAACCGCTAAGAGATTGCGCCAACAAATGAAATTAGCGCCCTATACCGCTGTATTCAGGGGCGTTTTCTTGCGAAGTGTCCTTCATTGATCATTATTGTCTACGAAGAGCTCTCGGCGCATTAATATTCTAACAGGAAAAAGTACACGACTGTAAAAAATTGAATTAGAATAAACACTTTATGACAGAGTAGCTCATCATTTTCAAATAATATGCGTAAAAATTATTTTGGGAACAGCAATTTTTAATATTGACTTTCTCAAAATATATTACGTTAAATCATTATTGTTCTATTTAATTCTAGTATTAATTTACAATATGCCACAATATTATTTTCACAGTATTAAAAATATTTATCGTCTATTACATTATTTATCGGATATCAATTATTATTTGGTGTTAAATATCAGTATCGCATTGTATTAATTTCTGATCTCAATCACACCAACTTAGGCAAGGGTAGATAAGAGAAATAAAACTATGTCAACAACTCCATAACAATTTTCCATGGATGACGCAGCTTAATCTGCCCGTTATTCGGCGTATCTAAGTTCTGATTTGTAGCAATTATTAAGGGACCCTACCGTAAGAGAAAGATAAAGAGAGAGAGAGAAAGATTGCTGGCAATTCTATACATCCCTGTACATCATCGGTATTTACTGGTGGGAGCACGATGCGTCTGACTGTCGGATGACTCATTTCAGGCGGCGGTCTGTCGCGCCCAAAGATGACTCTGAATCTGGACGCCGGTGGAAATGCAGCGGGGACAAGCGGAATTCCATGTGGTGGTTTATTGGCACCGAAGAAACCTGGTGGCTTGAGCCTCGGTTTACCACTGGAGATCAGTACAGCTCGAATATCGGCCGATCTGGTAGATGTGGAACTTCCTTTGGAGAGACAAGGGTAAATATATCGAGACTAGTCAGTTATTTTTATCACAATTTTTCGAAACACGATAATATTATCTCGTTAATAATAATGCCTCCAGCTCGTTAACGATATCAAAATCTTATCCTAAGTCCTTCCACGCGCTCTCATCCTTCCTCGCGTGCCTCGTATTTCATCTTTAAATTTCAAGGAGATACTTCTTACGGAGTGTTTTCGAAACTGCAAAATCTCGTCGAGCAAATTAACTTATTAGAACAATACTTGACTTATTGAAAATTTGTTATCTAGATGGTATCACGGCTCCATCACGCGCATCGAGGCGGAAAGTCTCTTGCGAGTTCATCAAGAAGGAAGCTATTTGGTGAGAAATAGCGAATCAACCAAACAGGATTATTCTCTGTCTTTGAAGTAAGTGTTAATTAACATTTTTATATTGATTAGTGAACTTTTCTTTGATGATCAACATAATTATTTTTTTTTTATTTTTTCAGGAGTGCCCGCGGTTTCATGCACATGAGAATCCAGAAGAATGAGGAATTAAACGCTTACATCCTGGGACAATTCAGCAAACCGTTCGAGAATATACCGGAAATGGTCCGTCATTTCAGCGTAAATCGTCTTCCGATACGCGGTGCCGAACACATGTGTCTCTTGCATCCAGTCATAGTTCAGCTTTTGTAGCGCATCTATCGTAGCGCCATTTAAGGTGCTGTACCTTTTTTGATAATCTGCTTTTTTCTCGCCGAAGCGCGCGATTTGGCAATGAACGAGCTTGATACAGTAAACGGAATGTCGGAAAATATTATTTTTCCGTGCGACAAAAAAGTCTTTCGAATTGTCGACGAATGATACGTGACTTCCTCTGAGATTCTCCGTATCAATTCGTATTTCGGTTGAACGAATCGAATTCCGCACGAAGAGCGTCAGAGATAATGGACAATAATGGCATCGACGGGAGATACCACTCCGTCATAAAATGTTACAGGGGAAAGTACGAATACAGTACAAAAGTATAAACAGTGACTGAGAGAAGCTACTTAACGGTACACAGTACGATCGATCAGGCGTCCGGGTTCGTGCAATTTACAAAGAGAGAAATCGGTGTTGAAATATGCATGAAGAATCTCAAGTTCGCTCCGAATAAAAAAAATTTTTCATGACGTTATGACATCGTCTTTTCGATAATGATTTAATTCCGCATGTCTATGCTCGAGTGCAAGCTTCCGTTTTGCAATAGAATTAGAATTGATAGGGACGATATATATTATTCGATTTCAAAAACATGAAGATGGGTGAATATGCTTCGTCTTCCTTGAGAACATCGCGCAAACCTACCTCATAAGACTCATGCATCGCGGCACGACGTAAAGGCAAACGATTGTTATCTGAATGATCAAAAGTAACGGAATGTCTCGAAAGGCGATATTATCGAAGATACAAATTTGGCGCAATAAGATTCACGAGAGATAATGAATTCAGGATCGACAATGCGAAAAAGTATACGCGAGAACGCCTTATCCGGCTAATTTTGCCAACTTATTACAAAGGTTGTTCCTCGAGTTCGCGATTACGCGGATTCTATAAAAGAAACTACTTAGATGGGATCAGAAAGCTGCTTACGAAATGGTAATTTAAATAAGAAAGGGAGCGTGGGAGATAATGTACGTATTTAGGTTTAATGAGAGATGTAACGAAAGTGTAAATGGCCAGAAATGGCGTGAGCTGGAAGCCACAATAAAGATAATCCTAATATCTATTCGAAGGAATGAAGATATAAAAGCTGGACAGACGCGCAGCGAGCGCGAAGAAAATGCCAAACTTTACTTCTAATCGTAATCATTTAGTCAGGGTTTAGTTGTCCGTCGTCATTGATAAGTAATTAATTAGGTTTAGATCGCAATAAGCGAGCGTAAGTAATTTACAATAGTAAATTAAATCGGCGTCATGAGTATTGGGTGATACAATCGCTGTTTTGGCGAAGGTTCTGTGTAATCTCATAAAAAAAAATCACGAGTCGAGGGTGATAATGCGCTTTTCTAAGAGACGCGAATGACGATAATGAACACGACGAGAATAGAGAGGTGAGAGATGATTGAAGTCAGCCAATCTGAATCATCGGTGGCTCGTCATCCGAGTCATCCGTCCGACAGTCCCTAGCGACACAATCGCGGGAAGGCTTTGCGATAGAATGCAACCGATACATATTTTTTCATGTGATATTAATTTGTTACAGAGATAGCCTAGTTTCACCTGTGATCTGTTACTTAATTTTTCTTGTCCGTGTCGCGCGGGCGTGCGCGACAACGATAATAAATAATTAAATTTGCTATTGTATTTACGTAGCCAGCAACGACGCGTCGGTGAGGCGCGATGATGAGAGACGTCCGTGGGGTCACAATAATTTTTTGGATTAGGAATTCGATTCGCAATGTGGTTGTGAACGAATTTATGTTAGCTATCGCGAAAACAAGAATTTTGCTTAATATTAAATAGTGACGTAGGGAATGTGTACGACGATCGGTAGCGAGTGCCAGCATCGTGCTGAATAGTCTCTTTCAATCATTTAATAATTTTGATAGAACTAATAATAATATTAGTTTCCTGATTAAAACAATATTTTAAATTTAATTGAAATATATATGAATTATGCACGAGGCACTCTCTACTTTTGCGTCCGATTAGGTTGAGTGTAATTCGTATGTATTTTAAGCTGCCAGTATTATTAACTGTAATCGATAATGCATATCCATGTTAACGTTTAAGACATTATATTGTCCCCATAGTCCTGCAATTAACACATTGAAACTATATAATCCATATATTTGTTTCATATTATATTTATTGCATTGGATATGATGATAACGATGAGGTTTCTGTATGCCGTTGATTTAATCGCAAGATCATAGAGCTGTAATTCTATGATATTGTAATTCTAGAGATTCCATAAACGTAGATTAATACTACTTGTCGAGAGGTAGTACGTAAATTATATGGTAGACACTAACTTGTAGATACTTCCTGTACCTTGAAATTTGTATGAAGTAGCTCTTAGATCTATCGTATACATATAGTATATAAAAAATATATATATATTATTATTATAAAAAAAACACTAGTATATAGTATCGTTTGTAGGGTATATAGTGTTAAGATCGAGCAATGCGGAGTGAGTCCAATGAATACCTTGAGCGTTGTTTACGCCATTTAACGTAAACGAATCTCGGACGGCAATGTGCAATTCTAATCTCGCAGAGTATATGCATTCGTAAAATACGAATTAATATTTTTGTTCCAGCAAACCACGAACGTCCCACAAATCCTTCATTAGATAATCTTGTATACTCTAGAAATTTCTCTTAATAATAAAACCGTTTAATAACTCCAATTTGGTATCATATGTCAATTGTTTCTACTAGAATTTCTATTGTTTCGCACTCTTACATGATTCTAAAAAAAATAATCTTTTTACATGAGGGAATAAAAAAATTTATGGGAAATTTTACAAAATTATAATCTATATTATTTTAAAAGAATCTAAAAGTATTAAATTAGATTTTTATGTCAATTATATAAATTTTCCTTGTTCTAAAAATATATTTTGTCATTTAATTTATTTTCCCTCTATCACGTTGTTAGTTTCGTATAGCGCGATCTCATCCTGAGATCCAACTGGGATAAATAACAGGCGTTCATTAACATTCTTTTGTGGCGGTGTCATTTGGCTCGCTTCTACAATCTGTGCCAACGTAAATGTAATCATGGTATAAATGTATAAGGAGAGCTTATATATTTCGATATCTTCAGTAATTAAAATAAGTATGGCATACCGGTTTCTCCGCCAGTTCGATTATCCTCGGTTCCTTCGATGATTTCCTTGCGTTACGTCTTTCTATAATTTATAACAGAAAAGAATATAAAAAATGTACTATGCAATTTAATAATTATTACACATGTCGCATAACAATAATAATTGTAATAATTATATAAATACATTTTTAACATATTTGATTTGATTTAATTATACGGCAGCTTTTTCCTGTCAAATAATGATTGATTCTTTGAATGCAAAATATCATATTATTCGCTAACCATTTCCAGTGTTGTTTCGTTGAATCGGCGAAGATTTACGAAACGATGTCGAAGCATGTTCCTGAGAAATCTATAAGGATGGATCGATAAATTTCATATGTGAAATAGATACTTGCTTATGATGAGATTTCCTATTAAAACTTACTGAGGATCGAGTTTCCTCGCTAATTTGACTCTCCCAGCAAGTTGGTCCGCAGACATCCAGTTTATCCGGCAATAACCGGCTACGATACATCTTACCGTCTTTCCCTTTTATCAAACCATCTGTTAATTGTATCGTTTGCGGCCCCCATTGGGTCAAGAAATGTTCTACCCGCATAACTTTTTGTTGAGGAGTCACGATCGTGTGGCTTCCGCCACAATATCGATTGCAGAGATGATCTCTAAATATATTAAACTTATCAAATTTAAGCTATCATAATACGCTACATAAAAGCTTTGAGATTTATTAAGTTTACACAGTTATAATGAAAAGTAAATTTATAAAAAGTTAGTTTAGGAAAATATATATATATATATATATCTTTCTTAATATTATTTTTAAATTATAATATAAATATAAATATAAATATATATATATATATATATATATATATATATATACATTTATTTATTTATTACTTTATGATATATTATTTGTTTTCCGATATGACATGTAATATTTTTTCGAAATTCCAAGATCGAACGAAATGATATTACTTACCTGGGAGACTTTGCGAGCATTTCTTCTTTCGGTTTTATTTTCTTGATCTCCTCCCGCATTGCAGTCTCAAATTGGATCATATTTCTGCTGTGAGGCAATTTTCTCTGCTGCTTCCTAACTTGGTCCAACTGGTATGTGAGATAAGGTTTCATACTGATGGTACAAGGCAATGGTTCGGCACGAAATCTGCCGACTTCTTCTGTTTTCATCACGACGTCCTTGTCGCACGATATACACTGAACATCCCTAAACAACAAAGAAGATCGACATTGTGGATGAGTTAAAATCTTACCTGCGAGCGTGAAATATTCACCTGAGCAGTTTTTTCGTTCCAGCCGCTTCGATCTCACGCCTCGCTTCGGCCATAATTTTCAACTTTTCTTGAAGAGACTTCAATTTCTTATTCATAAAGTCCTTCAACGGCGTCATCTCTATTTTATCCACTTTGCCTGCAATTTCATTTTGCACTTCGTCAAGCGCTTGTTGCCAAATCGATTCTTGCTTAGTCAATTTATCAATCGCCTCTTCGAGACCACGCGAAAGATCGTCACAAGCAGCATCGAATTGATCGTGTGATACCTACAGCAATTTTCGTGATATTTTAATCTGTATCAGAGATGAGATTTAATGGATTTATGATACTCTTTTATACTTTTCTGTTAACTGCTTGAGTATCCGCTTTATCAGCCAAAGCATCTTCGAGATCTTCTTTGTCTGCTTTGACAGTTTTTAAAAGTTCTATTTGTTCCAGCAATGTCTATCCGCATAAAATTATTCGTCGTAAATATAGTCATTCGAATAAATTATATCAAATACAAGGAAGCAAAGAAAATACAAATTAATGTAGAGTTAATTGCTGTTTAATATAAAAAGTGAATAATATTTTAATTATTTTTTTACTAGAAATTACGCGCGTACTTTAATGTGAATTTCCTTTTCCTCTTTATCATCGAACAGTCTGTCTATTGTTTCTCCGATTCTTTCCACATCCGCTTCTATTCCTTGTATTTTTGTAACGAGTTCATTGATGTCACCTGTTTTATCCATTGCTTGCAAAACGTTCACTTTTTCTGACAAATTCTCAGTTTCTTTCTCCAATGTAATCACGCGTTCGATAATATCGTTCATGACTTTGTTATGTGTCGTCTCTACATTTTTCACAGCTTCCAAGCATTGTTCCAAGTTTGCAGCATCACTCACTTCAACTATCTTCTCTTTATCTTTAGCGACTTCTGCAATAACAGATTTTTCTCACATCGCTGACGCATCAATAACTATTTTCGTGATAATTTCGCTTTTTATATAATTTTTATACAGTTTCAAGAATAATATATAAATAATAAAATAAAATTAATGAGATTATAAATGAAAGAATCATTAATAGACGCACGTGCAATTTTTTCATTGAGATCTTGTAATTCCCGCTGCATCTCGACTACATTCACTTTCAATGTTGCAACATCTTGGCGTATTTCTGTTATATTATTTAGACAGTTAGTAAATTACTTTGGATACACATTTCAAAAACTACAAATATAGTTACTGTATTAAAAATTTTTCAATCAAATAATAATGTTTTTAATGCTAAAATAAATAAAATTGTTGCACATTTGTTACTTCGAGCTGTCAATTGAGTAGCAAGCTTTTCGACTGTTTCATGAACTGGTTTAGGAATTTCCTCTGCTGTTTCTTCCTTTTCAGGAGATGGTACAGTATCTTCATCGACTGCGATTTCTGCTGCTGCTGCTGCTGCTGCTGCTGCTGTGGTTTCTGCAGCTTCTGCTGCTATGATAGGTTTTACTGCCACATAATCAGTAGTTGGTGATGCATCTTCGAATACAATATTAGCAATTGTTTGTAAACTGGTGAGCTTTTGCTCCATTTTTGCAACTTTTTCTTCGAGTTCATCCAATCTTGTGTTAATCAACGACATATCTGCTGTTGTAAATACACCTATATCGCCTTTAATCACATCTTGTACCATTGTTGTGAGCTATAATAATATTTTAAATTATTATTACTCTTCTTTATGTTCTTTCATAAAAATATTAGCGTAAATATTGTCTGGGAAAATTTTACGAGTAGTAATTTAACAAGTAGTATACCTTCTCGATACCTTGTTCGCTCGCGTCTAATCTCTTATTGATGTTAATAAATTGCCATATATCCGCGATAGGATCTCCGTTTCTGCCCTTTAAACGTTCAACTATTTCTGGAGTCGTAGATAAATCTTCCAGAGCTTGATACTGTTGTTGTAATTGTTTCACCTATTGTTGATTTATTAATTTAATGATGTCTTTCAATTCTATTACTATCTACGTAACAATATATATTTCAAAATTAATTTCTTCTATGTACAGATTGTTCAAGTTCCTTGAACGCTAATGCTGTAGGAGGAGAACCATTTACAACAGGTTCCACAAATATGACCGTCTGAGGATCACTTTCCTTTCCAGGACTTATTTGTTGCGTTATTCCTTTCGTTAATTTTAAATCTTCCTCTGTAAGTGGTTGAATATCTGGATCACATTACATATGCTTTATTATATATATAATAGCATAGATTACAGATTAAATAAATGTATGATATTATGAAACGCGAGAAGCCAAAGGTTTGTACCTTCTGTAAATATTTTAACGTCTATATCTTCTCGAATTCGTTCTGATATTTTACCAGTACTATCGGTAATATTATACTCCTGAAGGTAAAGAGCAGGTCCCAACTTCAAGGATGGAACCATCGCCTATAAGAATCTTTACGTCAATATGTACATAAGAAAAAAAAAGAATTTTTTTCCAACTTTTTTTATTCAATTATTCATTATATTAATTTTCTCACTTTAATACGATTCGCATTTTCGCCACGATATTCCACTTTGGTAGTCTGTAAATTTATCTGTTGCAACAAGATGTGAAGGAAATTATGAAGAATGTTAAAATTAACCACGCCGACCTGAAATCAATGACTCTGTCAATTTTTTTATCTGTCGCATGCATGATCTGTCGTCTCAGTGTTTACCTCTGGCGTTCCGAGAGCAAGATCGAGCATTTGAGGAAGAGAAATTTGCAGGCTGACAACGTTAGCCACTGTGGGTGTTTCCGCAGCCATTTTTCTATATAAATAATTAATTTGTCAGGAATTATAAGAAGAACATAATTATATTTTTCTCAAATACAAATATGGTTATTGTGAGAGATGTTGAAATTGTCAATTTTAAAAATTAATTGCCTTTTGTTCCTATATTCATCCCTTATCCAATAGATTGAGGAAAATAGGTTTTGTCTCTGTATTCATAGTTGGCGCCACGAATATTCCCGACAGGTAGCGTACCCCTTTGGGAGGTATTTGTATTATAGAACATATTATTAAAAAAGCCTTCATAAGAAATTACTCCATTATTAATCTTTATTATGAATAAAATGATACGCTTAATAATAATTAAATATTATTATTCTCTTCTATTATATTTTAAGAAATTAATCACGCAGTCACTTTTCATATTGTAATCATTAATTTCAATGTATCTTGGGATTACTGTACATATATAATGATTTTAAATTTTTATGTATATTGCATTACATTATTAGAAAAAAGTATCTTCCTTAATAACATTTATGTTATATGCTCGAAAAGTATCATATAAATCATAAAAAATTTTATTACAACGCAATTTGCGGTCTAATATTTTTCAATCATTCCTACCATTAATCAAACATCATGGATATGACGCGTTAATGAAACAATAATTCACCGCGCGTCATTTCTCTACAAACAAGTTCGGTTTATCTGACTGCACGTGGCCGGTAGACCAAAACGTGAAATAGAGAATCAGGCTAGCTGCGCTCACAGATTACATCGAACCGTATATATTTTATCGAGTCCCCGGATATGATATTCTCGAGCGTTTCCGTTGGACAGATACAATCGACGTCAGCTCGATCGTGTATTTATATCGCTCGCATATCCATTCCGCGACGATGATGAATTCTCCTGTACCGTAAAGCCAGGGGATGAATTAAAATTTCCATATTTTCAAACCGGATTATACATGAATTAGAGATAATACGAATAAGTCATGTTTGTCTGAGATTGAAAACTTGAAAACCAATAAAATTATACCTTTATTTATCTTTTTAGTTTTGCCTAATTCCCATAATTTAAAAGATTTTTCAATTTTGTACAGTCTATTTTATGAAAATGCTCCTCAAATAATTCAGTTAATTATTATATTATATTAATATTAATGTTATTAACATTATAATATTAATGTTAACATTAATAATTTCAAAATCTCTCAGAAGAAATCATATATCTAAAAAATTATCTTCTCCTTTAAATTCCATCATACATATTATCGATATTTACGAAAATCTGGAGAAGCTTGAGTAACGTTTCAAGTATGAATGATTCAGTAGTGGCACATCTGTATAGCTGCGTTCTCGAATTACCCGTGATAAAGCCGACAGTGGTGGTATTTGAGTTACGTTGTTTGATCACCGGGCGAATGTTTAGCTGTGAGTAATGTCAGCATTCTGGCCGATATCTAGTCGGACGCCTCGACATTCGATAGCACGGCGGTGTTACGGCGTCCGTATGATTTACTCATCCGTCAGGTGAGAGACAGCCTCTTTCTGTCTTCTTTCGCGATTTTTCTGCGTACGGTCAGTACAGTGGCGATCGCGGCTACGAAATGATGTATACGTTAAAGGGGAGCTACGCGGTGATGACGGTGAGTGCGAACGATCAATTTTAAAATACCTTTATATCCCCGATGGTATTAAATCTGTCATATCGCTTGAAAAGCTTGATGTTTCTATCTCGGTTCACGACAGAATTAATTCCGACTTTTAATTTTAAATCTTCTTATAATTGGCGTCGCAGAGTTTATTGACATATCGGTCGGATTGAAAAATTCAGCGAATAATCTACTTACATATCTCCACGTGGTCCGATTGCAATTCACAAATTGTTTTCCGATTGCTCCGATACGTGTATTTACAATGCATCCAACAATAATTTTATATCCGCACTATAGGCCTGAGGGCAGTCTCGAAAATTACAGTCTAGTTCGAACATGCTTTAGTGTACTATACTATAAATACATGCCGAGTAAATATTCGACGAAAATGTAATCTGCATCCCTTTCAGCTTCTTCTGTTTACTCGGACTCATGGCGATCTCTTCAGATACGCGGAGCAACAGCAGCGATACAATCCCGCGATACCGTCACGTCCGTGGTATCTCGCACCATCTCAAGAGTTCGTGCTCCGTGAGATTATCCTCGAGTCGGTCATTCCGTTGCCGTTCGATATCAAGGCGATCCACAAACGTCCGTTGGATGCTTCCTTCTACGGTGGTCCGATCACTGCGACGTATTCGAGCGACGACGCGAATATCGTTCTGTCACGCGGCAAGGTCCATCGTCTGTTCAATGGCCATTGGATGCTATGCGAGGACGGATGCGTCGATTGCGAACCGTGCGCGACACAGGGAAATCCCTTATTCAAGTGGATCCTGCGGAGGATCAAGCGGCCGTCAGTTTCCGACCCATCGCGACATGATTTCCAGCTGACTATAATCTCACAAACGAACGATCACTTCCGCACGAGCTTCTGGCCCAATTCCTATATTTACGCAACACCCCAGGGAGAACGGGGTTCAATCTCGATCACCAGAATGCAGCACGACAACGACTCGGAAAATTCTCTACCTAATCTCGAGAACAGTTTTTCCCAACAACATCATCGATCGCAGGATCTCTGGCGGTTGACGGAACGGGACTCAATCTCGCAAGAAAAGAATCACATTCAGGGGAATACGAGCACCGACAAGTCGCTCGAGCAGAAGCACCGATTCAGGAATATGGGACATCGACCTCGACCCGTGGAAAAAGTCGCGGAAGAAGCGAATCAATTGGCACCCAAGTTGATCCTGGGAAGAGATCAACGGGGTCAAAAGCATTTGATTCACGTGGTGCCGGTGGATCATCCGCCGATCAACGTCGCGCACTTCGCTCCGAATCATTCGATATCATCGCATTTCGTAGCGGATCAAGCGACACGTTTGAATAATACTTTTCCCAAGCACGAGAAGCAAATTTATCAGCGGATATTCCGCCGAGTTTTCGACTCCCTGAATACGCACAGGCAATCAATCGAGAGTTTCCTCGAGTCACCGGCGAACAATATAAGTGAACAGCAAATGGCTTCTTCTATGGACAGTATGGAAGTTGCTGGATTTGTCTGGAATAATCGCGACATAAATCACACAAATGCTAATTTCGAGTCATTGAGTCATAATGATACGCTGTTGTCGCCTTTTCATGTAGAAAATCAAAACGAAATGGAAAAATATCAACAATATAAAAACAGTCATGGCTATCAGCGCATAAATCCGGATGTTAATAATTATTATGTTAGATATCCAAATATAAATCAAACTAAAATATCGCATGATCAGGTGCCAATAAATTTTGATTTCGACAGAGAACGGCGAAGAACACGCGTTAGACCGTACTCTATTAATAATAAAAATATTTCAAAGACAAATTCATCGCTTTTATTACAAAGTTCTTCGGCAGTAAACTCCATGAAGCAAATTGATCCTAATGTAACATTCGTTGATGAAGCAAATACTGAATCAAGCTCGATAACAATAGAATGAGTATTCAACTCGGAGAGGTTGGCAAGTGGCGATGCTAATCGAAAATTCAAGACTTCCCACCATGCTTTCAAGATAATTACTACCGAATCACCGCTAATTCGAAAAGGACACGAAACTCTAAATCGTACTGCAGCGTTACGAAAACATACTTCGAATATGTTTGCTTATAATCAATAATTAGAAAAAATAATAATAATAGCAAAGATAGATATTATTAATTACGATATTATTATAATATTATTATAACATTATAATACATTATAAATATTATGATATTATTACAATGAAACTAGCGCACACACACACATAGTTTAAACATATAGTTTAAAATATAATATTAATATCAAACTATTATTTTCACAAATAAAGATATATTAAGAGAAAGCGTTTTAATTAAAGGTAATTCGATTCTTTCATTGAGGCTGAAAGCCTATATTCGTAATACATGTAACGTGCGAGAAATTGTGAGAAATTAGAGAGAAAGAAGGAGGTTATATATTATAAAAGTAATTAATAATATAATATTTAATAAGAATTTTGTGAATTTAAAATGTAGAAAATAATTTATAAAATGTAATGAGATTTTTTTTTATTTGGCAATAATTAATGCAATGCCAATAATTAATTAATGCAATATATGTTTTGGAGCAATATGTACGCTTCATATAAACGTAGATACGACTAGAACTCAATGCGAAAGCATCGAAGGATACATGCGGGGAGAGAAGGTAGATGGCACAGTTGAGAAACAGGGATAGGCCTGACGCTTATATTTAATTAAAGAGAATACGGGCTCGAACGCGGATCGGATGCGGCAGGTAGTGCTGGGAGAAGTTAGAGCGAGGTCTGTGTTTCTTGTCTAATTATCTACCCTCTCCTGGTTGATCTGCCATGTTCACTTTCTACGTCTAGTAGTTGCTGCTTTTGAGCAATTCGCTTTCCTCCTCCATTTTCTTCTTTCTTTTTATCTTTTTTTCTCTTTCTCTATATTTTAAATATATTTTTATAATATAATATATATCTAATATATAATATATATAATATATATCTATTCTGTACTTTCTGTCTTTATTTTTAGTATACCAGAGACCAAAAGGATAAACAACCTTGTTCAACCTTTTCCATGCATTTTCGATTTTAACTCGTTTTATCTTATGTCGATGAACGCGTCGATTGTAAATTGCCGGGAGGACCGATCGACCGGAAGCTTTCGAAAGTTTTTAATTAGATCGCTCTTTCTTCCTTCTTCGACGGTCAACAACGTTGATATAATCAGGAATAAGATTCGTCGTTCTAAGCGCCAATGTCTGAGGGACATGAAAATTTCTCGTTTTTCAGAGGCTCTAATCGCCTTTCTTCGTTGCCCTCGCCCTCGAGCTGTCTCTCACTTGTCCTTCAGCGGCTCTCCACGTGATCTCGGGTCACCCTTCGTTCCCTCCCTTGCTTGCCACAGTCGAATGGTGCAAAACGATCGACTCGATCCCTGGCAGATTGGTTTTAACGAGTTTCCTTTCAGCGCGGTTTATCGAGGAATTGCGGACGCTTTCGGTGAGCTTCTTCCTCGGCGCCTTCCTTCTCCCTTGGCCGAATACGCTAGGGAAATTTCCACGGAAGATCTTAATTAAAGACGCTCGCCGAAAAATGAGAGCTCCCCTGGATTGGGGAGAATGGCGTTATTGCCGCACTGACGCGGCGCGGATCCGATTATCGCACGGTCTGATCTATTAACTGTGTGTACGTAGCTTAAGGGGATTCTCGCAAAAGTTGGGCCGCCGTTGCCTCTATGGCGCAAGTAAATACGCGACCGATCAAATTTTAGTTAAGAGCCCGGCATTTTGCGACAAAACACGCATTTGAAATATTTCAGTCAAAAAATATATGGCGCTCGTAAAATGTTTCGCGAAATATTTGTTCAAATTTAATTGAACATAGTGTAATCCACGCCGTTTAAAAAGTCATCCATTATTTGTAACATTTATATGCTATGTCAAAAATTTTTGTTTATCTCTGTATGAAGTAGATCAATACCAGTTGTGCATTATGTCATGTGAAATAAAATTTCGATAAAAACCATCGCGTTTGAAACTTCCAAATAGAAACATTCCCATGGTGGCGGTACAAAATATTTTCTATAACAAAAATAATATTGCAAAATGCCGAATAAATTGTCTCCTCTCGAATTTAGCCTCTTAAATTCAACCTATTTTATACTAGTAAGCACCCTCGCGCGTATATTCGCACGTAACTCGGAGATAAGCGCACAGCCAGGGCCGTAAGTCTATCGAGCTTTCAGACGGTAAAAAGTGGAGGAAGCGAAGACGAGATTGGAAGTAGGAGAGAAAAGAGAAACCGGCTTTTAACAGTAAGACGATGGAGACCGGGACCCGTCTGATAGGAGATTGACGCTCTAGCGCGTGAGAAGAGAAAAGGGAAACAGGGCTTACTAAACGCATGGCGGAAAGGGCGTTCTCTCTGCCGTTTTCAGATATTTAAATCCGCGCGAACGACCTCGAGGGTTCCGCTCGCGAATCACCAATCTCTCCTCCTTCCTCCCCGCGTGATCCGAAATCTTGCGAGCGAGAGGTTGCAGGCGAATCCGCTCCTGTCTGGTTTCTGGCTCGAACGAGAACGGATAGAACGCGGTGCGGGAAATGGTAGGAAGGAGAAGCGAAACGGTGGGAAAGATAGGAAGAGTGCGGAGTGAGTTGTTCGAGCGTGACGTGTATTCTTGTCAGGGTGAAGCCGAAAGACGTAGTACACAGCAGACTTTACAGGCCGCTTGTTGGAGAGGAAAAAGAAGACGATATGAGCGAGAGGAGGATGGGATCAAGGGAGGAAAGGAGGAACGCCGAGGAAGAAAGAGAGAAAGAAAGAGAGTGATAGAGAAATTGCGGAGGAAAAGAGGCTCTCCCCGGTACTATGTACTTCTTAATGGTATGGGTGTGTCGGCGCGGATGGAGGAGTAAGTTTTAAAAACATCCCGGCCGACGCACCTCCGTGGTGCTGGTTTTATCGCTGCCTCCTGCCTCCAGGAGGACTCTCTTTCTTTCTCTCCCCCTGTTCCTTCTCCCAGACTCCGTTTCGTAAACCCCCATCCGGGTAAAGCCTTTCTTGCCCGTCGTGGTACCGGGAGCACTTGCCTACGTACGTACTGTCAGCTGTAAATCCACCGAAAAGCATCTACGGGTATCAAGAAACAAGTCCGGGTCGCAACGACGCTTGAGCTTTTAAACCTGCATGAGAGTGTAGCGTGCAATTTCGTAACGATCTGCGCACGCAGGTGCTATCCGAGTGGAACAACGAGAAAAAGTTGCCGCCTAAAATGCACCCCGCGATACGCTCGAGAGAGTACTTAGGGTTTTTTTATCGATCGCATTTGTCATTAATGTACAGCGTGGTGAAAATACCCGGGAATGAATATTCATCGGAATATTCGTGCTTCTATCATAGCGGAGTGAATAAAATTATGACGAAGCAGAGTTTCGTATTATAAGAGTTCATAAAAATATTCCTCTTCATATTATATTTTAAAATTATTATAAAATTAATAAAAAGTAATTATAAAGAGGTTAAAGAGTATTTATATGTATATACGTAAAAATGCTCATATATACATATATAGAGCTCATTTTATATAGTTACATAAAATTATAATATTATTATAATATTATTATAATATTATTTTAAAATATGAAATGTATATATATATATATATATATATATATATATATAATTTCTATAAAGATTTTAAATGATTTGAAATTTACTACACAAAATTATATTTCTATGACTAATTTTATGCACATCATATTTTTACACAGTTTTAATGTAAATATGTCCCGACATATATTTTGATTTGTATGTACTTATGTGGTTAAATTTATGTGGTTTCTTTTCTATTACGTGTTTAAATATTACATGACAGAATTTATAAATAGAATTTAACTCAAATTTTTTATTGCAATTATATATCATCTATATAAAGTGAATTTTTGTCATACTGAAGCTTATCAGGGTGACGCTTTATTTTGATAGTTAAGATCGATAATTAGTATATTAATTCATCGACCTCTTATCCCGACGAAGCATCCATTCAAGGCCAGACCACATAATAAATTACGTGCAACAAACTGAACTACAAGGCGGCCAAAGAAGGCGACTAAGAGACGTTTTTAGAGTAACTTCGGCGCGTCGATGCGAAACTCCTTCTTTCCTTCACCTCTGCTTGATTCGTCTACTTCGATGTTGCCGCGTTCACGTCATTCTGTCGGCCTTTTTGCTTCGAGATACTTTCCCTTTGACCGACAGGAGTAGATTGGATATTTTTCCTCGTAGAGCACCTGGCTTTTTCCTTACTACACAAGGTGGTCCAACGAGAGACGCGGCTAGGGTTCACCTTTGCGTTCCACATTTTCCCGAACTCGCACACGCATACCGAACGAATCACAGGCGGGACGATGCCGAAGGTGGTGCACAATTCGCAACAACCAAATCGGCAGCCGATGCTGCGCGCGAAACAACTCGTCGTATCAACATTCTATTTCGTTTCCCATTACGTAAACGTCTGAAGCACGCGATTTATTTGCTTTATTTTTCGAACGGAATGTTCTTTGGCAGAACCTCAAAGGCAAGTCGGGTCCGCGTTTGCCCCTTCCTCGCTCTCCATCTTGCTCGTCGTCCTTTTTCCCCATCTCTCTATCTCTTCCTCTCTTTTTATCTCTTCTTTCTAGGCTACCCTTGCTCTCGTAGACCGACGACTCCTCACATATGATTACCATCGACGTGAAGCGAGCTAATATCCGAATTTTTGCGATTCCTTTTCCGGGATATTGAAAGCCATTTTCCTCCCACTCTTTGCCTTGTCTTCTTCCATTCCGAAACGCTGGGCTCTGTCGGAATATACCGCCTTGCCTCTTTATGGATTCATCGTAAAGATCGAGCCAACCAAAAATGGCCAGACATATCGATCGCGAAGAAATGAGAACGCGGGGTTATTTTGTTCCATAAACTTGCCGCCGTCCAACTTACCAGATTGGAAATGGAAATTTTACGATCACATCGTCCGATTAAATCGGACAAGAGCTAAATATCATCGTGATGCGTATCCACGAGTAGTAATTATATAATCGGCCGTGCACTCTGCGGTAATGCTTGATATCGATGCATATAAATGCGATTCCGCGCGTAACTATGCGTGAGTATGAAATCGCTATTACAATATTAAATCGACGCGATAATAACTACGGCGATTCCAGGCGATTGCTATTAATAAAGGCAATACCGCAAACATTTATACGCGAGCATAATATCATTTGTATAATGAAATCTACGAATCTGTACGCACGGTTTTGAAAGAACAATCCACTTAATCAATTAAATAGTAAAAAATAATCAAATAACAAAGCGTACAATACGAATTGAGCCAAACAATTATAAAAACTGCAGATCAAAATCGTATTATAAAAAACACTAGATGAAACGCAGCAATAAAAATAAGATAATGAACATATTCTTTGAGTTCAACGGCTTTAACGTAACGAAAAAATTTCAAAGAAACGTACCCCTTTGCTGTAGAAATTGCTCGAGGAACGAGGCAATTTCTGAGGTGCACTTATGACAGCGCAAATCGAAACAATTGTCAGATTCGCAATAAAATTTCGCTTATATACGTATTCGCCGACAAGTTTCTCCGTGAACGGAAAAGAGGAGAAGTTTTCTTCATGATTACTCAACATCTCGTTGTAAAGAAACAATCGGCACTTCCGCACTCGCTCCGGGGAATGCAATCTGCGCATTTTATTCCGCAGCAAAACAATGCTATTTTTCCGAGGCCGACGCCACCGCTTCGATCGTTAAAAAGAAATGTCATTAGAGTTCTCTTTTGTGGTTTGACTCGCGCGTGTGATAGTCTGGGGGAAAATAGGTTAATAGAATCCTAATACGAGCGCGCGCGCGACCCCGAACGCTGAACGTTTTGTTCTCCTTTTCATGGATAAGCGAGATCGCGGCTGCTCCGTTTCTCCATCACGAAAAAGATGCAATTGGTTCTTACACGCGGACGTAATCGCATCAAAGTTTCAGTCGCGTGCTTTGATCTCGCGGAAAATCTTCCGCAACGATGAAACGAAGCAAAAATGAAAAGGCGGGCCGGTTCATTCATGCTGCGAGCGAGCGATTTTCTTTCCAGGATTGCGTTTCCTAGGATATCGCAGTCCGTGTGAAATAGTCGTTCGATATTACCGCACTGAATCGATGGATTACCGCGGGTTTACTCCTTCCTATTGAAATTTCCGCTTTAATTATAGAGCGGCAATTGTGGAGTCGCTCTATGGGGCAGAAAGATTAACAATCCCATTGTTATGTCGGGTGATAGCCATAGTTGAATATCAAATTTGGCGGTTCGGATGCGTTTCGAGATAAGAGATCGCGCGATCTATGAAAGTGACCTGCTTACTATAACGCAAGAAGAGAGACGATCACATCATGCTGAGGAATAAAGAGAGTAGAAGGAGCAGAAAAGAAGGTAAAACTCGATGGAGAAGGGGAAGAGGCGAAAGGCGGCGCGAAAGGAGGATTCTCCGGAAATTCGACGACTGCGAAGTCAGACACCCAGAGTCGCGTTATTTCCAGACCGACGGTACCTTTTGATCTTCCAAAGTCTAGACTTCCTTCAGTCTTCCATACGGCTCGGCAGTCGTGCTCACTAGGAAGTAAACGCTTCGGGACCGACTTATCGAAACTTTACGGAACTACGCCGATATCCGACCTTCCGCCCTCGTCTCTCCCATCTATCCACCTTCTTTCCCCTTGGCTCGTTTCGCCCTTCTTTCTCCCTTCAATCTGCTCCCCGCCACGACATCGAACCCTCGTCACTATCAATCCTACAAAGACTTTTTCCCTTCTCGGGCCCCGCCGATAAATCGCATCCCAGTAGCCGTATTTTTGCCCCAGGCGTTCCTCTCCTTCTTTATCGCTCTCGCCTTCTACGTCATCAATTTGTACTTTAATGACTTATTTCTTTATTTTGAGGGAGGATGTATATCTTTAATATTATGTTCTACAAAGTTCGCGCAACGCTAACAAATTTTTCGCTTCAAAATATTATTAGCTCACGATGATGAAATTAAGTAAAACAATTTTCAATATACACATACACTTCGTCGTCGAAAATAAGTCTTTACCGTTATCTTCCATCTTTTAACTAGCATTTACTGTTACATTTAAAATCCTTTCAAAAGACCCGGGGGCAGTTCGAGGTTTTCCGGATCTCATCCATATTCCTCACGGCTGGCCTCGCAATTCGATCGACTACGGCCGACTTCGCTGAGCTTCGCCTCGACCGCTGTATACAAAGTGTTCCATTGAACGACGCTAATAAAACCGGGTTGCGAAATGGAATGGGAGGGGAGATTGTTGAAAGAAATCAGGTCGCGCGGATCCCGCAGGCGATCTAAATTGAAATCGGAGCCGCGCGCGATCGCACGCAGGCGGATGCGAGTTTCGGATCGCACTCTTTCCGAACAACCCTCGCCCTTCTCACCCTTCCAAGACGGCGATCGTGCCAATCCGATTCCCCTCTCTCCTTCGCTCTTCCTCTTTCTAGTCGCCGACTGCCATCGTCGTCGTCGCCGCCGCCAACGTCATCGTTGAGTAACCTTCTGCTCGCCATACAATCCGCCTCGCTACTTACGTTCGGTTCCGGTGAATTAAGCCGCGAGGGAAGTCAATTGGAAAAGTTTTTATTGGCTCGCGTTTAGGAATTCCACGATGCCAGCCCATATCGTTCGATTTGTAGACGGACGCGGCTATTTCTACGCGGATGAAATCGTGCGAGACAGTCAAGCTGACGCTTTCCCGAATCAGATATTTTTCGCGTTCGATTTCATCGGTTGTGCGTGAGTGTCACTCCTTCCTCTGCCTCACCCTCCTTGTGTGCTTACGATTAGCATTTCATCTGACTAAGAGAACGTAAATCTTTGCAACTTTTTACATGAATTCTCCCGTTCATTCGCTCGATTGGCTATCAATTTCGCTGTACATCAAACGTCGTCGAAGTAATATCGATTCGCAAAAACTCTTCGAAAACTGTGTTAGATTCTTTATAGACATAAAATTTAAGCATCCCATTTCGAGATTGGCGATATTGCTCGATCAAATATTCCACAAATAACACTAAAAAGATTTTGAAAAGTGTATAGTATACATCCAAAAAGAAAGGGTATTTTAGATATTTTTTTTTGTATTATTCATACAAATTCGGTCGACATTCTGTCAACCAATTGACTATTGCAAAAGCTATTGTTTTATTCCGATAAAATCCCTTGTATGAAACATATGTCGTTTTGTATAGTTCGCACGTTAAAATTAGTATGTAACGAAACGCGCGTGCAAATAACGAACTCGTCTATATACGAAACTCGTTATCGCGCGGAAAACAAATACAGCACGGTTCGTCACGCCGTACACCTCAGAAAAATGGCCAGAAAATGGCCCGCCGTTCACACTCCGATATTTTCCCCGGGCATATAAAAATATGCGCTCGCCCCTCGCCGACTTCTCCCCCGGTTCCTGTTTATTTTAACGGTTCGCGCATTTATTTTCACCGAGCAATTTCGAATTTTAGTTTTCGCACCGACCGATTCCAGGACAAGAGCTTGCGGTGGAGTGCATTTTCGACTCTTACGAGAGAGAAAGAGAAAGAGTGAGCTCTGGAAAAGGGCGAGCGGGTCAACGCGAAGCGTCGGCTATTTTTCGCATCGAGTCAACGAACGGTCCGTCGAGTGTCCCGCAAAACATATGGCCGGCAAGAAAGAGTAAATCGCAGCGAAGGGACGTACAATCGGCGGCAATCGCGCGAGGATTATCCGTTTCAATTCCATTAAATGCCCGCGCACGTTTTGTATATCGGTACAGTCAACTGTGCGAGCGAGCGCGGTTGAGTTCGGCCGCTCGGTCCACGGCATTATTAAATTATTCTGCCGTTTCGCGATTATATACGGCGTAGTTGCTACTGCCCCGTCGGACGTGAAAAATCGATTACTCGCGCGGCCCGTTCGCTGCCGTTCCGTTTGCGTCCAATCGCGCGCGGATCGGCCGCGAATCGTGCCTCGCGAGCGGATGCGTCGATTCCCTGTCACCGCCGCCGTCTCCGCCGCTCGATTCTCGCCAAAATAAATTTCGCAAAATGCCCGCGCGCGGCCGTTTAAACGCCCGGAATTTTGGGAATACTTTACGACCCACGTGCGATCCGATATTTGTGAAATACGAGCGACACGAGACTCGAGTACGGCTCCGAGCGCGCTGAGGGATTAAAAAAAATACATATATACGAGCGAAGGATGATCGGGGTCGGACTGATCTTGATGCGTCGCGACGCAGACCGAGCGGACAATAGGCCAATCGACGCCTCCGAAAAAGAGCAGAGAGTGTAAGGAAGCTAAGTGGAGAATAAGCTCTCTAATAATACTGCGAAATTTTACGGGCGAGAATAATCGATTACCAAAGGTAACAATCAGAGCTAATTGCGAGAGCGCGTCGCGTCCAACGCTTTTATATCAATATGCATTTATTGCGCCAACTGATTTATGCACAGCGGCAAACAGCTCGAAAAAGGACGGCGCGTACGCGTTCGTAAAATTGATCGGCGAGAAGCGTGCGCGAGAGAATCCGGCCGGGTTGATTGTAAATTGTAAGCAATTTCGTAATTGCGTGGACAAAGCAATTAAGCCATTTGACCGACCGTACACGGGGGGGCGAGGGGGGGCGGGGAAAGGGGGAGGAGGAGGAGAGGGCGAGGCGCTCCGTGACAAATACATCGGCTGACGTTATAACCGCGCAAACAGAGAGCGATAATGCAATTTGGATAATACACGACGGCCGCCGCGTTGCGCCAGGTGTAACGGGATGAGCGTAAACACACGCAACAAAGTTGGATCACTTGATGAAAATCGACGGCACTGCGAAAGGCCAAATGTTATTCCACCGACGTGCACCACCCGCTTCCGCGTGCGACTCCCCTCCCGTCCCGTCCATCCCCCGTAAAAACGTAAAACTGAAAATCCGCCGCGACGTGACTGCAACATTTTCCGAAGCGCGCTCCGCCTGTTTTTATTGCGACGTGAGCGCATTGTGCACGACCGATTTGCAGCGAGCGTATCTAGATGCATACATATTTTTACGTATGAATTCGTATGAATTTGGCCCCTTGTTTAGACCGAAGCAATAACGCGCCGGCCCGAGCAACGTTAACAGATTGTCCGACGATGTTATCGTCAGGCGAAGGACTCCCTTCCGCTTTTAATCGCGCGAGAGACTAATTTTATTCGACATACGCGAAATTTTGCCCCAAACCATCATCTATCTTAGGCATTCTCGTCGGTATGGAACGCGCCATTATCCTGGGACTTCGAAGCTCGTCATCCTCGTTTCTGCTAAATTCCATCGCCGAACCTGAGAAGACCCGACGAGGGAAGGAGCGGGGAAAGAGGAAGAGGAGCGGGAAGGATAATAGCATGAGACTAGCTGTTTCTTAATTTCACCAAATGCCGCGTTCGTAAAACGAGAACGGCGATGAAACGACGTACATTGGGATTCCACGTCGTCAAAATTTTTTCGTCGAGCAATCCCAACTCGGCCAACGTAAAGCTCCGCGAAATGACCCATAAAATCGAACATCCCCCCGACATAAGTATGCGCATTCAGGTGCGGTTGCATCCAGCCGAATGCACGCGCGTTTTCCCCGTCAGGAAAGAGAGGGGGTGGATATTGGAGGAATTGAAAAGGATACACGGAAAAAGAAAGAACGCTAAGAAAAAGTGCGACTAAGGGATTTTTGGCGGAGGAGACGACGCGCATCGCACATGTGTGCGATGATTCCGTGTGGAACGATTTTAACGCAAATGAGAAATGCTCTCTTTCTTCCTCCCTCGCTGTACGATAAACAATCGAGATAAAGGATTTATAGTCGCGCGGGAAACAGTTGCCATAAAAGTCTCGGGTTGTTTCCAATCTGTCAACTCTCGGTGCCGTAAAGTCGGAGCGAGACAGAGGCCCCCGAGCTACCCTCGACGCTCTTTCTCCCTCCGAGCTGCCGATTCGCTATTCTCGTCCGTTGCAGATATCGACGGCGATGGAGTGTATCTCTGGGTACACGTATGTTACATTCACTCCCACTGTTCGCTAGCAATCACGGTATTGGAAGCTTCTCTCGCCGGGACACGCTGTCGTTACGTTCGCAAAAATGTTACGCCACTCGTTGCAGTCCCATTTTCAAAATTGTCAGATCTGTTCGATTTCCACGGCTATATGACATGAGAGAAATAAATACTATTTTTTTTAATGTTGGAAAATTATGCGCATTGTAATTGTAATCACGCGTGCCCTATAATTTTCATTTTAATCATCAGGAGAGAAATATTTTGTTACTCTTTTCCAGCAAATATGATGGAATAATTTCAAATATCGTAAACGAGTCGTAAATATTAAGGATGACATTTCGCTCTCGAGAATAAGATGTCATACGAAAATCGCGCCCGAGTAAGATTCGGTACTCCATCGAATTCCCACGGGACGAATTAAGGCACGCGGCTCTCTCGCGCGTATTAATGGCAAAACTATAGCACGCGCGTTAATGGACGCTTAAATTATGCATTCGCGCTCTCTCGGCTCACGTCAGCCGTCTAATTAGTTATTTATACATTCCAAGCGGGCGTGAGTTAGTGTCAATGATTAAGAAGGCACCGGGTGGAAGGCGGAAGTTTCGCGCCGAGTATTTAACTTTGAGCGAGAGTGAATTGTGTCGGGGGAGCGGACGACGAGGCGGAGGGAACAAGGAAGAAATCGGGAGTGCGCTAGAGCAACAAAAGAAGCAAAGTCCCGTCGCGATGTTGTACACGGGTATTCAGCGGGGGATAGTTTCCTCGCGTTTATGCGAATTTAAAGGATCCTCCCTTAAGACTGGCCTCCCGCGAGGACGGAAGTACGCAGTCTGGAAAATTCAACTCGGTCTCCTCCTCCTCTCCCCATCTCCAACGTCGACTCGAGACTTTATAATGTCGGTTTAATTGTATCTCGCTGACAGATTGTTGGATAATTAGTGTTCGTCGTTCGGCGACGGCAGACTCGTTAAAATGCGATTATCGCGCTTGCGTGACACCGAGGAAGAGAGATTCGATCTTCGCACTACACGATGCTTCGAGGTAGCACGATGGATGCATAAAAAATCGAAAGTACATAGACCAAACACTACTCGGTATCAGATGCAGCAAATGTAGAATTAAAGTTGCACGAATATCGAGCGCGTGTATGATCGCGTTACGAAAGTTCGTCAAACTAAAATTACATTTTACGACATATCGATATTGAGTTTGCCCTCGCTGTAAATGACGACATTACAAGATTGATAGAGGTAACCGCGAATAGAATGTACTGTAGCATAAGCGAAGATTGAGATTCAAAGTTCGTAATTCTACATAATGATTTCCATGGAATGAAGATAAATTGGAGATACACTGTAATATGCTTTTTGGTCTTTTATTCTCTTGATTCTGTGTATTTTCCTCTTCTCGTGGAAGATAAAAGTGAAATATATGGACAGACGTTGCTGATGTGACTTTTCAATGGAATAAGAAGTACATTTCAAGTGTGAGACAGATATCACCTGACGCTGTCAAAAATAAAAGAGTATTCTTGGAGCAACCATCTATCACAGAAAAAAATCCTGGAATAAAAATTTACAATGTTATTTTATAATATCCAGGAAATAATATAATATGTAAGATGCTGATAATATGTAAAGGCTTCATATATGCACACATATGTCAAATTAATATAATTAAAATATTATTATATAGTCGTATATATAAAGCATTATTAATTTTTCGATATTTTCAAATTGCAAAATTATTATATGTATAATATTTTTCTTTAATATCTTTCTTTCACAGTTTCAACAAAAATAGAAAAATACTTTAGAAAAATGCATGCTAATAAATCCTTTAATTGCTATGATACATGAAGTATCTCATCTATCGTCGCGATTCTATTTTGCCATCATGGAAGAAGAAAAAGCACAAGAAGGAAATAGGTGCACGCATTATGTGCGTAATCGCAGTTCCGCTCGAGATCATGGATCGCGAGTAGTGAGTCAGCATCATTAAAAGGCAAACCGAAGAGAGGCCGAAGAAAAATAGAAGAGCGATACACCCTTTCGAGCACCTGTTTGGCATGCCTCTCGCGCCCTCATCTACCCTACCTTATTTTTTCCTGTCCCTATTTCTCTTTCTCGTCTATTCTTGTATCCCACCGTCAGAGCTCTTTCTGACTCCGCTTCGTTCCCCTCGCCTATCGCTCCACCTCGTTTTTCTCGTCGGATTCGCGAAATGCGGTGTTCCGTCCTAGCGGTTTTTTCGCCCTTCCACATCCGGTCCGAGGGGCTGAAACCGGCGAAATTAAGAAACCGCCTCACGCAGTAGCGCCCATTACCGCGAGGTAAACATACGACTCGCGTACATGCGCGGAATATTACGCAGGCGATTTAAAAAAAAAAAAAAAAACGGCAGTCACCAAAGGTGCCCCACGAAAGATAGGAACGGCTTTAATCTCCTGATCGGATTCCTCCGTTAATCGCGTCTTTTCCCATGTCTTTTAAGCGTCGTGTCTTGATCGAATTTTTGAACACAGTCAATAGTTTTTACAGTTAGCTTTTCCGGCGCAAAGAAAGAGAAGAAGAAATCGGAAAGAGAACAAAAATTAAAGAGCAGAAAAATATTTTCCAAATTTATTGTATATTTTATGATTTCAAAAATATATTTTTAATTTTTTAGAAATTATCCTAGAAATATACATGACAAACGAATGAATGTTTAGTCTTGTATTAAAAGTAAACAATAATAAAATCTGATTTTTTAAATATTTAATAGTTAAATATGATAAAGCAATATTAATGAATACTATTATGTGATTAGAATATTGGTAGTGTCTATTCAAATATTATTGTATACTTTGCATAAACAAGCCGAACGTTATGTATAATCTATAATCTGAAATCTGAATAATGAATATGCGTTAGTAATCTGATATTAATTAATTAATTAATTAAGAGCTTATGTATCAATAACTTAAAACGAAAGCTTTGAAATAGAAATGATGTTTGTTTATATTGGAATATTGGTAATAGTATTCTCTTAGCTAATTTGTGTCTCATAGATTTCTTATTATATTAATAATAAATCATAAATATCAATTAAATAACATAAAGTGAGAAATGCTAATAAACGGAATTTTATATTTAGTTAATTGACTCTAGAAATAATTATAATATTCTTTCTTATAACATATTAATAATTTTTATAGATTAAACTTTTTCATTTCTTTACAGGAACAAGTGGAATATCGTCCTTCTAAAATGAGATTTTCGAAAAGTTGAAATTCGTAGTATATATATAAATACTTATCTAATTTCTGTGCGCGCTCATTGCGAGCTGATCGTTAAATTCTTGTCGTGGAACTTTGTAATTACTTTGGAAAACTTTTTATCTGGATCGAGCATACTTTCCCCGAGATTCGCTGTTTTTAAAGACTCCCATTTTCAAAATCCTGGCTTCTTATGGAACTATATATACCCTCATAATATTACCTTCGTATCTTATCCCTTTTAAATCCTCTTGATAAGTGGAATATATTTTTACGTAAAATTCATTCTTTACGCAGAATACAATTACATATACATTTTATATTTATTAAAACATCGCTAGCTTTCTATTTTACTATTGCACGTCTCTTTTCACTCCCAAGTTGCTACTTAAATATTGCGCTTCCGACATTACCGTTGCCGACCGAAAATGTCATCACTCTTGAGCAAAAGATTAACTGTCGTACCCCATGCCACTCATCTCGTCTTTCCTCTCTCTCTTTCTCTCTTTCCTCTTCTCTTTTCTCTTCTCTGTTCCTCTCGCTCTTTATGTCATCAAATCTCAGAACGGTTGCATTAGTTTCACAAACATTTGCCGGCTGTGCCTCCCCCAAGAGGGTAGAAGAACAGAGCTCCGGACGACGCGGTAAAGAAGAGGGAGGGGACAGAGACACGGGAAAGTGCAATATTGAATTCCCGCAAGGCCCGCGGGGTCACCGTTCTCCCTCCTGACAAATCTACGTCGCCGGGATCAGAGAGGTCCGTGCCGTCTATATAAATTTAATAACATGAAATGACGTGACCTCCGAGAGACCTCGACCCCTTCTTCGGCGCGCAAGAACGCATCAATACTGCAAAGCGCTTGCATCCGCACCCTCGTCCGCGTGTCATTCGCGTCTCTCCCGCCCCTCGAGATACCGCTCGTAAAGCTGGTTTTAAGATTTCACGACCACGTCGGAAGAGACGAGAAAAAAATGAACTAGCCTCGTGTTTAATGGAAATGAAGCGTACCGTGACTTTAAAAAGATATCCGAACCCGTCCGATATGTGGGATGCTGCGAATCATTATGGTGGGGAAACGTTAATAAATGTTGCACGCTGTGTCGGCCTTTCCGCTAAAACGGCGCACGCAAATGCTACGCGTCTAAAAGGCGTGTCTCTCTTTCTCTTTCTCTCTCTCTCTCTCTCTCTTTTTCTCGATGGTGTCCGCGTGCGATGGCTAAAATCTGCCGCGTGATATCATTTCGCGCGCTCCGCGCCTCGCCGATTGCCGGCTTTTAGCGTGACGGTTACGTATTTTTTTGTTAAAAGCTCGCACGCGCACATATATACAAAATCCGGCGCTTTCGAAAATGGCACTTTTCAACACGCGGTACTTCGCAACACTGCGTGTCGCGCGTTAAAGCTTCTCAGGCTAACAAAATGACAGTACTTTGTTCTCTTCCCCTCTTGCTCTTTCTCTCTCTCTCTCTCTTTCCTTTTAATAATTCGAAGAGTTATCGGTCGATTCCGCAGTGACAATAGCGCGCAAAATAAAAAGCCGGCTCTGATTTCTTACCACCTCCGAATTCCGTGCGCGTTCTTTCGTTTGAGAAATCGATTTCCTATAATAAATACCTCTATTCGACCGGCGCCCCCGGCTGAGTACTCGAGATCGTCCACAGCACGGTGTAATTTCTTATTGGAGTCCGGTCGCTATGGATTATTTTATGCAAATGCGGAATTGAAAGTGGTGCTCTCGTGGCCCTCCCCGTCCCTTTCCGCCGAGTTCGGCCTTTATTAATTCTTCAGATAACGCGATCAAGCAGAAGAGAAGAGAATTGATGAGTAAGTAGTAATCTAATTTATCACGGTGGAATGTCCCGCGACGTGATTGTGTGCCAGCGTTGACGTCTTTTTAATAAATTTACATATAAACAGCCACACTGTAAAACAAATCCGTAAAGATTTTAATCACGATAATTGCGGTAACGCAGGGTACGCGCCATATGTTTCAAAATCACCTGTCGGTCGTAGACCCAATGATCGATTTGAAATAAATTTCATTTAGAAAGGCCATTGTTTGCGGAATATTTTTAATTTTATATACGGATCATACACATATATATCGCGCGCGTCCCTTTAGCCCATTATATTTATGATCCCGCGGAGATATACACTGCCATATGCGCATCCCAGCACCATATTGAATTTGAGAGTGCGCGCCGTCGGATTGGATTCCAAACTTCTAAAAGAGCGGCGCAGAAAAAGGGCGCGATGCAAATTTTATTTTCCTTCGCGATTTGCATACGCGCGAGCGACGATAAAATTTCATCCGTTTACATAATAGCGTGTCGTGCGGCCGCATAAATATTGAAGCGACTCATTTATCCGTGACTTATTCTCAAAACCGTTATTTCGTTGACCTCTTTCCTTTACGGTTAATTACGTGTTAATTGAAGTCGAGAGTAGTGACGAAGATATAATTCCGACTAATCTCAAAATTTGATAATTCAAGACTAATTTGATATCAGCTCATTCATTGCAACGTTAACATTTTATTTTATTGGCTCATTTTGTCCTCTTTATTTATAGTTTATGAAAGTAAGTAGAAACTATTCTTTACAGTCAGACACTGTTATATCACATATTTAGTTTCTGTCCGCGATTCCTCAGGAGTATTCCCTTGTGAACGAATTTCGCCGTTAAGATTTCTTGCACTCGCTCTCTGTGACAGAGACATTGTCGTCTGCAGGAACAACAGGCGCGCGGTGACTTTACGCACGTGCGACAGTGTCCCCGGACAAGTCCCTTTCCGGAGCGCTGCGAGCAACGTCTCGGCTGCCATAGAACGAGAAAGGAAGCAAAATAAGAAGAGCGAACGGAGTGGCACGTTGCGTTCTTTTTCGAAACACGAGAACAAGCGGATGTAACATCGCGATAACATCGCACGTACACGACATGCCGAGCGACATCACGCAGACGCGGCGTCTAGGGAGATTGCTGGGCCAATAATGCATTTCTCGCCCGGAAAAATTCAGCAAAGAGTACGTACGGGCCCAGAGATTTAGTCATTTAAAATGCATAGAGTTCATAACTTATTCCCGGCCGACTCTCTGCCGCGCCGACTCTCTCCCCATCCCTCCCTGCCTCCTCTCATCGACGTGTTTACACGTGCTCGTGATTTTCGCGTTTTCTTCGTCATCGCGAGTTATACGTCGATCCAGCATCAAGCGTGGCAAAAAAATAAAATCGCCATGGAAAAATTCTGAAACGTTTTTAATCCTGTGACGTATTTCTACTAAATCTCGTCAACGATACGTCGCTTTCGTCTACAAATTTTGAAAATAACCGCCATTAATCGTTTTCGTTTCCCCCAAATCGATTCGAAATTTCACGTGGAGGTGGAGATCCCCTCGAATCGCGCGGTTGGGTGTACGGTATATTTCTTTTGTCCCGCTCTTTTTCCGCGTTCCCTTCTCGCGAATCCCAGAATCACGTTGGTGGGTGTTTAACGACCGTGTTACAGCCAGTAAGGCAGTCGCGACGGATGCAAAATCCTGGGTTGTAACGAGAAGCAAGAGAGACGCGAGAAACTATAAAAACCAGTTAAAACGCCGAGGTGAGCGAAACTCGACGCGAAAACGCCAGTGAATTATTGCACTCCGCCGAGATTTTATATTTCTGTTACTCTCCCGCTTCACGTCGCTCGCACATAATGGTTTAATTGGACCTGCGCGCACACGCCTAACAATTAACCACGTACTTGGAACGGGACGGAAGCTGCACGTTGTACGCTTACGTTCCCTCGAGGCCGCTGCCGCGCGGTTAAATGTCACCATAAAGTCGAATTATATTCAGATTAAGCCGTTGGAAAAAAATATATTTTTCCCGCGAATAGTCTGTGCCTTTGGAACACTTTCGTTCCATTGCTCGAGGCTCGCTTTCGTGTGCATCCTCGCGATCGAAGCGGCGAAAGAATCGATTTTAAATATCCGCGATATCGCGTGTATGAGTGTGATATCGCTCGTTCAAAATTTGTACATCGTCCCGCTGCGTTTCCAAAAATCTGCTGAAAATACCGTGTAAAATGTTTGCATACATCGTGCGAATGTGCCTGCATTCACGATGCAGCTGCATTCGGGTAATTCGATAAGTTGAGCTTGTCGTAACCTATATTTGCTCGCGTATTGCGATCACTGCGATCTAACGTTGATCGGATTGATCTTATTGATTCATATATCGACATTTAATTTTTCATCAATTTTTAATTGCATGATTCATTCTTCTATTCATCAGCTTCGTAGAATAACTTTATATTAGTCGAAAAAGCTTTTGCAGCACTTTGCTTAGAACCTTTCAAGCGAGCTATGTACAAAAAAAAGCTTTCCCAAATACAATGTTAAATTTAAATTTAAACTTTTTATATGTATACATATATATATATATATATATATATATATATATATAATAATTATGATATTTTAAAATTCTCAGCGATATTCTTCGCGTTTATTCAACACTAACTTTTTTCATTTTAACATCAATCTATTTTTTTTTAACATTCTATTTTTTTAACATCAATCTATTTTACTCATAATTATTTCATTATAACGTTTACTGACTATTTTTGTTTAATAATGATTAATAATTTCTAATGCAAATATGCACAAGTAATGTTCACTATTCTTGAGAAATCATCTTCGCTCTAACAAGAGCAACATTGGATTTATTATCAAAAGACTAATTTCCGGAAATGTTTATTCGCGTTCCATTTTCCGAAAATGTTCTATCACGCAAAAGCCACGAAATTTTCATTAAGACGAAGTCCGTGATTACGACGCGAATCATTCCTCTGAGTCTCAATCGGCAACAATCCTCGGGAGACTGTTACCACGTTATTCCGTTCTGCTTCCGCTCGGGATCGTTCCTATCCTTGTTCTTCAATCCGATAATCAAAGCTTTCACTTCTCGCAAATTTTCGCGCATTATGCGATAGACTGCACAAAGAGAAAGAGAGATAGAGAAAAAGAGAGAGGGCACAGACAGAATAACCGACTGCTAGAATCGTGTCACACTTCCCTGGTAAAACCCGAAGCAAACGTGGACACGATGGCTGCGCTCATAAACTAGAGTAGTGTAAAGGGATCGTATAATGCTGCGAACAGGTGCACCTGCCAACCGAGCTGCTACAGACGCATCCAAACGGCAAATGAACGACCTTACCTGAAGAACAACGACTTCGTTGTTCGCTTCATCTTTACGCGGACAGTTCTGGGAGGATTTCAGTGTCCATAACTTTAAATGGAAAGCTATTCGACCGACGCTCGTCTGAGAAAGAAAGTGGAAGAAAACAAGGGGGACAAAGTGGAAAAAAGGAGGGAAAAAAGGCGAAGAAAGCAAGACGAGGAAAGAAAGTATGGCAGCTGCGCTACTGAACGCTACACGCTTCAAACTGAGTTTCTTCGGCGCATCGCGGCGATGCAGTTGGTAGCGTTCGGATCCATTCGGATTAAGGAACTTTCAGTATGGTAAGCAGTCGTGTAACCTCAGCGATGCTCGTGTGAATTATGGTAGATTTGCGTAATCGCGAGTTCTTCGGTCCCATTTGGCGAAGAAAGTTTATTGTTCACTCAGAGAATGTACCGCTAAAGTGGAAACTTTTGCAGTTACTTTCAAGTTTGACTTTATCTTTCGCGAGTATTTATCTTCCAAAGACTTGTTTATGATACAATTTATCGAAACTTAACTAGCATCCTGTATAGAAAAATAGAAATCTTTAATCTTCTTTTTCTTTCGCGCAAAAACAGGCAATAATATTTTTTAATGAAAAGAAACTGATTTAAATAAGCCATGCTGCCTAATTCAACTCTTTCTACTGAAAAGTTTCGCCAAATATCCGTTAACGATAAATATTGAGAAAACTTTATAGAACACGTCGACACTTGCGACGAAACTCCCATACATCCTTTGACAAAGACAACTTCTTTGAACTTGGAGTCAAATACCAGGGGAGATACGATGCAGCAGCGGCAGGATAGGAATTTTGTTCAAGGGCTCTCTAAGAGGTGACTTCGTGTTTTCGCGGTGGTTACTCTCCAAGTAACGCCAACGGGGATATCCAGTAACGGGGCGAGAACAGGACTCATGTCTTACAGCATCCGGCAGCGGCCTGTGTTTCACGGCAGTTCCAGGAATGATTTAATAATACGCGGGGCATTAGCCCGGCCTGAATAACGTAAGCACGGATAATCCTTTTAACCAGTTGTCTAGCAACCCCTTTAACCCCGGAACCCAGGCGACAACTAATTCCGTCAGATATTGCGGGGTGGCAGCTTACTCCGGTACCGGAGGACCTCTCTGCGCTGAACATCCTCGTATATGTACAAATCGCGTGAGTACGCGTACAACAAACACAAAGCGACAGTTCTCTATCTCTCTCTTTTTCTCTTCGGAAGGGGCGGTTTATTGCAAGATTTTCGAGTTTATTGCAGGGGTAAGAGGACAACACGAGAGCGGGTAATTTCGGACTCTTTTGCTTTTTCGGGGACGATGGAGAGTCGTCCCGTCGACCTCTTAACGGTAATTGGCCCATTTCTAACGAGCCTCTCGAGGACCGGCAGCGTGACATTGATTTAAATAATCCATAGGGTCGAACGCGAACGCCTTAATTAGCTGGGCTCGTTCGGTATGGCCGCGTACCCGCTGTCGTAATCCGGAAATACGGCGTGGGGGAGACGGAAGTTTGTAAGCCCGAGATGAAACAAATTGCATTAATGCTTACTGTTCGAAGTAACGCATTGTATTCGGGTTTTGATCGTTTAATTTATAGTCTTTATTCAAAATACTATTAAAAATAAAACATGCATCTGAGTTGAATTAGGCGAATCAAACATCAATTGCTTTAAATTTTAATATAATTTGCTAGACTTGCAGTTATCACGAACAGATGCAATGAGTGGTATTCACGTTGGTATTCACGAGTGATATTCGCGTTATAAACAGTCATCTTTAGCGTAAATAGTCGATTTTAAGCCGCGCCAGAATGGTCGGAATCCGCTTAACAAACTTATCTACCATACCGCGTCGCGCGGAAATATTTAACTACAGTTCCAATAATTTCGCGACGAGTTCAAAAACTTCTAACTGCTTCGCGTCCAATGCGGATTCGCGCGAGTTCGACGAGACTATGTATAATTGAATAAGCATCGAAAAGAGATGATTTTAGTGCTTATCAAGGGTATATATATAACACTATTTTAAATGGAATTTCATTTGCTAGAAGTTAAATTTACGAAAAATTCTGCATTTTTAGTAATTTTTGAAAGAGTCATCAGTTATTTCGTTTAAAGGAAAATAATTTACGAATTTTAATCACTTTCAAAGAATTATCGTGTTAAAATTCACGTTAGAAATTATGCAATCATAATGGTTTCGAAAAGATTAAAATCAATTATTTTATCGCAATCTATGCCAATAAGATCAACGTATCTCTCGCGTTCCGATGTCACATGATGGCACGATGGCGATGACACGCGCATCTCAACGAAACACCGAAAGAACCGAAAATGTGCTGAATCGTCGAAGGCATCCTCTTTCGTTCCGCGAATGTCGTTCGCTGTTCCATAAACCCCCGAAGCGGGATACGTAGCTCGGTGAAAAGTAATTTCCTTGCCGATCGTAGAAGTTTCTCTCTCGCGAGGAAAAGTCACCGGTGAAGTATTTCTTCCTCTATCAAAGTCGCGATCGTCGATGTCGCTCGAAAGGAAGTTACGATTATTGATATCGTGTCTCGAATGACTATTTCAGGCACGCAAGTTTTGCAAAAGAGAGAATAATATCTTAAATAATCTTGACAAAACTGCAATGCTGGATGACGCACGTGTACATGCGCCTATATTTACGCATCGTATTCTATTGAATATGGAATCGTATCAATCTCTGTTTTAGATGCGCTATTTTTCAAAATATTTATCTTCAAGAGAATAACTGCTCAATTTATCATATTCTATCGTATATCTCTATCGATAAAATATTGAACGATAATAAAATCATATTCACAAAATTCGTATCGAGTGACGTGTGAGTAACATACGCGATGCGACGAATCGGAAAAGTACTGCGATGCGGTGTTACTTTGTGAAATTTATGAAAACCGAAGTATAACATTTTTATATTAAGGTTCGTCTCGGTTTATGGGCTCGTAAACTCGGCGTACATCGTGCCGGGTGCATTATAATACCAGTGCGCACTTCGCTTCTCGTCCGACATTGTGCTGTCTTAAGTAACAACTGGAAATGCGCAGCTAACATTGTCCTAAGGATGATCGAGAATACCATCTTTTCAAAATTCTAAAAATCTGAAATCTAAAAACAGAAAGTAATAGAGAAAGAAAGAAATCAATACTGTGAATAATTGAAAGAACGGATAAAAAATGGAAAAAAACAAGTATTTGCGATATATCTCATAATATAATAAGTAGTATTGATACTTAAAAATTTAATGCTCGGTGCATTACGTGATTTAATATTTCAGTGTTACCAATTAATCTCTCGTAATCTCATAGAGAATCTCTCGTCGATTATGTACGGTAATAACTGAAAAGTGCCAATGGGATGCGATCCTCATCGGAATCTACTCGTTTCCGCCGATTATAATATTCGACGATGATTTAAAGAAGAATTCGCTCTCGCTTCGACGATTACGAGCAAATCTCATTCATCGTCGATACCAAGAAAATGTACAAACGTAAACATAATCCAACTCGATCGACTCGGAAATCAACAAATATTTATGAAGGCATTCATAAGATTAAACGAAATCCAATAATAGAGGCTTTTCGATTCGCCCCCATTACAATCACTATAATCGTTGTCGTTGTACTCTTATTGCGTGCTTATTGCTTTACGATACAACCACTTTCTCGCGTTCTAAACTGCATGATAAGCAATTTCCGATCGAAGTCGTAGGTCAAACTCCCCGCTTGCATTTGCATCGAGTCATTCGTCACGTCTTTTTTTAGATCAGAGCTCCGTCACACTCGTCTCAAGTGAAAAGGGGTTACGACCTATTCTACTTCGATATATATTCTAAAGTGTAATACATAAAAAAATGTTAAGAATGAAGAAAATATGTGACTTTATAATTATTTAAACGACGAAATTTAAGTCAAACCGCTCTTGAAAGTTAATACTATGAATTCCAATTTTTGTAAATGTGCATTAATACATAATTTTTTTAATAAATCGCAGAAACATCTGTACTATCTTTTGCCGACACATTCTGTTTAAATATTTTAATTTATTATTAAATTTCTTTAAAAGAATAAGCCAATCTTAATTAATTTTAATTATAAATAAATTTTGTTTTTTAATTGCTTTTTGTGCTACTGACATTCTCGGATTATCATTTAGAAATATGTCGATAAGAAAAAATAAGATGGATCTTCATTTTCTATTTAAAAATCAGAAGATTTATGTATAAGATAATCATATATGATAATCATATATCCAATAAAACTTGCTATCATCGATTATGCGACCTCAGACAGTGTTTAAGATAAAATAATTAAATTTTAGCTTAATTTGTACAAGAACATCGCTTCTATGGCGGGAAAATGCGAATTGGAACGTTCACCAAATGTCTAAACCACATCTCTCGTAACATATTAAAATCATACATTAATATCATTATGAATTAATATGATATTATATATTTGATATTGCGCACCAGTTCTAGAGATTCTACAGTGCGCATTCTTGATCGATTAAATTATCGGTATATTATTGGTTTATACATATATACATGTGCATATAAATACGAGGAAGTGTTCTAATTTGAAATATAAATTTAGGACTTCGAAATAAGTAAGACTAAAGATAAAGGTTCTATTAAGAGCACACTTATTCCATTATCAAATTATCGTTATATGCATATACGTACATATACAGAGTGTCCCAGTTATCTTCCGTCATCTTTCAAAAACAGATTCATCTGAACGAAAATGTCGAGGCACTAATAATTTTCGAATGATAAGTGATTGGAAATAAAGGGTTTTTCGTAAACTAAGTACTTTGTAGAAATAAAATATTAATAAAACCACATTCTTCGATTAATTTTAAATAGAGTTTACTTTTGAGTTTTAATTTAAGACTTAATTGCAAAGATATATGATGACAAAAATCGGGAACATGCAAAAAATGATGGCCTTCATTGACATTTTCGCTGAGGAAAAATCGTCTTCAAATGATCCCAGGAATCTGTCTTTGAAAGATAACGGAAGATAACTGGAACACCCTGTATACATATGATATTGTAATGTGTTAAATATCAATGGAAATTATTGTAGAAAAATAACGATACGAATCGTTGCAAATTTATTATTTGTTTAAATAAATAATAGTATATTTTAAATTTGTAAAACTCTCGGAGCAAAAGAGAAAATCTGTTATTAAATACAAGTTAGATTCTTTCTCGAATTCTCATGCGATATTCTTGGAAATTGAACTGCTGACAATATCTGGTGAAGAACTCTGTCCATATATAGTAAATGACGTCTCGGCAACGATTTTGACTCTATTTTAATTGTACTTCTAATTAGGCTTCTAATGATATTGATACTTATTGATGATGTAATTTAGTTGACGCGGTTTTATATCGTTCAAATATATCGACATATTTATTGAAAGTCGTCTGAGATAAACTCGAAGCAAAATAAACATAACATCGCCAAATATATCAATCATATGTGCAAACAATAGTTCCTATAATATTTTGACAAATTAATCTTATCGGGATATTTCATTCTCTTACGATTGCATGCTCTTTCTCTTTTGTAAATATTCCGCCAACATATACAGCAGCATTACAGATTTTTTATTCTTGTAAAGATCGATCGGTATTTGAAAGTCAAAAACTCAAGCAGTAATAAAATTGTGCGGAAAAGCGGAAACGGAATATGATGATATGACCATATGACATATCGCGTATGCGTAACGACGGTGTAATAAAAACGAGGATTCAATATCCTATCGCAGATATTTTTCGTTAGTTGAAAAAAATTCGGACGAGGCGGTGAATCGCGGACAAGCTCCATTAAATGACAATCTTCCGAGCGTTTTAACGTATTACGGAATATAAAGGGATAACCGGCTCTTAATCTTCTTTTTTAATCTTTCACTCAGGAGATGCTGACCCACTTAACCCGAATAGCCTTATGAATCACTGGTGGATTACATTTTTTTTTTTTGCGAAAATCTGTAATAAACGCTTTTCAAAGCATTGGCGAGGTATTTTAACTAAAAGAGGTAAAACGGACGACGAATCTTCTATAAAGATCAGGAGGTTTCTGGACATTACGGAATAATAACTAAAAATCCTCCTGTTCTCCATAATTTATTATTAAATGATTCTCCTTCAACATCTTCTGCGATATTACTAAGAAGATAATCCTTTGTTACGAGACAGTTTAGATGCTGTTAAACATGAGCGACGACTAGATAAATTCGAATTCTCCGATTGCGAAGCGATATGAGATAGTCTCGTAACCACGATACCGTGAAGAGCAGGTTTCGCTCGTGGCATAGCAGAATTTGAGGTAATCGGTTCTCACTCAGCTACGCAATACACTACAGCCACATGGTCGAGTGCAGGGCGTTATTACCTCGGTGTCCTGACACCGCGTATCTATAGGCGATGCACTTAACGTTAACAGTGGACCAAGTAATGGCGCGGCAATGCATCGATAAAGGGGGAAGGAAGAGGAGGAGGCTAGTAAAGGTCTCTCTCACCTCTCCTACGTCGTCCGTCATTCCCAACAAAGCGTCCCGGACGTCGTTGATTGGAATCAATCGCTAACAGGAACGACCCGCGAGAGTGGCTACGGTCGAAATATCGAGCCGTCACACTTTTACGACGTAGAGCCTGCTGTCGTTCGTTTCGTAGACAACACGGATCGCGGTCCAGGATCTCTATCGCTCGTATGGAAAATGAGATTTCCCTAAAGCACCCTTGCGGTCGCGTCTGTCGACGGGAGCTTTGAATTTCTGTCAATGACTTTTTTCCCCCAAAGATTCTATATTTTTTGTATTCCAATTTCGCCTCGTTTCATCCCTTTTCATACGAGTGACACATTTGATACAACCGAATTTCCATACCGCTGTAGATTATTTTCTATACGCACGTATGTATGAGTATATATGTGAAGTACAGGAAGAGATGCGGCACAAGTAGTTATTAGCTCTTGTTGTACTTGTAGCATTGTGTGACACCAGTGTGTGACAGTAAAATAATAGCGGCGAAAAAGGATTAAAAAATGGAATACACAAACCCCGCTAACGAATTGTACTATTATCAATTGTATGCAATTTCTGTTGCATATAATTTTAATATACACTCTTAATTTATTTCATACACACTTTGAAATTTGCATTACGACCAGTACACTCGATAAACAAATATTTTGAAAATATTTTTCAAAATATTCATTAATATTCGTTAATTAACTGAAGTTTACATTTAATTAACGCTAAAAAGCTTTTTATATATTTGGGTAGAATCACGACGGAATAAGAACGAATCATCTCGTGTATCTCCAAGAGTTGTTCTGAGAAAAGAGGAAGAGATGGGGAACCGGAATATGCGTTTAATAAACGTACAATGGCCTTCGGTAGCAGCGAGGCATAGTATTCGGGCGCGCAAATTTGGGCGTTAGAGTACGCGTCTCTTATACGACGGCGTGAAATTTCACGAGATTAAAAATTCAGAAATATACCCACTCGCGAGATATACGAGCGAAGGGCGAAGACTCTTTTCCTTCCCCGTTATGTGGCAAGCACAGCCGCCCCGCGATTTTTCTCCGTCTCCGGATTAACAATTACGCCTCACGCGAATTACAGTATATATGGTCGCGAGAGAGAAAAGGAGAGAAGAGCGTATCCTTCCATAGAGGGAAATTAAGGGGAAGGCCAAAGGTTGTATCGGGGTGGACAGGAGTGTAATGAGGATTTACGAGCACGATTTCACGCGCGTTTTGTCGTGTTATAAACAAATCTGCCGGCGCAATGAATTATATGAAACGGACGTATCCCTGGTGAATTTCAACTTTTAAGTAACGTTCATAGAAGAATTGCTAGCGTTTTCGCGATACGTTTGTCATTCAACGAAAAATTACTCTCTAGCACGATAATAATAAATCTTTGTATCAATTATCGATATGTAATAAAATGCAGAATCGTATTTTATTAAATATAAATACAACATTGTAATACGATGGCATTGAGCTTTATATGAATGGTGCTTTATGTTCGGTGGACGTATCATGAAAGTGAAAAATATTTGCCACGTTAGACATGTCCTAACGAATAACAACTCCGGCTCTACCTACGACATTATATATCTCAGATCCCCTCGCAAAATTCGCATACCCTATGCATTAGCGGACCCGCTGTGATGGTCGACGCAATTAAACAAAAGCTTCGTTCTCACAGAGAAAACTCGACGGCGCGATACCGAAATGACTGTATCTATCCCTTTTGGTCAACCCTTTCCCTCTTGATTCGCTCCCTTCTGTTTATTAATGTGCATTGCCGGCATGCCAGCGTAACCAAAAATTTTCCATACGATTTAACGGATTTGTATTTCCGGAAATGAACAATAAAGGATATGTAGACGATGCTCATTGGTAATTTATGCAATCTCCTGACCATATGAGTATATAAATTCTGCTTCTTATATTTTTTATTTTGTAACGCTGTTACTTTTGCTTTCAATTAAACATTTTAAACATTATGATTTAAAATGTACTTATGACAAGAGAAATAATAATAATAAAATTACATAATTTACAATAAGTATTTCAAACATAGAAACTTTTATACATTAATAAGGATTAATTTTGTATAATATGTAGCGCAGACTCGAAGGAGCTGTTTGGCAGATTTACTAGATTGTACTCAGGTAATATCACTCTAGATACTCATTCGTTGAAGTGAACTTAGCACGTTCCTCAAGCTCGAATGAAACTTTGAAACGAGGTCAACTCGCTCTCTTAAATATGAAATATTGAAAATGCGAAATTATCGTGAAGAATTTAACATATTGTACGGAGAAAAAATTATGCATATATATCGTGCATTTCCAATTTTCGCTCGATGATTCGCACGCGATCGCGACTAGTTCACCGGGGATTTCACATCCGTCGAGGAGTCGTAAAGCAAGAAATAATTGTAAAACTTGGAAAGTTGTTTCTTTTCCAACGACTACGAGGTAACGACTACGTTTCCAAGAGAAAATTGCCTGTAACAATATTTATGATAAAATCGCGCGCGAATAACGGCCAAAGTTTCACGAGTAATTAGCGATTGCGAAATAGCAGGAACGCGTAATTGACGATGTTCATCGAGTACTTTGCCAGCCGTGGGGCTTTAATGTTATTCTTTGCAATCAGTGGAAATATGAACAATGATCGCATCGTCGTTGAAACCGATGCACAAAGTGTGTATCGTACATCTGATTTGTTCGGAAACGCAAATTTATCTCTTATCTCATCACATATTGATGTATGTGATAATTCATTAGACACATAAAAAATGAATAAAAGAAAAAACCGACAGATATTATTACTATATATATATATATATATATATATATATATATATATATATAATATTATATTATTTAATTAATATTTAAATAATATTTTATATATCTAAAATAAAATTAATTATAAAACAAATATATATATATAAAAATATATAATGATCATACGATATGACATTTTTATATCTCACTCTCACGTCCTATATATATATATATATAGGCTCTAACACTTTGCTGAACGTGCTGTACATATGCATCTAGGAGAATGCAATTATCGTCGTGCCCCTACGAGGCACGGAAGAGGTAGGCGCGGCATTTATCGTGGCGGTCCTACTGCACGCGTCCCCGATCTACGGGGATTCGAAGCGACAATAATGGCGAGAAATCGATGCCCCCTCGCGTGCTCGGCATCCGCGTCCGCGGTACGCGCGTAATAACGCGTAATAATGCGCGGCTACATACGTAGGAATATTATCCGGCGCGTATTATCCGTGAACGCACCCGCTGACGATGACTATGGGGGTCGGCTTCGAGTATGTGCGGGTTGCATGCGCTCCTCTCATCCCGTTCTCCTCCACCTCTGTGTATCGCCGTTCCCATTCCACGATTAGCGCAATTATCGGCGCATCGATCAGCCTCCTGCAGCACCAGTGGAGCACTAGTGGACGCGAGGGTTTAATCAATCGCCCTGTTAAGAATAGACATAACGTGATTGCTCGCGGACGAAGGGAAATTAAGGAGAGATACAGAGCTAGAATCAAGACATTGTTTGGGGAACGCTTTGATTTTATAATCGATCGATCGTCGTCGACGTGTCGATCACGTGACGACTTTCATTGCTTTTCCAATACGGACGCGAACAACAACCGAACTAAACGACCGTTCGTAAAAAAAAGACCAAGATTTCCAAAGCCATTCGTTGCGCCGTTCATTAATCAACAAATCGTATAGAGTCGCCGAATCTCTCAATACGTCGGGAGAAGAGAAAAAAAATCACCGGTTTGCGTCTGTATTTCCGTTGGCGGAGTTTGCGAGGCGTCTCGACTGCGATTTCCTCGACGTTACATCACGGCACCGGATCCCGAAATGAGATTACGACAGCAGTTAACGATATTCGGTACGGACGGTGGGACCGAACTAATCTGATAACCAGTAGGTCGCATCGGTCGTCCTTCCACCTGCCGGTTCTATTCGTTCTCTTCGTCTCGCTCGATGGATGCGATGTCCGATCGTGGATGGTGCCGGATGACGTAGGATTACTGGCACGGTAGACCGGTGCGGTGTTCTGGTTTTCCATAATTAACGTCCGTATGAAGGATCCGCTCCTAAAATAACTGAACTGATGCGTGTGCGGACTCGTGGAATAGCCCCATTCCGCGCGAGTAACACCGCCATGGCTCCGTGCAATTCAATTTGAATAGACGAGCAGGCGAGCACGAATCCAAGAGCATATGAATAATTACCCGTATATCGATTTTTACGATTGAAAGTCTTAATTCGACTCTCTGATTGTATATTCAAGCATATTATACAATTTTAACTTTTTTCCAAAAAAAAAAATTTACGTATTTCGTTAAAACGAGAAGATTTATTAAATTTGAGATTGATCGGCCCCATAAAATACTGTGCAAAAATATATTCTGAAATAATCGGCAAAACAATATAATACCAGAATAATATTGTTATTCTGGTATTATGAAATCTCAGTCGATTGCATCTACTTTAATCCGATCCCGGCTGGACCGATCCGACCGAAAGTCATCCGTAGTAGCCGGCTTTACTCTCGGCTCGATAAGTTAATCTCGGCTGTCTGCTCCTCCGCATGCTCGTGACACTCGTGACATTGCTTTTTGATTTATTAGAACGTCGGTCAACCCCGCGCAATGGACCGTATCGAATTTCGAATGTTACTGTTTGCCTGCCTTTCAATGTTCCTGAAGTTTACCTACGCATCGGCGATACGACGGTACGAAGAATAAAAAAGATAGGACATATTCGACCACATTAGATTTATGTGTTTACCGAATGAATCGTTAACTTTTGTCGTTCTCGATATTTTTCGCACGTTTAAATAGATGTAGCAGATTGAAATTATGAATGGCAAATGAATCGGAAAATAAATTTAATTGCAATTTTTATTTGTCATTAATTTTCATCCCTTTGTATCTAAATTTTTTAATGTCTGTTTTTTTTAATTTTTCAGTTTTATAACATTCTAGCTATATGTGATATACATATTATTTATTCTTTTATTGAAATAATAATATCGTAAAATGCAGAATCGTGTTTCCAAATTTATATAAACTCTTTGTTAAAAAAGCAACGTGCGTAAAAATAATGAATATTACAATATTCGAAAAGCGGATAGACAAATCAGGACTGTAAATTAATATTTATATTAATAAGATTCTTTTCGGAATAAATATTTATATATTTACATTATATGTGTTAATATACTTCTCTGACGATCAAAACTTTACAATTCAATAATTTGAATAATTTAATTGGTAATGTTTATAATATGTTTATAATATGTTTTACGCTTATAATTAAATTGAATATACTATTTATCCAAATTAAGCTCAAGTCCAATGTACCACGATTAAATGTGCATACATATTTTATCGAATAATATCGTAATGTATGAGCATTATAATTGTTTTGTATTACTCTGTATTAAAATTCATACTTTGAATAATTTATACTTGATTTGTCAATTTCTTGCAAAAATAGGTTTTGCTTCATTCCTATAAACATATTGAATTTAGAATAATTTGTTGAATATCCTCCGTATTGAAATTAGTACGCTTGCGTTGAAACGATCCTTATGATGAATCTCGTTATTCGGGATCTATGCGATCTGTGCGTTAAATTAACACAAGGAATAATCGCGTCCATGCCACCAATGAAGTTGAACGGGAATCCTCGAGGCGCAGCCATTCGAGAGGCAATAGGCGCCTCGAAAACTCATCGGGTATGTAGATATCAATAAAGGGGAATTCTCTCTCTCTCTCTCTCTCTCCCCTTCTCTTACCAAGCTCGGGTCGTAAGCATCCGACGTGCGCGATTCGATCGGCTCGTTCTCAGCAATTCGCGGCATGCTCAGAACCGAGCAGCAATACCAGCCACACCGAAACCGTAAGGGTTGGCGCTATGCCGACCCCACGGTTGAAGGGGGCAATAACATACCGTGAGTTGCCCCTGCAGCACTAGGAATAATGGAGCCTCTCGACTATCCATGATTAACGCGGCAATAACGATTATTTATAGTCCTAAAACAATGTTTCACGCTGTCCACCCCTGCTCGTCGTTGCCCTCTCTTTCTCGTCCCTCCCCCACGCGTCTCTCTATCGCCGCGCGAAGTCTGAATCAGCAGTCAGTACATAGTTTTCCCCCGTGTTCGTCCCTGAAGCGGATTTATGCAAAAAATTTCGAAACTCGTCACCGTGGGGTCTCACTCCGCGCCTAATTAATCGAGCGGGACAGGACTGTACGGGGCGCGAAAGGGTGCGCAGCTGCGATTGGAAAAGTGACGGCTTTAGCACGCGCGCCAAAGGGGCTTTTATGAAAGTCGCGAAACAGATCCCTTTGTCCACACACTGCGATCATAGATCATCGCTGTCGTCGAGTACGGTAATGGAGGGATATACGCGGCCGGCGATGTAACCTGTGGCGGATATAATATGGGTGTTGATCAACGAGAAAAAACATACGAGAGAGAGGAGCGGGCAAGGATTTATATTTCTACCTGTAATTTCGATCAAAGTAGAGATTTTGCTACTAGCGAGAAAAAGTAATAATATAATATAATTAAATACATTTTACGTTTAGGGGATTATGACGTACTTATGGTCGACGGGGCGACTTTTCTCTGCGTTAACTTTTTCGTTACATCCAGAATAATCCTCAAAGCAGAAATGTGTCCACAAATGGAATCATTTCTTTCGGGGGCATATGAACAAGTAATTCCCATAATTACATTTTACTATTCTCATGCAGCTAGGAACTATTCATCTTGTTAACCCAATTAATACAAAATAATTTTTCAAATATTATTTTTTACCTATTATTCGTCTATTTAGCAGCGTTACTTAATCAAAGTATATCGCAATTTTTAAGAGTCTTTTAGCAAAAAATTCTCTCTATCGTGATAGTGCGTCATTCCGCCGACGAGCTACGCATGCATGTCCAGCTTGAAATTCCATTGGCTCGTCCAATCAGCTTATGGCAGAATAGCAGACGAATAAAAAAACCAGACCAGATATTTTTCATCCTGTTTACCGTGTAGGGATACTTTTCACGACGTCATTGTTTGCACGGGTCAGCGGCGGCATAGTAATATCTGGTCTCATTCGCTCCGGTCTGAGAGCGTAGAACGAGGCGTTTGGTCAGAGGAAAACATATCCATTTCCGCGGGAAAAAAGACGGTCGGAGGGGTGAAAGACTGTGGAAATAAACAGCCGATAGAGAGAAAAGAAGAGGCAAGTAAGGGTGAGAACTGGTCAGCTATCGACATCTCGCCAGTAATGACTCCCCGAAAAATTTCACATCTCTCTCTTTCTTTTCTTCTTTCGCATTCGTCTCCTTCTTGTTTCCAAGGTCGATGCTCTCTCAATTCGATTGACGAATATTATTTGCAATAGAAGAATTTTTCGTAATTCGATGCGGAGCAGACGGATCCAACTGGCCATTTCTATTCGACCGCCGCGCGGACTCTCACCGATGGACCTGGAAACGGCGAGCAATTTCGCGAAGAATCCGCAGAATTCAATGCATATCTATCAGCTTTCGCGCGAGGGAATGAATTAGGGGTTCATGGCTATACATTTTGCGTGCAGATGTATTCGAACGTTAGCGATGATCGATTAAGACAAGATCTGATTCAACCAGAATCATTCTAATAATACGTATATTTGAAGTATGATTGTCTAACTTTCAATCTCGGTAATCGAGCAAAAAATAGTATACTTCAAAGTTCATTTTTGTTTTATTGAGGAAAAGAGAAAACAGTTGGTGGAGATTCGTGGCCCTTAATTTAGAGTAAATGTTAGCGAATAGTGTTTCATTTAATTGTTCTTGACTAGAGATTTCCGCTTATTCTCGAGAAAAACTGGATTAAAAGTTTCGTCAGTGTAGCTACGTGTCATCGGGTAAAGCAACGAAAGACAAGCGACGGCACGAATGTGCGCAACGTCGGCGACAAACGAATGTAAACGAGACTGGGTGTGAAAACTCGACGTGTAACGAGAGTTTGATACTTGTTTACAGGCGTCTCCACCATTCCTGCTTGACTCGTTACTTAAGCGCTCGTTCCTTTAGCATGCGAAGTGTCTATTGTTATCTTGTCGCAGTTCCGTCGCTATAAACGCTTCTCTTTGAACATCAGCCAACAGCGCACAATTAGGAATACAAATGAAATTATAAGACGGAATACTTTTCTCGATTCTCTTTTCGCGAGATTCTTCGCGTTTTATGTTATCTGCCAACATCAAATAATCAACCATCAAACAGAGTTCGGGGAACGCCCCATACAACGTTTACAATTCACGGGATAAATGTGTTGCAAATGGATTTTTGCTAATTTCCACTCATATTCCATTGTTATGTTCGTTACTCAGGATTGGGTAGAAATATGTTTGACATATTCCGGTCCTGTTTTCGAAAATAATAAACGTTTTCATTGATACGAGCAAACATGTGGAATGACTTCTGATATTTCAATAATGTGAAAAATTCCGTGAAATAGCGTGCGGGCGTGCGTATTTTCGACCGTGCCATGCGTGTTTTCATGCGTCGCGTACAAATCGATTGTCAGGAAGGCGGCGTTTAGCCGGGGATTGCTGTACCCCGGTACTTTTCATGATTGCGTAAATTATTTCCATAATTTCTCCTGCCGTCCCGCTCGAAGCTACTATATTTTTACGATAATGGGCTCCCATTACTCTTTGTCTGTGCACCGACACGCGCCCGCGTGTATAATAATCGATTTCAACGCACCCAGCATCGTCGCTATGCGATCAATGCAAATATCTCGGCGCATCTGCTATCTGGCTAACCCTTTATGTGGTATTTATAGCATTATTTATGTTACAATTAAAGTCGTGTCTATCACCCTCGCACGTAAGAACATATTGGGGGATGCACACGTGAACGTGTTTCCCTCTCCTCCGTAGGCGGCGTGTCTCATTTCCAATCCAAATTAGTTTCAAGCAATAGACTTTTGTTTTATAAAATATTTTTCAAAATTTTTGTAAACGTATCGGACTCTTAAGGATGTTTTGTATGTACAATCCCAGCAAAAAGTAACTGAAAATCAATATTGAATATATTCACTTTTGATGTATTTTGAGTATAAATTGTGTGTAATATTACAATTTGATCTTAGCTACAGTGCAGAGATGTATTTTTTAATATTTATTGCGTTTTTACTGAAATATTCCGAATTTTGTTAATCGAAGTGATTAACTTTTGGCAGAGAATTTCACCTTGTGACAGATACATGGCTAACTTCATTGAATTATATTTAATCTCTTTTTAACCAGTTGGTACTTGTATAAATATTATTTGACCAAATATTTCTTCTGTATCTAAACTTTTGCAAATTTTAAACAAATTCTGAATATTATTTCCATGTGTTTTTGTCATTTGAATCGACGTAGTTATACGTTTCCCATAAGAACACATGTTAATTCGGTGCAAATTAAAATCCTTATAACTTGTGAACGCCTTAGTGAATCGATTTAAAAATTGTACTGAAGATTCTAAACATGTGTAAGATCATTCTGTACAATTTTCATTAAATTCTCAATATTTTGAAAATAGGTACAAAACATCCTTAAAAGAACAACGAATATTTGCGGTGAATGATACGACTTGTGGATCGCGAAATTTGAAATAATTTACACGGAATTCATCGAAAACAGAGTTCCGAGTATGACACACGACCATTAACAAGATTCCGATGGCCATCGATTCGCATCTCGCGCCTCACAAATGGCGGGATGTTAATTCGTTTTCACGGTAGACAGAGCCGTCGGGGTACAACAACGAGAAAATCGATAAAACCAATAAGCCCTGGCAATAACGTGCTAATATCCTGAAGACCATTCTCGCCTGCAGCGCATAACCCTCCCCCTTTGCTGCTCGTAAAGTGTGTGAACGAACGCGTTCAGATTCCTTCGTAATTGTTCCTGCATGACTTGCTCCTGTCAATAGACCAAACTGCGGCGCGTAATAGACGGCTCATGGTGATATCGTGACACTTATTTGCTACGTCGTGATTTTTACATAAAATACCAATGCAATTATTACAATTATTTAATATAAATATATATATATATTAATATCGGAAATTATCACGGCGATTATTAAACATATTGAAAGCGTTTCAATATAAAAAAATCAGTTTCTTCTTAAAAAACGAAAAAAAAAATACTTAACGACATATAAATTCGTGAGAAATATTTAATGCACAGCAATGAATTCTTTTTCTAGTTATGTGCATTTCATTTTTAAACATTTATAACGGATTTACTGGATATGATGATATGCTGGGAGACTTTCATGGAGCATAAAAATTTGATAGTCTATGTATCATTCTAACGTCGACTAGCGCTGTCTCCATATGTAAGTTTTACTGAAGATACGTGTAAATTTCTCGCGACATACCTACTTTAACTGTCGTGAAAGTTTCGCTTGTTAAATCGTGTATAAGTATGTTGAATTTCTCTCTCTTACCGCCCAGAGTTATTACACAAAAGTGTATATAATACTTTATTAATTGTATTTAGAATAAATTTAAATTATTGTATTTTCAATTGCAAGTGGAACAAATTGAAAAGAATTATTGAATATGATATTTAAATTATTCTATTGTTTATATATCATTTTATATAAGCCAGAGCATTAACAGGTTTATCAAATAAAAATACACAATATATGTTTGAACAATAAATCCATTAAAATTAACTTGAATGCTTTTATTGAATTTATTATAAAAGATATATGAGAAAATAGAAAAGAATAACACATACATGTAAAGATTTTAATAGAGTTGAAAAAACATGAAATAATGTTTAAAGCACTTTTTAATAGTCTGTAGAAATGAATTGTGTGTCAAAACATTATTTACTCTTGATATTTCGATTCTTATTTCCAAAGCAGCCGCACATTTCGTGTGTGTCCTATACCTCTCTTCCTTTCTCTCTCTTTCATTAAAGTTTAAAAATTATTTTCTATCAGTATGCGGAATCTGGTGGGACAGCGCATTGTGAATTCAAGACGCGACAAGCGTTGCTTCCTCAGTCTCGGCGGCCTAACAAAGTTACACACTCGACCCGCACCCCTGTCAATAATGCCGCCGACCCGAAGGAACAACTACGCATTCCCCTTAGTGGGGAGTGAGTTGTTGTATGTGTTCTCGAACTTTCCCCGATTCGGATCCCCTCCCGCGTCCTTCCGCGTCCATGAAACGCCCGTATTTGAAATACGTCAGGTGCAAGAACGGGTCGATTTAATCCCCTAATTCTCTAGATCGACAATAACCCTTTACGAAACGGCACCAAACTGCATATCCCCTTTCTCTTTAATTGGTCCTTTGTGCTCGGTCCTCTGACACACGCGTCATGCATATATAATTCATATTTCATTATTTTTGAAGAGAATTTTTAAAAAGAGATTAGAATATCTCTCAATGGAATTTCAAAATTCGCTATCAACTTTTTATCTGTGTTGTTGCATCGTTATTTTGATGTAACAAAAATATAGGTAATAAATACATAAGTGCTGTTGCATCGTTATTTTGATGTAACAAAAATATAGGTAATAAATACATGGGCGGTTTTTGGCGATAATAAAAAAAGGACAATCGTAGGAATGGACGATGGGAACGGAAATATCTCCATGTACGACAATGTCATTGTAAACGGGCGATTTCGAGTTAAATCGTCCCCTGTCACGCTCGCCGAATATTAGTCTGCATAAAAACCAACTGTTGCTCCTTGCGGTAGCACGGCCCAGATCGATCCGATGAATGTCGTCCACTTTCTAGTGAGACTTCTAGCCCGGATTAGGAAAAGAGGATATTCCGCGATAACTATCGATATTCTGCGAGAATACGACGTACAACGATTCTCACCGTGTCCTGGTATCGCGAGGATTTCGATCGCCATTGCGATCCATAAGCGACATTATCCCGATATGCATCGCAAAGTCGCTTCTTCTTTTCGATTGGCTTTATCCGCCAGTTACATTTAAATGCATTCTCAAAATCTCTCGTCCAATTCCGAATGCAGTTCGAATGACATATCCAACTTCGAGAGGGAGCTTGCACGACCAATTCAATAGGACGTGTTTGTGTCCCCTGTTTTCCCTTCAATAGAAACGTTCCAATACGAGACACGGCTTTATGTCTTGTTTTCCTGTCAAATACTTGTTCCAGATATTAGAAATACAATAAATCCCCCGATAATTTTACAATAATTTCAATATTCACTCGACAATATTGAGGCTTACTAAATAGAGCGTACATTTCAAACAATGTCTAATTTCATACTTTGCTTCTTCTCTATTTGAACGGTATTTTTTTTCAAGAAAACTTATTTAATCGAATATTATTTAATCGATATCGAATTAGGTCGTATTGGTTCTCAATACGAATGCCGATATTCCTATATTTTATGAGATAACGAAAATTGCAATTTTCTTTCTCTTTCTACATTGAAATATGTAGTTTTAACTTTTGAAGATAGTACTAGTTCACATTTTTATCGCCGCGGGATTAAGTCACATTGGTTTCCAATAATCACGGTTATGAATATTTGCGCGTCTTGTATGAAGAGAGAAAAGAACATATGCATATGCGATGTATATATGTATGCATGTATATAAAATATATATATATATATATATATATATATATAATATGTAATGAAAATACCCGCAAATAATAAAAATAATAATATAATATTAATAAAGAAATAATAGTATATAATATTGATCTCAATTTATCTATTAAATGTAATAGTGTATTGCAATTGCTTTTTTTAATGATATATATATATATATATATATATATATATATATATATAACGATTGCATATAACCATTGCTATAGTATTTAAATCTATTTTAACTCTTTATTACTTTTCGATGAACTATCGACTCATGTGATATATATGTAAAAATTATTTTACAAAATTCATGAGATAATCGAAAAAAATATATCATGTGTGCATTTTGCATAGAATTACAAGAAATATCATTCATTTTTATTTTTATTTTAAAAATACTTTTTAAACATTATTTGTATAAGTAATGTTTACAAAATATTCAAGAATTTCTAAGCAATATTTAGAAAATATTCAAAAATATAATAAATTTGAGATCCAATACATATTTATGAAATGCAAAAAGGATTTTACGTCACAAAAGTAAAAAAAGTACGTCAAGCATATAAAAATATCTCAATTTATATATTTTATCATTTTACCATTGAAGTCGACTCGAGTCTGTTATTCAGTCATGCCGTCTGCTATTCAGAAATTAAAATAACGGATCTATATAGTATATATATATATATATATATATATATATATTTGTTTATATATATTGCATAAATTTAATTGCACTCTGTGAGTGACTCAAAGTCTGCCATGCACGGCTACCATTCAAAAATTGAAGCAACGGATCTATAACGTATCATATATTCATTTATATTATTTTTAAAATGGACATATATATATATATATATATATATATATATATCACTATATATATATCGCATAAATTTAATCTCACTTCGTGATATCGACGGGTCGATAGTGTCGCGCGGAATAAAGGCGACAACGGTCATTTGTTTCGCGCTTCCAAGAACGATATATGCTTCGCACTATCCGGACCACAAAAGGGACTCGATACAATTTTATGGGGACAATCTATTTCGTAGGACATTACTTTTATCGCGATAAGTGAAATGGACAAAATTGCGAACGGGTTTACGGTACGGTTCTCTTCGCGCATTGCGTTTTCAAGAAATGTCCCGAACGCGAGAACGGATGAAATTTCCTCGAGATGGCCGGAAAGAGCGCGACCGGAATTCGAAAAATGAAAGACTTCTCGCTTCGTCGGACCACCGTCATCGCCGCGAAATCGATTTTGTCTCGCCCGACCTCTCATAAGTTATCAAACTTCTAGCACGCACAATGAACCCATGCTTGAGTTCTTTTCAGTATCACAATTGTTTTCTCTTCTCCCGTTCTTTTTATCCAGAAAAAATTGTATGATAAAATCAAAATGAATGTAGTTCAAAAACAGTGAATTATTTATAATTTTTTATTGATGAACGCGTTAAGTAAATAATGACACGAATTTATCCGTATTCTGTAATCATAAAACTGGAAAAAAAGATAACGTATATCTAATAAAATTTTAAAACTAATTATTAATTAAAATTAATAATTAAAAATTTTTTGTTTTTGAATATATATAATCTTTTCAAATACAATAACAAAAATACAAAAAGAAAAATAAATTGTATAAGGATTTATATGAATCATTTATGGGAATCATTCTATCAATTTAGGAGATATACAAAGTTAAACAAAAATGAACTATATCAAGAGAAATTAAATGCTGTACATAAAGTGCGAAAAAAATAAATTAACATAATTTTCGTGAAAGTACATAATTATGGATATTTGCATCACTTAAAAAAAATAATCAGATCGACCTATATTATTAAAAGAATTATCATAATTCCATCTTATGTGGCATAATCTCCGAAAAATTATTTAAAAATAATTAAATCCTGCATCGTATGGCAATGCAGACAAACCTAATTTTTCTATTAGAAAGTCTCTATTAAAGAATTTTGAATTTGATTTTTTTTATTGAAGAGAATTCAAGTTCTAGTATTTTACCAGAGAGAGAAAGAGAAGGAGTAGTCGCCGCGGATCGCTTTCGTGTCGCCTGGCCAGCCGCGCGTTATCAAACCTCGGGCACGCGCAATGGATAAAGTGGCTGAGCCCACCCTTACCCACTGCTTCCCACCCCCGTTACTCTCCTCGCCTGAGGAGCAATTTCGCGGTGAAATTTGAGCGAATGCCGTGTAAGTCTCGGAACCGCGGACAATTTCGTGGTAACGTTAACAAATACCGTTGCACGCTCGTGTCCCGTGCCACGGTTCCGGGATACGAGCTGGTGGTGAGTCTCGCGCAGTCGCCCTGTCCCGCTTTTCCCGACCCCACTATTCCCCTCCTCTCCCTCTCCTCTTCTTCAGCCTCCCTCACGACCGGAAATTAATATGAAATTGGTCTGTAATCCGGATAGTCTGCGCGCCGTAGACGCAAGAAAATGATCTTCGGGCACGTGGCATTGCGTGCCCGGACCACTCGTTTAAATACGACCGCGTGGATTATTCTCCCCCGTCGCTACCCTTTCCTCCCCAATTTCACCCTCGTCTCCGCCCGATCGTGATCCCAATTCCGCTCTTTGCCGCGCCATTCTCTTTCGGTCTATCCTGTTCTTCGGCATGAACGTTTCTCTCCCTTCCTTTCTCTCGTTCTCTCTCTTTCTCTCTCTCTCCCTTGTGATTTAGAATCGCGGCGACTCGTGAAACAAGGAAACGAATTTTGCTAATTCCTTTTCCCCCGCTTTCCTTCCACTATGTGTAATATGATTGTCGAGGGAGGGGGGGGGGGAGAATTTGAGGGCACATCGCTAGGTGATTACGCGCTTCCGTATGAGATATATTTCGCCCAACTTCTGGGAATTTTGCATTTGCGTGCAAGAAGTACAATACGGAGAAGTATAATAAGTTAAATACGAAGAGATATTAAGCATAACTACACGTAAGACGGATACACGCAAATCAAAATTGAAAAATTACAACGTAAAAAGGGAATAAAAGCATTGCATGAGTATTAATAATAAAATTAATTTCATTTCAAACATTCCTATTACATATCAATAATGTATTATGCTGATAAAGCGACGTATTTGCTATTAAAGCGAAATTCCAGTAACCAGATTTGACTTTATTATGAATTAATGTAATCGTACGCGCGCGCGTGAAACTATGCGATATTAGATCAAGTTCCCCGCTAATATTTTGCGGGGACAGTATTAGCTATTTTAGGGTAATATACCACTAATTTACATGTTCATCTAATCCACAACGTATCAAACATTCAATAGTTCATTATATCGCGAACGCAGCATTAAATAAATACGTGATGCGCTTAACGCAAAACGATATACGTCTTGGTAGAAAATTTGTCGGCTAAAATAATGACTTCTCGTAGTTTTTTCTAATTCTTTTGCCAAAAGTCGTTCGTGCTTCGCGAATCTGCATTTTACGAAAGCGAAGGGAGTGTTAATAGAGACAGTTTTTACAGTTTCTCGCAGAAACCTAATTTGTTCTTAATCAATTCCACCTGTTTCGCCGCAGTCGAGAAAGAGTTACAAGCGCTCTTACAGACTGGGTCTTCATTTATTAAAAGAACTAACTTCTCAAGAGTCAAACAAAAATTTTACCGAGAAAGAAAAACTTTTTCATTAAAACCGTTAGATTATTGAGCAACGCAAGCCTCCATCTTTTCGCTGCCACTTATCGTGAACGAAATATATTAAACATAACTCAAAAAGCTATTGATATATTTATTTTATATCTCATTCTCTCTATCTTTTTTTCTTTTGTATTTCTTCGTATAGTTTCACGTAAATATTGATATTTCTTAATAATGATCAAACTCGATTCCATCGTACTTTCATTTTACCTTTTGCTATTGGATGTACTAAATCCGAGCGGTAGGTTGGTCCGCGACGTGTCTAATCCAGTGGGAAAGTGCCGCGTCGGCATTTAATCCCGCCGATCCCACGGATAATCGAGGCGATGGTGTATACACGGAAGAAACATTCCGTTAATCTTGAAATATATCAGCGCAAAAGGGATAAAAGAACGTGAATGCTTCGCGTTCGAGAGCCAATTTCGATGCTCGAGTAATTTCGAAATTTCAGCGGAGAAATAAACGCGCGCGATACCTAAGCTCGGACTTTTCGACCGCGAAACGACGAGCGTGAAATCACTGGATGCTCGGCGCATCATCTCGGAAACAGATTCCTATCCATCTTCATCCGGCTGACGTTGCATCATCTGTTGTATATACGAAGGGTTGAGAAAGACGCGGAGGGGGGGGAAACAAAAACACGAGAGAGTTGCTTCGAGGATAAGAAACGAGATATCGCGGAAACTCCGTCTTACGTTCGTTTCTTCCGGGAGCTAAAAATAATACGGAATGTATTTTGAAAATGCACTAGTGTAAAGCGAAAGAAAGAGAGGAATAACGACTACCCCTATCTATGCCATAATCGCGTTATCCGCCGGAGTTGTTGTTTCTCGCCCCGCTATCATGTTTGCAGTATGTGTACCTCATCGAAATGTGATGCCGCGTAAAATACAGGTATGGAATATTGTTACTGGAATGCACATACGCGCGCTTATATACAAAGTAAACACGACAACGTCTACGTAGATACGGGACAAGCTCTTCTTAAGTAGAAGATGTTTGAAATTTCATTTCCTAGATGAAAAAGTTCGCTTATTCGAGAAACGATATACAATGCAAATACAACGCTATTTCTGTGTTGACGCGATATTTTATTCTCCCTTATAAATTTTGTTCCGCAACCTCTGCGATTCATGTTTGAGATAACGAAACGTTGAGTGTCGAAGTGAACAAAGTTTCGATCGAATACACATTCCATTGTCGGCAGAGGACAAATATTTATCGTTACGGAAATCATGCGCGAGGAGACATGATTTATCGTCTGGTGGATGCCGTGGTGCGAGCGAGATGGTCCCGACATTCAACAATGATTTAAATATTCCGAAGCTAGGGGGCAAAACGTCGCCCTCCTTTACATCACTGTCATTTTTTTCTTCTTCCTCTCTTTTCATAGAAGAATAAGATTTTCCGGCAGCCTGCGCCCTGTCACTCAACCCCTCCCTTCGCTACGACGTTTCGCGCTCGTTTTAAGGGGATATTATCTCCGAGACATCGAGGTCCCAATACCGCATTATGACGATGAATCATTGAAGCCGTTCCGTTCCTCTCCACTCTCGGAAATTTCTTTAAAAATCCGAGGGACTGTGACGTTAATTAAGCCGCCCGCAGAATATTATTATTTCCTATATCTGATAATTGGACCATGATGTCATAAGAAATCACCGATCATTCAAAAATTTTGATTACAAAAAGAAATGCAAAAGTATAAAGATATAAAAAAAAATATTCGCATTTATATAGCATTTCCGATTTGCAGTTTATCCAATTGCATGCAATTTATTATTATAACTTTCACAATATTGGCACAAAGGAAAATTACTATTTTCGAAAGAATAAAAACATTGATTTAAAATAAATCGGAAATAAATCGAAGAGATAAAAGGGAGAAAAGATCGTATTGCGACGGACTCGAGCATTTGTATTCATTCGATCGTCATACTATTCTCTTTGGAACCATAATAGAAAATAGCCTTCCGCTTTGCTTTCAAGTCGAGAACGTCGTTCGAATTGAAACAACTCGCAACAAACGTGACGAGGTCGCGAAAAAAATACGCAATCCGTGAAATGTACTGCAAAAACTGTCGAACGGTAACCGACGGGACACATTTTAACGCTGTTAATCCGCCCGTTATCGATAATCGATTGGCGGATGGCGAAAATCAACTTAGTCCGAGCATTGTCCGGACGACGAAAAAGAGAGAGAAAGAGAGAAAAAGAAACAGAGAGAGAAAGAGAGAGAGAGAAGGCGAGTTTTTCTCCATTTACGTCTGGTACAAGCCGACGGTACCTCGTGCGCGCCCCGACCCTTTCGATTCCCGAGGGGATCAGTGGCGGACAAAGGTCACTCATATGCAGGCTGCTCATAGATCATGGTTAGTCTCCGACCCCCACGGTTGTCTGCCGGCTACCCATAAGACTCGGCCTTGGCGTCCTCAATTATCCATGGGGATAGCTACCGTCGTTTCCCCCAAGGAGTGCACCCGCGATGGCGGTCGGCCGCAAAAGTTTCCCTTATAATTAAATCATTAATTTGACGATGGAGTTTCTTTGTTTCTACGTAGGCCTTGATCCTCCCCCAATACAACGAATTATCTTCGTCGTTCTCTTCCGCGTAATATTCTCTTGTATTTCTCTTGTATCTTTGTGAAAGATGTCTTTTTGGAGTATTTTTATTCTACGTAAGCACAGAGTGTTCTTTTATACAACTGTCGTCGACTCGTTTAAGAGATTTTCGTTGAACGTTTATTTATGCTGAACTTGATACTAATCTTAAACCGTTACACTGAAAACTTTGATTGTTTCGAGAAACGTATCTTTGTACGTTTCTTGTCGCAAATATGTTTCTTTTCGCGTAAGTAAAAAAGTTGTATTTCTCTGGAAAAGCTAACGGCGGTTCTGTAGAACGAAAATTAGTTCTAGTCGAAAGCCTGAAGCAGATATAATCCGAAAGTTGCCGAACTTTTGTAAAAGGCATTTTAGGTAGCCTAGAACTAGTCCCAAACTCATTTTCAACTTTGTCCGGTACCGGCAACATAACTTAAATCTTGCTCATAGCCTTGGATTTTTCAGTTCATTATAAATGTGATTTCTAGCACTAGTTTTAATGACAATCTAAAACTACATTTAATATTTTAATAATGATTAAAAATAAAATAATTGTTCTATGTTGCTTTATGTTGAAAGGAATGTGGAATAAAGCTAAAACGAATACACCATTTGTCTTAATATCAAAATGTCAATTGCATCGCAAATATAATTGCAAAATTGAAATTATATCATGAGAAAATGAAAACTTTAAGATTGAATTTTTATGACGATATTTCCATGATTTATGATAAATTCATGATTTGATATTCATATACGATTATGAACTATAATCTATGAACTATTTGATATTCATATACGATTATGAACTATATCAAATCAAATTCTCTTGGAGGATTTAACAGATATAAATATTGATCTATACTCGTAGAAATATATTATTAAGTAATTATTATTAAGTATAAATATAGGATTTTTCAAGAATTATTCTTAAAACTAGATAAAACATGGAATAGGCCATACATTGTGCAGGGGATATGTTTAATTTTTATTTTAAACTGAATTAATAAATATATTTTTTGTTCGTGTCACATATGTCCGTTATTATTATCAAATAATATAATTATTGCTAAGGTACAAATACACTGCAAAAATCACATTAATTTTCCAAATAAATTATGAAACTCATATATTATTTTTTTCTCTGTATTTCAAGTTTCATAATTTTAAAAATACAACATTTAATACAGTTTGTATAATGTTATTTGTATTAAACGGCTATAAAATTAATGTTTTTACGTCATAGAAATAAAAATACTTTTTCAAAAAGGTCTTTCTTCATTGAAGGAATCATATCGAAATAATATAACTTTTATGATAATGTTCAATCTTGCAACTTTATAATAAGAGTAAACACGGATCGTAAATCGAATGCTTGCAAAATCTTGGAAGCCCGAGATAAACGCAACGCACACGTTCTTGATATTTCTACGCCTCAATAGCCTTAACTTCGAAAACGGGTTATGAGAGCCGCGAACGAGGAATTATCCGTCGTTCCATGCTTCGTTGTGTTTGTAGTTGCAAGTCTAATCCCACCATTTCTCGATAGTGTTGTTCCTCGATTCCTCCTCTCTTCCGTTCTCTCCGCACTTTCTTTTTTTTTGCCGCGCTTTTTCATCCGATACCTCTTCGCTCAAGTTCCCACTGGCGCTTTGTGAGAGTTTGCTCACAGATGCATACGTCGGCCACCCAGTTAGAATTCAAACTACAGGAGTGCATCATCCCCGCACGTTCGCGGCGCGGATTAATTCGCGAAAAATATATCAACAGGGGGGTTTAAATCGAACAACTATGATCGACGATGTATGCATCCTAGATTTCCTTTTCTTTCTCAGTCCTTCGTTCGATGAACACAACGATGAGAAATCTGGATTATCCGGCATCTAGTGGCATGAGTGTACAAACTAATCGATGTGGAATTTTTTCAATTTTGCTAAACGTGAATAAAGTATCGACAAGTATAATGAATCCGAGACATCGAAAATACGTGCGCATTTTTGCAATCATCGACATGTAGTAAAAGCCATTCATGTTCGAATAATTGCGACGAAATTTGCTCTCGAAACGTAAATTGTTTTAGGAACAATTAACTATTTTGAGAATAGTCATGTTCTCATCACGATTATGACATGACACAGGTAATTGACAATGTGTCATATGGACTTGCTTGCTTGCATAAATGAGTGACAGCAACAGAGTATTATTTCTAATATTCTCAATCTATTTTTAGTATATGAATTCGCAGACTTGTCGGCAATTAGTCGCGTCTGGCTCTTGCGAAATGCGTCTCAAGCCTGTCTGTTAACTTTCGCGATCATCTAATATTAATCCTCTTGATAACGCGAATTGCAGTATTGCTTCTTCATTCAGCCGTCAGCTGATATTTAATATTCACGCAGAATTACAGACAGATAATCGGTAATTCGATAGCTTTCATAATAATAAACGAGCTACTTATTTTAATTCACGGCGAAGGAACGTTTAACGTTCGCATATCTCTTTCTTATCAAAACGAAGATTGAAGACTGAAGACATAAGCGAGCATTTTATTGGCAAAATGGGATCGGACGTTGCTCCGCATCACCGTCCCCGCGTTAAGGACGTCTCTCAAAACAAATTACAAAACTTTTAATTGGGAAAGCAATTAATTATTCCGCCAAATTAATTAAAATAAAATTCCAGCTAGCGGATAAGTCGACGGTCTAAGATAACCGAGCAGTGTCTTCTTCTTCGATATTAATATCTCCCTTTGATATAATCACTGCCTTCTTTCACCGGTGGTTGGCTTGTCCCATGATTTATTACTTCGTGAAAAAATATAACAAATATCAGTTGGAGAGAGTACAGTGATGATTTACTACGAGATTTATGACTATCTAAAGCTTCTACATCGTATACCGATTGTTTGTTGTAACGTTCCGTCATTCTTTTTATTATGAATATTTACTTATACTTTATAGGGATCGATGCGGCAATTTATTGGAGCGCTCGTGGAAACGCTTGCTTATGCATAAACTCATAATAAGCATCGCATTTTGCGCACCTTTACAGATCGAAATCCGCTTAAAGCGCCGTTTTAAGCCGTTTAATTTGCTCGTGACTGACGTTCCTATGTATAAATATACGCTGTAATACAACTGTGAGCACGTTTTGCGTACCTGCATGCGATTATGTTAATAAATAAAAGATGTTAAATATACACGTTTGCCCGTGCAGTCGAAAAGTATTAACGTCACGCATTTCTCGAATTCCATATCAGCTATATCTATAAAATATTATAATTTCATATTGACTTAATGGCATATTTTCTATATAAAGTATTTTTGTGCGCTTTTTCCGAATCTTTCTAAGCTTTATTAATGGTAATTGTTTTTTAATAAGTATACAAGATATTTCTGTAAAGATGGGTAATTTTTTAGAGACATGTAAGTAACAATAATTCCACAAGTGTCTATAATTTTTTTTTCTACATCTTTTATCATAATGATTTTATTATTATCATCTTTTACTTTCTATCGATCAAACATGTTCTTCTCGAAAATAATTTTAATGAAATGAAACAGGAATTTCTTTTTTTTTAGAAAAAAATGCGAGAAAAATATTTGAAAATATATTTAAAAATATATAAAAGAAACTTACTGGCTTCAAAATTTTATAAGTTGGAAGACTTATAGATCCGTTCTTGGTTCTGGACGGCATGATAGAAATGTATTACTACTATTATCTATTATTATTACTTTAAAAATCCTTACTTAACATAAAAATAACAATTATATTAATTATTCTAAATCTACAAAATGATGTAAGAATTATTTAAGAAAAATTTTCAAATTTTAACTTTAAAAATAAATATCTCTGTAGAGATGCATCGTGGAAAATAATCTTCTAAGAACTTATGGGATTATCTTTACCTGTTCTATACACTCACTAAGATTGTCCACTTTTACCGAAATATCTTATATATGCCTGATTTCTCCTACATTGATCGAATCACTCGTTCATGCGCGACAATTCCGCACAAAAACACAGATAAAAATTATCAGTAAAATAATACGAAAGATCAAACAGTCACAACATTTTCCACCCTAATTGCGATACTCGTGTTGTACGTGTTAAAGTTCAGCGTTGGCAGCAGCGCGGAGCGAACTTCCATGCGGTTTCCAGGGAGAGATTTCGCACGTCCCCGGCGGACGCGTTGCAGCGAGCGCGCCGAGCGTTTTCGAGTACAACGGCTCTAATTAAGTGTCAGACGCACCGGGTGGAGATGACACACAACCGCGCGGACGATAAGGCGGTTAAGGGGTTAAGGCTGCGGTCGGCGCTCGTGAAAAGAAGCCGGGAGAAAGAAGCCCGAGCGAAACACGCGCCACGACGGAATTAAAAGCCCGGAGGGCAAGCTCCTCTTATCCACTCGACGAAACGCGATAATGGCTCAGCCACGCTGTAAATCTTACGGATTAATCCTCCGCTCCTTCTCCGCAAATTTCCCTCTCGCCTCCGCGCGTACCATTTTACCATATTTCTTTATTTCGTTTTGCTCCGCGTATCTCGCGTACTTTTAAGCATCGTTTCGCGAGAATTCTGAGGCGACTTTCCGCGAAAATAAAAAAAAAATTGAGTTGTGGAAGCTTTTAATGATTGATTCTTTGAATGAGAAAATGACGAAATAATCACTGCTTGATGTTAAAGAAGAATAGTGCCAATTTTCTTTATTTAGAATAAATCTCTTTACTTTTTCAGCATTTACGATGTTCAAAAAATTTATTTTCATAAAATATTTTTTTCTGTCAAAAGTGCGGTAGGCATATAATTTTATAGCAGACACAGAAGACGTGCTTTAATCTTTGTTCGAGATAGATGCGAGGTTTTTTTTTTCGAATCTCCACTGACTCATTTACCCGAATTTTCTTTATTCATCTCCCAAGAAAATCCCGAAGGACGAGTTACGCCCGCAAAAGGATAGAGTGAGTTCGAGTTAACCGGTAATTAACGTTAATGTCCTGCCTCGTCACCGTGCAAAGCTCACGAGTAGCTTCTTCCTACCATTCTGCATCGTTCAAACGGGGAGACTACTTAGCAGAATTGCCACCTCGAATGTCGCGGACACTTCTATACACAATCCAACAGCAAAGATCAACAGCAAGGTCGAAATCAAGCGTAAATAAAGATGCTTTAAAATAGCTTTTTTTTTCGTACTTCTTTTTATTCACGACTAAGAGATTTATGTGGACGAAAATTTAAATTAAAGTTAAGTCGGATTTAAACAAGTTTTAAATGATTATAAAAGCTATTACAATGTAAGTAGAAAGTTTGGAAGTGTGTTATATATAATACAGAAGAGAAAAAAGAATTACTACAATATATATATATATATATATATATATATATATATATAATTATTAAATCTTAATGATTGCCATCATAAGAAGCCTTTTGAATCAATATGAAACAATACGATTCAATTTACTCATTGAAATATGAAAGGACCTTTAGTAAGCGAATAAGAAATATTTCAATGAAAAGATAAAATTTATGGCAGCAACGGTGAAATTCATTTCTAATAGCACAGAGCGGAGAGAGAGATGGAATAGCGAAGAGGGATGCGAAGGAAAACCATGTTAAAATACAGTTGAAGTCGGAGCAGATACCACGGAGTGCTGTTTTTGATGAAATTCAGCTGCACCAGCAATTTACTGAGTACTTCCATAATGAATACCGCTGTAGTGATTGCAAGGACGCGGTGGACATGCGGAAGCAACGGCTACGGTAGACCCCACACATTCGTGGAACCCGTTACCTTATTACATTTCTAGGCTCTTTTACGCTCCACGTAATAAGAATTTACACAGCAAGATGAAAATTGTAAATTAGACTTCCGCGTAACATAATTAACGCAGAATAAACAGTGCGGAACTAAGTCGCAAAGTTTGCCTTATCTCTCGCAGCTGCAAACATCCTAGGATGTTCTTCCAAGTTTCCGCGCGCGTTACCGCCGATCGTTTCCAAGGACGTTTCGATATCGCAAGGATAGCGACTGCGATTCGCAGATGCGACTGTTACTTGAGCGAGAAGCAGGCTGTGTCCCCGGGATGGCCGTGCGAGGAACGATGAGTCAATAATGGCGCTTTAAAATGGCTTAAAAGTTGCGAAACAATTCTCGAAGCCTCGGGAAACTGACAAATGCCATCAAAGTTTTAATACCAAAGTCATTTAAAACTTCGGCCCATCCGTCCCGTGGCCCGCGAATGGAACTTGTCGCTTCACCGTTCACCATCCTCCGCTCGATCTGTTCCTCCTTCCTATATTCTCTCTTGCTCTTCATCTTTCTATTTGGTACAGTGTATTACAATATTATCAATCGTCTCCTTTTAGTTATTTTACCGCGTGATATTTATGACAGCACATATCGAGTAATTTTTTTTATTCAGAGAAGAATCTATATATTTTGATTAAAAATATTTTGGAATCTTTGCATTTATTATAAATCACTGTATAAAGATATATTACATTCCATATATGTAATATTTAGATGTGAAAACCATCGCGCTGATCAAATTATTGCGTCGACACAAATTTTTGCGTAAATCAAGATGGAATCACTGAATCGAGCTAAGAATCACTTGTCGGAGATCATTATTGTCGCGCACTGTACCAACTGCCTTGTCCTCTAATCCCGTTCCTATTCCTCCGCGTACATCCCGACCCCTCATCCCACGGGCTCGTGGAAACGCAATCTCGCAAATTTGCTTTGTCCCGGCGAAGCAGGCACGGAGGCGAAACGTAAACTTGCGAAGCGCGACGACGTCGGATCGAATCGGATTATTATTTAAATCACCCGACGGTGTTATATAGATCGCTGGCAAAATAAATTCTGCGCGATAAAGATACTCTCGGCCGTGTTCTCGCGCGTAGAGAAATGAAAATGGATTAATGCGCGCGAGTAAATTGGTAGCTGCGTAACACTGGGCTTGATCAAATTTATCGGGGTAAAAATGTTTCCATTCATAAAAAGGGTACTTTATTGCTCCGCGCTTTTATAGCTCGACGCCGATTGACTCTCGTTGTAGATAGATATATACGGATTCTTATTCTTTTGAAAATACACAGGGTGACTGTTACAAAACGGCAATTCACATCGGATGGGAAAAGCGTCGCAAGATATATCGTTAGACAATGATGGCGCATCTATTTTCACGGTTGCATCAGAGAAGTAAATTAAAGACGATTTCGTTCCCTGTCTTCCATTTACATTTAGCCGCGCGAACATTAATTCCGCCCCAATTAAACCACGGTACGCGACGCTCTCGGTTGCTGCTTGCATTTTGTTGCGACGCGAGAACCGTGTCCTCCCTTACTCGAGAAAAAGTATCCCCCTCCTCGCTTCGAAGTCTCTAATTAAGTTCTACTTAAGCCACCATATATTCTGCAACGCAGCAGCAACTTATTCGCGAATGAGGTCGTGCTAATTTCTCCTCTAGTGTATATCCTTTCATAAAACTTAGCGTTTAACATCTTTTCGAGTTGCACGTTTCCAATAAGCGTACTTAATAGGAATCTTAATTATAAACTTGTTAATCGAGATGTTGATTTATTCTTCTGTATTTACATGCGACAATAAAATAAATTCTAAAGCATTTCTAAGACAATATTCAGCAACAAGATTATATATCGAATAATAAATATTTTTAACTAATAATATGCGTCCTCCTATTTTATTGAAATCAATTATATGTTACGATATGTAATTTGAATGAATCTAGAATTTTATAAAATTCATACACAAAGCTCCTTTAATTAAGAAAATTTTTTATATATTTAATGAAACATTTCTCGCGCAAAAAAAAACGATAAATTCGTGGTTGAGTTATTCCACGAGGCGAGGTTTATCATATTGCGACGCGACAACATGGCCGGAAGATACGTGGAGGAGCAGTGCGAGAGAATCACTTAAAGTCCCGCGGGTCCTTGAAGCTGCTCGAGGATGTGAGCATGCCGATGAAATCTCTGAATCGCGGGAGATCGGGGAGCAAAATCCCGGATTTTACGAAGCATACCGACAAAACTCGCTAAAAGACCCTACGTCCAGTATCTCCTCGATTCTGGGCGCCCCAAAGTCTCGCCCTCTACGTACTTTGGTTAAAGAACCCTATTGGAAAAGTTTTTACGATTGGATCGTTCACAAGAGGTTGGGTTCGCATCGCCCTACCTAAATCTCTCTCTGAATAAAATGTATTCGATGGCGCGTCGACTGTTTGATTTCTGCTAGCATTTAGGTAGTGTTTTTTAAGTGTGTAAAGAAACACTCACTATTAGCTTTTAACTGAAATTATTTACGATACTTAACAGACGCGTAATCGCAAGATATTTTAAAAAATAGAACCGATCATTTTAATGGTCGATTCTTTAAAGACATCTTTGTAAAATGTGAACTTTTATCTTTTCTACCATGGCTTCTTACATCACATTTAACTGCCAAGAGTCGTAAAGACACCCGCACGAAATTATAATATATATCTCATTTTTTGACATCTGTCCGCGCGAAAAGTTACTTAAAACGCAAAGTTTCATTTTAAAGCCCAAGTTTATCGCATGAATTTTCATTTTGAGGATGAACATTTGCGCGAGATGCCCGATTGTTTTAATTGCCGTTGTTACATGGTTATAAATTACTCTTGCTTTTTTACGATCCATTTTCTCATACTATCACTCGCGAGTATATCGATGCAATGATCGAACGATTTTTTAAAAAATGCAATTTGTATCATTAAATTGGCATAAATTTAACAGTAATTAAAATATATAATAAATCAGATTATATACAATAAATCAGAATAGTAATTAAATTATATAATAAATTAGATGCTAGAAGATTGGCTCTCGCGTATAAGAAACAACATAATATATATTATTCACAATGATTCTAATAATATACTTTTTGCACTGAAAAAAAAGTAATGTTGAATTAACAACATCAGTAATTGAAATTTATTTTATTAATTCAATAACATTACTAATCAAATCAATACATGGTATATTGATTTAATTAAAAATGTTATTGAATTAATAAAATAAATTCCACTAATGTTATTGGTTCAACATTATTTTTGTCTTAGTGTAGATAATTATTTTTGTATATAATCTAAATTATCATAATATTAATTATTAACATAAAATTAACATAAAGCTTAAGCACATATGTATATATATTAAAAGTATTATATATCTATATAAAATATGTATGTGTATACATTAATATACATACATATTGTATATATATATATATATATATATATATATATATATATATTAATTAATCAATATTTAAGAATTTTAAAATAAAATCTAAAATATATATTTTATATATGCATTATATGTATTATACTTGTACTATGTTAATAGTTTATACTGTGTTAAGCTATGTTAAGATATGTTAATATAAAATGACTTACTATTAATAAAGATCAATAGTAAGTAATAAATTTCATGCAAATAATTCGATTGGTTATAATTTGTACTTACTTGTATTTGTGTGTTGTCTGATTTTTTCGCACCTTCAATCCTTCCAATATGTTCCGTCCATGTTTGCTGCTCTCTCGTAGCACTCACTCAAGAAAATATGATTAATTACAATATCACACGGAATAATTAGCAGAATATGATAATCGCGCAATACTTCACACGGCACTCCCTAACTTTAAACATGCAACGTGCACTTTATTATATTGATATATTGAAATATTGAATACTGTACTTGCAAGTTTTATCATCTTGTTTTTAATTAATAATTGAAGAATACGATATTGGTTTTATTACTGCGCGACACATTATGCGAACCGAATTAACATCTATTACAGTTAAGACGTGATAGATTGTCTGAAAGTATGTGATCGAATGGAAGAAATAACGCGGTCTTGTGTTTATATATTTCAATAAAACAAAACATACCTTACTATAACCAAAAGTATCGAGAAGGATAAAGAAACAGAAACATTGACGTACAAAAAGACGAAGAGATTATTATTTCAGTTAACGTTCGTTATAATATAAAAGAAATATCGTCAATAAAATTCTTTTATCTTAATTCTTTTAACCTTCAATAATAATTTCTACTTGTCTCATAAAACTATACAAAATAAAATAAAATATACATAAAATTATACAAATAATTTTTAACGCACAAATTTCATATGAGACATATGTAGAAGAAAAGAAAGAAAGTTAGAAGAAAAGAATATTAATATATAACATTATATCCTTCTCGATTATTAACCTCAATCGTTAGTAACCGCGATATTTTTGTGTGTTGTTTATCGATTGAATTATTTAATATTATCACCGGATGACAAGGATTATTTATAATTGCAAGAATCAATTATTTTTAACATTATAGTATTTATCACGATTGATAATTCACGTGATATAATAATTCACAGCGTTGTCCGTACACTCGGATCTCTCGCCGCGCGACTGACGACTGACCTTGTTACTGACAACGTCACGTGAGTAACAACGCGATACACGCCGCGAAGTACGGCGCACGTCTCACATTCTTTCGCGCGCCACGTCACACATTCTTTCGCGTACTACGTCACGCATTCTTTGACGCGCTACGATCAGGGCAAGTATTACCTATCGTTTCCTACAATTATTAAAATTAGTAACAATTAAATCGCGCATTATTATACTCATATATTAACTATTTCGATTAATTTCTTGCGTTAAATATCTCGTGGCAATAAATTTATCGTAATAACGGAGTTCAAACTCATTTTTCTGATGATCTCTCCTGGCGTCTTAACCTTAATTCGCGTCTTAACCTTATCGCGCGATATCAAAATAAAGTTATCGTTGTCAAAATGCTTCGGACATTAATAAAGCGTCTTTATAGAACGGATCATTAGTAGTATAGAAGTAACATTAATGCGTGTAATTAATACGTGTGATACTAGGTAGAATAATATTATGTTATAGTATTTAATTATCTACTTTAATCTTTAACATCATGTGACAAAACTTTGTACATTGATGATTTGTTAAAACGCATATTTCATTATACATGTTTTTACGCTCGAATAATTAACAGAATAAAAAATATCTCTAAATATTGTACAAAAGTGTACAAATATTTATTTTTAATTTAAATAAAATTAGTCACTTTTTTACGATATAATGCAATTCTATATCCTTTTTATTAATAAGAAGAATAATATTAATCGTGATAAATTCGCGTAAATTTGATCAAGTAATTTTCGAGTACTGAACTGATCGTAGCTTCGTGCAAATGAATAATTTGCTCATAATTTTCTGTTATTTCATCGCAATATAATACAGTGCGCGTCGCAGATTATTAATATCGGAAATGTTTTGCAAATTGTCGTGTGTGAATCTGTTAATTACTACGAACACAGTCGGGATTAACAGTGTTTTGTGAGTGAGTGCCTTGAAGAACCAACCATGGACGATGAACAGACTAGGAAGGAGAAAACAACCTCGAAGAAGCGTCAGACACAGCAGAATAATCACGGGGTGAGCAATTTATAATTTGTCTGATTTAATTCATAATGTGTTATTTGCGTGAATTCCATTGCCCGTTTTTATCCTCGATAGTAATCCATCACTTCAATACACGATGCATATATAAAAAATATTCTAAATTTTATTTTAAAATACCTAAAATATTTATAATAGTATATGTATACCAAAATCATAATTAATGTATGTATGCTATTATTGCTTCTCTATTAACACCTTTTTGCTTTATTCTGCCCATTTTTTTATACATTTTGTTTATAATTTGCCAGAAAAATGAAAATAAAATATTATAATAGAAATAGAACATATTATTTTTATATGAGACATTTTTGCATTTTTAAAGAAAAATATATCCTCATACATAGATACATATATATATATATATATATATATATATATATATATGAGGATATATTTTTCTTTAAAAATGCAAAAGTGTCTCATATAAAAATAATATGTTCTATTTCTATTATAATATTTTATTTTCATTTTTCTGGCAAATTATAAACAAAATGTATAAAAAAATGGGCAGAATAAAGCAAAGAGGTGTTAATAGAGAAGCAATAATAGCATACATACATTAATTATGATTTTGGTATACATATACTATTATAAATATTTTAAGTATTTTAAAATAAAATTTAGAATATTTTTTATATATGCATCGTATATCGAAGTGATGGATTACTATCGAGGATAAATACGGGCAATGGATATAAATATATATATATATATATATATATATATATATATATGTATGTATATATAGAAAAAATCATTTGTATACTGCTGTCATATTTAATAAATTATACTTTCAGAAAAACAATAAGAAAATATAAATATAGAGACAATTATTAATTTTTATGGAATAAAAAATAATAAAAATATTTACCAACAAATTTTACAAGCTTTTTCTTAAAAATTATTGATTTTATAATTTTTTAATGTAAAGTCGCATTCTCGGAACAGTTCTGCGGTTTCCCAGTTGATTGTATACTGCCATATATCGAGTCTCGTTTTCATTTACTGGTAAGCTTATTATGTTCGAGTAATAAGTAGGGCATTTTCCCTTCTGCCAGGGCGTATTACATATATATATATATATATATATATATATATATAATAATATTAATGAAAGCTTAAAACCATTTTATAATAATTATTAATATACGAGGAATTCAAAAATAATAAATAAATAAGGTAACAGGATATAATAAGTATACAGTTGCTAATGTTATTTTGTTTACTGAATTTAATAGATAATAGTTCTAGTTTACTGAATCTAATAGATAATAATTTGAAAAATTATTTATAATACAAAACAAATAGGTGTTACAAGATTTAAGAAAAGATCCGTATATTCCGATATATGTATCACTTATACAAGCATATACACGATTTTGGTCGTTGTTATTACTAAAAAATAGAAATATCGTAGCATGTTTTAAAATCTTTTAAAAAGATTAAAAGAAAATTTGCCAAAAGTCATGATTGGAAAAGTGTTTTTGTGCTTTGACTGCCGGCAAATTGTTATTTTCAAATTATTCCAAAAAATATAATAGTAATTTTTGTTTCTGACACATAATTCTGATTTTTCATAACAATTTTTGGATTTTCATGTTTTTTAACTTCCTTGTCATTTATATGTTCCAAGTTTATATTTCAAATCGTTATTTAACATTTCACATATATAGCTATTTCTGCAAGTGTTTAATACTAGCAAATTTGATATTTTCACCCGAAGAATGCTCCAAACTTCAACGAGATCGGAATATACGTTTCTCTCTTTTGCTCCTGACGTTCTCTGCGTCTGCCAGTCCTTCTTACCTCTGCTACAGCTAGAATCCCGTGTATTGCGCTATAATCTACTATAGCGCTCGTTTAGTTTGACAGGTAGTTTACCAGACTGACACAAAGCTCGCCACCAAACATATCTACCCGTTATATACATATACCGAATACCGCAGACTATTCGCGTGTGGAGAATCACGGCGAACTCCGGCGAATCCGCGCGCACACTCGCATTTGAATAATCTCCATTCAAAATTACGTCACGCGCGGCGAAATTGCCATGGTTATGCAACTTGAGAATTTCAGGGGGATTCACATCTCGCCGGACGCGCCGCGCCGATGCCGATTACTTCGGCAAGCGCAACGCCGATGGTTGTGCGTCGCGCCGCTCGCTATTTTTTTGACGAGAAACGTACCGTGAAATTGAGCTACGAAATTCAATGTCGAGCGGAACGAGGCGTTTTAACTGAATGTGTTCGGTTACCGATGCGGCAACATTACTGATTTTACTGTTTTTTATTGCACGCAGTTACGATTAAAATAAATGGTTCTTGTCCAATGTCATTATCCCTTTGCTCTGGACAAGATATATTATGAAAAGAGAACAACGAAAGAAAGAGCTATATTGTTAAAAATAAATATGATTATATATATTATATATATTTCTACAATTTTATACAATATAATTTTTTCATGCTGCTTTAATCGATTCATCAAATAATTAAAATTAAATATTTTAAAGTTAGAAAATTCAATGAAACATTCGTGAGCATATATATGGTAGGAAAAATCTATTCTTGAACTTTTCGTTTCGAACAGAGCGAATGTATCTAAATACCAAATAGATATCAGATTTTTCATTTATTAGCAGGGAAATATCACAGTGTCCCCATGCGGCGAATGTGCACGAATATATTTTTACAAACATTTCTTCCTTCTCTTCCCCACTGCAGTGTTCTTTAGTAATTCCAACTTTTCGCAACAACCGCGGCACGATCGCCGGTGTAATTATCGGAGCAATCGCAACTATCGAAAGCCATTACCGCGGGATTATGTGCAGCGCTGCTCGCAATTCCGGTGAGCTGCTTCCTCAACGTTTCGCGTAGCCAGAACTCGAAGGACAGGAAATCGACAGTTTCTCTCGAACGATTGTCTCCGTCTTACACACCCTCTATTCTCCCGTCCCGTTTGCCGTTCTTTTCGCGGAAAAGTTTCAAATCGCTCGTTTTTGTTCAATGAGTAAGGTAAGGGGGGATGAAAAAAAAAATAACGGCGTATCAAGTAGCGGACGTAGTGAATTTTGGCGATTTTACGAACTGTCGCCTTGACTTCGTAGGCATCGTTCTCGGCCAACACGAACGTTCGCCACGCGATAAACGCTGCTTCGTGAAACTTTTCCGTTTTATCTTCCTCTGTCTAGCACCCGCGCATCCGTCTGTCGCGCTCGCGGCACGGATTGATGGCTGATATCAATTTTACGTCCGAAGTTATTGCTAGACTGTGTTTGCGCTCATTCGAATATATCCGCGCGTAAATCGACGGTTGAATTCTACGGGAGAGAAGCTTTTATCTCATCTCTCTCGTAAGCAGAGAAGATTTCCCAGCGTCGTCGCTCAGGAGGATTTATTGCACGTATTCTGCAATCGGTTGCCTTTATTAACAATGATGCGGCGGTTCTATCTCCGTCCGTCAAAACAGTTTACTTGATTAAAACTCTGGCATTTCGAATATTTCGATAATCCTCATATTAATTAACGTAGATAAAGCTTTCATTTGCATTTAATTTTTGAATAATATAAATTGCATAGTAAATTATCATAGCGCGCAGTGAGAGAAACGGGAAATGAAGGATAACGGATAAATTAAAAAACTGAATACATTTCAATATCATTATCCCCTTTCGGATGGAGCACGTTTCGCAATAAGAGAAACGAATGCCGTTCTTACGAGATTTCCGCAACGCGGGGGCCACGACTTGTCGCGCTAGAAATCTTCCAGTCGGCCGCGTTTACAGCGGCGCTCCTTAAATCGAGAGCCGTGTACTCGCTCCACTCGTGACTCGATTTCAGTCGTGACGGGACTGCGAGAAACTGGTTAAAGAGACGAGCGAGCGCAATTCGTTTCGTCAGCGAATATCAGGCGACCGATTCGCGAGCGTCGCCGCGGGCGAGGCGCCCGTATTGCCAGCGAAATCGAGCACGCGAGATGCTTGTTGTATATTTGTTATTTGCGATGCTGCTTAAGCGGGCATTACCTGTATACATCTCATAATCCATTTCGAGAAATTGCTCGGTATACCTCCCGATAATCCCAGATCGAGCTTTAAAGCGTGTTTACGTTACGATCGCAAATTTCACGGTGTAGTACCATCTCTTTCAAAGTATGAAGCAACTTCTTACTTCTAAATCTCTCTTTCTTAATAATATATATACTTCTTGAAAAATAATGTAAAATTCATTAAATAATATATAAATTCCATTCATTGAGTCTAAAATATCGAAGCAAAAAAAGACAGATTTTGGAGAAAATATCGAAGCAAAAAGAAGACAGATTTTGGAGAAGGTTTGTAATGTGTCTATTTGGAAGATTATCCTAAATATGAAGGGATTTCTTTTCGTGATTCTAATTCAATACTTTACTATTGACTATTGTTACTAGAGATTTTAAACTGCATTAGCGCTTTTACGTAATAAACGAGATTATCTTGAGACGCTTAATCTATCCCGGAGCTAATAATTCGCGTCACCCTCTCGCCGATGACTCAAAGGAAACTTTCTGCACCGTCCTTGGAGCACACACTGTGCGGGTAAGCAGAGTTCGGTGAGGACGCTATTGGTAGCGATGTACACTGGAGAGAAAATCGAGGGGGTGAGAAAGACGACTAAGAGGGGGGCAAGAGGGGAAAGGTCGGAGACCGATATAACTTCAAACTTGGTTATGGAGTTGGTTGAATTATGTGTCACGTACCTAGTCTCAACGCAAATGCACGCCCGCCGTCTAAATAGGCCGGTGCAAGGGTCGTGCGTATACGTGCGTGTACGTGAGCGCATATCTACGTATGCTTGTGTACCGGTCCTTGTATGCGATATACACGCGTGTAATCGCTACTTTCACGCTTGCTTCTCAGTTAAAGGACAGCCATTTCGGATGCACGCGTCTTCTCTTACATCTTCCATGCAGATATCTCATATCAGTGCGCGAAGCACGAAACGTGCGTGCGTGTACGTCGTATACTTACGAAGCACGTCCGAGACGAACTATTCGTACGCGCGAACGGCTGGCGAAGTTGGCGACTGAACGACGCTCCTCTCCCGGTGTGCGGTATTACGCAGGAATTGATAACGCTGAACTTGTGTTAATGCATTCTCGGATCAATGCGCCATTTATGGACCGTACGAAGAGCTAAGACCCTATCGCCATCCTTTCTCCGTTCGCGTTCGAAATTCGAAGCGCGAGGCTGATCTCGGGGAGGCGCGTGAGATGATTAATTCGTTCGAAAGTTCGTAAAGCCGAAGACACGATGCGCTTCGGTCGCATATGAATATAATAACGCGCCGCGAGACGGGAAAGAAGATGGGAGCAGATCGCAGAAGTTAGATGCGATCGTGAAAGGAACGCGATACTTGAATTGGAAATGCGTTCGAGTCGAGACGAAGAACGCCATATCGCGCCCCGGCTGCGTTATTGATGCCATATATTGCTGAGGAAGACATTGGCACGGGAGTTCCTTTAATTTTCACCGGCGACATGAAAATCTTCTGGCTCGCGACTTATAAAGCGCATGCAATGTGCCTCGCGTCTGCGTTTCAATCAATGTCTACGTAAAATATTTTAGCACTGACGTACGCGATAAATAACGACAAGAAGTACTCGATGAATTTAATGTTGCCAAATTGAGAACATTATTTTGCGGATGATTTCGCACATCATTTTTCACGTGAGAAAATCCTTCGTTCCTTCTTATGCATAGCGAAAATGCGCGTTTGTTTCGAGAACCGTATTAAAACGAACGCTTTTATCGGAGTTAATCTCGGAAACTCCTCGAACGGTGCTTCTCGCGTCCTAATTATCTCGGAGAACGGAGTCGTCGAACTTGAATACGATCGATTATAATCAACGCGCTGCGGATTAGAAATGCCGGGCCTCGTGGCACCGAAGAGTTCTCGATAGAAGCCGCTGAAAGGTGAGAATATCGGCATCAACGACGACGAATTATACGCGGTCTGTCGTCGCTTGCATTAGGAATCGTCGGTCTTAGCTGGCGATCGCGCGCGCTCCAACGATCCTCAATGCCTCTCGTCGTTCCGTCCTAATTATTCTGGTAATTATTCTAGCCATTATCACGCCGGGGGCGGCCGATCGATAAGAGCCCAGGATCGCGCACTGGCACCCCTTCCCTCTCCAAATCCAAAGGGAGGAAGGGTTCGGGTGGATAGGACGCGTCTTACAAAGTTACCCCTCTTCAACCTCACCACCCACCAATAAACCACCCCTCCTCCGTGATTCTCGAGGCCCCCTCGTAACGTCGTGAAGAGCCGCTCTTGGATTTCGGTGAGACGCGCGCTAGCCACTCTAACGAGAATCCAATAATCCCCAATTCTCCGGAACGATGCTCGGCAAATAGAAGTTTATTTGAAAGATACGCCGTTCATGTACATACACGTGCTCGTGCACCAGTGTTTTATCTTTCCTCTGGTAGTATACCTGGTGCGAGAAGTAACCCGTTTTGGAATCCAAAATATTGTCGCGAATTAAAATTAACTTTGATTTATATATTTTCGTGTAGTTATATATAGCGCATTAGGAATTAAATGACATACGCTGCAACATATCGCTGCAACGTTATATGCAAGAAATTAATTTTTTTTATAGAAAGCTGATATTGGCATTGCGATTTACCGCGTGTTCAGTAGATATTATTCGTGACTTAGCTCGGATTACAGAATTTAGGGCGTGCATCTTGTTTCTCCAATTCTGTTATATACCACAAAGACATTTCGTGCCACAAACCATTGAATAAATATTATACTCTACAATATTTCGTGCTTTATGATAAATATCGTATTTTGTACCTCGACTTGGCGTAGTATAAATTTGCTGGTAAATTTTAGATTCGACCGCACGGATATTAATCGAGACTTTGGAATAAACTGAGCTGCATGGCTTATTCATCGCGACCTAATTAACGTTTGAGGAACGGTTCTAGCCCGTCTACCCGACGGTATACGTGCGCTTAATATTATTTCCGTATAGAGCGTGCAAGTTTGTCCGTCGTGTTTCCCGACAAAACGTCCTCGCATCACCGCGAAAACGTAACGAAGGTACAAGCGTTATTCGCATCGTCGCTGTTTGCGAATCACAAAAAAAAAGAAAACTGAACGAGAGCGAAAACAGCACAAACCCGAATCGATAACCATGATAAATATCCGCGGAATTCGACGCGGCAAGCTCGCCTGGCAAATTACACAATTTATGATCTAACGATAACGTAGGGCGGTCGCAAATATGCGACGGAAAGTTTCCGCTCCGAAATAAATTGTCGGGTTGCCGAAGTCGCATTTCTCTTTGTCGCTATATCGTATAATTGCTTATTGGTCCGCGCAAGATGTGGCCGTTCATTTCGTTTTCTTACTTAAGCCCATTGCGTTTTCGCTTCTTATACAATACATCTTCTCTTCCTCTCTTCTTCTCTCTTCCTCGTTTCTTCGAGCGCTACGCGATTTTGGGATTAACTTTGAATGTCGGACGATGTTAGCTAGACTGTCAAATTCGGAGAATCATTTCATATTATGTCAACGGCGGGGAAAATAAGGTAGAGATAGAGCCGGAAGCGAAGCGAGAAGGATAGGGAAGGGTAAAGCTGTGCCCAACCAGTTCCACGGCGTCACTTCTTTCATCTTCGGATATTAATTTTACGGTAGAAGTAGACGAGCGGACGGAGGGAGAACGATCTTGAGTGAGGTCCGGAGGGGATGGAAACAGAGAGAAGGCCGTAATCCAATTTACCGGTGTCTCTCTCGGGCAAGGACCTCGTCTGGATATCTCCGTCCGCCCGTCTGTCCGCCTGCCTCTCGCTAACCGTTTTGCTCTTCGACGAACCACTCCTGCCGTTGAATTCTTCTCGTGCACTCGAGAATTCGAAAAGATATGACTCGAGATCGAGGGAACGCCGGGGGTATGCGGCGTGTCTTTGTGGCGGTTCAAGCAGCCGGCTTCCTACTCTTTACCGCGTTCTTAACTCCGTGATTTCTGCTCTTCGCTCGAGGACGATTCTCGATAACGTGTCCAGACATTATGACGCAAAATGACACGTCGAATGCGAATAGCCGTGAACCTTTATCTTCCGTCCAAAGCAATGTTATTTAAATCGCACGTATTAATTATGCACATTATGCATTATTTCAAGACATCCCGTTTCCGGGATTAATATTTCAACGCGTTCTTCTTATAACTCGTATCACGTGACTCATCGGAGATAATATATTTAGTCACGTCCAAGGAAATATTGTCTCCGACACCCACGCTCGCACATTTGAGGGACGGCGCAACTTCTCCCTTTTCGCCGATAATCAAATCGAACCGTCGCATGCGCCGGCATTTTCGTGGCAAAGTTTACGCGTTAGATCCAGTTATCCCTACGACAGGCGAGGCAGCGAAGTCTTTCGTATCCGCCAAAAAGTAACACCATCAGAAATACTTTCCTAAAGAGATACTGGGAACGTTCGAAGAGCCCGGAGAGTCGAGGGAGTCTCTAAGTGCATGCCGACTAAGGTTACCACTATGGTCTGTAATATAACCCGCGTGTTCTCGTCGGAGGCCGAAGGTGGCGAGGAGAAACGGAGCGGACGACGCGAGGGGGTAACGAAAGATGCGGGGTTAGAGTTGGGTTTGGGTAGTAATGGTATTTCCAGCACAAAGAGCTGTTACTACGGCTGCTTACCGTCAGTTGGGAGCTCTTGGCGATATCTGTAATATCGTAGGAATACGAAATGAAGAGAAAACCTCCGTCGTTAGATTACGTGCTGTACGTACATTGAAAATTCACGAACACGTTTGAAAAAATACTCTTCACGATTTTCCGAGAACACTCATTATATGAACACTCATTATATCGCAACTATCGAGAGATAATTGTTAATACAAGTAATATTAATTTATATCTAAGATTATTTTAATTACAATTGTTTCTGCGTGTTTTTGTTATAATCATAAATATTTATATAAAAGTTTTCCGAATCGGCGTTATTAATAGATAAAATTATTTAGACAATATTTTGGAAAACGTCCATATCGGAGTAAGTTAAAATTAGCTACGTGTAAATAATATTATAGAAAGAGCCGAAAATAGCGCGAATCGTCGACCGCGGAATGCCAAAATTGAAATTGAGGCTGCAAGTTCTCGTTTAAAAATACGACTCCTCCCGTAATAACGCCGAGCAGGCAGACACAGAGGGGGTACGTCACTGACTAATTTAGTAGCGCGGGTAAATATTCATCGTAGATTAGAGACGCTATGCCAAGGAGGGTGGTACGCCACAAGGGATGATGAAGCGAGATCGCGCGGGTCAGAGAAGATGGGAGAAAAGAAGAATTGAGGAGGGGACGAGAGTGAAAAGGGAGGCGGCGAGTAATTAAAAAGTTTACCGAGAGGGTTGTTAAGTGTAGGTCAGAAAGAGTATCTGCCGGATAATTAGACGGTTACGACGGCCGGGCGAGACCTCATCTTGCCGCGGCTCCGCGCGTTCTTCAAATGAACGCCTTACGAAAACGCGTCCGCTCTCGTCGTTTCAACCCTCCTCGCTTCATTCGCCGGCGTTCTCTCCGCCCCGTCGGTTGACTATTATAACAGCATCGTGTTCCGGACGTACGTAAGTTATCCCGCTCGTACACACCATCCTCTTGTTCTTCGGTCGGTCGTTTTCACCGTTCTTTTCGACCGTGTCGTCTCCTCGTTGCGCCTTCCCACGGATCCTTCTCTCTCTCCCAAGATCCTTTCCTTCGCTCTCGTCCTGCGTGCGATTTCACTCTCGCTCGCACTCGCCATCGCCGGTCGCAGGTTGCCGTCATTAACGCGAGAAGCACGGTCTCGTGCACTCTCTTTTCTGCCCCGTATAATCGCCTCCGAAAAATCCGCTTTCAAGGTGATAACCTGCTGTTCGCGGGTGATAAATTTTCGTCCCTGCGGCTGGCTTCCCTTTTCGTACATTGTACACGAACGGGCGAGCGCGCGAGGGAAAGAACGGACGAAAACGAGAAGTACGAGAACCGGTAACGAGAACGACGAGTCGCAAATAATGGAGGTAAATAACGCGACGAGAGCTCACATTGTATACGCTACGCTGGCGGCTTCGCGCGCACAAATGGCGATGGAACCATAGCAAAATCTAACGGCTACCAAACCGCTTGTAAAGTGGTCCGCTCGCGGTCCGATCATATTGACGCGGCGGTATGCGTCATATATGTATATAACGACCAAAATTCGAGTAGAGTAATTATTACCCGCAGGCCTACGCGATATTAATTGCAAATTATCTATCTACCCGTCTCGCGTGTCTTTTCACCGTTCAACTTACAGTTAATTTCGATATGATATTAATATTGAATGATATTAATTGCAAATTATGTTGCCCCGACTGCCGCGTGAATGCTATTAATCTTACCACTCGTTGATTGATATTGAAATGTTCTCTGTCGAAATAGAGAGAACAAACCTGTTCATATTCGACAAACTGAAACCGAAACAGTTAGCACTCTTTGTATTAATTATATAACTCGAACAAACAATATTTGCCTCGTTATTTCTTTCAAGAATATATAAACATTCTCTCTCAGATACGATATAAATTTATATTATATTATAATTATATTATTTTATTATATATTATATTACATAATAAATTTAGCCAGAAATTTGTTTATTAATACAACCGTCGTACGAAACGTCGTATTAATAAACAAATTTCTGGCTAGTTTGGTCGACTACATATTTTTCAACGATCTTTGTGATTATCTGACTAGTGACATAAAGTTATTTTATTAATTATAATAAATTTATTTGTACATTTCATAGTTTATATCGTATTCCCAATATAGCGTTCAAACATTGCGTTTTTCTACGTCGTTCCTTAGCAGTAGGTGTGTAGAGCGGGAAATGAAGGAGATTTACATGGCTTATTGTTAGAGCTAAGATCCGCAAACCGCGGCTTCTAGTGTGCGTGTGAGCACAACGCAATCCCGAAGCATCTTCTGAAACCACATATGGTTGCACTCTCGCGTAATCGTGGAATACACGGAATTGCTGTGCTTCTTGCGCCGAGATCTAATTTACGGTCGCGTATACACAGTAGAGAGAAACTGATTATATGAATTTTTGCATACATGCTACATTCAATATATAATTATACAAAATATTAATTACATATAATAATTATATAAAAATTATACGAAAACAATAACAAAAGGGGGAATTATTGTGCGTCAGAAATTAATATCATACAATTTATGCGAGCCAAACGAGGACATCAAATTAATTGATTTCTTTCGCTTTGTCAAAGAGATATTAGCGACCAGCTTTACACGTAAGAATATGAATCAAGAATACGGATCGCGTGGCATGTTTCCGAAACATTCTGTGGCCTCGCACGCTCGACTGCATTCGCGCTGCATATGTATTCGCGACGTACTGGGAAATGTAGCTGAATAGTAGAGTGTTTCGGTAAAGGTGCCTTTGCCGTCGCGCGGCAAGTCTATCTTGGTTCAAACGTACACCGTTCTGAGAACACGAGCGCGGATCGCTTCCTTTAACGGTACTGCAACTTATGAATAAAGTATACGCGCTCGGCAACGAATTATATTTCCATAAACGCCCGCATGGGACACATATTCGGCCCCCGATATACCCCCTCGTTTGCAAGGACGGCGAAACTCGCGGGAAGATTTTTCTCCCTTCAATTGCGTTACCATCTCTAGTTTATTTCTTCCGTTGGAAATTGAAATCCTTGCAAGACATACAAACAGGATGTTCTCCGTGAGTTATATTTCTCTTTTTCCTTCTACAGCAATATATCTCTTACACAAAAATTACCACAAGCTTTGTGATTTTTATAATAGGATAAAACAGTGTATGTCTTCGCAGGGAAAATGCATTACTCATTGTTCAAAGCATAAGAAGCTTACCAATAAGTATTATTAAAATGAAAGTCGATGGATGGCAGTATAATCAATCGCACAGAAAAAACTAAAAGATTAACTTTTAAAGAAAAAAAAAATGTAAAATTTGTTGGTATATTTTTAATTATTTTTTATTCCATAAAAATTGTTATTATACATTCTCACTATATTTCTGAAGCTATAACTTTTAAAATAAAATCGGCGATAGTCGTATATAAATGTATTTTCTATTCAATTGTATAAGGATGTGTTTTTTTATTGATTATAGTTATTTGAATTTTTCATCGAAATCCTGGGAAAATGCCTTTTTCAAAAAATTGATGTCATAACAATACATTAATGTTGATGTAATTATAATATATCAATTAATAAAAAATTAGTGCAATTATTAATTTTGCAATATTAAGAAATTTTTATAAGTTTCAACTATTAATAAAATCTGTCTGTCATAAGTGTATTTTATATCAACTTGAAATGTAGAGCATATTAGACGATTTTAGCATATATTATCGATTTTCTCATACAAATTAAAACGTCGCGATTATTTGCGGAAAGTAACAATTCTCCCATTAAACTTTCGATCGATCGATTTGTAATAAGATGGTAAACGCGTTTAATTAGCAGACTCTTTCCATAAAAGAAACTGAAAAGCGTTTCGGTGCACAAAGCACACTGGTCGTCGCTCGCCAACGGAAGCAACCTCTTCCGCCGTATCTCTCAAAAGCATTGTTCGCTTTGTACCGTAAAGTTCGTTCTGGTAAATTGCCTTAAACGTAGCGGTCTCGGCAAGTAAACGATCCATTGCGGCGTTAACCTTTCCTTGACCAAGCTATAACCTTTATCTGGCAACAAGATCGGTAATAATCTTGAACGCAGAACTTTCAACACTCTTACATGTTTTAACACAAATGTTCTACTTGTAAAGTATAATTAAATTTACGTGCAACTTATCCTCATTGATCTAATTAATCGCATCCATGATTATTAATTGATAGCTTCGTATCATCAATCACGAATAAGAGAGGAGATAATGGCTTCTTCTTCAGGAAAATAGTAGCTTTCATCTCGAGAGGTGCCGTAAATATCAATTTGTTTTGAACGGACAACGATGAGATCGTTACGGTAGATTTACGACCTACTTCAACGACCAAACTGTCCTGACATAACGTAAACATTAATGTTCATCGAGCGGCTTCTCGACAAGTAGGTCAATGTGCCTTTATCCGAAGGACCGAATTAAAAGTGATGAAAGTTTCATTCGCAGCCTCAGATGCGAAAGAGAAAGAGAGAGAGAGAGAGATTTATTTATAAAATTCTAGATCTTTTAATAAATATTTTTTTCGAATTATTTGCTTACAATCACAATCTTAAATTTAGAGAATCTAGATTTAAAATAGTTGGTAATTGCATAGATACTAAAAAAAATTCTTACAATATAAGAGTTATTAATATAAGAGTTATTTTTAAAATTTAACTTATTCTCTCGAATCGATATATTTAGAAAAATATTTCTTGCTTTCAAAATTATAATTCCATATTATTCAGCTTTGTCCTGTTTCATCTTCGTAGTGAATCTTTCATTTTTCTGAAAAAGCTATTTCACCAAGCATACGGAAATAATTTCTCATCCAATATCCGCGAGGCTTTCAAACCACGAAGAAGTTACAAAATCGAAGCCAACTGCGACTTTCAATCGCTTAAATCCATCATAAAATCAATTTCTCCGCCCTCGCGTTTACCTTCAGAAAGCAACATTCAGGAGACTATTCGAGCACTCGCGATCGCAAGAAAAAGTTAGCTTGAACCGATACCGCGTTGTTCGACTCGTGTCGCGTATGTAGTTACGAACGCCGATCGTCGCTGATCAGGAGTGGTTCGACAACAGTTAGAGGGTGCTCGAAAAATAGCAACAGCGCCGCTTTTCAACCCTCTTCCTCTCTCCGTCGCTGAGCAATAATATTTTGTCTATCGCTCCTGTTTCGCGAGGCTCGACATCGTTCTCGCGTCGTGATCGCATTATATTCTCACATCGTTGTCGCGTGCGCGTCTGTATACCTAAATATACTTTATGCACGCCGCCAATATGCTTGAACACACATAGGCACTTCCGGGGTGGTGAAAAAGGGAGATATCTCGCGCGAGAGTAGAGTTAGTACTCCTCTTGTCTTCGATTTTCACGAGCAGCGACTCGCAACACCTTGCAATACAGCATCATGTGTATAAACTTATATACACTCGCATCACTGAACCTAAAATGGATGAATTTTAATGAAAATGCATTTTTCCTCTTTTACGTTAAGCTTATGTTAAGTTTTGGAATGAATGAGAACTATGATGAACAAAAAAGCTCAATGACAGAGAAGATTGAATCCGGAAAACAAAATTGTGACATCAAACTACCGTTTATATTGACTAGGAACAAGATACTTTTAAAGCTAGCCAACTTTATGCACTCGCATAGTTTGAAAAACTCGCTATTTGCACTCTTCGAAAATCCGCTAATGCTCTCTTAGGAAATACAAGGGTCAAAGTAAGAAATAATAAACACAAATGATAATAGAAATAGAACTACTCAAGAAAGAAAATGATTATGATCTAAATACATATAAATTTGTGAAATGTTAAAATAATAATTTAATATAAATATAATATATAATTAAAATATAAATAATTAAAACAATATGTAATACAAATTAATATAAATAATATAAATAATAAAAATAATAAAAATATAAAATAATATAAATCAGTATTAGGAAATTATTTGATATAATAATATGATTAAGTATAACTAATGATAAATGTTTATATTAATTTACAAATATTACGCGTATTATTTACGAATTTTTTCTTTAAATATATATTATATTTCAGGTATGTTAAGATCAATGTAATTGACGACCCTGACAATCTGAGAATAGGAAGAGGCCTAGGACATCCTGCATCGGCGGAGCAACTTAAGGTGAATATTTATTATTAGTTATATATTATAATTATATTAATTATATATATTAATTGTTATAAATTGTACGCACAATAATTCGATTTCATTATTTAAATGAATTAAACAAGTGAAAATTAAAGAGAAGGACTTTTCTAAAAATCATATAAAAGTTTCTATTTAAAAAATAATTTTAGTATAAAATGTTCCATATTTATATATCTGCTTAATATTGGTACGCATCGGATATAAAAATCAGCACGTAAAGTAATATTTTTTTGAAATATTAATTATATTTTGAGTGCTCCTATAAATTGGATTTTATATTTATATGTTACAGACAACACGTAGCTTCAATATCAACAACTCCGCTGTTGCGCATCAGTATCGGTGAGTGACAAATTTTTATTTTATTTTGAGGTAACGGATGTATAAGGATTATAAATGTAGATTGTAGATAGATCCGTTGTTTCAAAATGGATAGGCTAGAACGAATTAGATCAAATAACTTTGATCAAATAACTTTGATAAATTCTTTTAATATGCATTAAAAACTATATTACAAATATAAATTAAAGCACAAATTAAAGAAAGATAAAGAGAATTTTAATCAGATTTTACTTTATTATTAAGGAACGCACGCGTGCCAACAATTTTAGTTATTAATATTAATTGCAACAACAAGATATTATAAGAATATTTTTCTTATAAACATACCGATTACATACCAATTACATATCAATTTTATCCTAATTTTTTGTAGTCTATCCGTTTATATAGTATATATTAAAAAACTTTGCTTTGATTGATGTAATCCATGTTATCGATTAATTAATTATGTATAATATAAAATTACTTAAGAAATTTTATTTTATTATCTATAATATCAAAATATGTTAATATAATATATAATATGAAAAATTTAAGAAATTTTATTTTAAAAAAAGTAAAAATATAAAAATGTAAAAATGATTCAAATATATATAAATATAAATCAAATAAGAAGCGAAAGAAGATTAGGAACCAAAGATGCAAGTAATGGTGCGCGATAGTAATAATATATTATGATAGACTACTTTGTAAAATTATTTATCTTACATACAATAAGAAGCGCAAATATGTATATTTAAAATGTACCGTCGACGATGTTTCGACCTTGCTCTGGATCCTTTTCAAAGTCAAATAAAAGAAAAAACATAATATTATTTAAATACAACTTAACTAATGTGTCGTCTTTAGGTCTTAGCCTTTTTTCGCTTCTTATTAAATTTCATTTTGTTATAAATTTATTATAAATTTCCTAATAAGTAATATTACATATAAATTGTTATAAAACTATCAATTAAACCATTTTGATCGATGACTTGGCATTATATTATTTAAAGCAAAATTAAATTCAATGACGTATAATAAACGACTGTAATATCTTACGACTGTACCCGAGCGTAAAATTACGCTCCTGCACCAACGATAATAATTATCTGGCAACGAAAGAAATTTCCCTTCTTTATTGATTTCTGAGAGAGGTCGAAGTTACATTTCTAGTTAGCTATAACGAGAATGACTATGGTCAGAATGATAGGTCAAATATAAAACTAGCTAAAAAATTAATTGATTTAGGTTACAGAAGGCCATAGATGACCAAAATTGATAAAAAATATATCTGAAAGAAAAATGCATATATTTTTGTACATCTACATGCAATAGCATGTAATTTGAATGTAAAATAAACGGAAACACGTAAAATAAATATATAAATGCGTAAAATAAACGGAGAGAGAAAAACGTTACCACGATGTATTTGTAAATTAAATCGCGATCGAAAATGAATGCGAAATGTTTACCGGCGATGACAATTAATTGGTAACAGAAGGAATTTTCCTCCTTCGATCTTTCAAAGTCTTCGGTTAAAAGTAATCGGATTAAATGCAAACAAAATCAACAAAAATAGGTGGCCCGAAAAATGATTACTCTAAGCGAAATAGATGACCAAAAGTATTGAAACCAAAAAAATTATATCTATGAACGAAAAATATGCATTTCTACGTGCAGTGATGTCTGCATGCAATGTAATCTACACAAAATAAATGCGTAAAAAAAACGCGTAAAATAAACTTGTAAAAAATAAATAGAGACGCAAAAAATAGACAGGGACAGAAAAACGGTGCGTTCGTGAATAAAATCCTCATGGGTATATTCCTCTTCGAATGGTTGCTGACTTAACTATGTATAAGCCAGAGAATTTAGAACAGAAAGTTAATTAAACTCGCGAGTTTATTCATAATAGAGATTATGTAATATACATATATATATATATATATATATATATATATATATATATATATATACAATTTTCATAGAATATTTTACTCCATGTGCAAAGATAAAAAGTATTCTTTAGGACGAGAACGCACGTTATCATGTATAACTGAGTGTGTCGCAACGTCAATTAATTCCGTGGAGCATAAAACGCAATGTACTGTTTCAACTCGACCGTGTTATACGCGAAGATCGTGCCAAAAAATGTGTGTTCGGCCGAATAAAAGTAACGAGCAATGACTTTTGTTTCTGCCGGCATTACGACTGTCTATACACGGATCTACACTACTGCACGGTTACCGTGCGCGCGTAGATCGTAGAGTCAGAAATAGTAAAAATGGGCGAAGATATATGCCAAGTTTTACGTCGAAGCATAAGTGAAATGTACATCCGCGGGCGAGCTTTCGTTACATATGTAACGCGCTACGGGCTTGCGGCCATCGTCGTACGCGTTCGAGTTGGGATTTACACGCTGCGGTAAAATCGGTAACTCTCGGTTTGGGCATGTCAGTTCGATATCTCAATGAAAGGCTAAAGATAGGTTGATGTACGGGAGTGGCCCAGTTTGTGCAAGAAAAACTCTCTTCACATCTCGTTTTTTATTTTCGGAAACGTTATTATTCTGAAGTTTCTTAAAGTTCAAATGTCCCTTGATGGATTACCGAATACTTATAATGAATTTATGAGATCATCTAGTCTACGTATTTATCGATGTAATATTAAACGCGTCGCTATAAATCGAGTTCATTTAAAATTAATTCCGCTTTACATTTTTATTCACAGAACACACATTGAAAAATGAAAGCGAGATTTTGCTATCCGATTTTCGCGTACGTGCAAGCTTTTGTTCGCTCGCTTGTTCGCTGGGATAATATGGATCAGCATTGAAGAATATACAGTCAAGTAATCGAGAGATAAATAGGCAGAGTGAAGGAAGGAAAACGGGGAGAAAGAAGAGGAAAAAAAGAGAGAGACGTTTTCGCCGGTTGAAAAAGTCACTTTACTTCATAATCGCTCAGTTACACGGGGAATTACCGTCGTCGTGGGGCTTGCAATGTCGAGTACTGTGAACGTGGCATTAATCCAAGGAGAGGCGGGCTGGCTGACGAGTGCCGAGAGTGCGAGATAGAGCGCGAGTGAGAGCGAGAAGTCAGGGAATAGGGACAGAGTTTAGAAAGACACGGGAAGACGAGACGCCGGGGCAGAGCGAGACGAGGCGCTGGGCGAGAGCCTTTCGTTCCTTCGACGTGCCGTCTCGGCATTAAATATGCATACCATCCGACTTGACTACGTCCTGCGGGAAATGGAGATTTTATTACTCCGGTACAACCTAATGTCTCGTGCAAGTTTGAATTACCGCCGCAAAGGACGGCGACGGTTTGCGCGCTTAAGCGCATCGTAAGCGTTATAGTGCGAACTAGCGGCTAGAAAGCTAGATTTTCATAATATAAAAAAATACAAATCAGATCTCGGGCATTCGTTCGAAAGGGTTAAAAATGAATTCCTAGAAAAAAACAGAATCTATATGATAAAATTTTAAAAATCTATTTATAAAATCCGTTCATTTAGAAGATTTGTATTTACGACGTAATTTCCGCGTGATTTCCGCCTCTAAAAGGTCCCGCAAAATGCAATATAAAGCATTGTATGCTATATGAACACGTACAATATCAACCTTGTTAATAATAATGGAAAATTGCACACGCAACACTAGATATTGGCAGCCATTAAGTCGTAATTGTTTTAAATTACGTAGTTGTTTCGTAAATATGGAAAAATTAAAATCAAAATATTATGTAATTTACGCTGCAATGCTATTTCGACAGAAATATACGTGACCCTATTACAGTTAATTGCAGCCGAGTAAACGAACAGTTGATCGTGATTAATTTTGCCAAAAATAATCTGCATCGTACAAGTTTCGCGTTTGGGCGCGGACTAATATTTCCAAGCGTTTTATTTAACGCAAATTTCAAGCGTGAATATTACGTGTGATTGTTTTGCAAATTAATAGCGATATTCTCTAAAAACATCGTTTTTATATCGTTTTTACATCGTTACAATATTATTTGTGTGGTAATATCATCGTCAAAAATATAGAAAGTCATACTAACTACATATTAACTTTCTGTTTGTGTATAAAAATATGTATAATTAATAATTATAATGTATAATTAATTTTTCTTATAACAACTTATATTTTTTAGTATATTACATTTACATTTCGTAAAAATTTCGGCAAAATCAAATTTTTTAGCAAACTATAATCCGGCAAATTGCTCGTGCGCGCCAAAAATTCTGATTCGCGCGTTTTTAAACATCATGAATTCATTATTCTACGGTATACGATATCGCGATTAGCTGCATGTGTTATCACTTGCGCTCATCGATAATGGGATCGTCGACTGGGCATTGTGTTATTAAGAGTTAGAGTGCATAAAATTCGTGACAATGACATTGATTGTGATGATGCGTTCGTTATCCGTGATTCGAACGGATCGATGGCTTCTATCAGCGGCGCGCAGTGATAAATGCGGAGACGAGATAGAGTTAATTCTGTGTTGTTATCGAAATGCAATTTATGCATGCGGCGTTTGGAAGGATAGTGGATACGAATCACACACGACAAAGCGATATCATTTAATATCGACAATGAAAACGAAATGTTGCTCCGCGAATGACCATTATCGGCTTTTTAAATATCATTAATGAAGTGCAGTTTGATAGACGATAAATTAAAAAGTTATTTCTGTATGGAATTATCGCAGACCGATGATATATCTTTGTACCGTTATGTTGATTGCGCATAAAACACATAATTATGCAACGCATGTAATTATCCGTTTTTTAAATTAAAATTTCCGTTACAATTCATTTTATAAAGATGCCACAGAAATATTGGTACGCATCAACAATATTAACAATAATATTGTTATAATTAATGAAAAATAAATATGTATAAAATAAACATATTTATGAAACATAATTCCCTAAATTACACGTATAATTTAATAAATTACATATATTTATTTAAACACACATCGCTGTAAGGCTTGTCAGAGAGAAAATTCATGAAAATTCATTTGGACTGTTTCTTCTCTCTGTCTTTTTATCTTTGATAATGTTGCATTGTTGGTTTAATTTTTATTCGTGCAGTCATAAATATTCGATAGGTCATTCCAATTCCCTCTTGCTCGTATCATTCCAAACGCTGGGTCCATTACACGCAAGGGCGCTTCGGTTTTATGGGAAACCCGTGGAATTTTCGTGATGGGGGCTTCACGCAACTCACTCGCGCGGTGTTACTTCTCGTCCCAGGGGAGATCGACCCTTCCCTGCCTGGGTTGACTTTAGCGCGAAGCGTCTGAAATATCCACGAGCCGGCAAGTGCCATCGCTTTTTCATTTAATGAATGAATAATGACGCGCGGCAGCAATCATCCATCGCGCAGAGACAGATACACCCTAGCGAGGTGCGCGTTCCGCCTGCCCCTTCATTTCAAAACGGCTCGGATAAGCCCTCTCATACGAATATTATATGAAAATCTTTCCGTCCTTAGCCACGGTCATGCGGAAATGAGACAGGTGATGTGACAGTGGCCGGGCGAGTGAACATTGCGCGGTGACATATTCAAATCCCGATAAGGCAGTCATGTCGCGGTCGAAGCCAGAAACTCGTTTATCACGAACCCGCAGCGATTACGAGAGAGATACATGTTTCCAAAACGTATCATTCATTTGATAAAAAAATGCGCTGATAATACGATTGGATAATTTCTATGAATATATATATCCCCCACATGAATATTTTCATATTTCAATAGCTCGTTCTGTTCTCTGTTAGCAAATAATGCAAGGACACGCAACCCGCTTGTACGTCTGCCATTTCGGCTATGAACTAAAGCCTTGATTTTCCTATCTCTTAAACATTTATACGATCTTATCGTGTAACATGGAATAATGATAACGAAAATACACGCGTAGAATACGTGCGTTCGGGCGATACGCGCGCGAAATGTAGGGTCTTGTCGTTTAATATTTTACGATCGATTTTATGAGTCTTCGGGACGGGTGTTTTTTTTTTTTTTTTTTTTTTTTTTTAAGCGATCAGTGTATATTCCGCACAAATGACATGAAACTCTTGTCACGACAGAACGAAACCATTCATAGCGAGAAAAAAACCTATACTAACGCCGTATGCATACTTTCAAGTCTGAAACTTGCAGAGCGATGAAATTGTACACGGATTATTACCTCGATGGTTGCTAATAATTTTATTTGTTTCACGATGATAAACATTGAAGAGATACAGATTGTCACGCTACAATTGTAATGACATAATGCTTCAGGGCAATCTTGCGCCTTGCATTTTCGATGAACTCTGTTAAGCGTACGTTCGAACGCGCGCATGCAGGTAATAATAATAGTAGTAGTTTATTTTGTTCTGGGAAAGTACATTTCCCTTTGTGTGTTTAAGCATAAATGTACAAACATGGAAAATGCACAAAGAAATATAGCATCACGAAATAAAGACGTAGAATATTTAAAAGAGAAGGCGAAGACGCTGATATTATCAGGGATGGTGTTCCGCGATTTCGGGATAAGACGATGCAATTGCTCGAAAAGATTTCACGAGAAAATCGCAGCGCATCGACACGATTCGCTGGACGACGTAGCTCCTCCTCCAGCGCACCAGATAGTATTTGAGCTTCGTACCAAGTCAGGACTCTTTCGTAAATGTCTTCTCGTATAAGGCTCCTTATTGTTGTACGCGACGTACGTTGTCAACATGACTTTCCGTGTCGTTTCCCAGTCAAGTCTTTCGTTCTCGCGTTGCCTTTTCCACGAGGAACATTCCCCGACTGGAGTCTGGCACGGCATCGACGTTCTCCACTTCGATCCCTTCTAGAGCCGCTCCGCGGGAGCGAGATATTGATTGCCAACCGCGGTACAATCGCGCGCGAACATAATGCCCGAATTTGTCGAACCATTCGGCGAGAAAGTTCGTTACACTAACGAGCGACGAATTATGTGCATTTGTCGCGAATGCGACTGTTGTACATACACCGTACGGCGCGGCGCATCACGTTGCCTGGTAACCGCCAACTCTGGACGCGGAAATATTAATTGTGCCGCGCAAATACACGACGCCGCTTTCTGAATTACACGCATTAAACTGGATATACAAGGAAAATTTGTCACGCCGTTCTATATGAGCGTACGAAATGAAATATTTCGTATCCCTGCTTCGTATCTCGAACTCGCCGCGTTCGATTTTCATCCCGCGAATTCCATGGGAAATGCCATATAATACGATCATCTCGAAGAGTTCCCGAAGGCTGACGAAACTTATTAAGAGAACGAGACGCGCAGCAAAATACGAAAATAAAGAGGAAGAACGAGTTAACACCGGTAGGGGCGCAATAGGAAAAGAGGAACGAGTGTGACTTCACGAGAGGAAGTTGCGCAGCCGTGGAGGAAACGTGAGATACATACGTTGGGTGCTTCTTAGTTGTCAGCGTTTTTTAGCATACTGCCATTTCGGCGTTTTCCGAGCTGCGTGCGCGTTAAAGCCATATGCGTGCAGGGCCGGCTGGTGTCATGAAAAGAATACAATCTATGCAAAATTTAATTCATTCCCAAAGATACGAACGTAAACAATAGCACGCCATTACTATCTTGTAAAATTATTAATTATGTTATTGAATTAATGGTGAAAAAAAGTTATATTCCCTATAATTTTTTTTCACCATTAATTCGATAACAAATATTAAGATGAAATCGATTAACTGTTGGATTTATTTTACAACCGAACGAACGCGGAAGTATTCATCGAACGGAGACAATCGCGAGCGTAGAAATACCTAATATATATAATATATATATATATACATATGTACGTTATATACGGAACAGCGAGCCATGTAAATTTGAGCGTATCGCCCGCGAGACAAAGAGAAATAATATATACCACGCGCTCGCTCCTTCCTGTCGTAGTTCCTGTCGCGACGATTTAACGGCAGTGACATTATGAGCCTCAATGAGAATTTAAACACCTCCCGACCGAAACACACATCCGCGAGTTAGCGCGGCGCGGCGCGGCGCGCCGCGTCGACCCTGTCGCACCCCCGACGCGCCGCCCGTGTGGTATATTGCGATATATATTTCAATAAAATATTGAGACAGGCAGGCACACCCCGTGGCGGCGCGGCGCCTGGCAATAATATATTGAATATTCCCCGTCGGATTCCGTGGGATATAAAAACGGGGCACACACAAAATAACCGTTAGAACCGTCCTGAATATTAATGCGTTTGCCCGGGGCGCGAAGGTACAACTCGCAGATATAGATATAAGCGCATTCTTGATTTCGTCGAATTATATATACGTTAGAGATGCGCGCTCTAATTAATAAAAAGGTCATTTTATAGCTGACCGCCATTCATCATCCGCGGCTTTCCGCGCCGAAACGATATTCAAGGCGCGGTCGTTCCACTCGATAAGGGAGAAACACACATATATGTATATATGTATAGATTTATGGATTTTTTTCAATGATATTTTTCTTTTTCCCTCGCCATTTACGACTCGCGACTGATTGATTGATTGATTGATTGATGGATAGATTGGTCGCAAAATTATGCGCGTTTACTGCACGTGACTGGCGATTTTTATTTTACGAGAGATCTTTTTGCACGGATGTATTAAAGTTTCGAATGAATTAGATCAAGCAGTCCCACAAGAGGGATAAGTTCGGAGTAACAATATATCATCGTCGCTTATATCGTTGTTTTTATTCTATCCAACGGAATGACGATAATCGAAGAAACATGATAAGTGATATTAATAATATCAGCATAATGGATTTCACCATAAAAGTCCCGAGAGAGAGAAAGAGACTGCGTCATCGTGCGGTTTGGGAATTAAGACCATAGTCGACACAGTCGACTAATATGGCTAAATTTTTGTGCCAATCAAGTGGAACAGGAAAGAAGAATGACATTTTCTAATTTTTTAATTTTCCCATCCACTTTTCCATCCATGTTTACCTTAGCTTATCGCTTCCCGTTTTTTGCCAAAAAGGTTTTTGCCGTTAATACGCAGCGAAACTTTCGAGTTATGCAAACTCTTGGTTTCCTTAATAGTATCCTCTCCCCGTCTAGACTCCTTTGTACATGGCTGATTAACGCGGTATTAAAATTGAAAAAGAAACTGCTAATTATTGCTCTTATAACGTATATCGCGGGCAGGATCTACGGCATATAAACTAGCGCTCGGCACGCAGCGCGCGATAACGTAATAAAGATGGCATACTTCAGATAGAAAACGCAATAAACTATGGAAGCACGCTCGCCCGTTGGACCGAAAATAACCATATTTCTCTCGTCATTATCCGGTATAATGCGGCGTATCGTTCGGGACGATGGTGTACGTACGAACAATGGCCTTAGCATTATGGCGTGCATTAACCTGGAATTACTGGCTGAATTTAGCAAGATACTTAATTAATCAATTTTCGTTACAGTCGAAATTATGCAACCGTGGCAACTCTATATGCCCAGCGGAGTTGAATGAATCAGATACGTTCGTAAATCCATAATCATTCTTGACCGCATACATGAGCGAAAAATGTATCGTTAATTTTTAAAATGGAAAATTATGTTTGTTTGAATATGGATGAAGAGAGAAACGAGCGTTTGATTTGAAATCATTACGCACATTTTCAGGATACGCTCTGTAAAAGTAAACGTGCGAATGGGAGGCAGCGTAAAATCGTAATATCAAATCCGCGAATCGGAATAGCGTTGTGCATCAAAGGATTAAAATCGTTAGACGGGAATTCTCGTTCCACGACTATCCTCATAGCCTTGTCTAGTAGTCTTAGTTTTGCGCTCTCGTGAATATTCATACGCGGAAGGCAACTCGCCACTTTCTTGTACTATGATGGATGGTTCACGGAACGGGGAGTGAAGCGAATGAGACCTACTTCTTCGTTTCGCTATCGGACATACGGAGGCACCGTCATCTATCACATTTTCACATCAGCGGCCACCTATTCTACGACCGTCCGATCTAAGGTCTGCCGCTTCGATATGTGATGTATTCTATTCGCTTCTTTCCGCGGAAAAAATCATCAGCTTGCAGTTTCGGATAATTAATAGTTCGTATAATCGGCATAATGTCGAGAAAGACAATCCTGTCGTCTTGGACAGGTCACATCAGTGTTTAAACGCGACGAGGAGATTGCGGAGCTCAGCGCGCGGCGAGCGCGTCCCTCAACCATAAATTTCGCAGTTGACGGATCATTCAATTTGGTCCCCGCCGAGAGTTTGATAGTATGCAAATTAGTATGCAACAGTTCGAAATGTGTGCATTCGACTGTGCGCAGCGACGCGTGGCCATTTAATCCTTCCCCTAGAAAGTTACGACGTAACGCGTAATATGCAGATTCGAGCGTTGTCGAAACTTTACATGTGCCACATTAATCAGCGCGAATGCGGATGCAGATCCGCCCTACGATATGCGCGTTATCTCGTGTTACAGCGCATATTTTAAATAACTCTTAATGTAAACATTCATGTGAACGGTGGCCGCAAACTTTGCTTTCGCACACAGTATTAATCCGAGCTGATATATATAATTAAGCATTTGTTTGAAGTACGTTATAAATTTACGTAATAAGCTAATAAAATTGCTTTGTTTCATCATGAGAAATGAGAAAGTTTGGAAATTTACGCGGACGCGACGTAATATAACAGTTTAAAAGACCTATTGATAAAAACGCGATGTCTAAAAAAGGAAAACTAGCTCACTATCCACGAAAAAAGATAAAAGTTACATTTAAAACAATCCCTTATATCAGCGCGAATATCACGTCTAAAGCTACCGCTGCGTTCGAGCTTTCCTCTGCCATGGTCGATTGTTATCGCGGTGCCGGTCACGTATCGCCTCATTAAAAAAAAAAAAAAGGGAAGGAAAGAGAGAAACTACGAAAGAAGGGTGGGCTAGTACTCGCGATGTTCGCAGGATCGCGCACGCGATTGTTTCGAACGAACGTCGGTCGCGTCGGTTGATCGAAAGTGTTCGTAAGTGCGGCAATTTTGGCCGGCGTAATTTTGTGCAAATAGTAATATCGTGCAGACTGAGAGTGGCTGCATAAAAGCTGTTACTGCTACTGCTGCTGCGCGAGTGTAACGCGCGTTCGCGTGTCGGCCTATCATTTTCATTATGCCCACCCAGACCGGCCACCCACAGTCAGATGAAACCAATTATAATCTATCCACTCTCTGTCCGACGTCAAGGTAAACGTTGTCAGTGTTTCCAAGACGGACCGCTGGCCAAGCGCAATTTTACTTGCAAACCAGTCATTTTACGTTGTAAATGTCTGCCGCCCGGCGGTAGATATTTACAATATTGGCGCGAGTGATCGTGTGTTTGAGAAATCACTTTTATCACATCAACCATCCTGCCATATTTGCCTGTAAAATATGAATTTTATATATTTAAGAGAGAGAGAGAGAGAAGGAAAATATTTTCTATAATCTCTTCATTAGTTTCCGTAGTATTCACAGAGCACGATAATATCCTCGAGCGGATAGAAACGAATTTTAAAGTAAACAACTAAGCCAACAAATGCTCGCGCTAACATGTCAATTCTAATGAAGGATCTAATTCGCCAGACTTGATAGCGATCTAAGCTCGTGTCGTGTGCGAAGCCTGTATTTTTCCTGTCGGGAAAAAGGGAGGGAATTACCCTGTGCGTTGGCGCATACGAGAGCACACAGATGCGCGTATCGCGGGGAAACACGGCTTTCGAACAACGGCGAGTACGGGCAGAATCGATCGCGATGTCTAAAACGCTTCTAGGAACAGCCAAGTGTCGTGCCGAATGGAATTAAGTAACGGGAGTCGATATCACGCGGTCAGAAAGCTGTGTATTGTTATATAGCCGAGGGAAAAAACTACGGTCGCACGGAAGAATTGCGCTGCGTGTTTCCGTCGCGCGGGAGGACGAGAAAATGAAAAGGGAGAAAAAGAGGGAATATGCCGAAACGACGCGCTTACGCGTCGCGTGGAATACGGGGGCGGTTTCGATGCGGCTCTCGCATGAAGTAGAAAATAATTCAGGTTTGCGATATGCGCGTGCGTTTAAACGAGCATTTCTATAATATTATCGCGACATGATTTAATCTTACTTATCAAATACCAGCGCGATAATTAGAATTTTGATTTAGATTTAGTTTTGAGATATTTAAAGTATTTACAATAGCTGTTCGAGCAAAAAGTGTCATATTTACACGATATTTATTACATTATAAAAATAAATATTTCATATAATCATTATCAATAATGTGTATATATATCGAGAGCGATATATATACACAATATCTCTCCGTGAAATATTCTAATAACATATTCTAGAAATAAAATGGAGTTAAAAATCCTAATATGAAAATCGAGGTTATAATTTTTAAGTTATAAATGAGATCAAAGTTTGCCAACGATATGCTTAAAATTCATAACCATTTGCATATCGTTTTGACATTTATTATTAATTTTTATTTTAAGACAAGCCCAATTAATATTATTTTGGCTTTGAACAAGACTTAAATATATGTCTGTCTTTATTTATTTAAAAAAAGGATAATAAAGATAGATACATATTTAAGTCTCGCTTACATTTAAAATAATGTTGATGTAAAGTAGCCTTAATGAGCAAATTGATTTTCACAAATACTTCTCTGATGAAAAAGAAAATAAACGTTTTTTAAATGTATGAAAGTATTAAGTAATTATAATCCCATTTAAACATAATAATTAATGTCAACTATTTAAATTCTTGAGATAAAATTGAATATTTCATATTTAATATTTGTAACTCGTTAATATTAGCTGACTACGTGTGGGTACTACTCGTACGTACCCACACATATAAGAAATAATAAAATCTGTGCAATAAAAATCAATATTACCTGATTTGTAAGATTTAATAATAACTAACAGATTGATATGAACGTATAATTATGAATCTGAGTTTTACGCGATATCATTAGCAAATTTTAAGCGCTCATAACTCCAATACTATTGCAGCCTCGAAATTTTTATATTAAGATTTTTTACTCTATTTTACTTCTAAAATAAACTATTAAAGTATTGTACAAAAATTGTGAGACCTGTACATATGTCGTAATCGATGTGGATTGCCATTATTACATAACTGTTTGCGATCGCACAAATAACTGCCGTTGTCTTCGTCAATGTCGATCTCCATTTCCCGGACGGGAAGGTCGAGACTTCGTCTTGCCGAACACGGACGAGACAAATCGTCTATGGCAATAACTGTCGGGGATCGCGCGCTATTCGAGGGAGACTAAAAGTAACTGGACATTGATGGCGGAGAGGGAAGAACGGATATAGTATATCTCTCGGCGCGATAGGTCGGCACTCGGCGGTAAAAAAGAGCAACAAAATCAAAAGGAGAGCCAAAGATCGTCCGTTATAGCCGCCGTCTCCCCCGTGCCGCGCGTAATCCACTTGTCTTCCCGGCTCGCACAAACTCAGAGACCGGCCTCGACTGACCTATCACGTCAGACGACCGGCTTGCTTTCCGTCAGATTGCATTACAGGGCTAAGCTTTCATTAGCCTCGTACGTCAAGCGACAGCTTAACCTTTCTCCGTCCCCTTTCTACCTCTAGTCGGGGCTCAGTCGTAACTGATAATTCATTCCAACCCGCGCCGTCTCGGCGCGGTTTATGTCTCGCGAAAAGCCAGTATACAGACGCGCGCTCTTTACGGATAACACTTTTGTGAGCTTCCATTTCCCGCTAAATCCTCTCCCCGTGTCATCGCGTGTAATTGCAGAGAGTCACGAGATTTTCCACATTTTACATCAAATCAAGAGAATTGCAGTTAATCGATTCGGAAATCGGTTAACGGCGCTTTTTTTACGCTCATTGCGTAATTATTCGCATGGAAAGATGAATCAATCCGTAAGTTCAAGTATCTTACCCGCAAATTCACGATTAATTGGTTTTAAAGAGAATAAATCGAGGAAATGTGGGAATAGGCACGATGTTTTTTTTTTACACATTTTTATTCGTTATTATTAATGGCATCGATCATGGAAGCGGAACGAGACATTTTTCCCGCGTATGAATTGCGTTTAACTTTTACCGCGCGGTTACGTGCTCAAACGTTCTGTCCTCTGACACAGCGATATATATGTCTCTTGATTAATTGAAATAGGATATGTAACTGTGATATATCAAGTTATCAAAATATATAAAATATATAAAAGATGTGTAGATAACTCGGTACACCGATGTGATGTGTGATAAATATTTTTGTCATAATATTTTTCACCAATTTATTAATGTAAATATTAATTAAATGTTTCTATGAGAGAAAAACCTCAATCCGAGATTAATCTACTATCGGAATATTTGACCTCGTGTTTACAACACGTCAACTTTCTTAATTAAATATTCGTATCGTATTTCGTGGATAAAAATGTTTGCCTTTAAAGCGCAGCGCGGTCAAACGTGATTTACCTTGCTATTCAATCATCGTGGCACATTACAGGCATTAATATTCGAGTGCATTGCATACATTACATACGTGTAGAATGACGTATAACGCGTCAGGTGCATGCGACTTGTGGTTGTGAAATGCAGTTTCATAGTAGGAATTGAAATGTATATATTTGACAGGGCGCCCGCGGCGTCGGATATACTTTGCGTAGACTTTGAAGCAACCCTTGTACTCTATAGATGTATTGCCACGAAATTCTTGAATATTGTCTATATCAAAAAATCTTTCCCCCTCGGAAAAACCACACTCCGATGTACAATTCTCTCTTACGTCGGTTTTAAAGCTACGATAGGAATGTTCTACGTTCCTTTCCTTGTTTTTAAAATCAAAATCGAATCGCAAAAACGTACCGAAAATCACTTCTCTGACTGCATAGTTGCTTTTGCAATTGTTGTCGTTTTATTTATTTTTGTCTTAATCAACACATGTTTACTAGTGCGAACTATAAAATATAACCAGATGTTCTCGATGAAAATGTTATTGCATGCGCTGCAATAACTTGTAATATTTCGAAAAAATATAAAGATATACCGCTGAGAAGTTGAAGAAAATAAATTTCTACTGTTTATATCGAAGATGAAAATTTAACATATTTCTCAAGACGAACACATGTAGCTACGAGACACGATGTAGAGAAACGCATCTTTGTAACCGAAATTGAAACATACGTTTTTGGAACACGACCCGCGGCGATGCGTTACATACGCGTAACCATCATCTAACAAAGGAATGTTTCTATATCAGCAAAGCAGCTTGTATTTTCATTGAGGTCCGGATACATATCTGTTTACACGCATATAAATGTAGAATCTTGAATATTTTATACATCTCGCATAGAATCAGAAGACGGGATAGAATTGCAAATGCCAAAATAAGTTCTTTTAGCTTATTCTGTTCAACGTGAGAAAGGTAAAATGCATTGTGAAAAATTTCAAGAAAATAAAATATAATGTTGTCGCGACGTGTTGCATTTGTTACATTACTTTACTCTTATCAATAATTTCTTGTAGAAATTTACGTCATATGGTTACACGCGAGATATATCTATGTATGTATATGAAACGCAATTTAGATTGTAAGATAAACAGTCGTTTGACGCGCTAGATTATTCGTTCGTTAAATTGATATGTAAGCATGTATATTCCTCGAGAACACTCGTATTCCATCAATTCAACAGCCCGAATACATGACTATCATCCTAACAAAGGAATATTTCTCCGCCAGAGCTTACCAACTATATTCACTTTGAGGTAAATGCAGCTGAATATTCAAGGGAATTCAGTGGTTTGACGCGTTTCTCGGATTCCATCTCGTCAAAAAGGATTACTATTACGGAAATTAAATTTAATTTCCGTTTTATCATCGTCACAATTGAATAAATTCGTTCATCGCGTAAAAGGAGTTAGCCATTCTATACTCTTATCGCTAATCAATGTTCTTTAATCGGCAAATATTTAGAAAACGATAGCTGTGAAGAATGCAAATTATATCGCCCAATCATTAATGTAACATGTACGTACAAGTAAGAATCATATTTCTGAAAACGATTCTCGATATAGTTGATACTTTGTGATTCGTTGATGAAATTCCTGCCGCGTTTCGCGAGAAAGAAATCCCGTCGCGCGATCCTCGAAGCGATTACACTTTTTCAATCACGAGTACCGCGCTACGCGTCGAGAGCGCAATAGATTCTTGTCCTAGACGATCCGGCAGTCCCGACGCACAAAGGAATACTTCTCCGGAACTGGAGATACTCCGCCGGCTGCATCCCACCCGTGGGAAATGCACCTGAATATCCGCGCGTATTCAGCCGCTTGATTTGTTTCGTAGCCCTCGGGGTAATCGAAAGAGGCGTTACCGGATCTTGGCCCGTGTGTATATGTACGTGCCGTGCTTTTCGGAGCCAAACCTCGTTTGGGAGCCGTTTAAAACGTCGTGGCCGAGTGGCTATTTCACGAATGAGAGGGAGGATCGGTGTATTTGCCTGTAGGCGCGTTGACCCCGCACGCAACGCACACACATGCCGCAGAGATGGTAGAAATCCTAACGAATTCTTCGCCGGGATGCTTCTCCATGTGGTGTACCCTCCCAATAAAATTCTCTCTTCGTTTTCTGGCTCCCGTCGATAGAAGCCCCCTTGCCACGCCTTGGTCAGACACCCCTCGTTCGGAGAATTAAATCGCGGCACTTTGTTTCTGTTAGATACTTCGACGCTCGTTCAAGTTCACTCTTCATCGATGTTCCCAGAGTGGGAAAACTTTCGATGTGTCGAGGATTAAGATCCGTGGCTGTGGAGTAGACTCGAGCCCCTCGAACTCTCGTTGTTTAACCGAAAGATCTCGCATATCGATTGAGAAAAGACCGCGCAGGTTAAAAGATTGATCTCCCTCGTAGTAAATCAAGAAAGCACATCGATCCTTCCCCTTTGCTTCTTTTCCCACTCTCGATCGTTCGTAATTCTACAAGGGAAGCAGGATATCTCGACAGTCGCACTATTCTCCTAAGCCAGTCTCGAAGACGACTCGTCTATCTGGGAAGGGAAAATTGGGCCACTTCCGCGGAGCTCACTTTTGCCTTGTCGAGCTCGAAACATTTTCCGTCACAGTTTGCCGCTAAAGTCGGAAATGTAGATTAGTTTCCTTTGACAGTGTTACCGGGGAACAGCCATGACTCAATCAATCGGCCGCTTTTCCAATTTCGCTCCCACAAGGGGCAGATCTTTCGAACAATGTTTCATCAAGTTAACGGCGCTACTCGTATTTTCAGTGGTACCTGAAACGGAATTTATATGAAAGCTACTACAATCGAACACTGAAATTTCACTGTGACCTTTTTCTCATGTTTTCGAAAATAGTGTAATTGAGGCGTGCGATTATCTCCGGAAGTAATAGTGTCGTTCAAAAAAATATAAGAAATAAATTTTATGACTAAATTTAAATATTGGATCGGAAAGAAACAAGAATGAATTGTGCATCAGAGGCTTCAAGGACTAGAAGCGCGTAGTTGGAGGCAATTATTGTCGTTTATTAACACGTCTGGATATCGATCGCGCGGAACGATTTGTGAATGTCCCAATGCGAGGATGCTCAAATGTCTCTTCGTCTCTTCCTTTTTTCCTTTTTTTCTGGAAGCTAAGTGAAACCTCTCCGAACGACATCCAGCGTCTTGCGCCAATATTGCCTGGCATGTTTCCACTCCCGGTCCTTTGCACTTTCCATGGAAAAATATCGACACATCTGTCGAATAAATACCCGTAACATCTGCCGTAATATCTCCATCAGTTCGGATTGTCTGACTGGCCTTTTATATTTTGCGGAGAACTCTCGTATTCAATAAGCTACGGTCTATATATAAATGTAATGGGCGCAATTCGCCCCCGGTGCAATTGCGGCTAATGTATCGACTAATGATCTAGGGACATACGATTACACATTTTAGTACGGCCGCGTACGTTTACACGCGGGAACAATTTAGACAATACCCGGTGCATTGCTGCTATTATACGCGTATTAGGCGACAAATTACAGCAGGTTGCAAAATGATTTCCATGCAACATACAATGTGCATATACTCCCTTTCGTATATTTATATAAACGCGTACGTGCGATGTAAATCGCGCGCATATCGCATATATATGTTAATTAATTCATTTTATATTATTATATGTAAATTCATATTATAATGTTATAAATTTAATGTAATACATTACATTTAACATAAAACAGATTCGAGAACATGTATTGATTTTTTCGGTTTAAATATGCAAGTCGTTCTTCATTTTTGATACAAAAACTTTGAGAAAAATCGTAAAAGAATACGATATTTGATGCAATTAATTTTAAAAAGACTAACGTCAAAAAAAAAAACGGCCGAAGACCTCTTCCACGAGAGAAATATTTTATGAAATGTATAATAAATGAAATAAAATTTGTATCGACTTTAGCTCTCTTGTTCTCTCGTTCTCTCGACGACGAGTATAAAAATCTTACAATATGTAGAAGGAATTGCTCGCAGTCGACATTCTCACATCGTGAGCAGGTCAGGAGCGCACCGTGTAACATTTTTCCAAGATGGGAAATACTTTTGCAGACGGGGGAAGATTGTCGGGAACTGAAAAGCTTGAGAACGTAAGCTCGCTGTCTTCAGGAATTACTCCTTCCATCGTGGACCATCCCATTTCCCGTTCTTCTTGCGCGCGCGGTGCCCATGATTTTCGTTCAACGTACATTCTCGACGCGGAACGGAACTCTCGTTTCGATCAATGACGCTATTCGGGACTTGTTTTAGTAGAAGCTCCCATATGGCGCAGAATACTATACTATCTTCTTTTCCTTTTTTCTCGATGTAAGTGATAGCGAGAGAGGATAAATTTGAAGAAAGACTCTTTCTTTTATAAATATATCACACCATCCTCTCATGGTATCATTTTTTGAAGAGACTAGATTATCGTGTAAACACAATAACCTCATCGAAATTACCGCCGTTTGTCGATCAATTTTCGTCGGTATTGTCTAGTCCGATGAAACACGCACAATTCATCGAGCAAAAATCATAGAATTACACAGCGCGCACACACGCCTTCGCGTATGAACGTAGAGTGTCAGGCGCGCGACATCATCGCCACTATCCCCGCCGTAAATCCACGAGGGCGGCAAATGAGTTTAATTTTAGTTGTATTTCAATGAAAAGGGCAATTCTCCGGTGGCCGTGCATCCATCATGGAAAATAACGCGAACCGGCCGGTGGGATTAGCATGGATATGACTGAATTATACAGACTATGCGCCAGACTGTGTGTACCATACGCGTGGTCTCGTCTCTCTTTCCATCGCCTCTGTCTTTCCAACTCTCGCATCCGGGGGGCCTCCGGAGAGCCGTCATCCCTCGTAGCCGACTGCGCGCGCGATGTTTAATACACCAGTAATGGAGTATAGTTTTACAGCGTGCACGCGAGGCGAGTCGGACGAGAATCCGGGAGGACGCGGGGGCCTTCGTGATTGAATTTACCTGTGCCAGCGCCTGAGCTCTCGAAACGACGAGAATTCGTACCGAGAACGTAATGCATGGAGATTTCGTTTGCAACGAACAAAGATGGTCATTGCCTCGTTTGTTTATTCGCATGGCGACTGATGACAACTTTACAAGAGAGCTATCTTTATGATTATCAAGCGTGTCGATTTCCACGATTTTACGATTCATGAATTTTTTTCTTTCGAAACGAGAATCGCTTCAATTCAGTTTTGTCGAAAATTCAAGTAAAATTCATTTATTTATTTATATAAAGCGATTTATTTATATGAAGCGAACTTTTCGAAAATATTTTTTTCAAAATTTTATTAACCGTGAATCTCACGGCTTTATTTGACATTTGTGAGACACTTTTCGAACAAAAACGCGCAATGTGTTTTTCGTGTCTCTGGAATTCTTGTGGTCCATTCGCAACTTTATTTGTCTCGGGATGGGAATTCTAGTGCTTTAAAAACTTTTGTCGATAGCTTGGCGTTTCGCGCAACGAAAAGTTGTCTGTTGGGGTCAAGAGGATTCAACATCAATGAATGGAGGTCACCCGTTGCGAGGGTGCAGCCGGAGTTGGGGTTTTAGCCCTTATCGTAAAGCGAGTTTAGACGCAGACAGGCAGCACGGCTCTGTATTTCCCCGAAGCTCCGCAAAGTCCGTATAGGAAATCAAGTTAAATTTGTTGAGCCGATAAGGACGCAAGGCAGTGGTGGCGGTGACGAGGGGTGAAGGATGGTGAAGTCGGCATAGGGCTACCAGGCTGGGCTCGATAACAGGCGCAGGCTCACTTTATGTACCGCTCTAGGTAGCACATAACCATTGCACATGTGCGCATGTTTGTGCGAGTAATATGTGCGAATTTGCCGCGGGAAATCCCGGCCAAAGCATGGAAAGCTTGATCTATGAACGACCGATCGAAATTTCCTCTTGAATTTCAGAAGTTTAGCGTACAAGAGAAAGGAGAGACACGACTGTCGTAAATATTGTCCATGAATTTTGGCTTTTCTTATTTCTCCGTACATTGTCGATTATTTTATTTCAATTTATTTTTCGACATTAAGGCCAATTTATTCGTGACGATCGTGCACGATGGCGTGTCGGTAATTTCCTTGTGGTTAGAGTAGATTTTAAAATTGATGCGATAAAAGAATCGTATCGATCGTGTTCGCTCTTACATCGGCTCGCGTGTGTAATTTAATAATGCGATATGGTAATCGGCCATGCCAGCGGCCACGTAATTCGCGACGATTACAGTATGTTTGCTTACGATAAAAATTTTTTTATCTCGCCCGTGTACTTACCTACTTACCTATTCAACATGACTGTTTCTCGTGCATTATTATTTAACGAGGGGGACCTGTATTTAGTTGGTGGAGTTTCAACTTAAATTTCGTTAAATAATTTTAGTATTTGAAATAAAGCGAGACAAAATCGGTTTGTGCTGTTTATTGCATCGGCGTGAGCATATTTTCTACGATACGGCACTCTCGAGATAATTGACGGGATTGAATTAATTTTCATTTTTCATTAATTTTCACTTGGATAAAATAGCGATATAATGGAATATGAAAATTAAATTTTATATTAAAATAGGGTCAATTGCGCCGCAGCAATTGATCGAGTGACGAACAGTTTCTCGTTGAGCTATTTTCGCCGAGTGCATCGATATCTTTCACAGCTTATTACAGTCCCGATTACCATAATGCTCTCGTAATGAACTCCACCGCGCTTCGATAAAAAAGGTACTCGCGAATTCCCAAGAGAGCAACTGACGTGGGATCGTGCCCGCGTGGCCTACTTATCATCGCTCGCAAATGTTCGTGATCAGTTAATTCAAAAACGCGACAAATACACTGTACACGCAGATGTTCTTAATTATTGAAACATTGGCAAAAAATATATTTATAAAATCCATTGAGATTATCGAATACTACGAATGTCAGAAGCATCATTTAACGCTGCCATGTGAATTTTCATTCGAAGTTCACGAGTCAAACACCGAAAGCAATCAAGATACGCAGCGCGCAGATGGTCCCGTGGATTAATAATGGACGACAAGGCGAGTTGAGCGATATCGAGATATTCAAACTTCGTCGTATTGACATTTCCTCATATTCTTTGTACGATAAATTTCATAGAGCAAAGTTATATAGTAATTATTCAAATGCATATCATTAATTATAATGGAATATAAATTCTGGAAATATGATGGTAGGAGCAATTCCACGATTTTTCTCTATCTCGTGTTTTCCAGCTTAGCGATCCAATCGGCATAATATGTAACCGCAAGAACCGTTCGACAAAAAAATGTGAAAAAAAAGAAATCGTCGTTATGCTGAAAGGGTCGGCCTAAGATTGCCGTATGCGGCAACTGGCCAGCAAAGCGGAGAAAAAGAACGTGAAAAATGGACGGGGAGTTCAACCGGCGGGGCAAACCGGCCATGCTCGGCAGAATATTTGGCCAACTTTAATTAACATAATGAACTATGGAGCAAAGTGCGGTTGCTAATTTCTCTCTTTGCCGTTTACACACGAGTTGCGCGCGATCCCACAGACATTTCGAGATGAAGCATCAAAACTCGAGCATCGCGAAATACATCTACGATCGCCCTGAAAAATCTGTAGACGCATACACACGGAACGTTCCGGGGAATCACCGTAATATTTTATAATATATATCACTTTCCGCCAACAATTTTATTAATAATGTTAGGAATGCGCGCTGCGAGCTACCACGAGTACGTTAATTTTTAATTAATTTGAAATAATCCTATCCACATGCGGTGATACCTGCATATGAAATTCTGTTTGACGGCGCAAGTTATGCGAAAAATTTTACTTACGTCGCGTTCTTCCCGTTCCCATTTTTTTTTTTTCACAATTTAATATTAACGATTATACACAGCATAGCCGACTATATGATTATATTTCACGAGACGCTCATGAAAAAGGAGAGCATCATCAATATGATTGACTCAAACGCGCCTCGAAAAACAGCAGCTTGGAAAACTGCCTTTCTCTCCTCTCTTACGAGCGTTGCTGTCTACTGCCGTGTACATTCGTCATACTTCAGAATCGCTTAGCTCCGCTTTCTTCGCCCCGTTACGTTCGAACTTTACGCTTTCATCGCGGATACTCTCCTCTTTATATCCCTGCGCTTCTTCCCCCATCTTTTTGCCCATCGCTGCCGGCTTCGAGCTCCTGAAAATCCAACGCATACATTATCGGCCTAACTTTAGCGAAAGATCGGATCCTAGGGGTAATGTCGACCGAGAAAACGAAGGAAATCTCTTTGAAACTCGAATGACGGATATAGAGATTGTAACTTTCTCTTCTTATTATATAGGACGTAACTCCGAGTTAATAGTACAACTTTTTTTTCAACTTCTAATAACTACATTAGTTACATTAAATATGTAATTAAGACAATACGTTTGTATTTGTATATTTTAGAAATTTTCTAAACTTGTCTTGGACACGTATTATTTTCTGCTTCGCCAGAGAAAACTTATAAAATAATTTATGAACTGCATTAGAGAGAATCAACATATGTGTTGCGTTAAAATTATCCGAAAACTTGTAAAATAATTTATGAACTGCATTAGAGAGAATCAATATATATGTTGCGTTTAAAATTATCCGTTTTAAATAATATAGCACAGTTGATGGACAAAAAATGTAGAAGAAATCTCGAAAAATGTATAGCTACGGATGTTTACTTTTACTCATCAACTATATATTATAATGAAAACAATCACGTTGTACAAATCGCAATACCCTTGATCGAAAGATACGGCCAAATACGGAAATAAGTCTATCTTGGTACTGTATCTCCCGTCGTATCTATTGTTCTCCCGTCGTGGTTCGTGCACACGTTACTGCCGGCTGGTCCTAAGTTACTGCCGCGACCACAGGACGGTCTATGAGCCGTGAAGCTCGAAACACCGCAATAATGTAACCTTCTTACCAATCCCGGTCGTTCTTCTCATCATTGTCCGTACAAGAATCACGGGCTCTCTGCGAGCATGCGCGAATCTACGAAGGGTGCTAGAAACGGTAGCGGCTCGTGTCGGCGGTCGCGGCGGTTACGGCGGGTACCTGTCTGGTTAGTTTTGGTTCTTCTCCTCGGGTAGTTTAATTGCTAAATTGGCCTTACTAGATTCGGTGAACTCGTTCGGTCTACGCACTTTGCGCGCGCGACCCACAGCCAAATCTCTAGCGAGCTAGCTGACGAATAGTATTGCCGGTGCACGACCGATGAGGGTGCGCGAGAACGAGATGACTTTATCGTAGGTCCTGGGAGATTCGTTGTTGAGAAATATCGAGCCATAGATCGAATAATGTTACGCGTCATTTAACCTTTGGAATTCCTTTTTACATTTAACGCGTAACGAGTGAGAAATTTTCCAAAGAGATATAAAAAATTAAAAAGTAAAGAGAAAAAGATACGATTAGATTTAGATTTCTTCTTGTGTTTAGGCATGCATAAAGTTTAGGCAACGAATTCACGCGATAAATCGCGAAAACTTCTTCCTTTATCATCCGCGACTTATTCGTTATAGGAAATATACGAAATCCTCGAATAATGGGAACCGGATCTTAGATCTCGCGACATATGAGATTTGTGTCTTCTCGGTCGACTAAATAAAGGCGATTTTTCTGTTCCTAACGTTGGCATGAGAACTCTTTTTCCGTTCCACATTGTTCGTGATAAGCTCTGTAGTAGAGCATACGTCATCATTCATTCTAAAGCGAGACTTAAGATTTACGTTATAGCGCCTACGCTCTGCTGAGAATATTGTTGTATCATCCATTTCAATGGCGTGTTAAAGTACAGAACATACGAGTTTAATATTCTCTTTCTCTCTCTGTCCGAATAATTATATCTATAATTGTAGAATATATAAGTATAATGATGAAAGTTTCTCTCTCTCTCTCTCACCAACAAATCTATATTTATCCTCATTTTGTGTCATTTGTGCCGATTTAAATAATACTAAATTTCCGTATCGTTTTAAATATTATATAGCTGAAAAAGTTTGAGGTCGTAATTAATCTGAAAATTAAATTGCAACGCAATTAATTAATTAATATTGCCTCTCGCCTTAATAACGTGTCTGTAACGTAGAATTTACGAAGCAACTTATACGCTGCATTTTATTAACAGATATATTATCGCGTGCATATTTCATTTGCGTAACGCGGTTATATAATGTATGTATCTTGTACTTAATCTTTCAAGCTACCCGGGCTTCTATGTTCTGCGGAAGCGCCGCAATCAATTTCTAAAGACATCTCGTAACATATTCGAGCGGCTGTCGGCGCGAGTGAAATATAAATTCCGTGAAGGACTCACTTATTTATAACCGCGCCGACCAACGGCGAAATATCGCTTAAAACTCATTCATCTTCTTTTATGAACAAACTGATCGCAGACACCGTCGACGAGCGGATGAGCCACGAGCTTCTTGAGAAAGGCTCAGCCGTGCGGCATAATTTTCAATTACAACAGATTATATCTCGACGAGAGAGTTTAAAAGGGGAATGGAATTGCAAAGGCAATGCTCTTTCTCGCTTTGACAATCCTACCTCATCAGGCTGTTGGTGATATTGCGGGAAAACATGAGAAACCAGTGGCGCAACAAGACGCGCGATCCGGCCTCACTTCAGACAACAAATAAATTCTAACGGAGATATCCAGGCACCGTTCGCGGCACGAAATTAGCATAAATGTAAGCCCGATTATCATATCCCTCCGCGAATCATTGTTAATTCCATTTATAAGCATAACTGGGGAAGATAAAATTATGTTAAGGAGCCGTGTTAGCATAAATGCGAGTATTATTACCATTGTCGCGCGATCCATTATTAAACTACGTGTAAAATAAATTGAAGAGGGGATCGTTTTCTCGCGGGGGAGATTCGCACGCTCGACCAGCACCGTTTTTCGCAACGCCATGTCGATGCCGATGGGAATCGGCCGGTCGGCTTGCGTACGGAAATTGAGAGCGTGACTGGGTTGTAAACGGTCGGTTATATAAACGCACAAAAATCACCGAAACTGCGCGCTATCTCGTTACACGCGGAATATTAATTAAAGCGATGGTATGAGCGGCAAAAACCGCGGCGCACCGAGTAGGGCAGCGCGTGCGTGAGCGCGCCGGATCTTCATTACGAATGACGGCACGTTTGCCGCGTCCGCTTTGAATTACGAGCGGAAAGTGTGGAGCGATCGTAAAGTGCACGCCCGGCACGGGAGAATACAGTTAAATGAACTCTCCGACACGACGAGGTCGTAGACGACGCCGTAGTCAATAAGAAAGTAAGAGTCGTCGAAGTGGAATTTTTAATGGGAATCGTCAGGGCAAACAGTCGCTCGCATCGCGAACAATATAGATTGAATTATCGGATAAATGTAGTTTTGTACCATTTCGCAAGTGCTTTCTAAAAGTGAATCAATGTATTATCACTGGAAAACAGTAAATAGTCACTAATTATAGCAGTTATAAGTACAGCACTGTAAATCATTGATATTTTATTGAAAGAATTAGTTGATAATTTTGACTGTTTCAATCAGTAATATTTCTTTCGTTATTGTCAATAATATTAAACTACAATTCATCTCTCTATCTATTTCATGTAAAATTAAAAATTTTATTTATATTTACTAAATATTTATTATATTAAAAATTTTATTTTATTTATATTAAATGCATATTGAACTTGCTATTTTAAGTAGATAACGAACGAATAATTTTCATTAAATCGCCAGACATTTATTTGTCCGACTAAGATCAATTTAATATCTGAAATTAAATGGAAGTAATATTTTTAATTTTATTTGTCGCTCTTTGCAAACTTTATATAATTTTTATAAGTAAAACTCAATACGAGAGAGATAGTGATCGTAGCGGTAAACGAATGAATTATTACGATGAGTGATTACTGGTTTTATAGTGAAATTTACTGGATTTACGGTGAATTTTATTTTAACTGATCATAATCAGTGAGATATAAGATAAAATGACAAAAAAATAAGCGTTTCCACTGAAAATCAGTAAAATACTCACTGATTCTCAGTGAAATCTTATTTTACTGTTTAAAGTAGTGATACTTTCACTGATTCACTTTTAGAGAATGGATTATATTTCGAGTGGATTATATTCGACATATTCTCGAGGGAATTATATTTTTCTATCATTGATTCCATGACATTTCTGCGCCTCTCATTCGTTCACTCAAATAAATGTATACGAATGTCACCGGGGGAAAGCAAACGGAAAGGATACCGTTGAACGTGCCATCGTAATGCATCTCTTACATACAGGACAACACGCTAATACCTCCCGCTAAGATCAATTTTGTATTCCGCACGTCACCTCGTAGACTAGAGTTAAGTACCAGCTTTTCGAAATTCCGGCCATTAACGCTCCCAAGCTTCCATTGCCGCTGACGGTGCCCTGTTTTGCGTTCGCACTTACAAGCATTTCGTTCGACGCGCTCGAGAGTTATCTTCAAGCAAACATAATACAGATTCGCGCATATTCAACACAGGGATCACGGAATTTTCAGACATTCGCGATGTCGGGAACTCTTTATGCGATGAAAAGATAATCTTTGCATTCCCAATGAAATAATATTCAACGATGCTCGTTGAGATTTTCTAAACGTTTGACGATTTCTTGATGCACATCTGCTTGCACTGAATAAAACCCCTGTATTTTCATACCGAGACATTTATTATAATTCATGAAACGGAGATTTCGTGATTAACGCGAGTATCTTATGATTTCATCACAACTGCAAACAATATATTATCACATTTTCAAGTTCGAGAAGCATGTTTCAAGGAAACACCAAATTTCCTCTAGAATTTGAATTGTATATGGAATTATATTTTATATTGAAAATAATATTACTTACGTTTTGTGAAACGCCTATTCAAATTTGAACCGAGAGAAAGTCATCTGCAAAATCGCTGGAGTTTGACGCGAACCTCGTGAAATAAGTTACAGTTTGTAACACCACGCATTCCGCAACGTGGGGGAATCGTGGCTGCGTTTCTCAGTCAGCAAACGTACAGAACCGACTCGTTACGTCCGCTTAGAAATTCTCGTGAAATTTCAGACGAAAGGAGTCATGCGCGTCGAGCAATTCCGACGGTTTATCCGCGGCAACGATACAAACGTCACGCGACGCAGATTGAAGAGTCGTGAAAAGATGATAGCGAGAGAGAAGTCGCGAAAGTAAACCCCTTCCCTCTCCCCCGGAAACTTCGGGCTGGCTTTGGCAGTTTAAAAGTTGCGAGAGAGGCGAAGGCGTCGCGACGCTAGGAGTCTTTATCGTGCGACGACGAGTCGCTCGGTATTATTTCCGTTAAATTTTAGAGCGGAAGCCGCAGTTTTGATTCGACGGAGGCGACGGAAAAAAAGCGTAAACGTTAACGGCCGATTTGAAAGAGACTCCGACTCGCTGATGCCTGCTAGAGATGGAGTCCCCGCGAGCGAAATTGATTTCCAGTTTTTCCAGACTAATCTCAAACAGAGATATCATCGGAATTCTCTATCTCTCAAAAGAAATTTACTACATTTCCGGTGTTCGGCGCCGCGGGTGGTCCGTAACGGTACTCGTACTCCATCGAGTTCTTTCTCGTTCGGACTCCGTAAACGATTTCTATCAAATTTGCATACAATGTCTGCTGGTATTCCGAACAGCTGTACGGACAGCTGTTTCTCCTCCGAGTATAGAAAACATCTCTGTTTTGAAGAGATTTGAGATTTACGTATATATTTTGATATATTTTAGAATAAGTCGATTTCATGATGTATTTTATATAAAATCCGGAGCTATCTAATTTTTCTGAATATTATTCTATAAATAATCATGTGAACATATGTATATAAAAAAAGACAACAAATTATCATGTATATTTATTGCTAAAGATATTTTTATTCAGTTTCGAAAAAATTATGAGAAATGTAACATATCCAATTTATTTAATCGATTTAATCACAAATTTACTTAAATATATATATATCTGCTGAGATATATATTTAATAAAGATAAAATTTTTATTTTCTGGAAAAGATGATTGTTACATTAAATATTACTTTTATACAGTATCGAAATATTTAAGTAACATGTGTTAAGTTAATGACATAACAGTCGCTGGCACAATTGTAATACAGATACTCGTAGTTTAATTAAGGACTCGTAAGGCACAGACTATTTAGTATAGCCGTTATTTTACGAGTAGCAATTCGTATTAATAAAAGAACTTTTAACAGCGTAGTGCGTTTACGGACCGCATAAAAATAATAATTAATATACATGAGGCCGTTCCGCTCTTAATCAACTTCTTTTAGACCACCCACAGGAAATTAAAATTGTTTATAGTTGATAATTAGCGTCAGTTAAATGGCGAAGAAAGCGCAGTTAATGGGCCAGGTCCGCATTTTCCAGTTTAATCAACTATTTTACGATGTGCTTAAACCAACTTTTCGTTACTTTTTCCAGATTTAATCGATACCAATGTAGCGTTAATTCGTAATATTTCTGTCTCTTTATTGTGACACATAAACATTTTTTTAAATATGTGATATATTTATAATATTGATCAAATATTGATCATCCATTTCTTTTTATAACAAAAGGTACAATAAAAAAAATGATTTTGCAAGAGATATTCTATTCTATAAATACAGAAATTATATAAAACACAGAAAAGCTTTTAATATAATATATATTTATACACATGTACTATAAAAGACATCAATCATTTTTGTTATTTTCTCTTGATCAAATATTTATAACATATTCCTATCAAATATGTCGTAAATTTTACTAAAAAACTTGAGCGAGTATATTTGCTCAAATTTATTATTAGACAAAGTTAGTCAGGTATGGAAAAGATATAATTTCTATTTTATTCCTATTTATTATTGAATAAATTTCGTATAGACTGTTACATTAATTTTATATATCTTAAACGATATACTCTAAAAATGATAGCAGCGTGTGTGTAAAAATATTCATCGCTGCAACACGAAAATATTGGATTTAAATAATTTATATAACTAATAACGCGCGCGTTATTTTCCTCGATATTTAATTTTTCGAGTTAATATATTGTGTAACCGAATTGTCGGGAAACCAATCGATTCTTACGAGAGACGAGAGTACTATTGAAAGTTTAATTGAAAAGTTGATCTTTTCCAAGTCAGGCTAAAGCGAAACAAAGATGAAACAAAGTGACGCTTTCCGCACGACGTAATCTCCGGTGCTCAAATTATTTTTATCTCCGGGATTCAGGAGTTGCTTCGAAATTCATGAGAACATCAGCACGAATTCACGGGGTTGTTTCGAAGGACATTCGGTCCTCGTTCCACGCTTCTCACGGCGACGGAAGGTTAACTCGATATTACGAATCCAGCAATCTGCTTGAGTAAATCCGTCTGCTGGTGAGTTTCGGGCGACTTGGCAAGGAGAGAGCGGCGTTAATAAACATGGAGGACCATATCGTCAATCCTAGTTAAGAGAATAATTTTTGTTTATTTTGTCTTTACCCGGTGAATCTTATATAATATAAGTTCTTTGTTGATATTTCACATGTTCTCAGAGGGATCATAACAGTGTATAAAGTCGCAGATTTTACCAATGTGCGGCTCCGAGCAGAATCCCTTTTACAAATCATCGTGCGCCCCAATCCGGGAAAATTTTGGCACTGTAAAATTTATTTTCCACATGCACGTTCTCACACGAGAAAACTCTAGGCAATATTGCTGTATACGTCGACGATATTACTTTACGCGCATTTGAAAAATATTGCATTGAAAATATCACAGAGATATTTGCAAGGAACATTCTCAGGATATTTCTCTGTCGTGCCACATAGTCGAATACTTTGCGTACACTTGTAAAGGATATGATCTCGAACACGAGATATTTTTGACGCGGAAAATTCTATCTCTCTTCTACGCTGAATGTTGTGTATCCGGCAGAAAATCAACTCCAATTTTATCAGCGTCCGCGCGCTCGTCAAACAACACGTTCTGACACAATTTTTTACTATTTGAAGAAAAGAAACTAAGAAAGCAAATTAAAAATACTCGGTGAAAATAGCGCGAACGTGACGTTAATATTTAAATCACTTTTTCAAGAGTCGCCTTCAAAATTGAAGCCAATAAAAATTGCGATCTTGCAGTTTCGACTTTTTGTTATCGGTACGCGTTATCGTACGCGATATCGTTCCGCAGAGGAAAGAGTACGTAAGGTACGAGCGGTATCGTGTTCACTTTGCCGAGAGACAGTGGCGGAGAGAGCGCGGATAGAGGGATGGTATTTCAGTCTTCTCGTACAAGACGCCGCGCTGATGCCAAAAGCGAAGCCGAGCGTACATTGCGCCGTGCGGTGTCGGATTGCAGGTCGTCCTTCTCGCTTTCGTCGAACGAATAACGTGGTGGTGCGCGACACGAACGGGGTGGCTCGAGACGCCGCGGAAGGAAGCGAGGAAGAAAGAAAGATGGGACTTGTAAGAGGGAAGAGGAAAGAAAGTATAGGACTCGGAAAGAATTTGCAAGGCGCGCGTTACTCGAATACCGCGCGCGCTAAACCTATACACGCCGGTGTTCACTCCTCGCCTACGCTCAAGGATCATTCAGGAGCTTTCGAAACGCGAGCTCGCAGCATCGAGAATCCGTCCAAGTATTTCGAGTCTACGATGTAAAGGGTTGCGCAAAATGTGGGCTCCGATGCATCGGATATACCGATTATCGATGGGAGAAAACAGATATAACGAATTATGCTCGGACGATAGCTGGATGATCTATGCTTTCGTTATTTTCTTAAGCGAAAGATACGATAAGCGAATTTCGCCATTCTTATTTTTTTCTAATCTTATCGATTTTCCTTCATGACCTCTCGCGATAAGTTTCCGTTTCAGATGGCCGTCTCGACCACCTGGAAAAACCAATCCCGCTGTGCCAAAAGTCTTGCAAAAAGCGACCTGACTGGAGAGCGGCAAAAACCAGTTTGATTGCTCTCCGTGTCCATTTCGGGTACCTCGCAGGAGAACAGAATTTTGCGGTCAGAAAGATCAACAAGAAGACATTTATCCCGCAACCATGCGAGCTGCGATGTAAATCGACTGCAGAAGAGAAAATTGGCAGAATATCGTAATTATTCTCTTAAATTCAAAGTAATAAAACTTTTTAATTGCGTTATTATTATCAGCATCTATATCGTACATAAAACGTTGCAATTTAGCAACGTAAACTGAAGCTCACGCGGAAACAAGTAGTTTAGTCATTTGATAAGTCAGACCGTGCTCTTATAATGTAATATGTTTGATAATACTCTAAGCAATTATATTGAGAATTAGAGGAGGAAATGTAGATGATATATATAGATCTCCTAACATACTTCTAGACGAAATATCATACATATGTATATACACAAAAAAATTACAGAAAAATTTAATTTTAAAAGATTAAAAAATAATTATTTTTATAAATATATAAGAAAAAAATAACTTAAAAAACTGATAACTTGTAATATATTTTCACATTTTTACAGTGTTTTTTTTTCTACGTATCGAATTTGTGAATCAATTTTTCTCAGATCTTAATTTTCACATTCATTTTTAAAAAAAGTTACTCGCTCGAAACTTTAAAAAAATATTATACAAAATACGGTACATCTGATAAAAAACTAATTTAGTGTTGGAATATCTATGGATTTAAATCTTTACTTTTAGCTAAAAACTAATATATTATTAATAATATATTATTAAAATAATATATATTGATTTTGGTATCTTTCTTCTACACTTAGCTCCCGACATAACGCCCTTTAAAATGTAACTAAGCAAAGAGAGGAAAGAATTTCGAATAATAAAGAAATAATCGCAAGATTATTCACAATTCATTTCGCAAATAATCGTTCAATCTACTGCGCTAATGAACAATAATAACAATCACTATTGTCGATATAAAAATTAATAAAATTGAAATTTATTTGGCAGTAGTAAGACGATCGCACATATCGGACCAGTGGTAAAATGACGCTTTGGACAAGCGGTTTACAATACTGATGTATCGTGCAAGTCGCCAAGTTTGCGCGGAGGCACTTATCGTTAACGGTAAGCGGCGGACGGGACTGTGGTGGATGGCTGCAAAACCGGAGATAGTTTTCGCGAAAAGGGGCGAGGTAACCGGCGTAGAGCGGTTGCTTCGGCAGAGTTATTTAGCCGAAGCGTTGTTCTGGCTCGCGTGCTATGTGGGTCGCCACCAGCTTAGTACCGGTGGGTAAGCCTCATGAAACATGAGTACCCAGCAGGATGACACTACTAACTCCTTTATGGAGATGGAAGCTTATGCATGAATTGCGAGGACGGGCGAGGATGCTTCCTTGGACAACGGGGCCCTTCGCTATAGGTGGCCCTTCTTAAGTAACGGTCTGCCAGATGAAGGTGATTCCTGCCAGGCGATGGATGGGGAAACCTGCCAACGGAGCGATATACCGCACGGGGTGATATATGGATCACACGTTCGCTAAAGTGCGAAATATCGCGGCGGCATCTTATCATTTCACACACTGAGACTACTTTGTGGTAGCTCTCCAAATTTTAGAATACGTACTCGAAATAATAGTTTTAAGAGCCGTTGATAAACTCTTTCGTCGCATTCCGTTTATTGTCGCGGTGCAAAGACACAATCTCTTAAAACGTTTATCGCGTACCGATAAAATATAGTGATGATGTAGAATGGAGAGTAAATCCCGTGAATAAAAAGATTTCGCATTTTTCCAAGACGTTTTCATTTAATTCGCATTTGCACTGCGAGAAAGTAAATTCACCGTGTCGACTAATGCATTGTTGTAGATGTAATGCGTTGTAAAGAAATTCCGACTGCTATTAAGTTTCACGGAATATAAAGAAGGAGAAAGACAGAAAAGTCGAGCTCTCTTGCGGCATAAAGCGAATTTCGTAAATGAGGGTTACTTTTAGACCTATTTAATATGCATTAAAGCGCACGAGTGGATTAATCTCTTAAAGTCTTAGCGTCGTCTCATAATTTAACAGAGAAGTATCCACAATCACCATATGATTATTAAATTTGGATATTAAATCGTTAAGATGCAGATATGTCATTGAATTTTCCATTGATATTTCCATATTCGTCGCATAAAATTTTAATTGAATAATGAAAAGTATAGCTAAAACAAAGATATTGGCATTTTAAATTAATTATGCGAGGAGCGTGTAAAGATGAAAGCACTAATCGCAAAAATACCTCGATTTTTAGAAGAGTAAAACTAAGTAAAGGTCTTGTAAAGTTAAGTACCGTCGAAATGCGAGCAAGAACAGCGCCGTCTTAGCTTTCCCTTTGACGCTGCGCCGTCTAGTTTTAGCGTGCCTTTTCTTGCGTGCAACCATTAATGTGCTCTACAACTCTAAACAAATACTCTCGTTACTTTGCCGTATCCAGAATCACGAAGAATCTGCTGTAGCTCACAGCCATGCTGACACGAAACGCTCGGTTAGAATGTAATACATAAGAGGAAATAAGCTCCCGTCGTACATTTCGCGATATCTGATGTCCCCATCTCGAGCCTTGGGGGTCGTTGAAAACTTAACTCCGCGCCTAAACCCTCTCCAAAGCCGTATGCTCGGGATCTACCCCGATATTTATACGACTTTTCGCTTAATTGCTCGTGCCAACTCCCCCGACCATCTCCTTCTCCTTCTTGCGAAAGAAGTTAACGCCGTAATTATCACTATCATCTGCGGAAGATCGTCGCAGCTTCTAGCAGGACGTAATTTCGCTAAATAGTCACATTGATTTAAAGTTTGCGTTTTAATTACTGCAATAAATATGCGTGCTTTTTCGACGAACGATAAATTTTAGATAAAGAGTATTAAATGTCATAATGTATATAAACTTACAAAATTGAGTTTTTAATTATTCTCGTATTGATCTTCTAAAATCCGTAATATGGAGTTAACAATAAAGACAATTTGATTTTATCCCAAGCACTTTTTTATTACATTGCATATAAAAGATTTCGGTGAAAAAGCGACACATTACTCTCTAAAAGTGAATCAGTGAAAGAATCACTAATTTAAACAGTAAAATAAGATTTCACTGAGAATCAGTGAGTATGTTACTGATTTTTAATGGAAACGCTTATTTTTTTGTTATTTTATCTTATATCTCACTGATTATGATCAGTTAAAATAAAATTTACTGTAAATCCAGTAAATTTCACTATAACACACCAATAATCGCTAGTTCGTTCGTTTACCGCTACGATCACTATCTCTCTCGTATTTAGTTTTAATCATAAAAATTATATAAAGTTTGTAAAGAGCAACAGATATAAAATTAAAAATATTACTTCGATTTAATTTCAGATATTAAATTAATTTTATGAGTCGGACAAATAAATGTCTGGCGACTTAATGAAAATTATTCGTTCGTTGTCTACTTAAAATAGCAAGTTCAATATGCATGTAATATAAATAAAATAAAATTTTTAATATAATAAATATAAATTTTATTTAATAAATATAAATAAAATTTTTAATTTTATATGAAATAGATAGAGAGATGAATTGTAGTTTAATATTACTGACAATAAAAGAAATATTACTGATATTGAGAAATATTACTGATTGAAACAGTCAAAATTATTAACTAATTCTTTCAATAAAATATCACTGATTTACAGTGCTGTACTTATAACTGCTATAATTAGTGACTATTTACTATTTTTCAGTGATAATACACTGATTCACTTTTAGAGAGTACTTCGTGCAAAAAATGGAATTTCAATATGCGAATTGGTTGCTAAAGATGGGCCGAACTAATCGGTAGCTTAAATCGAGATGCGTAATCCTCCGAGATCCTGTTCTCTCGCTCTAAAGCGGAAGGAGGATTTTTACATCGTCCTCGTAACACTACTCTTTCGGCTGAGTAAAAATAAGCCATTACAAACACGTGTCCTTACCGATTAGCATAATGTCCGGACTTTTTGTACTTGCGGGAGGACGTTCTCGCAAAAAATGTTAATACAAGATACCGTCGTGCACAGATTTAAAGCAAGTAGTTCCAGGTGCCGCGCATGTGCTCACGAAAGTCATTATACTTCTTCGTCACTAGTCGTCGAGAGACATTTTTTTCTCCGCCTCTCGAACTCAGGCGCTATGCATTCGCGATGTCGTGTAAAAATCGATAGGTCGTTGTCGTTGCCCTACATTCGACGTTCCAACGCTTCTCATAATTAAAATTTCTTTCGACAAACCAACGTATATAGAGCGCAGTTTTATCACGCGACTAAAGTTCGACATGAATAGGCGTTTCGGATGTTTTTATCATAATTAACGTTCCGTTATAATCTACTCGCACCGATATTTTTTACAACTTTTGCTTGCAAGAATTGATAATTTTAATAAGTAATTAAAAATATACACTCTTTTTATCATATACATCTTTTATTTATTTTTTTCATTTTACACATAATTATCTTTTATACATACACTGAAAGTGCAAATATAGAATAAATTTCAATATAGAGTGTGCGATTGTATATCATGCAATTATCTTCTTCATGAAGGAATTTCTAACGAAAAGCGACATGAAACGTAAATTCTCGACATACCACCTTCTTGATGTGTCTCACGAAACGACGTAGGTTAATAACACAATTGCGGCAGATTTGAGGTCTCTTAGGTAGTGCATCCTTAGCTAGCTAATGTTTTCTTAATTGTGCGGCATACAGCGCCGACCTAATTAAACATTAAACGTTGCATCCGTGCCGTTAGCTGTAGTAAACATCGCGTCGCTTACAACTACTTGGATGCTACTTCATCTGAATCGGCTTTCGGCACTCGGCTAATATTACTCGACAGTCGTAAAGACATCTCGTAACAGCTTCAACTCGACAGAGTTGCATGAAAAACGAAGCCTCTTAGCAGACAAGAGATGGAAATTATATAATTTTAAGCATACGGTATTTCGTGTAATTAACTCAATCATGGAAACTTTGTTCGAGCAAATAATGTTACATAAATTAATATTTGATATATAATATATATCCCTCCTCAAAAGTAATAAAATATTTATTTTTCCGATAATTAAGAGAAGAAGCGAGATTTCCATTATTCCCTGTCTGCAAACGGGACACATATGAATAACATGGTACTATTTGTTTATAATTAGAGCCGATTTGGCGTTAGTGGGAGATCGAAGAAGCAGAGAGTAGGATGTGCATAAGGGAGGGGAAAGCGCGAGAATAGGCAAATTTGGGCGGAAACAACGTTTAAAGTGGGAAACGCAGCGGTCGGTGTGACATCGTTAACAACTTTCCGGCATTGTTTTCCGTGCGAGCGACAAACTGGGCTAATTGCTTCAACTTCTGACCTATTCCGGTTAGCGGTGTGTAACTGGCTGCTCCTGCGGACGATTGTCCCGGGCCCGGCGACGCAGCCGCTCGTGGTCGACAACATGGCTTCGTATAAAACTACCTGTCGCACGTTTTCCTGGTGCGATTGTCGCCACGGCTTATTAAGCCGATGATAATTAGCTGTAATCGCAAAGATGTGGCACCCGACGTCGCTCAGTTCGGTCGGCTTACCTCGTTTATCCTCCGGAAAGGGGTTTGTTCGCCTCGCTGATTACGAAAGCGCGGCTTAATCATCGGGAACGTCGCACGTTACTCGCCGTTCCAAATTGCTTTAGCGTAATCTCAAATAACGTATAGATATTAAGTGCTGCAGTCTTAAGAATCGCAAAAGTAAATCGATTTATTCGTACGAGTTGTATTTACGTTGCGATGTAATCATTACGCAATTATGATTTATTCCGATTAAACTCAAGAGGATTGTATGAAGAATTTTCTCTTCTTCTCTTTTGCATCTTTCCATCTCGTCCCGACGATGTAATATTTCGAGTTTATTTTTTATTTCCCCGTTTATCGTATTATTATAATTTTAATTAAATGCGGGTTGTTTCGTTCCGCGCGTATCACTCGGTGTATCGTAAGTTACGACGGTATTGTAAAGTTTCGCTTCGTTTTACCTCGCCGACGTAAACTATAAACTATGCCGAATTAGCCTCGTTGCGGTATTCTTTGCGTCCGACCCGGAAGATATCGTTTTACTTCTGGATGGAATAAAACTTGAGCAATTCTTCTTTTGTTCCGTGCACTCGTTTTTCTTATCCGCTCGCGAAATGAATATCCGGTTGTAGGTAGGTTGGTTTTATTGCTACACGGACGAGAAATCGCGGGCGGGTGGACCAGGGGATATCGACGACGTAGCTGTGTCACCTACATTCCCTTTAAAGGAGATCGTTCTCGAGGTAAGCGAATGATATCAGAGGCTGCAGGGAATTGTATTAAGTCCCGCGACCGGATATAAACGTTCGTCTGGAACGAACAGTTACGAAGGCCGGAGGAAGGAAGACGTGAATTACTGACATTACTTTCCGGTTACTGCGTAAAACCGCGCGATACGATAGTATTTTATCATCTCAGACCTGTGTCGCCTTATCCTGTCTTTTGTTCTGAATTTCTTCGTTACTAGTTCATGCTACTTCCGTAAATATCCGTAATGCGAAATACTTCTGGATGTAAATTCGTGAAACTAGACGTAACGGTCGCACTGCAGCTCGTACCTAATGCATGCATTTTACCTAATGTAAGCTTAAATAAAAAATTGCACGGACTATCATTTTTCTGCAGGTTATTCTACAATTCTTACAAGGTTTGTCGTTTATACCTTTCGCAAAACGCGATATCTCATGTACTTAGGAGAAATTCCCTAGACTTTGGAAATGTATGCTTTAAGCAAAAATTTTAACGGAAGAACATTACATGAAAATTTAATTCGAGATGAGATTATGTACGATTATAAGATACAAAACTTGCACAAGAAAAAATAAGAATGTATATTTTATCGCAGTTATAAATATCGTTATTATATCGTACCGATGAAATTTGTATACTTATTAAAGAAATGTCTAACAAGTAACAGAAAAATTTCTTTAAGAGAGATTTGTGTAACGATTTTGACACATGTTCTCTGTCAGGTGCGTTCAAAAGCGTTGCACTATCAGTGCAGGTGTGCGAACTCGACGAGAGAACCTCGCGGGCACCTCATTTATGCGTATTTTGCATCCACTCAAGTTTCGTTTGAGCGCGGAAGATTACGCGAAATATTATTTCGCTGGCAGGCCGCGGGCGCGCGTGAACGGCGGAAGTATAAGTGACGTTTACGCGAAGAAGGGGATCGCGGGGAGTCCTTAACCCGCTTTGATATACGCGACGGTCGGTGGAGGGTACTTCGTTCAACCCTAGTGAAACCCGGAGCAGGGTGGAGGTGGTAAAAGCGCATGCATCTACCTGCACGCGCTACACCACGTCGCGCACACCACCGTCGACTTGCCAACACGTCTCTATGAGGTTTGGCATGTATTCTCACCTAACATGGCAGAGGGTTGAGAAGCAACGAGGAAGAGAGATAGGGAGAAGGGAGAAGAAAGAACGAGAGAGGGTAGGAAACGATGCCTCGATAATGGCAGCTAGCTTCGCGCACGACGCAACCTCTCCGTCTCCTCCCTCGTCATTCTATCCACCAGCCTTTATCTTCCCCGCACTTCGTCGACCGCCCTTGGATTTAATTAACTCGGTCTGAGCTTCATTGAGTTATGTTAAGTCACGTCCTTCGCGTAATCTTTGTATTATGCCACTCGAAACGTATTTCTGCGTAGACACCGTATGCGATAAGACCGCGGAAACCGGGACTCTGTCGCTCTTTCTCTCTCTTACATGCATCTATCCTCCGGTGAAAACCGCCTTTCTCTCCGCGTTGCTTTCGAAGAAGCTGAACTATTCCGGTAAGCGGTACTTGGCCTCGTACTACCCTCAACCCTCCGGGGCATCGAAGATTTAAGTGGTTCTGGAGAAAGAGAATATCGAAGGCCGAATGGGGCCACACAAAGGGATTTATGTTCACATGGGAAAAGCTAACAATATAGATTTAATAATTTAATGGTTATAATGATATTTATTAGATTTCTGATGTATAAAAAGAAGATTCGAATCGAAGATTCTGAAGCATTATTATAGGCAGAAGCGATTATTTATGAAACTAGATTTGCATCCTTTGCCGTGTTATTTCGTATTTGTTACACATTTCACGACATAAATTAGAAAAAACATGTCTACATTTTATAAAATACATCCCAGCCGAGTAAGCGAACATATGGGGAAACAGAAGACCGTCTTTGTCGCTATTCGTCTCAGTTTACGCGTCCACGGCATCTTTCGCCCGCATTTCAACATCTTCGAGGACGCTCCGGTTTTGAAAAACTTTTCCCTGTACCTTTAAAAGAGAGAGATAAAACTTTCGAGCACCTGCCGAGACTTGCTTATGGAGTCTATTACCGCTTCGATGGAGCTACCGAGAATCTTTATACCCTTCGACCTGGCAGTCGCGAATTAACATTCGTCGCGAATGTCCTTAAACTTTCTAATAATTTGACGACGGAAGCGGGCGGACGCTATGTAAATTAAGAGTTTCAATATTCGAAGCCCATTTCCGTGTCCATTCCGCTAACCTATTTCGCGAAGTTCTCGCTCGCTTCGTACCCGCAACGTACATCATATGTGTCGCTATTGGTGCAACGCAACGTTGCAGTGGCGTACGTAAATTTCGCGTCGAATGCGCGCTTTACACGTTAGTTAAATGTAGCATCTCTGGAGATGAATATGCGAAACATGAAGTTGTCCTGAAATGCACCAAGTAAATGTCGAAGTACGAACATCACGTAGTCCGGATCTCTTCTCCGGATGCAGTCTCTCGTGAAAGCGCGACGATTTTTCTATTATTATTTTTATGATAAATCTTTGCTGAGATTTTGTATATTCTATTCTCACGCCATATCGCGAGTACATAGTTATCGCAATATTGTTACGAACGATTAGCCACGCTCAGCTAAAAGCTTGGACAGTAATCGGAAAATTCCTCTGTGTCTGCTAGACGAGGGTGATAAACGAGATACGCGTGATAAACGAGAAGGGGGTTCGTGAACGATGAGATAGAAAAATGCTCATCAGGTACGAAAAGTCGGTATGTAGTACTGAAAATTGGCCAACATTTTTCAAGTTTCAACAGTTTGGCGACCCTACCGGAAAATTGCAATTTGTCCGAATCCCTCATCAAACGCGCGAGCGAATAGCTAGACGCGTCAAAGGTTCCAGCGAACATTAATGTGTTACGGTATTTTCAATTTCGTACAAACGTCATGTCATTCGTTATATTAGTACTTGTCTAAACAGAGACTTATACAAAGATATAGGAAAAAGGAAAGGATAGAGTAGACAAGGAAAGATTAATTTAAATAAATTAAATAATCACACACGACTGAAAGAACGTAAATAAGCGTCATTCTCAGAGATCTTTGGTTGCGAGAAATGTTATGAGAATGGTTATGAGAAATTAACGAATGCTATGAAAGAAAAAACGCCTCGTTCTTTCGATGCTACAACATTTCGATAGAGACGCATTAATCTCCCTTTTGGGCTTCATTCAACCTAGTATCGCGTGAACAACGCCCTTTCAATTTAAGCATCGCCGAAGTAATAGGATCTCGCTCAAAATCCCTTCTTTCACGGTGGCATTACATCCTCATGCATCGCGCTATCGCATTACAAGAGACATCAGGAATTTTGCGAAAGATTCTGCCCGGCGTTCCAGTTAACTGGCGCGTGCTCCAAGAGCGGATGTAATACGGCCATAAACCGAGGTGTTCGTTTAAAAGCCTGTCGAAATTTCACGAATTTCGTCGCTCGCGTCGATTTAGCAAGCATTACGCCGCGCGAGAAACAACGTAATGCTATACTCGCTGCCGGAATCGTTACGACGGTATCTACAACCGTGCGCAATCGAATGGAACACTGCGAAAAAAGAAAAACTAGAAAGAGAAAGAGAGAGAGAGAGAGAGAGAAAGACAGAGAGAGAGGACGACGACATCAACGATAAACGCGTAGAGAGAAAAAGAGATCGAGAATTTTATCCAGCATCACTGCCGTATTAATCGGATAAAGGAACCGAAACACGCTACCGTCATAGCTTTCCGATAATTCGGATTCGGTCCAAAACAAGTAAAGACAAAAGAGAACAGAGCGTCGTTGGTTCATCGAAGCACCTTTCGTCGCTAATTCGGTGCACGTGAAAGGAATCCTTCTGAGGTTGATATCGGAGATCAGTTTACACTCCTCTCAATATAAAAAATTTCAAATATATTTTACAAAATAAACTAAAATAATACATCGCATTTAATAATTTTTTAAAACTATACTGCTGGAAAAAATTAACGCATAATTTTTTTTTCACTTTTTCGTTAAAATTTAAATATCAGCTTTTAAAGAAAAAATGAAAAAAAATTATCCATTAATTTTGTCCAGGAGTATAGTTATTAGTAAACGTATATCAATAATTCTCAATGATGTTTAATTACATTCGAATGAGTAATCACATGATGTACGATAAAGCGCAAAATTCTGGGCGAAAACGTTAGTGTGCTTGTGTGGATATGAGATCGTCGATCAACGTTCTGAGATAGTGTTACTATATGCTCATCGATTGCCCGTTTATTTGACCTGTATGGTTTCAAATGGTTTATACGTTCATAAATCATTTTCTCTGCTTTCAAGCATAATTAAGTATGACGGACGATCGATTTTCACAGTAATTTCGAAGCTCAAATAAGCCAAATACGTGCTACATGTTACATTCGCATTAAAATTTATCTCGATAGAAAAATATCCGTTATTGATTCATAATAATTTTCACTTTAATGTGAAAAAAAAATTTAAACGATAAATTTTCATTCAATTTTACACAAATTTTTAAAATATTTAAAAAAATGTAAAATAATTTTCGGCGAAATCGATACATTATTTGTATAAGAAAAGAAATGCATATAGGCAAGATTTCTTGGAAGCACTTATAAGTTGTTAGTCAAATTATCAAAATTGCAAAATAATGAATATCCCTCTGTTCACCATAATACGCTTGTTTCTTTGTTACCTTTAATTACTTTTTAAAAATATTGATCAATCTTTCTACTGCCGCCGACTTTATGTTTCGCTGTTTTTGCAGCAAAGATGGTATTTTAATTGTACGAGACGTTAAAGCGTATAATCGAGTTGTCTGTCATGTCGATTATAGTCGCAAAGTTGGATCGCTTAGTTTCATCGCTTACATGACTTAGGGAATGACGCGAATGGAATACATTAAATTGCAAATGGATCTCTTCTTGTAATATTCGATGAATCTTTAACATTCTCCACATGCAATAATAATCACGTGCCAATCTTTTTCAGTTCAATTTTCTTACATCAGTTATCTCTGATATTCCTCATTGATGAATTCTCTGACAATGAATCAGTCTGGGAAGATTTAGGGGGCTTCATTTATTTGTAGTTCAAATATATACGTTAATCTCGAATATGCAGCGATGGCAAATTCGCTATTACCGGCTTCGTATGGGCTACTTCTGTACCGGCGCGCCGAAACCAATTATCCTTCCGCATTCAATTCCGAGGCTTTGCTTGGGAATACGGCGCGAGCTCTCGAATCGCCGTGTCAATCACTCGCCAATTAATCCCGGGAAATTATTGCTAGGATTGATTTACGCAGTCGGCGCGCACCTGACAAGCGGATCAAGCGTAAAGTGCACTCGCCTCCGACTTCGAGTAGTGTGCGACGACTATGGGGTCCATTGATATCTCATAATACAGAGCTAGCCGTATTCACGCGCTATTGCTTTGAAAATTCCTTTCGATATGTCTTCCCAAGGAAACCACATATACAAAGAGAAATATAATAATGTATAATAATATATTGATATATATAAAAATATATATTCTCTCTAATAATAATATGTTCCTATAAATGTAATATTTATATATTTTTATAAAATTATTTGATCTAATAAAATTGTCACTTATTTTATGAATTTGCTGATGTAATATAAGGAAATAAAATAATAATCAAATTTATATTAAAAGATTTAAATTAAAAGAAAGAGCAACGTACATGTATAGTGAAATATAATTTAGATAAATATATGTTGATAAAATAATTCAAAAATAATTAAATTGCATCAAATTGTATTAAATTACTTGCTGTTCTGAAATATTATATCTCCCTTTACTATGCATATCTCTAGTTATAATCAGGAATATTATATCTCCTCTTGTATAAATATTTAACAGCTTGTAACATTTCTGTACGTATTAGATTAATAATAAATTGTCTAGACAGTTTATCGTCGTAATATGTGTTAATTAATTAAAATAATAATATATAAATAATATATAAATATCTTTGTCTTTACTTATATCTCTACTTATAAAATCGATTAATGAGTATTACGATGTAAATCCTTGATTATGTATAATTATAAATTCTTATTGCTTCCATGAATATGCTCCACGTATATTTTTCATTTCCTAAATAATATAAAAAAAAATATATACGTATATATATATATATATATTCTTTTTTTATATTATTTATGAAATACAGGATATATTGCTCCTTTTCTCTCATATGATTTCCTTGTTATATATATATATATATATATATATATATATATATATATACAATATATATATAGTTATAGATAATATTGCAAACTGATCTAAAAAATATATAAAGAAAATTTTCTCAATTTGTGTTTTATCTGTTTTAATTTAAATGCCTCATTTAAAAAAAATGATTCGTAGTATTTTACGCTTTTACAAAGACGTATACATAAAAAACAAGTATACGCGAATGTAGCTGAATAGAGTGTAATTTATCCTTATAAATCCTTGCAGTAAATTGCATCTTATTTATCACATTAATTGGAACAAATCAGTCGCTCGAACAAATTCGATATACGCTTGCGCCGGGCGAAATCCCGATAGGAAAAGCATCCTCTCCCTCGCATAAACAATTAAAATCGTTAAACGCATCTGCTTTTCCGCGCGGGAATGCAATTATAACTGCGAAATAAAATTTTTTCTTCCTCGATGTTTGACGGGGATTCGTCCGCGCTCGCCCGCGGCCGTAATTATCCGAGTTCCCGTTCCGCGGTTCCGAAAATCGAGCGATTCGCGGAGCGTGGTCGAACTTGATAACGATCCGCGGAAAGTTGAGAAGTCAAAAAGTCGGGTACACGGACGTGCGAGTATACGCAGCGTAGAGTAGAACGAGAGCCGAACGGGGAAGGCGAGCGGCCGCGATAAAGTTTGCGCGATATTTCGCCCCCCGGGGGTCGTCCAAGTGAAGCCGAAGGAGGAAAGGTCGAAAGGTGGTACGGAATCGTGGCGTTCGCGGGAGGAGTACGGCGTTGATGGAGGGCGCGCGGCGATTGCTCCACCGTGCTGGGTTTTCTCGTGCCGGTTAAGTCGAATCAATTGGAAAAGTTCGATTTCCCCCTCGTTTAAAGGCGCCGCGTTCCGCGGAATCGCTGCCGCGCGCGGCTTTTCCTTTGGCTTAAAGTAGCGATAGATCAGAGACTGTTTCCGCACGGAAACGTTTCCGCGGAACTTTGAAACTTTTGGTTGCACGCAGTCTTCCGGTCTCCGTTCACTTACCCTCGTTCTGATTTTCTTCCTACTACCTCGCAAAAAAAAAGTCACCGGATAAAATTGATATAATGTATCTTGACAAGACATTAATAATTTTACCACGGTACTTTAACTCTATATGATGTGGGAATGTAATATTTACATTTTAAATTTGCTTAAAATATTCTTAAATCCTGCGAATATTTGTCTAGCAAAATTTTTATTAATTAAATTTATTTCCGAAGCACGCAAGCCGAGAAGCATTGGCTTGTAACTATGATTGAGACTAAACTATTTATCTAAAAATACGAAATGGGGAAAAAAGTTCTTTTATATCGCACTTTGTTTTATATCACGGCGAGAGCAATTTCGTTATTACATTTTACCGCAATTGGTTAAAATTCGTTTACCGCTTCGCGCGAAATCGGCTTAAAACGGCTCGACCGATCGCGCAGCATGGGACTGTGGCTGCGTGTTATTCCAATGTAACGAGGTTCAGAATTGCTTTTAAATTTCAATGCAATTTGCTTTCAATTTTCTTGGTAAGTACTTCACGGTTTAAACGACATACCACTGTCACTCGGTCGACCGCGTATTTAACTTTATCAAAGTAAAAATTATAACTTTTATTTATATATCTTTTATGTAGCGATTGATATTCAACAGAGTTATTGTCGCTAATGAATCAGAAATAAATTTTATATTTATCATTAAAAACGATGTTTCTCTTTCTTGCGTTATTCTTGCGTGAAACGAAAGTCATTTGTAAAACTAAGCAACAATTTCCCTAGGTATTATTTCTATTAATAGTTATGCTGAATTTTTTTAAACAGCGAAATTACGTCGCGTGCATGTTTTCCGGCGAGCTTTTTATTACACGAGCGAGCGAGTAATACGCCGTTAATATGATTAAGTGGATATACGCGATATCCCTTTTAACAACGCGGCTCAGTGCAACGAATGCGTGAGAATTTCAATTTTCTATATCGATGCGGCATAATTTCATTATCCCGTATTATGAACGGCAAAATTTCAATTACCCGCCGTGTGAGAGGATCTCGTTTAAAATGATTTTATCTGCTGCTATGCGGCTGTGACAAAATGCCCGGATGCCGTGTTGGATAGAGATTTGCCGACTACATCGATTCACGCAAAACAATCATCTCCGCGTTACTCGCGACGTCTAATAAGAATCATACAGTTTAACAGGAAAGTATGTACAAAGCGTCGTATATAAGCTCGATGCAATAATGTTGCTTATAAAGATTGATCAGATGTTCGAAGGAAACAAGGTGAAAGAAAATAACGAGTCGCAATTTCTTCGTTATGTCTGGCTGCAACACTTTTATCAGGTCAAACGTGCCGATGTAACATTTACATTTATGTGGCGCGCTGCGAATTGATTCGCATAACTAGATATGTATTATCGTAAGCCCAAACACGCTGCTGCAGCAGTCGCTATTATCATTGTGCGTTAGTTGCGAGAGGGAACTGTAATTTTCGCCCATTGATATCTGATGGCCTCCGCACCTCCGTTTCCGTATTTCCCTCAACCGCAACAGCCTCTGCATCCGTTCGTCATCCCTTTCCCTCTTCTATCCCTCCCACCCCCTGCACATGAATGGCAGGAAAGTCCTCGAGAATGCCGTTCGCAGCAATTTCTGCGAAACACGATCGTTCCACCCTCTTCTTCCATGCCGTCTCTGTCGCTGAGTGATTTGTGCCGTTCGATCCGCCGTTTGACAAAACAAGTCGTTACTACGGGAACGGCTGACCCATGCACGTCACTATCTACTGGTCGCTCCGTCGCGGCTCGTAAAAGAGCGACGTTTATCTCGCCGGTGCGGTCGCGGTCGTCAAAAAGTTCCACTCGCGTTTCTCTCTTATCCCGCGCACCACTTCTACCCAGTCGTTAAAACATTTTCTCGCGCGCACGCAAACATACCCACATACCCCGAATGGTTCAGAAATCTCTCTTGTTTTCGTTTTAGTGCAAGAATTTTAGTTAAAAGTTTGACTAAAACTGAATAAAAATTCGTACAAGCAAGTAAACAAATAGAATTGTACTAACTAATGTTTTTGTTGAATAAAAATAAAAATCTTTAAAATTAGAAAGAGACCAGTTGGTTTGTTAAAAAATTACCAGTAAATTTGTCTTATTAAACATAATTACTTACTGATATTTTATGCAAATATTTTCGATAAAAACATTGTTTTTTTTCTTTCCTTCTTTTGGACTTTTAAAGTTTTATCGATTAAATTAAAATAGCAGATTGAGTAAAAAATTCTATTAACCATGGTACGAATTTAAATCTGGAGTCTGGTTGCCTAAAATGAGGATTGTTGAACGTTATATATTAATGATTACGTGATTTCTGCAGTTAACCGAAAAATTTGAAGCATTGCCAAAAGGTCTGATTTCCACAAACCATCTGTCCGAGGTTTTTCTGCAATGGACGTGTCATCGCTTCGTAGAGTATTGAAACATATCTGTTGACGACAGGATTAAATAGCGGTAACGAATCCGAGATACAACGAGGGGTTTCGTTTGTAGTGTATACTTGTGCGAGCGTCAGTTTAAAATTTAAATATTCACAAAGCCATAATGTGTTCCTGACAGTTTTTGCACTGCTTAATGCGAAAATATAGTAACGGATTAGTCATTCGTGTCTACCAATATAGAACCTCTCTCGCAATATCCTCGAACGTTCGTTAATTAAGAGACAGCCAAAAATGAAGCAATTTTATCCGGTAACTCGGCTCTCAAACGGAATTCGCGATGAGCGCTCCGAAGCGATTTTCCTCTGTTCTGGTGAAAAATTCTCGGGTGTCGGTTCACGGTTCGTTTAACAGATTCCACGCCTATTTCGCGGCTCTCGATAAATTCAGGAATCAGTCGGAGGATTTGATGCCGGACCCCTTGCAAACAGACGGAGTCTCTCTCGCGGTGGGTGACTGCGAGTATTCTTCTTTCATTAAATCCCGAACAATTCACGGCGGTCGCTTTGTTTAAAGCACAATGAGACCATAGATGCGGCGCAGTCAGGGGGCGTGGAAACACGACACGGTCGAAGATCGAGTTGGCTTCGATCTTAAGAACTGGGAGATTCCTTTCGTCGCGCGTTGAAATCTTGGAAGCTCCCGGAAAGCAGCGATAAGGACGGAAGTCGGAGACAATGCTACCTCAAATCGAAAATCCGATCTCAAGAGCCGCAAGAAACGTAGTCGCCGCTTGAAATTGTGCTATGATGATCTTGCCATATTAATTTATGGTATGATGCATTGCGCTTTAGCATTAATTAGTTATTACGGAAAAATATCGTATCTTTTACTTCAGAGCTAATCATCAAGTAATTAGATAACGCGTTATAAATACTTTAAAAGTTAAATTTTTCTTTAATTTTATTTCCCTTAAATACTTTTTACAAGAGAAGGAAAATATTAATTTTGCTTCAGATTATAACTTTGCAAGGGAATTGTTCGACTCGTGTATAAGCACTAGTTACTATTATTATATTAGTTGATATTGAACTCCTTGCTCATCTACCTTGGATCAAAGAGATCTGCAAAGGATACTAAGGAGGTATTGTACGCAGTAGGTCACAGTCCAGGCTCTTGGTAACTATATCACTCGCTATTGCAACCCTCGACAACGCCAAGGTCTCCCTTTGAGCCCTCCAAGTTTCCTCATGAATTCTCGAAGTACTTGCTACGGCGAAGACCATCGAGAAGCGATATATCGTGACATAGCAGCTCGTAGCACGCAGCTGAGCCTCTGGCCGGCACCGCCGCTCGGCGGAGCGGATAATACGGTTTTAATGAACTGTTTTCCATAATGCAAGTAAAGCATTATCAGGTCGTTGAGTGTATAGTATAGTCGTATACCGTCGGATAGTGGAAGCTGTTAACCTTAACGCTCAGAGATCCTTGTATCCCGAGGGCCGCTTTATAAATTCCGCTATCCTATCTAATAAAGACAAAAAAAACGAAAATTATATGCGAAAGGTACGGCTGTATCTATGTAGAAAAATTCGAAGAGAATGGCTAAAGGAATGGCCTCGTGAGAAAATAATAAGTATGGAGAGTTAAAAATAAAAATGAGACAAATCAATTCATTAATAAATGATACAAAGTTTGTCTATACGATTTATATTCTTTATAATTAAATATAGAGAAGATTAAAATAAAATTTAGAAAATTGAATATATACAAGAACGAAAATGTGCGACGCTTGTATCTGGTTTCCCAATTACTCGATTGTTATTTTACCTTCATTTTATTCTTATTTCTCATATTTTTACTCGTAAAATTTCGTCGCGAGCAAAGAAAATAGCACATGTAAATTTGAACAACCAGTCCACCGTATTGGATGCGGGGCCGAAAACAGAACGTCAGAAGCAGGAAGGCGAGATCAAAAAATGAAAAACGACTCGATTATTTTGAATTCCGGACAAATGGCGGTTAATACGGGAATTATGACTATCGTGAAATAAAATCGATAAATAGTCGATCAATTTCGAATTGTGATTCTTTAATGTCATGTCTGTGATGCGCATTGGAAGTACGCTGGAATCGCGGCGAATCGATATTTCGATAATGCATCAACGGGACTAACCGATTTCCGTTAGTTACTTTGCTTGTCGAGGACGGCATGAAACATTACGCATGATGGAAACGTACAACTGGGGAAGGGAATGGAGAACAAAAGTACTGGACAGTGTCAATGATGCATTAATCATGAGTGGAATATGTCGTGAGATATCGAGAATGAGATGGGAAACGGGGCGCGGATTAATTGATCGCGGGTCAGATCAGCGGCTTTTGCTATTTCAATGTGCATCTTTAAAGGTAATTCAATTAAAATATAAATTGATATCCCAATGAAGCAGGTACGCGATAAACACGCTTTCGCTTCTGACGCTTCTCTCAAGTTGAATTTAATCTACTTTATTACAGAAATAGCAAAAGTAAGAATATCTTTTTCTAATATAGGTCAAATGTTCTTAGTAATGCGCGAAAATAGAGAAAAAGATTTATATACTATTTAACATTCGCGTTGTTGTATGTATTATTAATAAAGCAGGAATAAATATAATAACATTTCCGAAATTAATGCTATTTCTGCAGTATATCATTGCACAGATTTTAAATATGCAGAAATTAATAAATTATATATATAACCGCGTTATGTTGAAATACTTTAGCTTATTTGCAAATTTTGATTAATCAAAAGTATTAATGGGCTTCATAATGTGAATGTTTCCAACAAAATAATATTGAGAGAGTTTTACTTGCATATATATATATATATATATATATATATATATATATATATATACATATACATATATATATATATACATACATACATACATATACATATGCCCCAAAAAGAATAAAGTGAATTAAATGGTTGCTTTGCGGATAAACTCGACGTTTCCGCACGTATCCGAGACACAAATATGAAACAAATATAAACTAATGATATATTGTGCGGATATTTGCACAAAAGAATAAACTACTCGCCAACAATTTATAATAGTTGATTAAAACGCATCAAACAATTCCCTTAAAACTCGAATAGTTTCGTCAATTTTATACGACCATGATAAATTGAAATATTCACAAAGGATATCGACAGAATATCGCGCAGAAACAGGACGATAAAGATGACTGTAAACGCACTGTTTCTGATGGCACTCGCGTTTTCCAGTTTACTTGTGCTCAGATATCACGTTATCGTCGATACTGGCATCCCGCCAGTACCCTCTGCCCTTCTCCTTCCCCTCTCCCTCACCAACCCCGTTCATTTCCCTCCGAATGCGTTTATTCAATGGCAACAGCAAAGTGCCGTTGATTGTAACCACTTACGCTACACGGACAAACCATCATGCGATAGATCAAACTCTCTCTCAATCTTCGAACCAGCACGATATGTATCTTTTATTGACGTTTGACGTGGCTAGCTAAAGTTAAGATCAATGGACTCGCGTCAATTTAATACGATCTTACTGTAGAGCACAAATTTCAATCGGAGTGCAACGTGTCGATATATCGCTTTTTATCTGGATTAAATTTTTAAATTGAATTTCGCGTGAGTGTAGAAATCTCGACCGAATCTAGGATACGAATCTAAGTCGAATCGATTTTCCCACCACGCGTGTACCCCATACCATGTACTCTTTCCGTTTGTAAGGCGATGGTTGACGGAAACTAAACTTATTTCGCACGCTTCACCGTTGAATTCCACTCGACTTTTGTTGCAAAAAGTCGTAACTATCGCGTGCGTTTTAATGCGCAACCAATAGATTGCGTCAACCTCTATGACGATACGACAATACTATCGTCATCGACTATAAACGCTCTTTAAATATTACGGACACCGCACACCGATGAGGTGTGCCGATTTCAGGGCGGCTTTACATTCAACCCTGTTTGAAAGAATATCATATGTATATCATATGTACGTTCTCACGACCTTTCTAACGCCGGCCGATCGCATAAAGCGCGATAACATTGCAAAGCGCACCTTTGAAGTCGAGCAACTGGCGTCATGGACTTTAGAAGAAACGTTTATCCGAGAAAAGAGAGCAAGAAAGTGATAGAATCGTTCTGATGACGTCACGACAGATCGAGAACCCCTCGCTCGCAAGACAGCGCGTGACGCAAACGTTCATCCCTCCTCGCAAGTCAAACACCTATGACGTCTGACAGTCAGGGGTCTATAGCCTGCCGCGGCTGCACATGAATCATAGAGTCTGTAATAGCGCGTAATTATTCAAACGGAGAGGATACACCGACATTAAGATTGCTCTATCGATCGCGATAGGAACGGCCGAGGGTTGCGATAACATCGCTTCGTACGTATCGCGTTGTACGATTCTTTTTCTCATTGCTCGTTGATTAAACGTCATGAATCGCGAATTTCGTGTCTCTATCTCTGAAAGTATCCAAAATTAATTGTTTGCAAGTCTGAAGTCTTGTTGTTCTGGAATCTTGCGCTCCAACATTAAACTTACCTGGTTTCTGGAATCCTTTATCCGTCCAAACGTCGTATTATTTGAAGACTCGATTAAATAAGCTTATTAATAACATGTTTTTTTCGATGGAAAAAATCTCCATCGTCTCTCTTTATACCTGAAAAGTCTTGCACGTATTTATAGGACTTGAGGATGTGGATTCAAATGAACAATATACGAATCAATCATTTATTAAAGCAAAACTTTATTATAGCAATAGTGAACAATGGATAACTATTAAAGATTTTTAACATGTTTTTTTGATAAAAATAGCGATTGGATGTTTAGGTAATAGGTGAATATCTAAAAGGGTCTCTTATCGTACGAAATTCTTTGAACTAAAAATTATCTACGGTCGTGTTATTAACGATGATAATCGCACATACGTGTCGATAAGTCTGAATTTTTAGGCGGTGCGTACCGTGAATCGATCGATCATATAATCGGGGCGTATATCTGTATATTAAATTGCAGATTAAACATTGACGTTAATATAATCGCTTTCATTTCGACCTCAAATATTTACAATATTTCAGGCCAAATATTACAAATATTTCCGAAACACACTCCCTTACAATAAATAATAAAAAAATTTGATTTTTTTTACACGAAGATGAGGGTGATTTCTCGAGTGTTAATCGCAATTTTTCGAAAAATTATGCTTCGCACAGCATAAAAAAAAATGTATCTTCATTCTCGACAGACGCAAGATGTGCGTGACATATGCGTGGCCGAATTAATTTAATCGATAAACATATCGCCTGATGCGAACAAACACAACACGTTTAGCAGAGGCGCTTCGAGGAAGATCGATATTCACGAGTACGTTCCATAAACAAAACTGCCGATGCGCCGATGCACGCTCTTACGGCGGCTTTACCTCGAGCGATGCGAAGGATCCGTCCCTTACCGTGCGGTACTAAATTGAATTCCCGTAAGCGGCATATCGGCTTCTACGAGCTTGGAAACGACTCACGGCGCGCTACCGCCCGTCCCTAATTTCCACCCTTGATCGCTCTGCTGTCGACAGGAACGAGCAGAATGCAAAAAAGAAGCGAACCGAAAAGACGGAGAAAAATACGGCGATGATGAAGGATGAGTTTTTCCACGATACGAACGGACTATTAATCTCGCGCGCGCGCGCGCGAGCGAGTTTGCTCCAATTTTCTGTTTTAAGGCAAGATATATCGTAAAAAAGGAGGGGGGAGCGAATTAAAAAAACGATCGTGGGAGAAAAACGGTGCCGATGACACGAGAGCGGAAAGAAAGGCGGGAGAAATTTAAGAGGAAATCGGTCAAACAGATCACATTTTCTCGTTCTTCCGCTAATCTTCGCGGTAAAAAAAAAAAGTGAAGAGAGTACACAGCGAATCTCCTTCCCCGTTCCATATCTCACCCCCTCCTGAGAAATAAATCTACGTTTCCAAAACCACTCGCGAAACCTAAGACAGTCGTCGGCTAGTCCTAGTGATATATCTTAATAAATCGTTATCGGCTATCCTTCACTTCCCTCTCTCTCTCTCTCTCTCTCTCTCTCTCTCTCTCTCTCTCTCTCTCTCTCTCTCTCTCTCTTTCTGTCTTTCCCTCTGCATCGTAATAGTATGTCTCGTCGTAACTAATTATTCAGTTAGGGCGTCTCTTCCTTTCCCGCCCCCCAACCCCTTCCCGTACGCGAGTAACTATCATGTTGCGTTATTCAAAATTGTCTCGCATCGCATACATTAAACCGAGCTATAATCTATCTCGCCTTCGCGGTCGACGTTGCGGGATAATCGACTGGGATTTCGTAGACGCGATGTCTCCGATGTTTCTTCTTTTCTTTTCTTTTTTTTTTTTTTCATTAAAAATGAGTTTCGAGCTCGTATCTCCGCAAACAGCGACAGAATTTGCTCCGATGATCACCGGGTAGGCTTTTCTCGCCAAAATCGATCGTTCCGCTCGCGATATCCCGCCGCATCAATCGCATCCACGCGCAACATACAGTAATCTTACAAATAATATATCTAACAACTTTAGATTCAACTTAGATTGCTTTCCGTGATCACGCCTACTCCAACCCGAAGGGCGCCCTCGTGCACTCGCGTCGGACACTCGGCTCTCTCGCGTCTAGCGAAAAGGAAAAGGAGACCGTTTCTCGTTTCAGGATCGATACCGATTTCTCTTTGCGTTACTATAAACACGCGGTTGACATGACGTGGCCAGTAAGGACTGCACGAGGGCGTTCTTAGCCAAAGTTCGTGTACTTTACTATTCTATCGTAATATTAAGTTTGCTTTTACTCTTTTTATAACTTTCTTTAGATACACGATAGGTAAGTTATTATTCTTTACGTATCAATCCTTGACACATCATGCGATCACACACGCACACACCCACGCACGCACGCGCATACGCATATCCATCCAAACACTCTCTCGACCGCTTCTCTTCTCCAGGCGCGTCTGCGATCCGATACGATCCGGGACGTCGATTGATGGCTGGAGAAATTTGTTTGAGGATGATTTGTAGGTACGTGTGGGACCGAGCGGATCGACGAGGAGCATTCCCGCTAAAAAAGCGCGGAGACTGCGCGCGGAAATTCCGCGAGTGAGATCCTCGTGGATCCGCGCGACGTCGCGGCCAGCCGGTCTCTCGATTTCGTTCTTAACGTGCGTTTAGCCTTAATCCTTACATACGTAATACTATTCAATACTTGTTGAAGCTCATAATAAGTACATACTCGAGGATTAGATTACCGATTATTGTGTTACTCTTACATCTCTCCAAAGTCTAGGTGTACTCCGTTATTCCAATCTCTAAAGTCTCCTCTACGAGGGGTTTTTATCTCTCAGTCGGAGACCCCTCTCGCGTATCATAGGTTGAGCCTTATAGGTACAAAAAGTATGTAAATCGTCGACTGCGACAATTTCTGTACAGAAGTTAATAACAGTCTCCAGGCTCGATCGCTTTTCGCGCTGATGCATTATATCGAGGATACTGCGTGAATACTACGATAACAAAAATGTATCTATGTACAAACGCAATGATAAGGGAGAAACTATCACCGATGCTTCAGAGAATCGAAAATCTGTGTACAGAGAGAGGCGTCATGGCCTCCCCTACAATTTATTATATAGCCTACGTGTGTATATATATATGTATATGATGATTATGGCTGGCTGGGTGCTCTCTCTCGATACGTCGATCGTTTGACAAACCGCGCCAAATGAGAGAATGACCGATAGACGTTTGTTGTCGCGTTGACTGCAAAATGTATGTCGATCTCCGAGGAAAAGTCGGACGGACGCTAACACGAACGCTAATTCCACTACGGTGTGTTGTAAGTCTGTATCATGCATGCTTTTCATGGACGATTACTAAACGAGGACGTATATATGCATTTATGGCGGCGTTGAAATTAGCGGTGAAACGCGACAAATAAATTTTCCGTCGGTTTTGCGCGTGTATCGAGATTCGAAGAATATTTACTTGTTCGGAAACGTTGTTCTTTTTTTTCGCGGTCAGTCCACTTGAGAGATTGAGTGCGAATACTAATTAAAAACATGTTACTTTTCACAATGAGTCTTTCTCGGCAAGATTATTTTTTTATAAAAATATAACGTTGTTATATCTATATACACAGAGAATTACAAAGTCAAAAACGCACTCTCGTATCCGTGTCAGTTCGGAATGTTTCCGAACGTTGTGAGAAATAAGAGCGTTAACGCGAAATCTAGCGACGATAAAATAAGGGAAATAGAATAATACGTAATAAAAATACTGAGATCCCAATATTGAGACGAATCAAGTGTAAGCTAAAAGATCCCAGATGTGTGATTTTGGGAAGCAAATTTCATGGACGCCACGCCACGAGCTCGATTCAGTCAGCAATCTACCTGCGTAGTTAAATTAAAAACACGTTGGAAACGCAATGCCGACTCGACATGCCAGCTCGCTCTCGCGGCGTCGAGTCCGGAAGTCGCGTCGAAACGATCGCTCGCCTCGATGTGTGCCCCAACGTTTACTTCTTAGTGGGCAGTTGTTAGTGCCGCCGATACCGCTGCGGGATGCAACGAGAGATCCGTGGCCGTGTTGATCGAAAACTAATAAGCAAACATGTATATTCTACGCTATTATTAGACTTACCTAAGGAAAGTGTGTACACGTGATTTTTGGAATCAGATATACTATGTACAGTGCACCGGCGCGTACAACACTAGGGTCGCTCGTCAGGTGCGTGACACGTTTCTCGTACGCGCGCGCGCGTCCATCGGGGGAAAGAATCGGATGAAAGGAGACGGGAAATGTACGTTTGAGTCCGAGACCGCAAGGCTTACCGGTTTTTTTTTCCGCGGAAAAAAAGGGTAGATCCGCGTAACACCTTGATCGAAGGAGGAGAATTCTCGACGATGACGACGCGCGGGAGAGACACTCCGGGGCGATTTCTTGCCAATCGGAGCACGACGATTTTCAAGTTTCTGCCGACACACGACACGCGTGCTCTTATCGACAAAATGTACACGCGCGTGTAAAAGTGCGGTGTCATCGCGCGATCGTTTCGCCGTGTCTCTCGGTACGCGCGGGTACCCGAAGAATAATGATGATGATCGAAACGGCGCACGAAAGTTCCGGCAAACAAAAGATAACCCAAGGCGGGAGCTCGCGCGATCGTCGAGACGCGATAGGGGAGAAAAAAAGGATATGTAAGGAGAGGGTCGGGGTGTATTGAGAGGGGGCAGGCGGGGTGTGCGAGAGTAGAAAATAGGCGTGTGCGCGCCGCAAAAGTGGCGAACGTGATATGGAAAGCTAACCAGCGTCGCGCGAGTACAGAGCGCAGCTCGCACGAAGGTCTCTCTAAAGGTCGATAATAATCTCATATGTAACCTGCGTGACGTCGTAAACGCGCCGTTGGCCACGTTTTCGTTTTTCTCTCTCGACACGACGTTTCACGTCTTCTCGAGCCGTAACGGCCGTTGTTCTATCGATGCTCTCTCTCGTCGTCAGAGAATTATACTTTCCTTCCGTGTCCTTTCTCTCTCTCTTTGTCTTGCTCTTTCTCTTCGGCCGTTTCTATCACAGATGCGAAAAACTGCGGGAGAAGACGCTTTCCATTCTTGAACGCACCGCTTAATCTCGACGATTTTATTGATAATCGATATCTCATTACGGTGATATCGCGATCAACATGGTATCTATCGAGAGGCTCCGATATCGTATGTACACAATTCCTCGTAGTCTCGCAAATCAATGAAAAATCTGAAGAGATGAAAGTGCGTTTCTCCGCAACAGCTTCCACACCGACCAGTCTCCATCACGGAATTTTATCCGCGATGCCATCCGTCCATTCCGAAGAACCACTCTTCCGCGAATGCGCATCCATATTGAAATTTACGAGCCGAGAATCGTCTCACTTTTTCGGCGGCATTCCTCGCGGTATTACCTCGTCATCGCCGAGAACACACTCGCTGCGTCAGCGTCCGATCTCTCTTTCTTTCGCGCGACTCGTGCGCGACACGTCTATTTACAGCGTTAAGCGAGTACAAAAAAACATACGTAACGGAAAGCGGGATGCGCGGCCAGAACGAAACTGGAATATAGTATCTCTGATATCTTCTGACCGCCAATGAAGTCGTCGACGATCACTCGCGATCGGCAGCGCGACGAGAAGCAATCTCGGGCACAGTGGCACAAGTAATAGTATCAATATGCACGATCGATCGCGCGTACGTTTCTCGCACTCACCAGATTTCAGTCCTTTCATCGCACAGTTCACGAATCCGCGTTCACGATCGGTCTCAATCGCTCGAGAGACCTCGGGTGACCAACGAGCCGAGCGCGGTAACGTGACCGGCCAGCAAGAAGGTCAGACTCGTCCAGCCGGTCGTGGTCCAGCCGCGATTCTTCGGCGGGACGCTTATGCGTATCATGGCGTCATCGTGATCTCGGCTCGACGAGGGACCCAACGATCGGCTCCATCAGACGAGGGGCGTGCCGTACACCTCATTCGTGTGTACATTCTGATTGCTGTCGTTTTGCCTCGAGGCGCATTGCTGTAACAGAAAGCGCGTACGATGCTGTGAAAGGAAATGCGTCATCGAAACTACACGTCGACGATCTAATTGGTCGCTAATCAGCTGATCGCGCAACATATTTCTACACAAAAAACTATTATTCCATGATGTTGGGCAAATGTTGGAAAATGAACATCTTGATACGGGAGTGTGCGAATATTTACAAAATGGAACGAATTGGACATTTGCTGATAATTTCGCCGTGTAAATTAAATTGATTTCGATAACGCGTAAGAATTGTCATTGCATAATGCGTACAATAGTATAAACGATTTTGAACGATCGCGAAATAATTTCCATTTGCCGCTATCAACCGTGCAATTAAATTTATCGATATACATTATCGATTTATGGATATGCGCCCCCCCATAGGGTATTTTCTCACAATAAACTCTCTCTACCTCGCGTCGCGCAATTTTGATGATAAATATTTAATTTCCGCTTTCCCATACCAATATATATAAAGATAACTATATATATATATATATATATATATATATATATATATATATATATATATCAAGAAAGAGAGAGAGATTTCTCTGAATTGTATGTCGCTTTGCAATGCAAATTTCGAATGGTTTAATAATGATTTGTGACAATTCTATCTGGCAAACGGTGACGATAATATCTGAGATACGGCAGTTATTTCGCTCGCATTTAAAAATGTTTCCGGTTTCCGAGAAAGATCATATCGGTGCGATAAATAATCTGAGCGGAGGAAGAAAAAATGTGAATCGACTTACCGCTTGCTTTCTTTCCCAGCTCTTCATCGCCGACTTGTACTTTTCAAATTCGTGACACCAGTCCGAATAGATCTTCTGGTAGTCGTTGGACTTGGCGGGGGCGGAACACCTGTGCGCGTCCACGGTGATGTTGTACGAGCACAGAAGAGCACCGCCGAGCCAGCAATCGTATCTCCCGGCGTCCTGCTCGTTCACGCCGACGATCACCAGACCCTTCTCCGAAGTCTCGATGAACTTGTCGCCGCCGGCGCCGTACTTGTACGCGATCTGATATCTGCCCTTCTCTTTACTATAATGGTACCACCGTACCTCTTGATTCGCTAGTACTTCCGGCATTTTTACGAAACATCCCAGATGCACCGACTGACCCCACGTGACGACCAACTTCCGTTTGCCGACGCTGCTGTCGCAAACGTCGGCTGTGCTGTTTGACACATCCTGAAGAAGCCTACGCGAGAAAAGGCAACAGTCACGCTGCAATTCTTTCGCAAACGTGTAATCTCGAATATTTATTTATACAGTTTTCCTGTAATTTTATTTTGAAATATTTCGCGAAATTGAATTTTGATTCGCTAGCTGCAAAATCTCTTTTTTTTTTTTTTTATTTTTATTTTTTGCCGTAAAAAGTATTTCATTTCACCGAGAGAAATGAATTTGTGGTAATCGAAATATACGATGCGTATAAAACCGGCGCGAATATTTCCGTTTCGAAGTATTTCCGTGTCGTAATTTATAATTGAACGATTAAATCATGACAGAAATCAATATTAGGTTCCATTCTTTATAGCATGGATACATCACGCGTAAAATTACTAAGACGATACATCGTTCTCGTACAATTTTCAAATCAAGTCACGCATGCGAAGAGTACAATGGCACTTACCCAGGTTCGTAGGGTTTGCACGTGTTTGTATCCTTATCCCATCCGCAGTATGGATCGTGGACGCATCGCAGGCAATTGTCGTATCGTCGCGTGCACATTACCAGATCGATCTGCTTTATCCGGTGATCCGACGCTACGTAAAGAGCCTTATGCTCCTTCGAAATTTCCATGGCTTGTATCGGTTCGCCTGGCGTGACATCGAAAACGTCCAGCAAGATCGACTGGGATTCACCGTTACTGTCGATCCACTGTACCACCTTGTGAACGCGACCATCGCCTATACGCAAAGAGGAACACGTGCTTTACGTATTTTTATATCGAAGGATAAAATAAATGGATGAAATCGCGATCTGTATTCACAGCGCGATGTAGATAGTAGGACGAATACTTACTGGAACCAGCGTAGTAGACGGTGTAATCCAGATCGATACCGACAAAGTCGATGCGAAGCTTATCGACGACCAATCGCGTGAGCATGACGTCCCGCTTGTAGAAGACCGGCTTTTCGTTCTCGTGCGAGATCGCGGAGTCCATGAGAGGATGGGACCTTATGAAATTCAAAACGGTGTCCGGCAACGTTTCCGTGTCGTTGACGCATTGGCCCGGACGCGGTTCCGGAACTTTGTTGGATAAGACTGGTAGCCACGCGCTACTGCTGCTTGCCTGTTCCTTGAACTTTCCGCGGAAAGCTTCTTGAATAGCGTTAATATGAAAGGAACATATCGCGGAGCCCATTAATCCGTTCGTCGATGTAGTGAAGGTGCCGTAAAAATGCGTGTCATCACCTGGTACCTTGTAAATGCTCTCTGAATAACGAAAATACAGTGACGTCAATTATAGACACCATAACAGTCACATAGACAGTGTGTGTGAATATTAAATTAATTAAAATACAAAAAAAATTTGTTATATACTTCCACATATATATTAATATATTTATATAATAATTTGTGATAACAATAACGTGTTATAACATCTCTAAAAGCAAAATTAAATTCTGAGAGTAAAGCAGAAGTAAAAGTAAATTAAATATACTATAACGTAAAATATACACACACAGCTGTGCGAAAATATATTTCGCGTCGCCCACAGTATACCCTGATACTCACGTATCTCGTTGAAATAAAACGGAAACTCGCCGGGTATCGAGCAGTTCAACCTGGCCTTGAGGTACGTGGCCCAATTTTGCGCGAGTATATTTTTACCACCAGTGTCCCTTTTGCAAACTCTCGCCACACGGGAGTACACACTTTTACCGCAGTTGATGTATTCGACCGCGGTCTCGCGGAAAAAGAAGAACACGTGGCTGCCGATGTCATACGCGCCTACGAAGTTCGGCTCTGAAAAAACAGACGAGATGCATTAACGTTAACGTTAGTTTTTTTTTTTAATTTCTTTTTAAAGGCGTCGTAAACTCATTTCGATTCGCGTTCCTCGACATGCGTTCTTTTTTTCGCTGAGTGGCGAATATTTCTCGGTCGCATGTTTCAACGAGTTTATACACACGCTCGTGTATAATCTAGCCGTTAGCATCTGCCTCATTTTCATACGTCAAAATAACTACAGCAGATAGTTCGCGTAGGTAGATAGCTACCTACTCTGCAATAATCGCGCGCAATAATAATCGCGAATCGAGTACTCGCCGCGGGCGGGGCGCGACGATATCCTTGCTCGTTCTGCATAAAAACTTTCATCGCCGGGACTGTGTTTAAACTCCGCTCCAGACATGGGCAATCTCCCCGAATTCCGTTTAACCGCAGGCATTTCGTGCGCAACGATATTATTTTGCAACCGCTTTAGCAGCAAATGGAAGCGCAAAAACGGGGAACACGTAGCGAGATTAGATTGGAAACCATGCGCTTTAATTGTGTTTCCTTGATAAAGACGATTTGAGAAGCAGAATTGGAATGAAAGAATAACTTTGTTGCAAAATTATCTTATAATGATCTCAAAATTCAGTCTCGTTAAATGCATATACAATACCTGAATGAAATCGCAATTTACCAATGTCAAGCTGGGCGAGATGAAAAAACTATAGGCGAGAAAAGAAAGCGAACAACGCATCGAGTCGGCTTTATCATTGCGCCTCGCGTAGTTGAGTTATAAGTTCGGTATCATCTTCGAATGAGATAAGTTGCGCGCGAGAAAGAGTCCGAAATAACTTTGCAACGGTTTCCGAGTTCTTTGCCAACAAACGGCGAGAGGGAGGGGCTCGAGCAACTCGGGGAATATCACGCGACTTTATCACTCGAGTTCGTTAGAAATAATTTATTAAGGATTAATTTAATTATCTTGCTGATTTTCGACGAGCGAGCTCTGATTAATCGCACGGTTATTCGCGTTACTCGCGCCAAAAATACAGTCCGAAAAATCGAGGAAATCGGCCTCGACATGCGAAATCGTCCTTTAATCTTGGCGTAATTGCTTGTTGTGCCGAGGAAACTGATTTATCTCACATAACGGTCGCAGTTGGAGTTCGGTGACGCGAGAAAATGACGAAGGAAATCGAATTTTTCCGCGTTCGAATCGCGCCGCCAGTCAGGCTCTCTTGTCAATTTTACATTATGCGGCGGCGTTCGACTGGAGGCCGCAATCTCTCTCACGGTTCAGCGATTAAATCGATTGTCTGACGCTTTCGACAGCGGAAGTTTGATATATCGAGACGGCACATGTAGAGAGAGATAAAGGGAGGCCAAGAGATCAGCTACGAAGCAAGGGGAATGCAAAATTATTTAGAAACGATAAGCTTCGATTGTTAGTGCATTTCATCACTGATAAAGAACAACATGTAGCGCTATTTGAATTTTAAAAATATACTCCGCAGGAAAAGAGTTCGTTGCAATATACCCCAAAAAAGACTTTAAAGTTAAATGCAGCAAGTTTGAGAAGATGGGCGATGCGCGATAATATTGATAATGACGAAGTGCCATTTCGCACGCGCTGAATTCGCGAAAGTAGACTAGTTCGTCAACTAGTTATTCAGAGCTTGTTAAGAAGTCCATTGCGCGTCTTACTCTTTATTTTTCTTCATCTCCCTTCCATTCACGATTTACCTTCCCGTACCGAGTTTTCCTTATCATGGCCTCGCGCCACGAACCGCATCAGTCTTCATTGCGCTCGCTTTGCCGTCAAGCAGTGACACAAGAAAGAGAAACTACGAGAGCAAAGAAGAAAGAGGAGGAGGAAGGGTCGGCGAATCTTCCTCGCCGTCAAAGACTAGCGTGCGGAGAGAGTTCATCCGTCTCTTCCGAGACTCTCGCCTCCCATTTAATCAACGCTTTTGTTAATAGACAAACTCGATGCGGAGAATGGTCCTTGATGGTGACGCGCTCGCGCTCGGTAGGGCGCTGAACGAAGGTTCCGCTCCGGAGGCGGAGGAATAGTAGGCGGCTGAGACCAAAGATAAGAGAGGGAGGAAGAAAGAGGGTGTGCGTGTGTTAACGAAAGGGCTGCGCTCCGACTCGAAATTAAACGACGAAACAAATGGCTAATCATGCGTCCCGTGGGAGGGTGCGAAGGATACAAAGTAGGACTAAGTTATTCGTCTGCTCTACAGCTTTTGCCGCTCCAGCATACCGCGACCCTACTATACTCAACGACAACGACAACGACGACGAAGACGGTGGCTGAAAGAGCGAACTCGAGTGGTGGCACGCTTCGCCGGAGTGAGGAAAAGCGGAAGCGGCCCCTCTCGAGAAATACAAAGCAGCCGCCTACCGTCCCGCACCATTATTCCGCGTGTCGCGCGCAAATGCTCACCACGGAAAGGATTGCGGTGCGACACAAGGAAGGAGTTAAAATTAACTCTTTTATCCGGGCAAGCCACTTTTCTCCCTCGAGTCGAAAGAGGAAAAAAAAAAGATTTTCGTCGAGATAATTAATAAATTAAAAATTTTGATTTTGAAGAAAATTTCAATATTTCCGACGTACCATAAATTTTTGTTGCAATGAACCACGAATAATATTCGGTACGAAACGTAAAATATTCGTGGAACGAAACTTTTTCTCAACCGTCATTTTTAACATTTTTAACCGTAGTCAGCAGAAGGTTTCGAATAGAGCAGAATTTCGATATTAAACGGCCGTGTAACTAAATTTTCGACGTATTGCTCGTGTCCCGTCACGACTGACGAACCTAACGAATCAGATTCTATTTACACTTGATCATCGCAAATCAGTGCGCTTCGCCCCTACCTCCCGCGAGTTACGCTATTAAATTCCATGTCGGATTGTATGTCTATATTCGACGCACGTCCTAATCTACATTTTCCAATTTCCTTGCCAAGCCGCTCCCGCCTGCCGTGCCCCTCACGTTCGCGCTCCGATAACGAAAAATCGAGAGAATCGCAATAATCTCGACCGACGAATCAGGGAGCCGGTAAAACTGATTAAAGCTCGGCCTGCGCGGGACTCTGGCGAGGGGTGGAAAGGAGAGAAGGGGTTTCCGGCGGACGACGGGAAAACTTTAACTTCTTCTCGGTCGGCTCGCTTTCTCTCCCTTCCCGAGAAAGAGGAGGGTTTACTTCGTCGAGAGCGCAGCGTTTAGGACGAGGCAGATCGCGTCAGGATGTTATTTTATTACCCCGCTCGTGGAGCGAGAAAGAAAGCTAGAGAGAGAGAATCGGGCACCCTCTAGTTTACTTCGATACCTTCATCCCGCTGCCTTTCCGCGCGAGTCCTTCGCGTCGTCGACGACGCAGGCAACGGTACCCTTGGAAAATAGGCGGGGCAGTTTATTCGCATCCATTTGAACCCGAAGCGTGTTCCCGGCTGATGTCTGGGGTCCTACTTCAAAGCACTCTCCGTCTATTTCCCAAACAGCACCCTTCCCGCTCGGTTTCTTCGCGGAAAACCTATTTCGCTTTTTAGCCGATCTAAGCGTCTGTCCCTTCCTCCTGTTAATGCTACGCTCTCTAAGTCTAATGGAAATTTTATTGTTGCTCCGACACGCCGTAATTATTGAGCTTCGAGCAAAGGTTCCTTTATAATGACGTATGGAGTTCCAAGTATTTCTAATAGAACGTAGCGATCAATACCCAGTGAAGTGAAGACAGAATACGGAATATAATTACGAGTTTAAAAGATATTATACTATAGTTCAAATATTAAAGAAAAAAGTATGTATTTATGCAAATCATTAAATATATTATTATCTTTTATAGTAATTTAATATATCGATATTATAATATTGAGTTTAAATACTTTTAGTAATGACATTGTTTGAGAAAGAATACTCACTGTCGAGCCACTTGGAATCGTACTTGAGCGTTCTTTTGAAGCTGAACGCCTTGCGACCGGTAGTCAGATTGTAGAGATCCGTGCGGAAGATTACGGTATCGGCTTTGGTGAACTCGGCATTCGTGCCGGAATAAAGAGCTGGCAAGTCCCCAGGATTGCCCTTCTCGACCCAAACCGCCGTCGAATTGTCCGCAGGATCGTAAGGGCACTTCGCGATACCCATTCCCACTCCCGGAACATACTCGTGACGGGGTAAGTGAGTCAGATTGCTCTGAAAAACATCATTTGGGGAACAAGATTAGATTGGGCACTAATAAGACATTACAGAGGCTAAAAGAAGTAGATTATAGTGCTAAAGAATTTTTTAATCTAAAATTATCAATTTAATATTATTGAAAACTTCAATTTAAACTACTGAGGAATAATAAAATGTTACATAATAAGAAATAGTGTTTAATTAATAAAATAATATAGAAATATATATTAAAATCGATTGAAATTAATAAAAAACTAGCGATAATAAATTAATCTCAATTACATATTGCATAAGTGGGACATGTTAAAGAAATCTTTAGAAAATTTAATCAGACATGGCAAAAATAAGAAATAGATAATAAATGCGTCAGATTTATTTGTAAATATTGTATAATATATAATCCTATATATTATATTTACAACTTTCTCATTTAATATAAAATATCTCTTGAAATAGTCCAACTTTATTTAACAGCCATAATCTGGAGCAACGTAAGCGGCCGGATGTCATTATTACGTGAGATGTTACGACACACTCGAGACCCATAACGTTTGGCGAAGCGAAACTCATGTGTCTTTTCGCGTCGTTAAACACGAGTATTTAAACGTAAGATTCATTCATCTGCTCTAATTACCTTGATATGATACAGAAAATTTTGCAAATTATATCGCATGGATTCCTATACTATCGCGATAACGTATATGAATTTCTTTCTATCAATAATAGCATTATTCATTATAGCTTTAAATATTTCGACGAGAATTAAATTGGAACGTATTATAGAGGAATGCGTGAGTGGCGGTGAAATTTATTCGTAACGCGAAAATTAATTAACGATATTATTTTCAGATGCCTTGTCGTGTTCTGTTATTAATTAATTAAATTAAGCGTAAAGTAGTATAAATCGGCGTGCGTTGCGCACATCGCGCTGCATCCGTAATACGTTTCAAGGGAAGTCGTGAATGTATTTAACATCGTTTTACATTTTCAATTTTCGATAAACAAATGACAGCGCATGTTTAAATGTATATACGTATATTTTTTTCGGCCTTTTCCAATCCAGTCACAAACCGATGCGTATTATAAAATCAAATTTAACGAATTTGTTTAGTATGCATCGGAATTTATAAGATATAAAAGAATGGAATAACAAGTATACGAGAAAAGAGGGAATAATGCGGCAAATATTTGTTTCGATATTCTGCCATGAAAAGAGAAAAATAATTCTTTATATATTATAATTAAAAGTTTATATATACATTTAATTTATATTTATATATATTTAACATAAAAAAAATTAAATAAAGAGCTATCTTACATATTCTAATTTCTCGATTAAAAACAACATGGAAACTTACATAAATCACCCAATCCTTGGGCGCGTGGGCGTTCGTGCCGCATATGTAGAGCCGATTGCCATCTCCCATCGGTTGTATCACCCTTATATGGTTCCGGCAGTCAAAGTGCTGGGGGGAAAAAAAGGTAGAGAGAAGAAAATTAAATTCGGCAGTACGACGTGCGTTTCGGCGACGAGGAGAGAGTCGCAGGAAGTACGGACAACGACAGAGTTGAATATGCTCGTCGCTCCGTCTCTCTCCCTCGCTCTTCGTACTTTTCGGGAAAGCGGGAAAAGCGCGTCGCGATTCCGTCGCGGTCGATCACGTCGCGCGCGTATTTCGCGGCGAATCGGCGGGAAATGAATTGGCTTTGTCGTCACGTAGGGAATATTTGCGTGGACCTTACACCTCAACGACGACGCACACACGATGCATACGAATGAAGCCGTGATAAGCGTACGCGCGTCTATGAGGCGGAACGCGATCGTGCCCGCGTTTTATCACCGTGGCCGCGGTGCGGGATTTCCAAGTACGAGTAAAAATGAACACGGAGGGATTAAAAACGTTTTACGGTTAACGCGAATTTTCGACCGAGATACGGCGAGAATGCGATGAGCGGTGATTTGAAAACTCGTAAATTTTCTATCGTTATTACGATATTTATGCCGCGATAATGGCACTTGTCTAATTGGACGATCCCAATAGAGGTTTATGAAATACGTACGTTAATTCAGAAATTACAACATGGTGCTAGAAGTCATTGCAGATTATTCGCGAGAGACGAGAGCCGCGCAGTGACACCTTTTAGCGATAAAGATACAAACGAGATACGTTCCTTCTCAGATCCGCGACACCGCAATGTCTATTAAAGAGCAAGCTTGCGTCTTTCGTTTCGTCTTTGCGCGCCGTCAAAGAAAATAGTTTTTTATTTTAGCATGTCGGTGCTGGCTCGCGATTCTTTTTCTTCTCGACATTACGTTCGACATCTTTTTCCGTAATCACGATTCTTCCTCGTTTCGTGAGACGCTCGGGCCAGTTTTGCCTCCTCTCCCTCCCCCCTCCTCCCCAGTACCGGAATTAAAATTCTTTTCAAAGAGATGGAGCGAAACCAAACCATGTGAAAAAAAAACCTACCTCCGATTTGCCTTTGGACACGCATTGTGCCACGTTGCTGGGCTCCAGATTCAGGGCATCTCTCTGCAACAAAGAAAAGAAGACATGAATTTAGATTTGCGTGAATAGATTCATTTCCGAACAAATTATTGGTAAGAAAATTTAAAGATATGCTTTTTACACATATGTGTAATATTTTCCGCGATATATGGTCATGTCCTAAATATTTCGTATTGAAAGAGAGTAATGTTTCGAGCGGGGTGTCATAATTATACGCCCCCTTTTGGGGAAAGTGTGCCTCTTGGCAAGTGCGCACTTCTACAGGCAGGCCGCTCGACACGCTCGACCTTACGAGAGGCGTCAAAAGTGCACACTTGACAATTTGCAAGCTCAGCGTGTTGCGCCGTGGCAGCCCCTCGTAACGTAATCAGGAAAGCGCTACAAACGCGTCGGAATAAGGTCAATATTCCGAGAGAAGGATATTCGAGCGAAAATAACAGAACTTCTCTCTTTGCTTTAAAAGGCGCCCCCAGTTGTTTCACGTGCGACACGATATCCTCTACGCTAATCGTGCATGAATGCAACGCGATGTTCCTGCGTCGAAGGGAAATACTTAGAGAAAATTAGTTTCGTAAACGTGAACGTTCGGATCGTGCGGATCGTGTTGATCCCGCCTCTCGTTCGATGCACTTTGTGCATCTATGTCGATAGATGCGATCACAGTCCGTAGAAAGCGATTCGTTTGCACGGCCAATCGGCCGAAACGCGTCGGACTTGATGATCGATCTCCCATGGATGCGTCGCGTGCCACACATCCTCGCGAGTGTCACTGCCAGAAACGACATTGTCCTGGGCTGGAATGTAAGGGCGAGCCAAAACAGCGTTCTCCCCGACGTTGATCTACGACCAATAAATTATCGAAAGAATCGCGGCGCTCTCTCTCTCTTTCCATCTCTTTCTCGCTGAACGAGCTATATCGAGAGCGGACTAAAAAGAGGACGTTAAATCATAACGGTTTCCGCAGGGTACAAACGCATTATATCTGTGCGATTGAAAGCACCAGCTCGAGAAATACTCTCGAGCGCGTGCAATCATTCCGGTGAACCTAACCGAGCGAACGTTATCGATCGTGTGTAGCATCGTTTGTGAATTTACATTCCAAAGCGAATGGACTTCGCATACTCGGCGCCAACTGGTAACGCACTAAACTCCCCCGCATTGCGGAGCAGATAAATATACAATATTGTTTCTACGTACGATTCTAACCGAGGTCGGAAAGTCACATCCCGTGCACAATTTGTCGAATAGAATGTACATTGGCGGGAATCCAGGGGACGCGATTGAAGTGGATACGACGAACGAGCATGATTTGCCTCGGCGCACACGATATATCTATGCACGCTCGCAATATTCCGAACGAGCTTGGAGTGGCCCATTATAAACATAATCCACTTACAAACAATGTACCGCAGTCTACTTTACGCAAGTAGCTCGCGACTGCGACCGGTAACTTCGATTCGCGAGTTTCCGATGAACGCGTGTGCCACGAAACAATAACGGACTACTCGCTTCTATTCCGTCTCGCTCGCGCTTGTATTGTCCTCTTTAATTTAACGAGCTACTGATTTGTATATTCGAATAACTACTTCGTCGTCTGTCTCCGATTGTTCGCCCGAGAAGATTCGCGATTGGTTCGCGCGAATTCCATCTAGGAAAAGCGTTAAAATCATTTAACGATCCGTGCTCTTCCCATCCACGGGGGCATTATTGATATAACGTATTACTCGTTAAGCATCGTGGTATATTAAGAGGTCGATTGTACACAGCAGGTAGCTTGGCGGTAATTAAAAGCGAAGCAATTCCCGGTATCCGCGCTTATCCGTGTTCCAGCGCGGATCTTCTCGTTATACTAATCATCGCAACCCGACCGTGAACCCGGAACGGAGATAGGAGCGCGAAGAAAATAGCGGAAAGGGGTGGCGGATGGGGAGAATCTTTGCGGAAGAAATGAAAGCGAGAAGAGACAGAGAGAGCTTTTCCCTATGCGTTCCTCCTACATACACAAGTACAATACATTGATATTTAAACGTGCCAACTGACGACAGAAACTGACGACAGAATCGTATAGGATTATGATTTCGGGCATGTGAGTTTTTAAGCGTTCGCTTTTAGTTAAATACAATATATTATTCGATAATGCGTGTCGTCAATAATGACGAAATCGTAAAACATGATTCAAATTATTAATTAGATTTTCGACTAAATTTTGTGATTAAATTAATCGGTAATTAATTCAATCAAATGACAAAATTGCCTGCAGCAAAATTTCTAATTACATAATTCATATCTTTTTAAATTTAATCTTTTTTTCTATTTGTCGAATAACAAAAAGTTAATGATTCCGTCTACACATTGATAAAAATTAAATTGCAGCGGTTCTCAATCAAAGAAGAAATCGCCGAAAAATTGTTCGAAAAAAAAAACATGTGTATATATTTTTTTCTTCCGCGAGTTGTTCAGCGAATAGGTACAGCTGTCGGCGGTAATATTATCACTACGTCGCGATGCATCATTTTATCTGCACTGCCTACGATGCCATTAACTTTATAGCACCAGCGTGTCTGCCAGCATGCAAACACCTCGACTTCCATTACCGGTGATGATATGATACACCGACTATTAAATAAAAATATCTCCCGTCATCTCGCCGATGTCCTACTCTAAAACTTTAGGAATCTGATTGTCGCACGGATTTTGCTCTTCTTTCGCCATTTCTCTTTTCTCATTTTTGCAACAGATTTAAAACGTCACACATTTTCTTCTCTTATATCTTCAGTTTTATCTTAATTGGAGATTATAAAAGCGTCAAAATTTCAATATTTCTTCAATCAGAAAATTGATAAATCAATCAAGTAAAGTCTTAAGGCAATATTTTAAGCAGATATGAAATCAGTTCCATTTTAACACTCTTTGTTTGCCGCGTTCAGATCAATGGAGAAAGGTCATGTGTTTCTTCCATTCAAAAGCATACGAGTCGCTGATTTGTATGCAATAGAGACTTTCAGACAGTATTCGGACGGAGTTGATTAAATTCGTGATTACGATGATGATATCAACATAGAAATGTTCAAAAGTTGTCATCGCTCGCGCGCGAACTCGCTCCCTCGCCCACCCGTCCCTTCTTTTTCTTTATTCCGCTCCGGGTTTAATCATCGTCGCGACTCGCGTTGAAAATTCCTATGTACGAGTGTATGCATTTCTGCAGCATGCTAAAAGCGGCTTGCGGGTGATTAGTTTCCTCGAAACGAAAGTGCACTCTGTACATCCGTGTCTTTGTCGTTGTCGCCACTGATTTTCGCCTTTCCATCCCTGCTGCTTTCAGTGATAGTTCGCTGAATGATTACGAACATGGTATTAAAAGCACGCAAATGGATTATAATTATCCTCAAAAATGATTGTTACTTTGAGATCCGACGTGAATTATTGAATTAAATTCTTAATTCATTTTAACGAAAAAGAATTGTGCGCGTTTTTTCCCCTCTAATATATGCGAGCGTGTGATTCTGGAGAAGCTGTTCTCGCTTTTTTTAATAATAAAAGAAAACACACCCCTCGTACATGCATATTTAGGATTACTTTCTTTCCAAGAGCAAATAGAAAAACATTGACGCGGATCAACGTTCTTGCCAACATCGGGGTGGTCTGAGGAAGGACAAGATGGAGAAAGTGGAAGATCAGTGTATGCAAGGAAAAGGTATAATTTACCGCGCTAAAATATTAAAGGCAGAAGACTACTGTGGCATCCCCCCAGGGTATCGACACCCCCTAACCTCGGAAATTCGGAGAACGTAACGGTACCTGCGGCTCCTTTAAAAATTTACGAGTCGAGGCCACCGCGGCGCTTTTTATCTCATCAAATAGTAATGTCGGGCATTGGACCGTTAAGAGACGAGATCCCCTCAGACTCTCCTGATCACGTGCCACGACTATACTGTCGTAGTATCGGAGAAAAAAGAATATCTCTTATCATATTTTCGATTCAAATCATTTAAAAAAAGACTTTTTTTTCATATATAATTTTTCCTTCCATCTGATTTTTTCATCCGACAAATATGTTTTACGGAAAGATGGTAAAAGAAAATTTCAACGATACGACCACTTGAATGAAATGTATAAAGAATGAATATCCTTGTGATAAATTCATGAAGAAATGACGTATGATGTATTGTCGACCAAGCATCATATTATCTCTTTCACGTCGAGCGATGTCTACATCTTTGATTCGCAGTCGTGTCAGATGATAACCTTTGTTACGCATAAAATTTTCGCGAACCGGCCTGACATTTCAGCAGGACGAAAAGTGCCTTTCGTTGTCGATCGGCACCGTAAGTCACTTTTTCCTAATGGAAACCGTCACTTGGCACCTTCTCGCTCTCTCGCGGCCCCGCACGGCTGGAGACGCGCGGCAGGGGGAAAAAGAGGGAAGGAGTGAGAGAGCCCGGGATTCAATCTGCATTCAATATTGATTCCAATCCGATATCGTGGATTTCCATTTTTGTGATTTACTTCTTACGCCGACAGCACTGGCTGGTACTATCTGTAGTACGAAAGAGGGTGTTTTTCGAGGGTCAACCCCAATGCATACCGATGTCGCGTCGTTATCGATCAAATTTTTCAAACGATAAATAACCTTGTCTCGATGATGATACTCACTCGTGATTCTCTCGATGCGCATCGACGGCTGAGCGATCGACTTCCAGCAGAAAGCTTTTCGGTTATTCGTATCAATTACGGTAAGCCAATGAACTAGAAGGAATTCCTTAACGATCAAAGTTCCAACACGACGAGAAGTTGGCGGAAGACGTAACTTCCATCCGGAGATAAGAAATTATCGATCTGATTTTCATCCTGGCGCGAACTATGGTATAATATGCTTTGTTAAATCGTTCAGAATAGCTCAATAAGATAGCTGGAACAGATCTGCTTTTGCATTTTATCATCTTATTACCTATTTATATCACTGTGCCGCGAACAATTTCAGCGAGAGCTCGTTTAATCCGCGATTTTACAACCGCGCAAGTAACATCCTCATTAGCTTAAAAGAGCATTCATCGTAAGAGCCGAGTCCAAGCGCAAAAACTCCTTTGAGCAATTTAGAATCGTTCACGCGATTCTCGTCAGTTGTGCCATAGAGTGTATTTGAGCACCGCGGCATTCACGTTCGTTCCTTTTTTTATTTTCTACGGGCGTTTTAATGACAGTCTGGGACCAAGTATTTTACACGACGACGACGACGACGAGAACGATGGCGAAGGGTCTGTATGGCTATTTAAACACTTTCACCATAAATTCGCAAGTGAGGATACTCCAGTCTTGTTCGCGCCACCTTTCCTCTCGCACGACTGTGATTCTACCCTTTTTTGCTAACCGTATGCGCGTATCATACCTTTTCTTGCGCGACTCCGTGATTTGCGCAACAAAAAACGCACGATACGAATGAGCGCACAAGGAATACCGAGGGAAACGAGGCGACTAATATGGCGATTAAAAGTAATGAGTTTCTAATATTCAATGACGAATAAAGTACGATGAAAAAGAATTACGTTGAAATATGTATGGAAATATCGGTGAAACGATTTATTGATGACGTGTAATTTTTATTTAATTCACTAATAAATTTCAAAAATATATCACACACATTACAATCAAGCATTGAAGAACAAATCCAATAATCGAATAAGAATGGACGGCTTCCAAATAACAGAAAAAAAAAACGTAGATCGAACTTTGAGGAACAGTGGTAGGTAGTGGTGGTCGTGAAGACAGCGACGAAGATCGAAAAGAAAACACTGTTGACAGTTACTTCGTCGGATAATAGGACAGTTTCGTAGTCTGCAATTATCAGCGTCGTTGAGGCGACACCATCTGAAGCGGAGTTTGCTAGTGAGCTCTCTTCGTCGAGGATCCTCTGTTTACAATTTCGATGTTTGCTCAACGACTGAAGATTTTTCACCTTAGACGTGGACTTACGAACAGAAGCTTCCGGCATGTTTCATTCACGGAACAGAGAGTTACTCTCATTCTTTCATTTGTCTCGTTTCGCGTGATGCGATTTTCGCCTGAAGTTTCTCTTGACTTTTTTTTTTATGAATCTATCGATGGAGGAAAGATGTATGAGAAAGGAAATCGCATAATCATACCTTCGTGACTTCTGTCTTTATTTGACGCACCAAAAATACGCATTAACAATAAAAGAATCAACCGCACACTAATGTAATAAACACGAAAAGAAACGCGAATTACTTGCGAAAGTTCTCGCAACTTATATCTGATGAAAGGGTATTACGGAGGAAGAAGAGAGCTGGCCCGAGGGCAAATTCATTTCTGTTACGCGCCAAGTCGGTGGTGTTGCGAAGGAAAAAGAGGGAAGGAGAAAAATCAAGAAAATGGGAAATGTGTATACGGCGACGAGTTGGAAAATCGAGAAACAAGAGGTCCGAGTAAAGTTCGAAAATTTTTCATTTCATGCTCGCCATTGTCCTTCATTTCTACGGAGCGAGAGTGTACTTCCGCTTGATTACGGGAGAAACTGATTTATAAAGGCGCGTTCGCGAGACTCTCTCTCTCTCTCTCTCTCTCTCTCTCTCTCCGAGGAAACTGCGACCATTCGGTAACCCGTTTGCGAGTTGCGAGCGAATAATATACGACACGTTGCGCCTTGCAAGAAAGCCTTGTAATTAATTTCTCGTCGAAGCGAAGCGAGAGCTTGGAAGACGATACTCGCGCGCTTAACACCACTTTCAATATAGCCTGTAAATATACCGGGGCATAATGCAATTTACCGGCTTGTCGATAATGTTACAATGCGTATACGTGTGTGCGCGCGTGCGCTATTTATATACTTTACAAGAATCGTTCGGATAATCAGCTTTAGATGGTCCTAAAAGGTATGAAATATGATGCAGTTCTCGCGTGTCTAGAAAACATCGAAAAGTAGTGTAGAAATAATAAAAGTATCACGTAGAGAGAAAAAGCATTTATATTAAATAAAACTGAAGATTCTCTTCAGGCATTTACGAGACCTGTCACAAATAAAATTTTCTATCTCGTCCCATATGCTGTCATCGATGTGTAATATAAAAAATTTTTGCAAATATCTCGCCCCGTATTTTTTCTAATACTCCACATCAAGAAAAAGACAAGAGAAAGAGAAACTTTCAGTTATCTTTTGTACTTTAAAATTCATAAAAACATTATCGAGACGTCATGCTTGAAATCATGAACCATATGAATCTTGTGACAACTACATATTTGTTGAAGAAAATTTATCGTAACAATCTTATATCGAATTCATTGTCGCGATAAATCCATCCGCGTCGCAGAAAATGCTGGTCGGTCCCTAGTTGACAGAACGGATAAGAAAGGGCAGACACGCGCGAGAAGTTGAGGGAGTAGAAATTCCCCCTGCGAAAAACTAGGCTGAAAGTTATACGTGTACTACGGTGCTAAATGTATATTTAATATTATCATTTTAGGAAGCAACGCAGAGGCGGCCGTTAATTTCAGATATCAAGAATTGTTTACTACCATGCGTGGACCTTGCGCTCGTGTCACGTGCATTTGCGTATGCACCGGAATGTCAAGTATCCCTTCGTTTCCGCGCTTCCAAATGGGTTCTTTCAGTGGGAATATCGTCGTTTCGCGAGGAAGAGCCGCCGTATCTCATTCGAGCGATTTTACAGCCGTGTAAATCCTGTAAAGGATTTTTTAATATTTCAGTGACGTCAAGTAAACGTAAAACCGCTCGACGCTCCTGGGCCAATCTTCCGCTGTCGAGCAATTTTTGTGCAGCAGCCCTATAGATATCAAATATCGTTGCGCGTGTGTCGGCGAAATCATCGTCGAAATATCGGACGTTGAATCCCCGCTCCATCTCAGTTTGGACGTTGCTTTATTGGACGTAGCGGTGGTTTATAGATTTCGATTTTCTCGACGAGATCCGCGCGCATTTAGGTTCCGCTCCTTTTACCATCTTACTCTCGCACACCTTCCTCTCACTTACGCTTTTCATCCTATCGCTTCCTGCTTCCATCGGCTGCCGCATGCTTTATTCACGGCGCGGCCGAGCTCGTCTCGGTCTGAGCATCCAATGTCGGAATTCGTTACGCGATCAACGATGGACGACTTCTTTTCGCGTACGCCGGCTCGATCGATACTCCTCCTCGTACTTCGGGATCGATCAGACGATTTCGTCTTATCGTATAACGCTGCTTTGCCGTGAGAAGGATTTGCTGCTGCTGCTTCTCCTTCGTATTGCACAAGACCCGAGTACTTCGGCGAAGATGTAACGTGCAAAAAAATAGCCAAGTCGAGCGAGGCTGGTCTTATCGTTCGATGCACGTTCTCGAAGACGATGATAAAGATACAAAGATTGCACGAGCGCGCGTCCATGGAAGCAAAATTACCTGGTCTCTCGGTTATACCAACTCGAAATCGCTAAGCGATTGGTGCATTTCTCTTTATCGAATATGCATTTACTCGGTAAAGTTATTCTTTCATAATCTTTCTGCTTCGAAAAAAATAATCATGCATCGATTAACATTTTTTTCTTTTTTTAATTTTCCGAAATTGCGCATCTGAATCGCAGTCATCGGGCAAACGTACTCGATATTTTTCTAACCCAAAAAATATAGTGAACGTGCGTTTCCCTTCGAACAACCACAAACAAACCTAAAATGAGAAAGTTTATTTTTAGAAAACACGCGTCAACTATATCGATCCGTTTTGCTTGTTGCTTTTAAAATGCGCCAGGGGAAAAGAACGTGCAACTCCCGTTTCGCGTGTATTCTTCGGGCATCACGCAGCAGCCGTCCCTTTGTAGGATATGCGGAGCTTAAAACCTCCCGGCCGTCTATTCTAGCCACGTACTATAACTCGCCTGGAACGCGTGCGGTCCCTCAGGGCGGACGCACGAACTCGTTTCTTCCCCTTATGAAATTGTAACGGAGGCAGGATTAGCATGGAACATTGTCTCCGTGGCGAAGGGTAGGTTAACGTTGTAGCGAGATGCTATCGAAATCGACCCGACCGTCGAACGTACCTATTTCCATCCTCACTTTCCCGAAAATGTCATTTTAAATGTACATCTTTAATCCCGAGGAATATGACTCTCGTGTTGGCATGTATCTATCTTCGGGTTATCGTCAAAATGGAAATTTATGGAAAACGCCAGAAATGGACTTTGAGCGAATTTTTCGCCGTCGAATTGTTTTCAAAATTTTCTAATCTTCATCGTACAAAATATGTATATAATGAAAAAATGTATAAATAACTTTCTAAACAATTTAATAAATTTTCAGTGATATCGGAACAGGAGATTAATCGTTAGATTATTAGAAAATTTCTCATGTAAATAGCGGTCATTTAAAATATGAGTCGTATAACCGTCGTATTCTCACCCCGAGACCCAAACAACCACTTGAACATATTTTTCACTTTTATCACCCATCACTTGGCTATGTTACTTTTCTTGCCCACTCGACTTACAATATATATAACTAACACCTTCGAGTCGATCCGACCCCATATTCGGCATCTCTCCTCGCAACATCCGCCACGATCCTTCCCGCAGTCGGACGATCATCATACATATATGTAAAATGCAAAATTGTATCATCCCACACGTGATATTCTTTCTTGCATCTCCTTTACCTCTCGCGTTCACGTATCTCGCTTTCCAGTTTACCCTACATCAGCATCCCTGGCAGATCGAAATGCTCCAGGGACCTAGGGAAGGGAACAAAAGAAGGGGAGAATGGTTTCTGCGGCCTGCTCGGGCCCGCGCGTTAACGTTTTACGGCCACATATCGCTAGCACGAAAATCGAAATTCCGTGCTCGTTCATTCTCAATGGAATCGAATTCTGCGGTAATGGTAACACACCGATCTCGTAATGCGATTGTAACCGAACCGAATCGTTCGCGTCCCGAAATTACGGAATCAGACGGAGATGAAATTTGCTGAAAATAACACACCTCACTCTCGTAATAATCCACCGCATGTGATTGTTTAATGCAATCGCACGGAGTAAGTTGTCTGTTGTTGGCGAAACTACCAGCTATTAGAATTATTTCATGTTGTTTCATAGTTTTCCCAAACTTCGCGGCGGAAACGCTATCGTTGGCACAATTTTCGAGCAACTTGTCCGCGCAGAAACCCCAGCATGCGGAACGTAAGTTACATTCGCGCAAACTTTATATCATCCCTGCACGGTGAACTCGGTTAGGATGGTCCGTCCGTGCCGAATAACTCTCTCACATCGTGTACATGAATTCGTTCCGCGCACCTAATGATCACGTACGGCCCGGAGGCGAAGACTAACTATCCACCATGCTTCGACGTTTTCGCGTCCCCGGTTCCCGTGTGACCGCGTTGTCATCCACGTTAAAATTAGTTTCAGCGCCGTCACAATCGCATCTGGCATGAAAGCCGAAACGAGAAACGACGGGGTGACAGAACGAGGGCGGGCCGGACGCCCCGTTTCCTCTCCTCTGTTCGAGGCAGTTTTTCGTTCTCGCGACAGGTGGTGAACCGACAACGATACGAATATAATTGCATTTTCGAATCGTCGTTTCTCCCCCAAGCATCGGTCCGTCGTTTTTTGTCGCCTACCTTGTCCGTTCGAGAAATAATTTCTTTTTTCGGTTGGAGTCATACTTTTTTCACAAGGATATAAACAGACGTAATAATTTCGTACGAAATTTAATAAAAAAATTAATGCAATAAGAAAAGAAAGAATCGTACGTATATCGATTATTTTCTTGCTATTATTATCTGTTTTAAGAAGAAATGTACTTGCGGTTCACCGGTATAAAGATACTCGAAATTATCCGGAACCGCTTCTCTCATATAAAACGTTCCGCTTTGTGTGTATATATTCGCTCTTGGAAATGTTTCGTTATATCATTCGAGCATCCTTCACCTCTTTCGCGAGGAAAGTCTGTAGATAACCGTCTATTTTCTCAAACAGTAGAAACCGACTGTAAAATCGTGCCGCGCGATAACGCGTAAAACTCCGACGCCACTGTCGAAGTACTAGATACGAACTACTTGCCGGAAGCTGTAGGTCGAGAGCGGAGGTAGGTCGAGGCAGGTGGAAGAGCTTGTTGGAAAGAGCCGGGTGATTTTCCAATCGGGGCCGCGGGGCGTTGTCGGAACGTTCGTTGTTCTCTCGGAAGGGAACAAATCGACGAACAACGCCGACAATCGGATTTCATTCCGGTCGAAGTCGGTCGAACGAGACGGTCTGTAGGTAGCCACCACCAGGTGGATGCGACTCTGGCGCACCTTGTCGCAACCGGAGAGAGTTAAAAAGCAATTTTCCCTCTCCGGCCGAACGAGCGTCTGGCAACCAACTACCATTCCTGATGTAGAAGAACATCAGGAAGGCGAGATAGCAATTTTGATTCAATTCCCGATTGATCGAGCGCGTCGCATTTACCCAAACTCGTCCAAAAAGTGTGCGCATTTTTGTGCGCAAAAAAAATCTCAAATGTCACGATACGAGTGGAAACGTGTCAAGTTATGCAATTGTCGCATTATGTTATATATAATACAATTCGATGGCTTCGTAATCGAAACTTATCCACGATTGTTTGTATCTCGGCTGTCACTCGAACGAGAATATACGCGAATGCACTTTGCGAGTTTTTAAATCGAACACATCATATGCATTTAAGCCGGACGAGGGAGCGCGTGGAAAAAAATCATCGTGCGATTCGTTCATCCACAATGGATCGGTTAGCCATGGTAGATACACGTCAGCTGTTCCAATGACGTCGATGTCGTTTCGCTCGACTATGCATGATTGACACTTTTATGAGGATGAGCTTTCCAAGTTACGATCTGGACTTTTATCGCCCTCTAAAATGGGGGAACCAAACATCACGTGACGTATTTGAGGCTAATCAATACAATGGTTGTAGAGAAAGAGAGTGCGTGTTATAGTGAATTACGTTCTTTCTGAGATTTATTGGTGAATTTTTCGGTTGATTTTTTTTTTAAATAAATGTACAGCTCTTTAAGGGGAAAGAGAGACGAATACGAAGCAACTTACAATCTCGAGAAAGTAGCGAATAATATCATTAAAGTTTCTTACAATTCCAAAACATAATTATATTAGATTATTATCTCTACATTTTGCCCGATGTTTTAAATATACTCGGTATATTAAAAGTAAACATTATATCATGTATTGTATAAATAAAAGTTATAAACTTCATTAAAGTTATCTCAAAAGTCACATTAAAACATATCGAGATCCACATTTTCACTCTTGAAGCTAAAGTTTAATTAAATGTTTAATTCCGCTCGTTCAATATTGAAATCGAAAATAACTCGGGATAAATGTATGCTATATTTAATAACATGCCAAAATGCGGATATTACAAAATAGCCTAAGAGCCTGGACAACTCACCTCGCAGTTGGAATGACTGATGTTGCTCAGATTTAGCCTGAAGATCTTGTCCCTGAAAGCAGAAGAGGAAAGTTTCGTGTTAGCGTAACGGCCGAATTAAGCGTGGTCGCGAGATAGACGAAAGGGTCGAGGGGTAAATTTTCATTCCCAACGTCTGCGAGATGCATTACTCTCCGTGACTCGACCCTACCTTATCTCGCCGCCGTTATATATGGTTGTGTAGCACCGCGGCACTTTGCTTACGGCTTCCCCGACATAGCGAGCGCTCACAAACGGCACGGAATTTCTATGAGGGTAGAAAAGGAGACCGGAGGCTAGAGTGGGATGAGTCGCTCGCTCTCTGACCGAGTTTCGCATTGTCTCTTCTTTATTCGACGGTGGCCCGAAGTCGTGTCGTTTTCATATCGTCGTCCGCTTTTATTCGAATCTTATTTCTCGAAAGTCAACCGTCGCGTTCAACGTTTGGGATTTATGGTCAAGGACTATAATAGGAATCTCAAAGTTGAGGGAATCGACATAAACTATGTGAATCACTACCATGCGACGCTTCCCCCGAAAGTTTTCCTATTAAAGTTCATATAATTACGAATAATAATTATTTCACATAATTATTCGCCCAGCATTAACATCAAATTTCGAATAGTATATTTCATGCATTTCGATTAATATAGAGCAGACGTTCGTTACCAGCGTAAAGTCTTGTGTGTATGTGTGCGAGAACATGTACGAGATTTTCATATAAATTTCCCCGCGACCACCGCGCGGCAATCTGAGGTGCCGCGCGTTCGATCATACGTGAAAGGTATACGCACCGCTGGTGCCGCCGATCGTAAATCGAATTTACCCAGTTTTCAAATGTTTCGCAACATTAACGCCGGCGCGCCGCATAACTTTATCCCAATAGCCATTCATCATCGGCTTTCAATAGAAATACGCAGTCAGACGGAATGCGCGCGCGAAACGCGCTAAAAAAAGAAGGAAAAAAAAAAAAAAGAGGAGAACGTGGAAAAGGAAGACCTATCCCTCGGCGGCTCTCCTTTTTCATTCATTCTGTGCATCGCGCCGTGAAAAAGTAAATACCAACGTAGAAAAACAAATCCGTACTTTGGAATCTACCCGCGTCGAACTTTCGTCTCGGCGAACTTTCAGAGGGTTCGGCAGGTGGAAAGGAAATGTGAAGAAGCAAGGGGGAGGGGCGCGAAAACGACGGGGATCGTCTACGTGCTGGCACGTCGCTCATGCTATCGAAAGAAAAAATTCGTAGAAAAGTAATTTGTAGGGGAAACCTGGCGTAAAAGGTGGGGTTGCGCTGCAGAGTCATCGCTCAGCTCGCTTTGAAATTCGATTGGCAAAACGTGCGTAATCAAACTGAAAAATTACTTTGCCATTGAAAATCGCCGAGGAAAAATTTCATTAAGATCTCATTGACACGCTTCCCTGACAAGTGGAACTTTTTTTTTCTCTTCTTTTTAAAAAAAAAAAAAAATAAAGAAAGTGTGACTCGCGAGAATCGAGAAAAGAATTTGGTTCAATTTAACATTTTAACATCGCCCGAGGAGCTTCCGCGGGAAAGTTTAATTAAAACCTCTCGAGCAGTTTGCGCAGGTCGTGCTGCAATTTCTTAAACTACAAAAGACGGGGCTGGGAAGAAAATTTCAACATATTTTATTGCTAATTCGTAAAAAAGGAAACTTTATTAAAGGTCGATAGAGCGTTCGCGAAATCCAGAAGCAACGAGATTACGACCGCGCGTGTTGCGCTTTCTCGTTCAAAATAGATCTCCGACAGCTTGAAATAACAACTACACGCACACCCCGCGCTTTTGTGTTTAGTATTATATACGCATACGATTCTACTCGCGCGCGCGCGTGCGTAATACGGACATTTTCACCGCGCGCGAAAAGGAGCCTGACGAATGCCGGGCGAAATCCGAAAAGCATCGTTGTCTGAATTTGTGGCTGAGCGTGACGGACAGCTCTGACCCGGGATGCATTATCCAACACGTCGAGATCTACTCTCCCCCTCTACTTCATCCTGCCCACCCTCCTTCGGAGATTCCGGCCTGGGAAAATACATGACAAGGGCCAGGAAAGTGGCGTTTGCAACAGCGCTATTTATCCCGACGCCTTCGGGAAAGAGATGTATATGCGCGGCAAGATGGGTTTAACATAATAGAACGATTTTAATAATTCCTGGTATAAATCAACGAGCACGCATACGTATACGACGGAATATTGTTACGTCGGCATTTCAATAAACCGCAATGCAGCCCCGGCGTTATAAAACGTTACTCTTCATAAAATAAATAGGGGAAAGCACGGAGTGACATAAAAGCGGATAAAACGTTACGGATAAAATGCATGGATTTAACGCGATTTAATCTAATTCCCCGATACAATTTCGTCGGATGTAGCCCGACGAGTAATCCGCAGCCAAATCGATATACGACATCCGAAGTGCTAACATCGACGAAAACGTCCGGTGGAGAAAGCTCAATTGCCACGGTTGGTTCTGCAACGCCAGACGCCCAGTGGCAGTTTTCACCTCGCAAGCGTTCGCGACCGTAACTCACTTCTCTACGTTATCACGTGCTTCTGCCGGTTGTTTCAGCGAGCGTTAACGGAGGTGAAATCTCTCGCGTAGCGTTCCCAGCAACGGTTACCGAGGACAATTAGGAGGAAAACCGATCGCGACTGGATGCGACGTGTTAATCCCGTCGCAGTCGCTTTTTCGGCCGGATTGTCGCGAGCGCGCGACGCAAGGTCTGGAGAGAGAAAGAAGGGGATGCGGGCACCGAACGAGATGAAAATGTGATCGACGAATTTTTATCTCGTTTCGCTAGACGCACGCCAGACGACGAGTCGACGGATATAAGCGAACTGTATTTTTTTTAGCGTATTGCCCCTCCCGTGCCGACGACGGGTCTCCGGCTTGATAATTGGAAGCGTTCAATTAGCGTGCCTTAATTGCGGAGCGAACCGCAACGCGGGTGTCGATTCTCAAACTACAATTAATGGCTATCACCTTTCTAATTAACGAGGAACAATGTTCGCGCGTGTATCGATCGTCGTGCGCGATAACAGAGGAAAAAAGGAAATCGTAAAGAACGAGTACGGAAGGGCGAATCGCGATCTACTGGCGCAAGGTCTAGCACGAGACGATCTATCGAAAAATCGAAGCTCTTAAAATCGTTTGAAGATTGCGTCTTGCGAGATCATGAAGCTTAATCGATCCTTATCATCCGGGACGTCGAAACGATTTCTCTTTATGCGAAATTCTTATCGGAATTCTATTCGATATTGTAGTTTTGCGAATAGATACGTGTGTATATATATGACATGAGGCGAAACGATACAAGTACATGGAACCAAGCCAGGAAACAGGAAACGTTAAAGTCGAAATAGCCGCTTTCCTTGGGAAATGCAATTTATTGTAACTTTTTTCTTTTGTCGTCCCATATGGTGGTGAGCTCATCTCGTCGCAAAGATGTAAGAAAGAGAGAGAGAGAGAGAAAAGGATGAAAAGGTGGAGTTATCTCAAAAGCGGAAACTTTTATGCGCTTATTTTTTTACTTTTCCATTGTGCCAAAGTGATTTATATCTTATTTAATTTGATTTTTTTTCCTTCAAATTACATTATTGCCAATTTATCTTTTATCGATAATGAGAAAAAAAATTGTATTTTTTTCAAGTATATGCGATATATCAAGAAATGCAATTATTTCACAATAGATGTACGTACAGAATCTATATTCCGAAAAAAGAAAAAGTTATAAAATTACTATTGCTGCCTGCGCATATTATAAATTATAACGTTATTTATTCATTAAATGATTCCGAAGCAGCAAGGTCAATTGAATCTCATTTCGTTGACGAAAGCATATTTGCTTGCTCGAATCAGGAATTGTGAGAGAACCTCGTAAGACGATCCGTCTCATCTCACAAAGGGATTAAACAAACGTTATTCCTCGTCTACCTCGGGATTTCTCCGTATCCGCAAGCATCGCAGAACCATCCCCGCTGAGTCTCCATTACCGGGGTTTCGTAGCATTTTGCTGGCATTTACCAAATTAAGAGAAGGGATGCGACGCACAAAAGAGAACGGAGAATAGGAGGGCGAACGTTAGCGGATGGTCTGCCAAGGGTGGCGGCGAGCAGAAGCGGCTGGAACCGAATCAAGAAATAATACTCCACTGGTAATGATGCGACGTTTCCCTCCCGCAATCTGCACCGACTCCTGGGAACAGCGTAGGGCCGACCCTTTAGCCTTTGCTCGCCCGCCGAGTCACCATCGAAGAAATAATAACCCGATACTCGTACGAACGCAACGAAGAGCGGCCGATCGATTTAACGGGTTATTACTGCTACCTAGGGAACGGCAAGAAACTCTCTCTCGCAACTTTTAATTACGGCTAAGTTCCATGAGAGAACTGAATAGAAGGAGAATTGGGAAATATTGAGAAATAGAGGGAGTTTGGCACACAGTATATAAAACAATTAGTACAGCATTAGTAAAGAAGAACTTTGATGGCAACGTTAATTTAGAACTAATTATTCATTGCTGTTTACGATGATATATATATATATATAATAAATCGTGCGCTTTCGTTTGCAACGATTAAAATTGCTATGTTTCAAGGATGAAATAGTGAATTCATTAATTTTGATCTCTGTTGACACGACGTTTTTCATTTCGTCGACAACTATAATTGCCGAGATCGTCAATTTCGATTTATATTATATGTTTGCTCTCCTTGCCGTTTTCCTCCGCAGCTCAAAGATCTCGAGTAAATTGCCTTTCTGCCAAGTGAAACATTTAGAGCGAGAAAATTCTGATCATCTTCTGTAAAGTGAAACAAACGAGTAAACAGGTTCGCGGTTTTCACGAACAATAAGGAGAAAATTAGTAGTAAAAAATAAATACAAAAATATTCATACAATTCGCGAGTTAAAACAATCATTTAAAATAAAACATTTTAAAATAACATTTTTCAACCTACTTCCTTCATTCTAAAAACGCGATATCCAGGCGTCGATTCCACATCGCCTATTCGATGATAATTATTATCCTGAAAGCCGATATCACGTGTAACGAGTAATCCGTCAAAGTTTGGATTACATCCGATTATCCGGCGACATTGGAAAAATTCGATCAAACAGCACGATTCCGCATACGTTGTAGAATTTTAATCACAGCAATCGTAAAAATCCGTAACGTAGCACGTACACACACACACACACACACACACACACACACACACCTCCGTACACGGCCGCGCGACGACGCTGACGTAATGCCACTGTCCTCAGGCTTTGACGAGGGAACGCGGCAACTTTTCCCGGGGATTTTCATAGCGTGACATTTTATTACGGAGCTGGAAAAAAGTTCTACTTACATAGCTCCGACGTATAGGGCGTCCCTCTTACTGTCCAGATAGAGCGTCCTGTAGTACAGCATGCCGCAGCTGAATTCCCGCACGTGTTCTGAAAGCAAAAGTAAATAAGGGGATTAAACGCGACGTCCTAGCACGGCGAAATTCATTTTCCGCGGCGCGGAAACGCGGCGGAACCGCCGCGTCGCGTCGCGGCCCTGCTCGCCGCGCGCTCGCTCGCTCGGGATCGTTAGATTTTCATTATGACTTTTATAATAACGGCCGGATAGTAAGGGACGCCGACTCACCCGCTCCTCCCTCCTGTCGACCCCGCCGGTAATCCGGCTAAAGTCAACTCTGACTTATCTCTACCGTAAACTCGTCGGAATTACACGGCACGTAATGCGCGCTCGACATTTTCGTTTCATCGGCCAGCGCGGATTCCGCTGAAATCCGCGCCGCGGAAACGTCCAAGATCAACGCGCGGATTGATATCAGCGAGTTAACGAATCAAGGGGAAAACTTTTGTTATCGTCTTTGGCACGAGAGTTTGCGATTTGGGACAATGACACAAGCATTTCAGGTGTTTTTTACCTATTTTCAAAATATTGAGAATTTCATGAAAATTGTACAGAATGTCCCCTTACATATGTTTAGAATCTTCAGTACAATTTTTAAATCGATTCAGTAAAGCGTTCACAAGTTATAAGGATTTTAATTTGCACCGAATTAACATGGGTTCTTATGGGAAACGTACCACGTCGATTCGAATGACAAAAACACATGGAAATAATATTCAGAATTTGTTGAAAATTTGCAAAAGTTTAGATCCAGAGGAAATATTTGGTCAAATAATATTATACAAAATACTAACTGGTTAAAAAGATATTAAATATAATTTAATGAAGTTAGCCATGCATATATGTCACAAGGCGAAATTCTCTGTCAAAAGTTAATCATTTCGATCAACAAAATTCGGAATATTTCAGTAAAAACGCAATAAATATTAAAAAATACATCTCTACACTGTAGCTAAAATCAAATTGTAATATTCCATGCAATTTTTCATACTCAAAATACATCAAAAGTGGATATTCGTCAATATTGATTTTCAGCTACTTTTTGCTGGGATTGTACGTAAAAAACAGCCTTAATTTAGTTCAAATCAAAATTTGAGTGTTACACATGTTTTTGTCTCCTTACTACAATTTTTCAACGAGAGAAAGGACACGTTGCCCCAGAGCGATAGCTACCGCAGTGTTTAAGGGTATTAAGTCAAGTCGATTATCATTTGCAGGTCGAGAGCTAGACCGTATAAAATTCACGGACCAGTCGCTGTGGAAAGCCTCGTGAAAGAACGGTCGCTGCGGCGGCTCTTGCCACCCTCGCTCCTCTTCCTTTTCTTCTATCTCATCGACACTGATCTGTTTAACATATGAAAGAAAGCCGCCCCTTTCTAAATATACTCGTTCCACTCTGAACTAACAGAGCGCGAACAATACTATATTTTATACGGTATCAAGAGGGGCTGACGTCGAATGAAAGGGGTTCCTATTCTAGAACAGAGCTACTCTTCCTCCGCACCCCTTTTCCCTGTCTCCTTCTCTGGCGCCTCTCTTTTCCACGCGCGCTAACCAATCGTTCTCTCTCCTCCTCGCGAAACGTAAGCGGGGGATGCAAAAACGCGATCTCGTTTTATCTCTGCGAAACGACCCACGTTACGCCGCGCTCCCTCTAATGTCGGACTTATTCAAAACCAATGTGTGCCATAGCTCGTTAGATCGGCTCAGATAAACCACGGTTCTCTAGACTGTGCGCCTGGAAATTTATATTCATTCACCGACACACACGCGCGACTTTTCCGTCCGTGTTTCTCCTATTTCCACCGATTCCGTTTAAATGCGCTCGCGACTCGTTTCGCCTCGAGAGCCAAGCGCGTATCAAACACGAGAGTTTATTTTGATCTTATCGTCGTAATAAAATCGTATCGCCCGCGTAAGACGACACACAGCCGCACCTGCCGCTCGTTGTATCCGAGTTAATATAACTGTTGCATCCTGTGTCGTTCGCGCGGACGCTTCTATTTTCGACTCGCGATAAAACCCGCTGGCCGTGCTGCGACGCCGCAATTGTTAATGGAGTAAATGTCGTCGCGCGACGTAGAATCTATTTATACAGACAGAGAGCGAAGCTCGCGTCCCTTTGCCGCAACGTTATTTATGCCACGCGACGAATAGACTCCGCGTTGTAATAATGCGTCTCGTGTAGTCACTTTTGTACGTCCATTCAGCAAAATCGCTCTCTAAGATATATGCAGTCAATTCTGTCGCCGAGTGTAAGTAATTTATATATAGTTGTTCCTCTCGTAGCATGTATTTCGTTAACGCACGACGCGGCCACACAATTAAAACTTTGCAGTTTTATAATTTCAATACGTTTCGTAATTATTCGATAATTGTTACATTGTTTTCGACTGCATTGCGCGCTAATATTTGCTTAATTAATTGTACGATACGCGCATAATATAAATAATTAATCGTTCAATATTGATGCGTCGGAGAAACATATGGCTGCCACCGCGCTGGGTTCTCTGACAAATATTTGCCTTCGTGTAATTTACCGCCATTAAAAGACGTCCACGTCGTGTATTGCATATATGTATACGTGCGCGCACAAACACACCTACTTATCGTAAATTACTTGCAACGCACTCCCATAAGAACGCGCTTCGAACTTGGAGGGACGATACAATCGCTAATCGATGTTGTTAACGGTGCGTGATAATGCCCTAACGACCCTAGTTGCGGAAACCATTCATTTGGATTTGGTAGCTCCGACGCAACGGCCTAATACTTTTACAGTATTTCTTAATTAAGCGCACGTGGAGGGAGTATTAGCGATCTGGAATCGTTACGAATCTTGCGGCCGTTATATCTCATAAAAAAAGAGAAGGGCTGCAAAAACGGAGGGTCGCGGAAACGTAGAAACACATTGTCATCGCAAATATATCTCGGCATACGAACGTATAAATTGTTCTTTATTTTGTTGATTCGAGAATCCAAACTGTTATCCCGGCCATTCTTTACGATTATGAGCGCAATATAAGTGTATATATACAAAATGTGCATGCAGTTATCTCACGAAAATAAGATTCGTTAACTAATAAGCTGTTTATCGAGTTAAACGAGGTGCTAGAAATTATTTCGAGAATTTGAGGATATAAATGTTTTTTAGATTCTACGTTAATCCTACGTAAATTTAAAATAGAGCTCGTTTTTAGTCAAACGATCGTTAATACCGTATTTAAACCCCACCGACTTTAGAATCTCAATATGTAACGAGAGAGGACGATTCGCTCTTTAAATCTTCTCTGTGTACATTGACGTCATGCTCCAATTCTTGCGTACACGTTTTTGCATCTAAATGCATTTCCGCGAAAGCTTTTAATCGCCATTTGCAGAGCATCCGATTTTGGACCGAGCAATAAATATATAATCCGACTTTCTGAAAAACTTGTTCGATATATTCTACAGTGTTATTTTGTGTGTCCTATCCACGAGCTCTAAATTTTCTGTCAAGATACGATGAGAGAAGAAATTTACATTAGGAGTTTAATCAATTCTTTCCACACCCAAAATGAGATAATTGTAACTATAATTTAGCATAAAAATAGCATAAAAATAAAAAAAAATTTAATAATATTTTATATCATGGAAAAATTTGTCTTTGATACTTTTTGCCAATCCGGATGTTTATATAACTCACTTTTTTCTATTTAAAATTTGCAACGTTTTATGGAAATAAGAACTGTGTAAAGGAAGCGCGCTACGTGGATAGTTGTATGTTAATGAAGCAGGTATTGAAAAAGCGAGATGATGAATAATGAAACAATATCGCACTTGAATTGAATCGAACCGAGAAGATGAACGATAAGAGTCAACGTAGTCGATGAGGGATTTTTATAAAGTTTATTGCTTTTACTCTATGATGGCATTTGTGAGATCGCTTCGCCTCTTCGCGAATCGATTTAAAATCGACTTTAGTCGAAAACCCAGTGCTCGCGCGAGAAAAATCAACTCGGGCTCGCGGATTATGGGATCGCGATGATATAAAATCGATGGGACGATATTTTCGAGAATGATCTCGTAAAATCGATGGTTATTTTTGAACAACTTGCGTCACATACACACAGAAATTCGAGTTGCCGCACGCGATTTTCGACGATAACGACATCGAATATGAAGCCACACGATCATTTTTTGTGGCAACTGATCTTTATGGCAGATTTATGCAGCTCGTCTTATTGGCAATCGAATCTTGCGGCACGTGCAGAACGAATATTTTCCCTCTCCCTCTGTCCCTTTCTCTTTCTTTATCGCGCGAACGGAAATGCGAAATCATAAAGAGAGCCACGGTTGCAATTGAATAAAGTTAGGCCGGTGTGCGGGCCCCAACTCGGCCCGCACAATGGCAGATTAGGCGCGCGATCATTTTTTACATTCGTCTGGCTTCGTTCCAGCTGACACCGGCATATGGCCGCCAAAGATTACGAGGGTACCGCCGCCACCGCCGCCGCGACCGTGTCCAATTTCCAACGTTATTATTATTTTAATCCCTTGAGCCCGAGGCAAGGTGCCATGCCGTACCCGCTGGCGGATAGCGAAAATATTCTCCATCGCGGTAATTTCAATTGCAAAAGCGCCCTTTTTAACTTCTCACAATCCATCTCGCTGCGCACCGCACTGACTTTGAAAAATGAGATACATGCATTCTGCATGTGGCGCATACGGTGCAGGCGATCAAATAGCTTTCACGGTTAATATGCAAAGAAATGTATTATGTCAAGAACTATTCTGTTTGAGATTAACAAATTATCCGGGCAGTAAGACGGTAATAACGGCAAGACTGTTACGCTCTCGCAATTCACGGAAATTGTCACAAGTCAAAACGAATCATTTTTAGCAAATATCTTCTTCGTATAAAAGGCATTTTTATTGCGCAAGACACTCACCTTCCGATCGCGTACGCAAACTAAATCAAACCTCTTTGTAATCGAAGATGCAGATGGTCCAGAACGAAATTCAGGACAAGGTAATACGATACACAACAAGAAGAGAGAAAAGGGAGGGAGATCGTATGTCTCTGGGGTCTCGATTCACTATCGCTCCTCGGTCAAGGCACGATCATCGCGTGGGATAGAACCTGCTGACGCATTTCGAGATCCGGTCTGTGAAACGCATCTTTTATCCTTCGTGTCTGTCAGGAGTTGGCCGAGGCGTGAGAAGGGATGGGAGGGGTCAAGCGTATGTATGCGCACATACTCGACCACCTCAGCCGCGGCTCTTGACAGAATTGACATGTTTGGAACTCGTCTACCCCCGCTTGCGGATTCGCCGGACCTCGACACGACAATACACTCTTCTCGAAACCGAAAGTCCCCGACGCGAACGCCGCTGGGCATTGTGCAAACTTTCTATGGAGTATCGATCATAGCACGCGGCCAATACTTGCGTTAATCGAATCCGACGGAAACAGTGGCGGATTTCAGGGGCTTTAAATGGACCGATGTTTAGAAGGAACATTATGGCACGTACGGTCGACGTGGTCCTTTCGATCGGCATTCTCGGTATTGCAATATCGCCGAATAAGAATTAAGAGTATCCAGGGGTGGCTGGGCTTCATTTTTCGAAGCACGCGTAGGAATCAAGCCGCTTTGGCGTAACTATGACGACGATCGGAATTATGATTTCGCTTCACCCTCGACGGCACGAGTTCCGATCGAAGGTTGCCAGGTGCGTGCGAGTCCCTATTTTGCCTCGGTTATAGATTCGACTGGTGGGAGAGAAGAGGGTGCGGATTAAATGTGGAGAAGGCGGAAGTAGTCAACCGGAGAAACAGGTCTCGGAACGGATACCGCCGCCAAACGGTATCGTAAATGCAGGGGCGAGGGTCTCGCGGCGTCCGTCTTGATAATAACTCGCCGCTCTTTCCGACCCGTTTGTCTAATAAACCGACAAACGTGAATGAACAACTCGTCGAGGAGGTATTCGAGGGAATCGTTTTTGCAACCGCGGAATCATAGGCAGGAGGCAAAGTATAGGGGGAGAAAGCAGCGTTGCGGAACGTAATTGCGGAAAAGCGCGGTAATGTGAAAATTCGAGAGAGCAACGAAGGTTGAAATAGAAATATCAGTCGATCTAAGCGGAACGCGAAGAGAGAAAAAGAAACGAGAGAGAAGCGGGGAGAACGGTTTCGTTGACAAAGTAAGTGTAACATAGGTATGACGAAGCAAAAGAGCGTGAGAGAAAAAGAAGGGGAGCAAAAAGAGAATCCAAAAGAGCGACGTAAGAGAGGGTGAAAGCGGAGATGAAATGGGGCAAAGCGTGGCTGGTGCGCGGCGCACCGCCACGTCACGCCCTTCTCATTAATCAACCCTCTTCCCGAGACACTTCTGTCTCTATTTCCCTCCTCTTCTATCCGTCTATTTATCCCATTCGCTCTCGCTGTCACACATGTACGATCGTTTACTCCGCGGAATTTGATTATCGCATATTTTAATCTAGATAATAGGTCTACCATATTTATATTCAAATGTTTCGTCATCGGTCGATCTACATCCATTTATTCAATTTAGAATTATTTTCAAATATATATTTTGTTAGTTTCTCGCGTACGAGATTGAATATTTATGAGATTAATGCTGAAAATTCATCAACAAGAATAAAAAGTTGGACGGTTACGAGTTATTGTGTTAAACTTTGTATACAGGTCTATTAGCATGACAGTTCAATTTAGTTAAAGGCTCATTAGGTTAATGCATCGCCATCGTATAATTGTACCAGATTTGGATCAGGTTTACCCCGTGGGTCACGTATCAGAAGCACCAAGTGGAAACATCATTCTGACTTCCCTTCCGCCGCCTTCCCACACTATTCTTAGTTGGTACGAACATGAGCTCCTTGATAGTTCCTCACGGTGAACTATAAACTTGCTTAATTGGTAGCGCGATATCCTCTTGCTATAATTGGTCAAGTTGCGCGGAACGCAACATGCTACTGGGAAAGTCATTCTGGAAAAGAGGTCGCGTATCTATTATTCGCGGTTATTTTAATGAAAAACCAATTCTATTATCTATTTAGATACGGAAAATCGAGCGCATATATTCTATTTCGAATCAATTCTAAAAGAGTAACCTTTTTTTAATGAAGTTTTTTATAATGAATTGAAATTGAGAAGTAATTTACAAAAGAGATCAATGTATAAAACTGCATATTTCATCACGTAATTTAAATATCGTGTTTAAATACGCGCTGAAAATTGCATGTAAAAGCGAGGTAAAATACGATTAAAAATATTCTAACTCATCGGCGGAAATATTTTGTAATATTTGGAGCGACATTTGTTACAAGTAATATCAAAGTCGAGTTTCATAAAATTGGTTGGCATTCGTAATGCCGGCACTGCGACGAACATAGCGGTATAAAATAGAGATCGGTCGGAAAAGCGAATTACAGCGCGACCGCCGCCGCACGAGTTGACAGCTCTCAGTTCGATACTGCAACAGTCACAGCCGAACCTCAATAATAATAAGCGTCTCGATTGGTCCATTGCGTTAATGCTCGATTCGATTGTTTATTCGGGCATTTTCACGCACGAGAACTCCACTGCATTTGACAGACACGTTACCGACGATTCGATACGGCATACAAGAGAAGCATATATCGCTTACATCGATTTTTACTTAGTATTAATTATTTATACGGATGAAAAAAAAGAGAAACGGAAAGAGATAGACGGAGATGAAAAAAAGTACTATCTATTCCGTATTAATTCTTTCCATTTCATATTTTTATAGCGAAAAGATTATCGAAAAGAAATTATCTGCTACCGATTATGCCCGGTCACTCAAAGTAACTTCCAAGTCTATCGCTCGCGATAAAGTCTCATAAACAGCGTGCTGAGCGCATATTAAAATATTCTCGTCGACAAGCGTATCGGCGGAAGAGACGGCGGCGAGGATAAAGAGCGAAGCGGGCGGTAGAAAAAAAAAGAAAAGAACGAGAGAGAGAGAGAGGGAGAAACAAAAAGAAGACACGGAAAATTTTCGCTGCTTCGCCACGGCCGGACCGTACGAACGCGAACGAAAGAAGGGAATGAAAGAAGATGAATAAAGCCTGAAATAAATTGCGTTATCTTTTCGTTCCACGCGTACGGCTACCGTCACTACACCCCCAGCGCAACGTGCAGTCACTACTCCCCTCTCCTCCAACATCGACCTCCCCCTAATACCTTTCCTTTCCTGCGCGCGCGAGGAAAGAGACGCAGTCATTTTTAGAGGGCTCTTCAGAGCTTTTCTATGGCGCATTCTCGACTTGGTGGTATATGAAAGAATCCATCTGATATATATATATATATATATATATATATATATATATATATGTATGTATGTATGTATGTATATCTTTCCAACTAGTCCTCGAAGATTCTCTTTTCTTATTGATCCTTTCCGCTCGTTTTCCGCCTGCGAATCCGCCAATTCATTCCATTCTCGAATTTCTCTTCTTTGCGCTAGTCTCGTATGCCCGGGTATCAAAATCTTTCATCGTTATTACTAATCTCCTAACGAGCGTGAGATCGAGGTACGAATCTCATTCAGATTTAGGCGCGCAGCTTTCGCGAGCTAATATTATGGTTTCAAAATAAAAGCTTCTTCTCTCTTCGCTTTCATGAATTAAAATTATGGTTTAATATTTCGAGGTAAAATTCAGACGTGGCAGAAATATCGTATAACTTTATACTTACTTTATCACACACAACCATTTACACAATGTACTCTATCAATGTCTCGTGAATTCATAATAAATCCTTCACACAACTTTGACGCTTTAGTCTCATCATTGCGTTCCGGCTATTAAGTTCAATGCCAAATGTTGGATCGAATTTGAATTATCTCTCTCCACAATCTAGCTGAATCATTTCGCTTCTTTTGCGCACATGTATTCAGACATTTATCAGAAGCAGATATTTATCAGAAAAACGTAGAAAAAGGCGCAAACGGAAATAGGCCGATCTATTATTTTTAGGATTTCTTAGATCGCTAATCACGATCGCCGGGAAGCAAAAGAAAAAAAGAGCGCGGGAGTATGTCGAGAGAATCGCTAAAGGTACGAAGAATAGTGGGGAAGAAACAGAGAGAAAGAGAGAGAGAGAGAGAGAAAGAAAGAGAGAAAGGATAAAATGCGAGAGAAGAGAGGAGAGAAAAGAGAGAACGGGTTGGGCCCACGATCGGATCTGCAGACTCGCGTTTATCATCGTCGGCGAATCTACTTCGGGGGCTGTAATCACCTCTCCCTCCGCCGCTGCCGCTCCTCGCTAATAACGAGTTACAGCCCTTCCGCCGTCGGAGCGAGACCAACGGGGTGAAGGCAGAGAGGAGGCGAGCGCGGCCGCCTCGATCTGAGTCCCGGGGGTGGGAGTAATTGCCAACGTAATCACACACGTTGCACAAACCAACCTCCCTCCCTCCTGCCCTCCTCCGTCTCCGCTCCCTCGCTCGTCCGTGTTACTCCCTCGCACAAAACTGACCCTCGCGGCGCAAGGACGCGCATCCCCATGGCGAAGAGATCCGTTTTTGAGATCAGATAGATGACCTCCGCAAAATGTCCCGCGGCTACTAATCCTACACCCCCTTTTCGGCGATGCCGAGATGGAGGACGCGCAGATTTTTCGCACCGCGGAGGCGAAACATATTTCTAACGCGGTAAATTTTCACTTATCTCGGAGAAAACACAACGGCGAGACGAAATATATTCCCTCATAAATGTATTCGCGAAGAAAAAATACTGGATATGAAAAGTTAATATCGTTCCTATCAACTCCCCTGCAGCTTTAGATGAATTAATGGGCGACGACGATAATACAGCATAATAATGATATGAATTAAGAATGTAATTAATTTTCTTTAATAAAAATATGTCACTATATAATTATGATGGCAATTTGTTTGTTTACATATTATTAACATATCGATAGATACGACCGATAATTAAAAAATTAACATTATATTTATAGCTACAAAGCGTTCCATATAATCGGCTGCTGACCAACAAAGTCTCTCCAAATATATTATTGACGTAAAAGTCTACATAATCTAGTTAACTAACTTGTGCCATTCACACAAAGGTAAAAACAGTACATTTGTCATTTCTTTACAAAGTGATCTCCGATCAGAAAATGGTATTTTATTTAATCGAATAAGTCTGTCTTTCGATTCGAAAAAATTGATTACGTGCATGCATACACACATACACACAAAATAGTTAAATATATGAGCAATCAAATAAAATACAACAAGATACATAATGTAAATAAAATAAAGAATATAAAAAATCACTATATAAATGAAATTAATATCGAGCCTTTATTTATCTTTTTTTGCGCGCGTGATTTGAAAATCTTGCCTCCAAATTTATAACCAGCGTAAACACGCGACTGTACATAATTGAAGCGAGTCACGTTGTAAGCACAAAATCAATCGGCGAATAATGTTAATTCTCTTATGTAAAGCGGAATGAACAAAGCGATAACGATCTTTCGAGTGCAATGGAACCACCGATCCGTGGGGAAGCCGCAGGCGAAGAACTCAATTGCGAAGTTCAACAAAAGCAATCGAGAGCTGATGATATTTCAACAATCACTATCGGGCCAGATCAAAAACAAATATTGTGTCGTTATCTTATTACTTGATATGATAATTTATATTAAATTGATCGCAATTGCGATTAAATGTTAACATGCATGTGAAAATGACTTTTATTCAAATTAAATGAATTTCAGTTAACAGAGGCTAATCACTTTATATTTTATATTTTATATAAATATGATAAATATATAAATAAATAAATATTGCACGTATACACACACACACACACACATTATAACAAAAGACAAGTGTTATTACGTTATTACCATCACTCGCGAGTTTTTCTCTCTCTCTTGCTCTCTCTCACTCTCTTTATTGCATATATTTCACTTGAATACGTAATGCAACTTCAAGCAGATGGTAAGCTCGAAAGGTGATCAAACATCGAGTAATTGTAATCCCTTTATAAAACAATTCCAATAGCCGATTATTATTGCAGCAAACCCATTCTGCGCGCTATTTCAAAGAGTTGCAATTCAAAGAGAGAGATAGAGCTTTATTTAAATTTCAAAGTATCGTGAAATATAAATATAGCGATGGAGCAATCGGCTATCGGCTTACGCCGACGTGCGCTCGAGCGCAACACGAGGTTGACATTTGCGGAAATGTGTACGGGACTTAGCCATTACAAGCGGAACAGAATCATGTCCATTCACGACAACCGCAGCGTTCGACAATCGCCGTGCCGATTTGCCGAACGTCGAATTGTTTAAACTAACACTGTCCATCTCTATGCAATCTCCGTTCGCTGGTAGACGTATCGATCTTAATATAGTCTATATTCTAGTTAGCTAATCGACTCTTGAAAGATAATCAAACATTGCGTGATTTTAATCCCTTTGTAGAGGCAATGCGATTTGCGCCGCTTGACGAGCAACACACGAGCAGGCACACGATCGGTTCCTGTGCGCGGCAGCTGCGTCAAACGCACCTTGAAAATCCATCGGCGCCGCTGCCGCGGATTAGGTAGATTCCAATTTCGGAGGCCGATGAGCCCGTGGCAAATTGCATCGCAACGAATTATACCGCGGATCGCGCCGCAACTGGCGCGCGGCAACGGCGTTTCGCGATCGTCCGGAATGGAAAGGCGAGCCGGGATGAACGCGCCCTAAGCAGATTGCAGATCGCGGCTCAGAGGAGGGAGAGTTAATCAAACATCGGATAATTGTAATCCCCTTATAAAGCGATCCTGGGCTGGGAGAGAGTTGCCCGTTGCCGACTGAGGAGCAGCCGCAGGGCGGAGCCCTTGATTGACAGTACGAGACGCACATGAACAGTAGGCTAATGAAACATCAGTATGCACACACAATACCAACCTGGCCGGGAACCGCACGCTGCTCGCTATTACATCGCCGTGTTTACACGTCGCCATCCAAGAACAGACTGGCTCCACGTGAGCGGTAGGGGTGGCGGTGACGAATGTTGCGGGCGCAATCTGCATCGGACAGGTTGTCGCCCTTTACACGACCACGAGGGGAGTCCCGCTGGAAGGAACGAAAGATGTCTTCCTCCCCCCCCTCCTCCTCCTCCTCCTTCGTCTCCTTCGTCCGGTGTGCGCATCGCGTCGCGTCGCCTCATGGTGCTTGGTGCACTTTACGTATTTTGCATACGAAACGCATACGGACGTTAAACCGGCGACTGGTGCGGGATTATATTGCGAGAGCGGTCGAGTCGACGAACAACGTTTCCAACAATGCAACGCGCGCGTGACTATCGGACGAAGCGCGGAGATTGCCTTTTGTCCGCGCGAGCGGAAGTGGTTTCGTTCGCTCGAAGGAATGCCTTTGCTCTCGCGGTTTGCTACGATGCGGCTTCGTACAATTACAGCTTCGCTAAAACTCAGAACTCACGGTGATATTAACGGTATACCAGCGTATTTTCCCATCGATACCTGGAATTGCTAGATTCTGGTTCGATGGCGATAGAGATGGAATGACGTGGGAACCATCGTATAATCAACGGTAATGGAGCGAATTCTCATTATTGCGCAGGCCGTCATCAATTATTGTTTGATGCTGACGCACGCCTCCCTTCCCTCTCGTCTCCGTTTAGTTTCCAAATCATTTCTTGATCCTAAATATTAATCGCGTACTAATAATTTTAAGGATGTTTTGTATGTGCAATCCCAGCAAAAAGTAGCTGAAAATCAATATTGACGAATATATCCACTTTTGCTGTATTTTGAGTATGAGAAATTGCGTGGAATATTACAATTTGATCTTAGTTGCAGTGCAGAGATGTATTTTTTAATATTTATTGCGTTTTTACTGAATTATTCCGAATTTTGTTAATCGAAATGATTAACTTTGGCAAAGAATTTCGTATTGACAGATACATGACTAACTTCATTGAATTATCTTCATATATTTTTAACCAGTTAGTACTTGTATAATATTATTTAACCAAATATTTCCTCTGGATCTAAACTTTTGCAAATTTTCAACAAATTCTGAATATATATATTCAGAAAAATATTATTTCCATGTGTTTTTGTCATTTGAATCGACGTGGTTATACGTTTCCCATAAGAACACATGTTAATTCGCAAATTAAAATCCTTATAACTTGTGAACGCTTTAGTAAATCGATTTAAAAATTGCACTGAAGATTCTAAAGATATGTAAGGACAATCTGTACAATTTTCATTAAATTCTCAATATTTTGAAAATAGGTACAAAACATCCTTAAAAATTGTACTGAAGATTCTAAAGATGTGTAAGGACGTTCTGTACAATTTTCATTAAATTCTCAATATTTTGAAAATAGGTACAAAACATCCTTAAAAATTGTACTGAAGATTCTAAAGATGTGTAAGGACATTCTGTACAATTTTCATTAAATTCTCAATATTTTGAAAATAGATACAAAATATCCTTAAAAATTGTACTGAAGATTCTAAAGATGTGTAAGGACGTTCTGTACAATTTTCATTAAATTCTCAATATTTTGAAAATAGGTACAAAACATCCTTAAAAATTGTACTGAAGATTCTAAAGATGTGTAAGGACATTCTGTACAATTTTCATTAAATTCTCAATATTTTGAAAATAGGTACAAAACATCCTTAAAGAGATGAAACACTTTGTACGTAGACAACAAAAAATAACAATCTCGTCATTTATACTCTTCGAGTGATCAAATGTTTTCTTTTCTACATTTTTTTCTTTGAGTTTAAAAATCGTCAAATTTACCGAACGTTGAATGATTCGTTTTGCGGCAAACACTCTTTTTTTTCGAAATCGCTGCGATGGAATTTGAAGAATGATCGATCGCGCAAAGCGCTCACTTCCGGAATTATTATTACCATTATCATATATATTGGCTTTACGCCGCGTATAGCCGTGCATGGCGCTAACGCATTTGATTTAGCGCTAATAAATAACCATTATTGCACCGAGAGAACGCGGCGACCCACCGGGGTCCCGTATGCCGGTGGTACCGGGGACGGCGGAGGCGGTCGCCGGCGGTTCCCGAGGGAGAGAAAATAGAATCGACGACGTAGTTTCCATTATTGCGCCCGATAAGGGGACGGGCGAGGGCTGCATGGAAACGTGCGCACGTACGCGCGGATAGGGTTGATTGCGCCGCGATAATAACCCGCCAGGAGAGCGCACCAGATGGCCCGAGCGCGGCCCAAATCGTCTACAAAAGTTACCCGATTGCGTCTGAATCGATTGAAGCGAGTATGAAATCACGTGTGAAAATGTAACGCGACTCTGCCTATCGCTCGTAGCGTTAAAATCTTCGCGACAGGCAAGCTCGACTTTTGCTGTAGCTAGCGTGAATTCGAATAAATCAGTACGAGAAAGAGAGAGAGAGGGAGAATCGAAATTTGTTTCAACGAATTACGATTGGTACTCGGAATGATGGGCGATGATGATCGATAATTGGCGATTTAAACATGCCTCACATCGGTTCATGGCAATATGCGCGTGCGAATTATCAGTAAATTATTCGTCGACGATATTGCGCTTACGCTATTAAAATACTCATGATTTATTCATCCCTAGATTATCGTACAAACCACCAAAAATTTGAAATCGCGCCCATAATCCCCTCCTCTGCATATATTGTGCAGATAATATTTCAATCGGCAGCGAATTAATTCCATTTGTTTCCCGTCTCACCGTAAACGATCTGTTATATTTCGCTTAAAATAGACGTCTGAAATACGCAAACTATCGGAATAGAACGGCGTGGAGAAGCTTAGCACCGCTAATATTAACACAGGCGTCACCCTGAGCACTCTACCACAATATTCTGCCATTTCGTTAAAGACACCAAGAGCTACGTGACGACATGTTGATCGTTCTGATAGTCTCGGAAGTGGTTTGCGACGATGGTACAGTCAATTATATTTAAGCAACCCGTGGAGCGTGTAGATAGATTTACGGACGATCATCGGCCGCAAATGTTGATAATCCTAGACCGAGGATCCCAATGTCCGACAGCCCGTCTCGAGCTTGCGTCAACCACGAACGTCAAGCGTGGCGATTCGTGTCGCTATGACGTCGCACGCGCGCGCCGTCGTCAGATCGGTATGCGGCTTCCGACACACATTTCCAGTAATCCTACGGCCGGAGAGAATCCGCCGATGAACATTGCTGCGGCGATATGGCGCATCTGTTACCTCGGCGGAATGTTTGCGGTGAGTACGAACGTCCGAGCCCGACCGAGACTTTGAACCGCCGCCGCGCGCCTCGTCTCATCGTCCAACGAGGCCAGCCGCAAGATACAATCCACATGCGGAGAATCGTTTGCTGGAATTAAATAGCAATCGTGATATGCATTAACAGACCGCACAGCAGATGGGATCATCGACAGCAGATATCTGCAGCTAGAAATTAGAACCACGAAATAGTATTGTATAAGAAAACGACATCAAGGACTATCTCTCTCTCTCTCTCTCTCTCTCTCTCTGTTTCTAAATTAGATATCGATTTTTTTTCTGCTTTAGTTTTATAAGTTAGTAAAATGCATTTTCTTGCTATTGCCTCTTTTAAGGATGTTTTGTATCTATTTACAAAATAATGAGAATTTAATGAAAATTGTACAGAATGTCCTTGCATATCTTTAGAATCTTCAGTACAATTTTTAAATCGATTCATTAAAGCGTTCACAAATTATAAGGATTTTAATTTGCACCGAATTAACATGTGTTCTTATGAGAAACGTATAACCACGTCGATTTAAGTGACAAAAATACATGGAAACAATATTTAGAATTTGTTGAAAATTTGCAAAAGTTTAGATCCAGAGAAAATATTTGGTCAAATAATATTATACAAGTACTAACTGGAATATTTCAGTAAAAACGCAATAAATATTAAAAAATACATCTCTGCACTGTAGCTAAGATCAAATTATAATATTCCACGCAATTTCTCATACTCAAAATACAAAAGTGGATATATTCGTCAATATTGATTTTAAGTTACTTTTTGCTGGGATTGTACATACAAAACATCCTTAATCAAACAAGTAAATTTTTTTAACGCATATAAATATTATAAAATAAATATGACATTGAGTAAAATTCTCATGACTCTCGTATAAAACTTCTAACTTGCGGTGAGAAAAAAAGCGTTTTATTTTCTCTTGGCTGATTCCACCAGTTTCTTCTCCCACAAGATCTCGGGCGTATTCGTAGTGGATGGGCGAAGATAGTAGTTCTTCCAGACACAGACGGTTGGCAATACCATCCATAGAAGCGATGGAGATGATTTAAGACAATGTCGCTGTTCGGCGAGCGACCGCGCGCGACGACGGTTGTTTTCTTCTTCCTGGCAATATCCCGGATCTTGTCCTACCCGAGTTTTCGACCTCATCCCTCGGGTATATGATTAGTGGCCAGTCTCTCTCTCTCTCTCTCCCTCTCTCTGCCCCTCTCGAACTTTCCACCGACGCGATAGCCGAGGTCAAAACCCCTCCTGATGGCGGATAATTCAATCTCGGGTCGTTCCTGCGGGTCGAGAGACTCCGACGATGGCTAGCCCCATAATCCTGGTGTTCCTGTCGACGTGTCCCGGCTTCTGTTCTCTCTCGCCCCTTTGTCTCTCTTTCCTTGTCTGGTATTCGAGAGACGACGCGCGTACACACAAGAGCAGGATGAGGTTATCGACAGTAACCAGGATCGCCGGATTTTACATCAGATGTAATACGGTATAGGGTTATACTGTACGTAGTCGCACAATGTGAGCAGGTAATGGAGAGTACCCCCCGCCCCGACACGGGTTTGTCTCCCGGGATACCGCTAGACAGAAGCTGTCGAAAGCATACGCGTTTACGGTGAGCGCGTGTGCGTGCACGCGGAAGACGCTGGGTCGAATTCGCCGATAGCCATTCAAACAAACGCCGATTAATCGACCGGAGATCAGAGATGCGAGTAAATCCACCGTCGAGCACTCGAGGCTTTGATAAACCGCTATATTCCCTCAAGGCTATTAACAAATCTTAACTAGTGACGGACTACCCTCAAGGCATGCCTCCGGTACTTTTGTCTCACGCCTTGCTAAGTTCATCGCTTAAGTACTCAGCGCGCGCATCGGTCTATTTGATCAATTCCGGTATCCCTTTCGAGCGATTAATTGATTCAACTGGCAGTTTCAACGGATACGTCGATGTCGGCAAATATCGTTATCGTCTAGTGTATCTTTACGTGTGTCAATATAGCACAATTTTTCCGCGCTTCTATAGCGAATCTTCATTTCGTGTCTCGGTGTACTTTAATTCAGACACGACGAATATCATGCAGGATGTGATTACATATTGCATGTTATATACAAAATTACTGTCTTGCACGAAACGCCAGGGAACGCACGCACAGCGGCCGAAATTCCCTTGAATTAAACATGACTCCTAAGTAGTGATTCGAATTAGGATAGTCCCTGGCGAATCGTATCCATAACGATTCGGCATACCTGGCATGAAGAGGATCTTTGCGGCTCACGTAAAATAGGTATCGCGATTGAATTAAACATGACCGACAAGTTCGGATTAGAGTTCGATCTCTCTCGCAAAAGCAACTGCGCCTCCGGTCGGTCGGCGCCCTCCGGATCGATTATTAGCCGGCTAGCAGCAACAGCGAAACCTGTCGATTCCAGATTCTATCGGATGTCCATTTGACGGCAGCCGCGAATATTCAATGCGAGACACGGTTGAACGCAAGGAATCGCGATTTGTTGGCAGACGCGCTGCTTTAGTTCACGTACAATTGGATACGGTGTCTGTGTCTCGTTTTTTCGATTCGGCGATCGTTTGATGCACCCAATCTGCTCAGCCACGCGTGGAAAATAAATTGCGGAGCGCGATCGCCGAAACGACCAAGTTTCCGCGGCGTGGCATGGCGTGGCGTGGTTCGGCTTGGCGCGGTATGGACGAATTCAACGGGAAAAAGGGACGACGTGGAGGGTCGCGCAAAGGTTACTCGAGCCGTTACAAATGTGCAGAAAACGTTTTGGCCCGCGGACGAAAGCTCCCCATGCTTCCGTGGGCGGAATTCGTGGCAGGTTACCAACGGTGCGCGGTTTCCCGTGTAAGTTGCACGCGGATCGCGTGGCTGGATACGAAAGAAACAGACGCACCCCCTCCGCCAGCGTCCACCACCAAGCTTTTCGAATGATGTATCGCGCCGTGAATTGAAATAAAAATCCACCGGTTGCTCACAAGATTCGCGATATACGCCGTATCGTTTTGCCGTGGATTTTCGGCTCTTTCCGTTTTCCCGCATCTTTTGCCACTTCCGTGTTTGGCGAGGAAAACACGACGACGACGCAGACTCACGCGGAAAACGAGACAGGATCCGAGAAAATTCGGTATGCATTACCTCGGTCAACTTTATTTCCTTAGGAGAAACCCACTCGCGTGTCACCCCTTCCTCTCCCTTTTTCCGTTTGCCCGTCTCGACATGCAGATATGCCGTGTATGCGCACGAGAATATGCACGCGGCGCCGGGATTCCCCGCGGATCCCAATGCATTTTTATAGGATTAGAGGTTCAAATTTATTAGAGTAGCAGAGAGCCCGCCATGTGTGCCGTGCGAGCTCGTTGTCGCCGCGCTGCAAGTTATCTGCGCGACATTGCTGACGCCACTCCCCGGTAATGTATTCGCGATACGAGACCGAAAAAAAGCGCGGACGAGAATATCAAAACGCGCATAAATTGCCGGTCTTAGCCACGGCTGTCCGGAACATATGATGAATGCGCGTGTATATGCGAGCCCGTCTCGTTGCCAACTCGGCGCGGATCCCGCAAACCACGGACAAATTCGCGGACGAGTCGCGAATCGCTCGATATGGAATTCTCCCGTCTCGCTCCCGCCCGTCGACCGTCTCTCTCATTTTTCGATGCTCCGCTCCCGTGCGATATAAATATCGTTTCGAAGAGCGATACTTTCAAAAATTATTCATATCAAAATACAAGTCGATTTACGCGCGTCACAAAATCTTTAGACTTAAGTCTCACGAATTCGCTGTTAGTTATATGAGCATCAATGTGAGTTGTGACTTAATAATTTGAGTTTTCTTACACATTCTCCTTTTTTCGTATTGGTTTTTTTTTATAATTTTCGCTTCACTCTCGAGTATTTTATGCACATGTCATCTTTTTATTATTCATTGTTACATTTTTTATTTTGCTGTATTCTTTGCATATTATATGTAATAGTGAGTATTATATTCCTAACAGTGAGTTTGAGAATTGTCAGCTAACAAAAATTGCAGGAAAGAAAAGCGCATACGTTACACAACGGAACGAGAACGGACTCGCTCGCGAGGAAGAACCATTATTCTTTTGAGAGCTTCTCATTCTTCAGATTGAAGGCTCTATACAGCGTAGCCGGATAACCCCCATTAAAGCGAATCGCGTTGAAAAAGACCGCCGTAAATATGGTGGAAACCGATTTACCCCTTGGGGCGCTTCTAAGTCAGAATTGACCTCGTCCCTGGATTTTTGCAGAAAATGTCACTGCTTCATTGCTAAAATAGTTCTCTCGCATTTATCGCAAATTTCAATCATTGTTTATTTCTATCTTTGTGTCCCCGTCTATAATGCATACTTTTTTAAATGGAATTCTTTTTTTATAGCGTTATATAATGTTGAAGGTTTTATTTTAAACTCAACTGTCAATTGTTATTGTATTCTAAACTCGAACTTTTGCTTTTCTGTCTTTTCATATTATCTTCGTATTATTATTTCTGTTTCGTTATATATTCTCGCCCCATTTAATTTATCTTCTTTCGCATTATCAAATTAATATTCTGTTATCTTTTCATTATTCATTGTTACATTAATTTTCCGTATTTTGTGTGTGTAATAAATTTATATTTTTAATTACATTTTCCACAAATAAGCTATTATTATACTTTCGTTAGCTTTCGTAAAAATATTTAAAACACAATATTATATCTCTCTAAGCAAAAAAAAACGGTTCAATATAACTTAAACCGATCACGATTGATATCCGATGTAAATCGAGAGATGTTCTTCGAAAGGCTACGGTTCGCATATCGATATTCGCGAGCGCGCCGCGTACGCGTTAGTTACGTCGACAATATCGATTTGCATAAATCGCAAGAGCGTGTTCCTCTCGTAGCGGAATATCGAAAAATAAATGGCGCCTTGTTCGAAGGCGAGTCTCGGAAACGATCCCGAATATTCGCCGTCTGGAGACGCTAATAAATCTATGGTGGGAAAAAGAAGGGCAAACGACGATGGGCGGACGATTAATTAAGTACAGGCCCGTGCGCGGGTTAAAGTATGCCGTCCCACTTTTCGTAATGCCGGGAATAATTCACGAGAACGGTTTGGGATTTAGCTCGGGCGCTTCGAGCATCGACGAGCGACCGGGCGCATCTTTTGCTCCATTTCTACTCTGTGCCTCTATTTATTTGCTCTTCAGTCCCCGCCACGGATTGCCGCGATTGCGGATGCAGTCGTGCGACGGTGTATATTTCAGGACGAGTCTCTCGAGCGGAAATAGGCACAGTCCCGTTGCCATGTCGCATCGTTGTCCGGGACACAAAGCGCGCGACCGAAAGTGCATGCTAATATTTCGCGACCCGCTTCCGCTTCTGTTTCCTCGCCTCTTTATTCGCTCGAAGTCCGCGGCACAAAAGTTTCTGGGAGCTACTGTAAACGTGACGAAAATTGGAGCAAAAGAACCGACGAGATATCTCTACGAGACAACATTAAAAATTGTTAGACTTATCTCGGCAATTGTTACATTACTATTTGATTAAAAACTACGATTTTTATTTGATTAAAACTACGATTTGCGTTATTTCTCTCGATAAATATGTGAAAAAGATTCGCAGAAAGAAATATCGTAAAAAGCGTAAGAGAGCGTAACGATTTTCCGTATTGTAAGGAAAAGATACGCGCAACAAACGACCCACGATTTGTAACGGGCTCCGTATTCTTGCCGGAATTTGTAACCGTACAATGGCTCCAATTCTGTTTCCGACCTGAACTATTTTACTCTTGTTTAGATCGTGCTAAGAGTCGAAAGCTACCATATAGCTTGGCGAAAGAGCCATTGCGTGTTCTGCGGGAGATCGGAACGAGGAAACCTTTCGAAACTTGGTGTTCGGTAACTGTGGCCTTCCACGGTATCCGAATCTTTTCCTATATTGATGACTAAGCGAAATACGAACGAACGCGATGCGATTGCTCCGTGGGAGAGAAATATCCGGCCAAACGGAGCTCAAGAGAGCCTAGCTTGTTACATAATCATAAACCCTGTTGCTTTCGATGCGATTGCGCGCGAGATTGACCGATTTTTTGCAACGCGCGTCCTTTATGTCGTCTTGTAAGTGTGAAACGAATAAACAGTAATTTAACCCCCTATTAAATTCAAATCAGTCTCGCGCGCCAGTGAATCGGAAGACGGTGGAAAAGGCTCGGTCGCCATGTAACCTCTTTTCCAGCGCCGACGTGATCCATCAACCTCTGACAGGTTTACATCGCGCGTCAAGATTCCCCGCCGGCGCCTGCCAGCACCAATCTGATAATACGTAAGCGGCGCCCTGAATATGCATGCCCTTTTCGGCTTTTAATATCGCTAACCGATATATCACGAGATTACCCGTTATCTAACTCGGCCTCGAAATTTCCTATCGGTCCGTCGCGCCGTTCTGTCGAAAGATCATCGATCATCCACTCAACTTGCTCGATTCGTATATGATGCGCTTCTGAAATTATCGAGGCTAATAACGCCCGTGGAATGCGATGCGTTTTATTTTGCTTAATTAATTGGAGAGAGAAAGAATAAATAAGATTTTTCTCCGCGCCATAATTTGCGGAATAAAGTCGCTTGATTAATTATATCACGTGACATGCAATTCTTATGATGAATGTATCGTAAACTATAAAAATACAGTGATTCGCGAGAATATGATATAATAATAACGGTGATTGCTCGGGATTTATTATGAAATGATTATCTTGATTTATTGCGAGCGAGACGGGAAAGTATGATGTTAAATTTTAAGCAGTATTTCCCAAGCGTGTTATCGAGTAAGAATAAAATATTCATGATTGCGCATACATCGGAAAATTGATTCTACAGTTAAACCATCACTTTACGATTACGTTTGCGCTATTTTTATGAAAATGATGTATATCCGTTTCCAATGATATGAAATTGAGATGTAAAAGAAGTGTGACACACGAGAGATTGGCATTGCGTTAGCGAGTCAGCTTGATGGATTATAACTGACGGGGCACGCTAATTCCGCGCGATAAATCTGACATTAACTAGAGTAAGTATCGCGTTTTCGACGCGACGGAACAGTAATAATTACGATCACAGAATAATAACGAAATTAATATCTCCATTCCAACATGCACGAAAGTATCGGACTTTAACAAGATTCGTGCTTGTAACAAATCAAAATCAATTATTATATTCATATATTCAGCTAAATTATAATATATATAAATTAATAAATGTATAGAGAAAAAATATATAAGCGCAATTTAATTTTTCTAATATAATGGAGTGTATTAAATATAAAAGAAATTACGATATTTTTAAAATAATATATAAGTATTATATTTCATAAAAGAGTATTATAAAATTATTCAAATATTTTGATGCACAAACAACAAATGCATAATCTTTAACAAATGGTAAATTAAATTCATAATTTACAATTTTCACAGTAATATTATTATCCTAATATTATTATACAAATTTCAGCTTTATAATAAATGTTATAAAAGAGTATATTTCCCATGTAATTTGTACTGCAAAATTTTTTCCCGCATTATAAATATTTCTGTACACATACACATTTTATAATATAAAACTAACGATGGCGTAAAAATGAAAGGAAAATTAGCCGCGCAGCAACGAATTTTCCAGTCGCAATTTCGTGCGAAAACGAGCGGATAGCGTAGCCATAAAAGGAAGGACAGATTACGGACACGTTTCGTCCATATCTTACAGATCGTATCAAATTATTTTCTTCCACCGCGCGATTTACATCTCATCGAGTCCAACGATGGAGGCGGGTACAATGCCCTTACCGATCCCGCTTGTCTCTGTGCACGCGCGTTACCAGAGAGAAAGCGAGAGAGAGAGAGACAGAGAGAGTGTGTATACATACCCTTTCGGAGCCCCACGAGAATAACTCCGCGGATGCTCCGCTGCAACCCCCTCGGCCATCTTTATTCCGGGACGGACAGGTCGAGAGGGTAGGCATCGGACCGTGGTAACTGGCAGCCCAAGAGGGAGCCGTTAAACCTCGTCCCAGACCGGCGTATCTACCCACCTCTACCCACGTTCCCCGTCTGATATACGGTCCTGCACGGCTCGACCGGTCCGCTGATTTCGACGCGAACTTCGGCGCGGAGGAGCATGTTTCCCCTCCCCGTAAACGAGTGCAAAGTCCAATGAGAGACAAAGGTCGATGGAGAGCAGCAAGATCCGACGTGGCCATCGTGAAATATGTTCGAGAGGGTGCGAACAGCAGTTATGCCAATACTTTCCGTGTAAAGGAACCAGTTAGTATATCGGCGGGAAGAGAGGGTGGTGAAAGAGAAGGAGAGGGATGCGTGATACGCGACGAGTTTTCGCAATAACTTGAACTAAACTATGAATATAAGTGTTTTTTATCATGCTGTAAAACGAGGAATAACATGCCAAAATAATGAAAAGTGCGCTCGTGCGACAGAAATTTATCGGTCAAGTACGAGTCAGGTCGGAAATCTCAAGTATTGTTCGCAAGATGAAGAGAAACTTTTTTCCTTTGCCACTTGGCCGGTAGCGCCTCTCTTCCTCCTATCCTCTTCTCATCGTAGATACACTCGACTCGCAATCGAGAAAATCGGACCCCTCCCGCGCGCGGGCGCGCAATATATCAAGACAGTTATCACTGGAATGAGATCATTTATTGCATTAAGACGGCGGAAACGCCGAGGCCCTCGGCGAACGGGAAGCTGGGGTTGCTCTCTCGGTATATTGGAACTCGGAGATAAGAGGGCCGTTTGTGCCTCCTCTCTCGTCCGGTTCTACGATTCTCTTCTCGCCCCCTCTCTACGATTTTCTCCTCGTCGCTCCTCTTTTCGCTTTCGAGTGTCCCGCGAGTGTTCGGCGCATAGACGCTCTTTGACGTTTCTTTGCTTTCTTGCTCATCCTCTACTTCATCTTCCCCCCCCCCTTCCCCCGCGCGTCCCCGATGTACTCTAAGCTTAATTGCCGGTATTTATCAAATGTCGAAATAAATAAGCCGCTTACATTTCTTTGACGTCGAGGAGCGTTCGCCGCGCTTATTCAGCGAGGGTGATAAGTACATTAGACTTTCGTCGTTAAATTAAAGGGAGCGGTAACCGACACGAGAACGGCGGAAGGCGCTTTGATCCGGCGCAGCATCTATCATCAAACGACGGCGACGCGACGCTTCCGAATGCTGGGCATTTGTCACTGAATTCCCTATCGCGGTTGCAATTATTGGTTTCCGACGCAGCGCGCGAAAATGTATCGCTCGACTATTTTAGCGAACCAAAAATTAATTAAATTATATTAAAGCCCGGCGTAGGGCATTTAGTGTGCGTTCTACCTTTCGCTTATTTAATATCTTCAAAAGAGCGATGAGATACGAGTCTGTTTCAATTTTATTCTCAATTCTTCACAATTTCCTCCACATTTTCGTCAAGATTCGCTCTCGCTCGATTTACGGCTACTTTCTCTATCACTCGACGCCATTTAAAATATATCGACGGCTTTGAACGGTGGCAAATCGCATTAGGAGGGCGAAGAATGGAGCCGGCTACGGTTGTATGATTCGGCGTAAAATGGAAACGAAGCGGTAATAAAAATTTCCAATTTCCCTGTCCCGTTTCGCCCGCGCGTCTTTCTCACCCTTCCTTCTCACCTTTCCTTCTTTTCTCGATCTCTTTCGCGCACCTTCGTCCGCAACAGCATCGAAGAACATCGTTGCGACGCGACGCCTCCGGGGGCAAACGGCATTGAATAGAACGGAGGCAAGGAAGCAAAAGCTGGCTGCTTCGGTCCAAGAGAGCAGACAGTTTAGCCAACTTTCAGATTTACACCCTTGCAGTTCGTTCACGGGCCGCCTGTTTCGCGGAGACCTCTGCTACGTTTGGCTCTCACGAACGGATAAGAGGGATGGAGGAGAGAGAGTCCGGGTGCTCTTGCACCGTACAATGTCCCCCGACTCTCTATTCCGCGTTGGGATGTAACGTAAGGGTGTGTGCGCGCGTCCGTGAGAACCAACACCGGCTTGGACAGACCTGTTTTCATGCACGAACAGTTTGAAAGTTCGATCGCGAGATTTGTCGTTCGCGTTGCCTCCTGCGGGCACCGACAACGTCTCTATCTCTGGTTGCGCTCTGCATTTAGAGAGTATATAATGAATATCAATTAGCATTAAATCTAGATTTCTAATTGTAACAATGAAAAGCTCTTGTGCTTTCTCCTCCGTCCTTTCGAAGAATGATACATTAAAGATTACGTTAACATTTCTCGCTAAAAGCGCGCGTAAATAAAAATTGATATCGTATGTCATAACAACATTCATCTGCAAAAAAACGACGGGAAAATATTTTCTGCAAACGCGCTAATTCCCGAGATAAATACCAACCGTTAAATCCTTCGCGCGATTTGTCATCGCCAGAAGTCAACGAGGCGCTATAGCGTCGCGTCTCGATAATCTTTATTCCCGACAACATGTTAACGTTATCGATTGTGACCGAAAACGCGATCGGGTAGACGCGGTTTCTTAGGAACGCGCGCCTGGAAGTTGGAATTATCGCGCCGCCGGTAGGTCTGCGAAGTTTAATTGTTCCTGCGACTTGAGACGGGAGAGTCACGTTACGTTCTGGTAATTATACTTTCAGCCGTGCACGTGCGCGTGGATCCAACACGTGCCGAGAGAGCGACCGCGATCCCTTCGGATCCCCTCTTCGATTAATTCGCCTGAATTTTGATTTTCAATAAGAGAGGACCGTGCGACGAAGCCGAAGGGACGAAGGAAGAAGAGGACGATTCTCGATCCAAATAGGAAGATAGGGAGAGCGAGAGAGAGAGAGAGAGCGAAGGGGGAGACAGGAGCCATCCGGAGACGCACGTTGGGATTTAGCTTCCGCGTACAGCTGTACCACGCCGGAGCCTTGAATATGCATGATGCATGGGCATTAAAGCCCTCCGTCGCCTCCGTCCTCGTATGCAAATAGCCGCCCACGACCGGTCTACCTATAGCAAGACTAGTTACGCAAGTCGAGAACCGATACCTGACCGGACGCGCTGGCTAAAACTGGCCACGGTGTAAATTTTTCGAGGATAACCGCGCGCGGATGAAGGCGCACTTTGCGGGGGTTGGTCGCGAACGACCGCGTCGTTCCGCACGAGGGTATTTTTTGCGCGCGGATATATTCGCCCGTGAAATTTCGCCGTCCGAAATTTGCCCCGGCAAAGTGAAAGGGGAATATAAAACGACGCCGCCGGTGACTATGTAAATTGTCGTCGTGGCCCGGAGACTCGACGGATAAACGAGAAAACTCGAGGATGGGGAAGGGAGAGATCGTGGCCCGGTAACGATGCTCGATATTGCTTGTTTGCATTACGAAAATGTATAATTTCGCGACATGGACACGCCATTGCTCGCGCATAAAGCATGTTGAAAACGTCGGGAGCGGTATCTTATCAAAGATTCAATTCCTAATCGAAATATTTTACGAGGTATAAGCAAGCATTCGAGTCCTTTCTCCCGCGATTCAATCTAAACTGCATCGTAAATAGGTAACGCGTTTGAGCGTTGAAAAATCGCATTTGCCTAGGCAATACACTTCCCATGTTTCGCAACAAACGTTCGATTACGATCCAAACACGTCGCGATTCAGACTGGATTCATCCCGATGCACAACAAGGGGCGTTAAGTCGAACAACACCAAGCGAAGCCAACAATGGCCGCGCGCTACCTATTCCCGTTCGGGTTTAACGAATGGCGTGCGAACGATGTTGCCGGCCGATATAAACGATAAACCACGAACCCGTAGCCGGTAGCCGGGCCATAGCTCGTAAATAATAGTCCGACTTGGAAGAAAACGAGGGACGCGATGGGTGTCTGCCGAAACCGGCCCGCGATTTAAAGTTCATTTCGCCGAGGAACGAATAATTGGAGCGAGGGAAAAGGGTCGCGTATTACAAGGAACGATGCCGCGTAATTGTCGCCAATCACGCCAGCGGGGGCCGAGGATCGCGAATCACCGGCGTTAGATACGAAAGGCAGGATATGAAAGGTACGGTCGTCGCGATTTACCGTCGCCGCCGGAAATCGGCGGCGCAGGAAGGGACGAAGAGTCTTGGCCGTCCCCTCGTGCAATTATCTCGCATTCAACGTGGTATAATTGAACGGAAAAAAGGAACAATGCGCGCATCCGGGGAATAACTCTAACGGGTGTGCCTTTCGATGCGTCACACCGTAGTTGAACGCCGACTGTGACAATGAAGTAACGCGTATGTTAATTAGAAGATAAATTCACCGAGTCGTTTCATATTTCCCCCTTCGACCGCCGCGAGGAAAGAGAATGCAAGTCGAGCACGCGTTTCAACGCTGACAGTTATTATACATATGTTGAAAACACGACCGCTACATTTATACGAATGCCTTTTAACTGATGCGATTCGCAGTTGCGTTACACGTTGTATCATTAAACAGTGACAATACGCTAATTGGCTCGTTATCGATGCAAAGCTACAGCAGCAACTGCGGTACATTATCCAGTAATACGGAGTAATTTATTCCAAATATATGAAGCTCGTAACACAATGTCGATAATCCGGACGCAATTATTTTCAGGATCGCCATCTGTCCGAAGATATGCACGCGGAAATGTATCCAAGTTATCGTCATCGAGAGACATCGTCAACGGACTCGATCAAGTTTTCGTAGAATAAAAGTCGATTAATAAATGCATACGATTAATTTCGTTCGAGAAAAAAACTATGACACGGCTGATCCCTATCCGCTCGCGATCATCGTAAAGCAATTATCTAAATATTGCCAGGGACTACCACAGGGAAAAGAAATCGGGGCTGCGTTTGATGAAACGTAACCCCGGTTAGGATTTCAAAAACAAAGGCGGCTCGTACACCACGTCTAAACGGAGAATATGAGTAATAGGAGAGGTGGATTTTGTATTAGGATTTATTAGAGCCACTCGCCCTCGCGCAGAACACCGCGACGACATTACGAAGGGCGAGGGTAAAGGCCTTATGATTTCTCTTGGGGACTCGTACGTACGACTTGAACTAATGCACCTGCTATCTGTAGTTGTCGGCTCTTTTTGCGAGCGTACGCGGCCAAAAAAGAAGCTGTACATTTATTATATCGAGATTTATTATACCGTTGATATTTTCGGCGACGCGTCATGATATTAGCAGCACGATGACGTATATTATTGTCGGGTAAACACGTTATCGCGCCATTCCTTTGTCGCGTAACTCGCTTCAGCTTTGTGGTCTCAAGGTGGCAATGAGAAACGTAAAATAACACGTTTACAAGAGCAATGTATTTTCGTGTCCAATAAAGCACGAGAGTTAATGGAACACATTTATGACAATCTCGTGGATAAAACGATGATTGAAAAGACAAATATGCAATTTTAAAATTACCGGCGAAATTACAGTCTAATTCGCAATCGTATGTTTATCTTGATATAAATAAGAGAAATTAAGTAATTAAGTAAAATTAACTGTCAATTGTGTTTATTGTCGATTGTTAATTAACGCACATGTGCATTATACGTACGACCGCACATGCGATTTATTTACCGGCACACATCTGGATTTGAGAGCTTACCTGAAACAGAAAAGAAAAGAAAAAATATTTAGTAATCACGATAATACACTCGATGTGTAAGGAGAGACCGTTAACGTGAATGGGGATAAGGGCTTTCGTTTGCATTAGGGTATAATATCGTAAACAGGCGCGTTTACATAGGGTTCGTTGGAAAGTGATACGTGACACGCATGCCAGCGAGGAGCCGCCGTTGAATTCACGGGCGGACTTAAATTTCCATTAGTTACGCGACAATGGCGCGTCGACTACTCGAGATGCATAAATTCGGTCCGTTAACGTGCTTACTAGAATCCCGAAAATGCGATAGTAATATTCCACCGGTATGTATTCGTGCGCAACGTGTACGTGTAACTTGGGCGTTAATCCTCTATCAACATTTCTTAATGGCCCGGCGCGGTGGGAGAGTTCGAGTCTCTCGCACGTAGTTGAATTAAAAGAGATACCGTTTCGCCAACTTGCAAAGTATTTTCAACGACTATTGTCGGTTCTTTCAATTTTCGTGCTCGCTCGCATGACTACGCGACAGTCGCGAAAGAGTGCGAAATCTGAAATTAAATCGAAAGTTCAATTATCGCGTTGCCTGTCCCGACGATTCGCGATAAAAAAAAAAGAAAGAGAGAAAAGGAGAAAAAGAAAAAAAAAGAATCGGCCATTCTCTCTCATTTCCGGTACACATAAACGCGTTTTACAGCTCGAGTCACCGTGATGCATGCTTCGCTGCAGGATTCTGACGAAAAAAAAAAGAGCGATCTCGAAGCGAGGGACTCGAAGAGGCGCCAGTAATGTCGCATTAATTTTAATTAAAAAGAAAGATAGCGGCTAAAGTGCGGCGCGGAAAGTCGCGGCGTGTTTACGACGTGCTTACGGCTTTCGGCTTTTATCGGCTCGAGCCGGGTCGAGCTTACCGGAAGAGGATCGGCGACGCCGCCGGTCGTCAACGATGCCGTCGCTGACGTTGACGACGCCGTCGACGTTGCTGACGTTTCGTTCTCGCCGCAGATAGCGGTAATCTGCGATGCAACGCTCCTGCTCCTGCTGCCTCTGAGCTCTTGTATATATCGCGGTTCCGTATCGACCGAATAAACAGCGTGCACGGGCGCGAATGGATTTAGTTATCCACGCAAGCGTTAAACGTAATTAATCGTCAAAGAGTGTACCTGGAAGGATTAATTGGCTGAGGTAAATGGCGCGTGCAGAATGCTCGTTGACTCGTGGACGAGCCAAAGAGAGAAAATCGGCGAAATTACCGTTGCTATTCTATCCGGCATGATATTCATTTTGTATATCCCATACAGCGCGTATTACATGAAGATATAATGTGCTCGAATCGACTACTCGGATATATCGCTTTATATACAACGCACGCATCGCGCGAGTTCGTGTAAAGGGAGCACGCGTAAAAAAGAAAGGAAAAAACGAGGGAAAACAGAGAAAGAGAAATCTTCGATACTCAGCTACTCTCTCTGGCAAACAGAAAATCGGACCCGACACGTGCCGGGACACGCAACGTTCAACGTAGACCCGAAAGCACGCATCCCTCGGCACGAAGCTCCCTTTCGAGTGTGTACTCGCCCCCTTATGGAGTCACCACTCCCTCGACAAATCACCCTCGTCGTCTATCTTTCTCGCAGGAGAACAAAAATGCAACTAAACAGACCTCTGGATGGTGACATAAGTATTCCGTATTCCGTTTAGGCACGCGCGTGCGTTTAGATATGCGTCGGATATACTGAAAAAAAAGTAACGCTTTATATAATTTGCAAATTGTAGGAATTACTCCGCATTAATCTTGCACTCGCAAAGAAAACGGCATCAACCTAGATCTGTCGTTGCATAATACAAGATCCAGAAAGAGAGAGAAGTTTTATTACACGTCGAGTAACATGAGATTCAATTCTAATGATAGCGATGCGCATTGGAAATTGCGAAAAACAACAATACAATGCGGAGCAATAATAAATAAATCTGTGCAACGATTTATATGACGTTGCGAGCAAAGGAGGCCCCTCCGGCATTTGCCGTGGTAAAAATTATTTATCGATTTACGGACGAACGTGCCCATTAGGAACGTATTACCGGCTCGAATCGCAATCGGAGAGCAATCAGTTTCCTTTTAAATGTAGGTCGAGGCTAGCAATAACCTTCGCGAATCATATCGTGCGGGTTTTACGCGGCTCTGCTCGCAACAATACCCACCACGTGCTGGTACAAGTTTAATAAGAATCGGAGTAGCGCTTAAGATTAATTGTATATTCAATCGTTGGTTTTTATTTTAGCGTCAAAAATCCGACGAGCCACGAAGAAAAAGATTGCCGCGAAAAGCGCGAATACACATCGTATCACCGGCGAAAACTGCATTCACGATAAACACAAAATTGCCAATCAAGAAACTTGCTCGACAAGAACCGCAAAATTCTAACGCGAGCGCGTTGCGATATTTTTGTGCGCTTATAGTTATAGCGGAGCTATTACGCGGCGCGTTGACAAGGGTCGAACGCCCGCCGCGGCACGGTTGTTTGCGTGGTGTCACCCTTATCTCGGTCGTCGCCCTAATTTTCACGGGTTTAAATAAAGGGGCTGGATTGCATATACACCCAGACGTTGTATCGCCCACGTGCTTCTTGCCTCGATTATTCTCGCCTCACGTGTCATATACACCAAAAAATGTCGATATCGACTCGACGTTAAACTTTACATAAATAACGCCAATTTGATTTAATTGCACGAAACGAGACTCGATCGGGATCGGAAACGACCGGATGTGCGCGGCGGTATATTTGAGGATATACATATAATGAAACGTGGGCGGTTTGCGCGATTTGTCGTATAACAATCAAATATAATAAATCGAAATATTATGGAAAATGTTTCCTCAATGGGTTCGTTTAAACGTGAGCAAATAATAAAACGTGCCGTATGAATAACAAAATTCGAATATATAACGGTACACTTGAAAATTAAACTGCGAAACGTTACCAGCGTGCGTGGAAAATGAACTTTGCTCGACGTGGAAATCATTTTATTTATCTGTCACACACATGGATGGTTCAGCGAAAACTTTTAGAAAAACTTTAGCGATCAGCATTTCCGTTTCCCCTACGACGTCTCATGACGAGGCGATTGAATCGCGCGCGCCGAGCGCGATGAGCTGCCCTAAGTTGATAAAGAAACTTTAATAAGGGAACTTCTCTCGATCCAAGGAGGAAGCCACAGATCACGCAACATTACGGACGACTCGTCTGCTGGATGGCCGACAGAATGGCGGCATCGCAAGTTTTATCGGAAAGCCAGCACGCGAGAAACATCATCCAACCCCGCCTTCCTATCAGTTATCACATTGTAAACCTTATCTGCGGCCGAGCACAATACGCGGTCCGCGCGCGTGTACACGCACACGTATGCGAGAGAGATATATCGCTATTAGAGACATCGTTATGGGAACAGAGAACGCTTTCGGCCGATAAAGCTCATTTCGTATAAATAAAACTGCCTGTTTTGCGTGATACACGTGGGGACATGATTTGCGAAATAAAAATCGTTAATTCTATCGGTACCCGACTCTAACAAAATCCAACCTGATAATAGGATTTTTTTCTGCAAAAATCGCGGATCCTCTCATGTATGTGACGTATTACGTGCATAATCGCGAGGCGCGCTCACAGATTTCGGAAGCGCCGCGGGTCGCATCTCATCGGCGGTGCGCAATAAAACCTTGTTTAGGTATAATTTAAGCGGGAAACACACGACTGCGGGTCGCATCATCCCTCATCGTGATTCGCTCGCGCGCTTTAGCCGCCCGGATCGTCGGATTTGCGCTTTGCGTTTATACAAATGCCCCGCGCCAACTCGACCGCAGTGTCGCAAAAATATTTTACCGTGATGAATGTAAACAACGCGTAACGGCCGATCGGCGGCTCTGATGGGTCGCGCGAATTTTTTTTCTATAGCCGACGTCGAAATGTCCAATATCGTCCAGATGCAAATTCCATACTGACGCGACCGTAATTTCCAGCGGCGCCGAACGCGAGAAACGGCGCCGACACACGGTCGTTTACACGGACTCTGTAATTTTAGCGCGTCGCAAGTTTTTTTTTCCTCGCACGCGCATCCTCCTGCTTCGTGTATAAACTCGGAAAAAGTGACGGGGCTCTCCGACGATCGAAGGCAGCGCAAATATGACACACCGCCTGTGGCATGATTGACAAAGCGAATAAAGACCCGATAACGTTCTCCGATGTAAAAAAAAGATATTGCTGTTTTCGCAAAAAAAAAAAAAGAAGAAACGAAATACTTGATCAAAGAATTGTGTCTACGATAATATAATAATATTATCGGTTGATTGTATGGAAGAACCTCGTTATACGCAGTCAATTTGCTATAACTGTGCAATTTTTCAAGTGATAGATTAACGCGGCCCTTATCACTACGAGCTGCAGTAACCTTCAGAATTGATGGCCGCCATCGGTTGAGCTGATCGATGACCGCAAAAAATCGTATCGATTTGCAAACAGAGAACGGCCTGCAAGAGCCGCGTAATTATCCGCCGCAGTTATGGACGTCGATGCTGCCAGCAGCCTGGCGCACTTCGCCAACATCATACGCGAAGATAATTGGCTCTTGTTAATTGCGTGCGTGTGTTGATCGCACACGCAGTTTCGAATAATTAGACCGTGTCTAATTGATACTACCATCATTGATTCGACCGGTATTATGTTCTTTCCGACACCGGATAAAGAGCCTGCGCCGAAATATTCCTCGAACTCTCCTGCCCCCGGCAGCCGATATATAAATTTGCGCGCGCGAAAATTACACGCTCGCAATTTCCCAAACGACCGGGCTGGAAAATCGCGCAGTCAAACTTGGAGAGTCAGGCAGGGCGGCGAGTCTCGCATTCAGGTCGCAACATCAGCGATCCTGTTTAAGAACAAGGGAAGCAGCCCTCTCGAGCACGCAAATTCCGTTGGAAGTTATGCTAAGAGAGAGAGACGCCTCCCTCTTCCACTTTCTTTTTTCTTTTGCGAGCGAGGACTTTCTTTAGCGGCGCATTAGCATAAATCGACGAATATGGATCGGTCGTTTATGCGCTCGTCGCCCTGCGCCGGTCGAGAGTGTCTTTACGAAACGTTTAATTAAACGTCTCATAAATCACCGCCGACCGCGGAAGCGTGGGCGCGACGCGGGCGCGGGGACAAATTAATAAGATTAATTGGTTGACAGTTTGGGAAACACTTTCGACCGCGCCGCTGGTCGTTCTCTCGTTCGCTTTGACGTCGGATGAATCGTTCCGTTGAGGGGAGAGCACGACACGGGAAAGAATATTAATTTTTCGCTCGAGGCACCCCTGGAAAATATGTTTTCTTTGAACCTGGCTTCGATGGCTTATCCCCTGAACCCTCGGATGAGGGGATAAACGTTACCCGTAGAAGACGTACCGTTAGATCGATGGTTTTTAATGACAACTGACGCGCCTTCCCTTTTGAATTTTATGGCTCTATCTCTCTTAATTTCTTATTAAATGAAATTGAATAAATGAAGAATACCTTCTTAAGTTTCCACTTAAATGGCCACGCGCCAGTATATTTATATATACACTGAGAAAAAAAATCTGATTGCATTAATTAGAATTCTGATAGATTCCAACCAGTATGTCTGTTGGAAAATGGAACCAAAATTCTTGTAAGAATTACCAGATGAAGCTGATTAATTTCTTCTTGTTAAATTTACCAAATTTTCTGGTTAATAATACAAACTCCCCAGCACCAAGTCGTCTAAAATTTTTTCCATCTAATCTCAAAAGTCTGTTTAATATTTTGAATTCCAACAAGATTATTGGATAAATTCAATCCAGATTATTGAATAAATTATTTTAAATTCAGTTTATTAGAAATTAAACTGATAATCAGTGATGCAAGAAGAAGATGCAGCTTAAACACACACAATCAGAGAGTTAGCGTCCTCTTTCTGGCACTACTGCTCGTAAGAGAAAAAAAATATATTTTGGATTTAATGTTAATACTATTTCTTTATATACATTTCATGGGAAATATTGAATACGAGTTAAGTTAAAAGTGGCTTGCCGCCTAGAGTCTTATCATGATAACTAGAAATTCTTGTTTGATTTAACCAAAATGCCTTCAATCATATACGTCTTGTTGATACAATCAAACGATTTTTTGCAGTGTATATTTATTTCATATATAATTGTTAAGTGCGCATATAGTCTATCATAAATTTTTCAGCAAATACTCCATTTAATCAGATTCTATTTATAAATCTTGATATTGATTTTATTATTTACCATGTGTACTACGTTATAGATCATATCGCGCGAGGGATTCACCGGAATCTTGTCGATCGATGACCTAAGTCCGACAGCTGGGACTGTATTATCGCATATCTCTTCGAGTAAAGCAAGATATTATGACGGCTGTCACTCTAAGCGTTAAACGAGTATAGCGATTAGTAATGCGAGACATTGGAAGTTGATTCATATAGGGGCGGCATAATCGACAATATCGAACAATCTACATTTCTTCGTTAGATTCTATCGAATGTAACCCACATTAGATGTCACGTGACGCGATATCTAATTAAATAAACTCTCTTACTCATCGATATTTTCACAGTGTACACAAGACGCATGCTCGATGACAAGAATCGAAAAATCGTACGAGTACGCACTTTTGATCGTGGTAAAAAATATCTTTTTTCAGGTGTGTATGTATGTTACATGGTGTGTCTTCGTGTTTCCATTGTTTCATACGGTGCCCGCACGTTTTTGCCGGCCGTTGTACCTTTCTGACCTCGCAATGCTCGACGATGCAATTCGTTGAAACCGATACGATTCAAACAATCTATTTGCCAAGCATTGTAACCCAAGCCTCATTGTCTCTCGGGCACGTTGCCTTTCGCGCGTACAAACGTTCGTCATCGGAGAGAGGCTGGAAACGATACGGGTCATACGCTCGCGACACACGGTGTCCGTTATGTATCGCGTGGAAAAAGCGCGATATTTCAAGTTTATTTTCCGTTTTAGTCACGCCACTGTAAATCGCAACCATTCTCAGCTATAAAATACGATAAAACACACAAATCCGTTTCATATGGCGCATAATCCGCGTATACATTCTGAATGCGATTACCAAATCGTATATTTTTCATACAGATCGACGACCTCGTAAAAAGCAAAAAATTTATGCAACAGCATCTCTTCTATCTCTCTGCTGTTTTTGTTTCAATTATGGATTATATAATATTGATAAAAATGTAATGAATTTACATTACCATAAATTTGTTTATGTATTTGAAATCACGTAACATTCTATTTATTTTTATATTTTCATAACAGTCTCCAGTGTTCCAGTTATCATCAAGTGCAGTAAAAAGTCGGACTAAAGCTCATTTAAAAATAATATATTTAAAGTTGTAGAATTATCATTTACATAGCTTAGTTACTGTTTCTATATGAATTACATTAGCATTCGTAATGAAATAAAATTCACTTTAGTATTATAGAATAAAATCCACATTAGTATTATTTCGAAAAGCTTGAGTAGTAAAATATTAAATCGTAAATTACATGTAAATATATGTATATAAAAAAATGTCGAAGAAATAATACTGTATTCCTTATTACTCAATTAAGTAATATAAAATATATGCGAAAAGAAATGCTGATACTATAAAGGGAAATGGATTTTCTCAATAATATATTATTAAAGTCTTCTACAAGATTTTAATATGAAAATAATGACCAAATGATCAAATGAACGTCAAAGGATCGGTTAAATAAGACATATGAAAATCTGATTTAATGTCATTTTAAGGAATTAAATCCATTACCTTCGATCATATTACAATAGCTGTCCACTGATAACTAGCATGACACCTGACATCTAAAAATAAAAGGGAACCATCTGTTTAATTTAGGTATCGTCGGGCTTTCGATAATGCGAAAACGCTCCGATGATGGACAGTATGATACTACTTTAATATGCGCCTCCGATTTTCCTGTCAATTTCATGACATCTGATATGTAACGAACGACCAGTTTAACGCGAAATTCGATCGGTAATTCGATTGCAGATACAATTAATCGTGCCCTCGTGCTGGTTACTTGGTTCGCTTTATTAATACAATCGATAAACACGGTATGAGTGTCGTTCTCGTCATTTTGTTCGAAACTTTCCCGGTTAAAGCTTTTTATTTTCAGTCGCGACTTCGATCGAGCGAATGTTCGCTGAGGTAGACCATAAGTTCTAACAGACGTCATTCCCCGACGTATTGCAAATTTCATCGGATCGATTTTCAAGTGACGTCATATAGAGTATTAACCATAGGTCGAGTAAATTATTAATATAACCACATACGCGCGGCTTAGCTGTCGCTTAGTACGCATGCAATTCTAATAGGATTTCCGTGCTTTGACCTATCGAGGCCGTTGTGCATCTACGTATATATACATGTATTATACATCGATGTTTCGCCATCATCCGCGGAATTAACCGAGAGAAATAGACGTTGCAACCCACGTTTCGCAACGTCATCTTACATTCACTACACCTTGATCCAAATTTTTTCTCACTCTACGTAATAAACGTTCTTCATGTATTAAACGTGAACAAATGGCTTAGTGTCACATACACACGTGGTGTATGTAACAATGTTGAAATATTTTTTTTAAACACCTTTGTCTCGTTTAAAATAAAAAAAAGCTTTGATCGAGAGCGTCTATAAAAAAACCGGATCGAAATTCTAGAATTAAACGCGAGGCTGAGCGTCCCTGAGGATCACCTGGGTCTAATTTGTTGTAAGCGATACGCGATATCTCTTGCTAACGACGCGATCGAGATCGGGCACGATACGCCGTGATATGACGTCGTCTATCTGTCTTTTATAGCGCGTAAAACTTGGAATTGTTCCATCAAACTTGTATGTCGCGGCGTCGAGAAAGCCCGAACTTTCCGACGCCACGAGGCTATTCTTCTTTAGTGCAACGCGTCAAATTGCTCAGACGTTTCGAAAGCGACATAAATGGCTCGAGGGATGCTACTATAGAAAGAGATTAATTAATGTGCGGCGTAATATAATATTTCATTAGCATTATTTTCGAATCGGAATAAACTGCCGACAGCAACTCCACAAGTTACAAGTCATACATGAAACACATTTACGCGAATAAAAATACATAAATATAAATCGATAGATTGTCGAGGGACAAAATAAAATAAAAAAAAAAAAACAAGAAAGCACAGATATTTAAATTAAATGTGAATGCGAAAGTACAATTTGAATAAAAAAAAATCTCATGTATGATGTATGCATGAACAATCGGACGTGGTCGCGTTTAATATATCGCGTCGACATTGTTATCTCGTGGCAAAATATATCGCAATTACACCTCACGAGTGTTTAATTACGAGTTTAATTCGAATGCGCTTGTGTTTATGAATCTACTTTAACTCATTGATATATCTGCGTTCTGCTATGCATGCTCAAAAACTCATATTTTAAAACAATGAGAGAGAGTGATATATTAATCTTGATCTTTCATCGACTATGAATATTATATATGAAAACTGAAAAATACAATGTTTTAATCAATCCATTAATCAAATTGTCGTTAAAGAAATTAAGATGCGAATAGGATATAAACATAAAATATGAAAAATAAGATGTCTTTTATACATATATATCTATCGCATATATTAAACAGTTTGTTAAATTTTATTTACAGTAGCGTTTAATAAAATTAAATTATACTCAATTATATTTATATATCTTTGATTTATGAGTAATATTGAGATTAATGAAACTTGATCCCAATCATTTGTAAATTTCAATACCTTTTTAGCTTTTAGAATATTTCGAATTTATGTCAAAATATGAAAGCCTATCTTTTATACTTATCATTTTCTCTCTTTCTGATGTTTTTGATGATAATATTTGAGGACACGAAAAGGGGACAAAACTTTTTAAAATTGTGCTAAGACTAAAAGCACAGATCATTAAGCTTTTATAGAGATAATATATATACGTCATAAAGTTGATCGTAAAACCAAATGGTTATCGAAATAATCTGCGTTGCGTATCGCTAGGTATAATTTATGTTAATGAAATGTAATAAATGTAAGATTTTTCGTACATAAATTTATATAAGAATCGCGTATATTTTATTATACATACATTCAGATACCGAAATGCAATTTTTGAATTTAAATTTCGACAATACAAATTTCGACACAATATGCTACAAATATGTAAAAATAATCTCGATGTTGATTTTCGTAAATTCAGACAAATTTGAAATTTTTTACATATCCACAGTATTGCGATACAAAATTGGATTCGCTAAATTTTATATCGTTATCCGTTAAAAAAAAACAAAGAATAAAATAAAATAAAAATATAAATACAGTTTAACAATAATTTACCTTGAGTAATAGATCGCAGGAGTAAATAGTGCATTAAATAATCTATGTATGAATTGGTAACTTTCGAGATGCAAGTATTATCGTATCAAATTTGCACGCGGTATTTCTGCAAAATGTAAATGATCTTTCACGCTGCGCAGAGAAATTGGAACATTCATTTCCCGCGTAATGATCCGCGTTTATTTACATCCCTTGTATATTCATAAACATGTCTACAAATACTTCAATATGTATACCGATCGACACGTTTCATTTTTCGTGTCAATTAGAAGTAACGAACGCGACGATTCGCGAAATCGTTATCGATTCTGTTATTAAATATCCGCAGTTACAGCATTCGAGAACATTTTAAGATCCCGTCCTACTCCACTGATTCGACTTACGTGGAAAATCAAAATATTATATCCAGGCGCGCATTTAAAAGTCAAATTTTAATTCCGCGCATCGCATCGCGTGATCACAAAATGCAAATTAGCCTGTGAATTAGCACAGTCTATCGAAGCCGTTCGAACAAATTAGCCTAAATTCAAGCTCGATCTAATCGACTCTCGCATGTCATAAAGCCGCAACGTCGTATCAGAATTCATTACCGTTATAGCTTATCGTATCCTGTCAGATTCATTCCAAATGAAGGCAAATATCAATGATAGCCATCACTCTTGTTCGATATTATTGTCCATAAATCCAACAATCGGCGATCGCGTTCAGAAATATCTATAATATACAAAAATGAGAAAAAAATGAAACTTAACTGTTAAAAAAAAAAAAATATCGCGATTGATTTGCAACAAAACATTTGACGACCGGAAATAAACTGAAATCGCATAAGTGTACTCTCTTTCCGGAGACTGAGTGATTTTTTTTATCCGATGCGCGTGCTTGACTCGAACGGGGAAAAATCGAAATGGGGTGGGATTATTACATCGCGTATATAAAAATAACTGGCTATGTTTGCGTTTCTACAGCATTAAAATGCAGAAAAAGGTTTACTTCCCTCCTCCAGTCACATATAAGCGAATCGTCGGGAGCGACTTTGAAGGGAATCGAGTAGTGTGGATGGAAAGGTGGTTCGATATTATTCATGTGCGTTTTAACGTGAAATATTTGAGAGGATGTGCGGATTTCGTTCTCTATCTCTCTCTATCCCACTCACGCAAAAATCCACTGATTATATCTCTTCTCGTCGCGACATCGTCCTCGGATTAGCGACGTAGACCGAAATAAAATCGCGACATACGGTATTAACGTTCGCGTGATCGCGAACAATGCAAAAAAAAAGTTCAACGAGGCGAAAGTAACGCGCGGGGCTACGCGTCTCGATGCGCGCGAGGAAGAAATTATTGAAATTCCACCGTAGAACACCGATATTTCGCATCCATTATTTCCCGCACGAATCGGCTCTGTCTGACTGACGTATCCTTCCGACGTCTGTAATCGGGGTCTCAAATTTCCCCACGAGGATTAAGTTTGAGCCTCGCAACAATAATGCCAACAGAGTTGAAAAATTTCATTTTTAAACAAACTTTACCGAACGCGAATCGCGTAGACATCTTACTCTCTAAAAGTGAATCAGTGAAAATATCACTAATTTAAACAGTAAAATAAAATTTCGCTGAGAATCAGTATTTTGATTTTTGAATGAAAACGCTTATTTTTTTGTTATTTTATCTTATATCTCACTGATTATAGTCAGTTAAAATAAAATTCACTATAAAACCAATAAATTTCACTGTAAAACCAGTAGTCGTTAGTTCGTTTGTTTACCACTACGATCGTTATCTCTCTCATATTTAGTTTTATTCATAAGAATTATATAAAGTTTGGAAAGAGTGACAGATAAAATTAGAAGTATTACTTCGATTTAATTTCTGATACACTCTCAATAGAGAGGCTTCAGGTATTAAATCGATCTTATATAAGTCGGACAAATAAATGTCTGATGACTTAATGAAAATTATGATGAGATGAATTATAGTTTAATATTACTGACGATAAAAAGAAATATTACTGATTGAAACAGTCAAAATTATTAACTGATTCTTTCAAAATATCACTGATTTACAGTGCTGTATTTATAATTGCTGTAATCAGTGACTATTGATTGTTTTTCAGTGATAATACACTAATTCACTTTTAAAGAGTACATACGACGAATCTAAAATGAAATTTATTAGATTTCATTGTACCTATTTATATTATTACATTTGTTGTCTTTACACTGCTTGAACTTTGACGCAAAATTTCCCATCGCGCGGATCAGGTAATGTAAAAATAATTGTCTCCATTATGAATTCAAACGTACCAGCGAGTTCCCGCGTTTTTTCTCGCTTTGTTGGATTGATCGTCATGATATTATCGAATCCGTTATAATACGCTTAAATGAGAAAATAATGGCCGCTGTAAAACTGAGATATTTCAGCGGTAATTTTCGTGAAACTATGCGTTGGGAGAGCGTTAACATTGAACGGGGAGAATATGAAGAGCAACATGAACAAAAAAAAGGCAGGAGGAACGCCATGCATTTCGTGTCTACAGTTATCCGACACGCGATACGCGCGAAACGCGCGTACCGATTCAAATAAAAAAATAAAAAAAAAATGATGTCATCGCTGACCACTGTAAAAAACAAGCTCGTACGCATGTCGAAGCTATTCACTGATCCGTCCCCGGAATCCTGCGAACGAAAAAAACAGGCATCGATATGTTTTTTGTCTCACTTTTTTTTTAAAGCGTGATGCGTTTGTTCGGCCCGGTATAGTTTCATGCGCTAAAGTCACAAGCGCGAACCGCTGCTCCGGAGATGACGTTCCCGCATAATTTCGATAACTGACAACCGGACCGCGATACCGCGTTGCATTTAGAGCGTGACAATTAACATAACATTTAAACGCAATACAGCGCTACGTTAGCTCCACGTCACGTGTATATATTGAGCAAACGAACGTAACGTGGAATAATATCCACGTATCTTCCCGCGAGCGTGCATAACCACCGGCAACTGCATCTCATCGCGTTGTAACGGCTGCGCACGTGGCGGGTTCCAACGATTTTCCGAGATATTCGCGGAACTGGGTTAGGGGACAAGCTCGGTTTTATCGGCGTAATTGCACATATTAGTGTCCGGAACGGTGGTTTCGGAGCGTAAAATGGTAAGCGCTTTAGAAGAGCCGGAGGGAGAGAGAGGAGGGGCTGCATTATTCTCAGAGATAAGAAATACACATTAATGTTTCGCAAAAGCCGCAGGATTTAGGCCATCGCATCACACGTCGTTGATGACAGAAATGGAATACTGCTTATGGCACGTGTAAATATTCTCGCGAAAAGTCGATGAAAAATATGCGTATATGCGTGATATTTATAAAATTTAATTTTAATTAACGAAATACCAATTCTCGTTGGTATTTTCAATGAGCTGCAGTTATATATATATGTGTGTGTGTGTGTGTGTGTGTGTGTGTGTGTGAGTGTGTGTGAGTGAGTGTGCAACGGAAAACATCTATTTTCAGAAAGAGACATTAAACATCACTATCCTTGAGGATATAGACTGCGTGTGACGTAAGAGGCCTGCTGTGGATAATGCCACTATTGTAAACTAGATCTATCCATCATTTTTATGATGTCGCTTATTCTTCGGTCTGTAAAAAGAGTCAAGACCGGTTCACAAACGTGATGACGACTTCACAGTATACGTATAGGGGAAAGCTCTCCTCCAACATAGTTAATGATACCCATGAAAGTCACTACGGAGATGTCATTTTACTCTGTTGTATGTACAAGAGAATACAGCAAAAGGAAAGAAGCTATAAAGCAGGAAAGATTCTTATATTTCAATACATTGAAACTGGATGATCAATGTTACTTTATAACTTAAAACTAGAAAAAAGGACACGGTGTACGTTAAAATATAGAACGCATTACCTAAATGTTACAAACTAACATTGATTCTGAATTAAGAAACACAAATCTCTGAATTATCTAACTGTAATACGACAGTAATTTGACAGTAATTTGACTGATATACATTAGCTTTATTGGCACTTTGTCACAAGGGTGTTTAACCAAAGATGTAAATGCACGCATAAACATTAACATGCGGTTAAAAGAATGAAACATATGCACTGCAATGGATCTCAAGATCAGAAAACGAAAATGAAGTTAGAAATTGTCACAATGTTGCCATGTGTACGTTGCATATATATGTACGCGACAGCGTCATATTTGTTCTGTTGTATTCTAACTTGCGTTTGTCAGGCAGATTGTGTTAAAAAGGGAGGAGGAGGGAGAAGAGACAGACAGAGAGAAAGAAAGAGAGAGATGCGTAAAATGTCGAGTGTCGACGTTAACTTTGCGAAACTATGCATACCGCTTGAAAAATTTGCAAATACTTATACGCGTTATTATCCGAAAAAAGAGCATCATTCTTTGCACAGTCCTGTCATTTCTCTCGTTCGCATTCTTTCGAAATGAAACATTGTCGTCGAGATACGCCCGCACTCGTTTCGAAATTGGCATTGTTTCAAGTTCTCTCTCGCAGATATTTTCTCGAATTATTTTGCATATATTGAATAAGCCACTTGCATATCAATTGAAGCATATTGGTCGACCGATGAGATTCTGTAGCAAATACTTTATTGAATAATATGCGAAACGAATCATTCGACGCGAAAGCGCCTCAAGGTCTGTAAGCGTAATTTCGAAAAAATAAAATTTATAAAGATAAACTTTTATTTTATTTAAAAAAAAATCTGCTTTTCATTATTTAAATGATTTATCGTGAGATCGTTTCTATAAAAAAAAAGTACATCAAACTCAAAAAGCACTGCGTGCGAACATGATATATGCGTGAGCGAAGACACGTAATGTTACATGGATGTTTTAATTTCCGATATATCCACTAATGAAATGTAGCGCATATGTCGATAGTTGAATTATGTGTGGATTAAATAGCCGTACAATTGTACCTTTTGCCACGAATGATTCGTTTACACGGTGGGAAATAGATGCACGATATGCTAAGTGGGTTAAAGCTATAGAGAGACAGGCACGTTGGGATTGCAGTCGATTGTCGTGTGTAACGATGCACCGCCGCAAATTCCACGCTTCTAGAATCATAATTCAATAATATCATTAGTGCGTATATAATACAGTTGATAAACATGTATCATCAAAATGATATTCATTACCTGCAGTAGCTAAGATCGAATAATACGTTGAATTGTATGTCGGACAATTATTTTCACGCAACTTTGTATTATTTTTTCACTTATCGCCATGACCAACTCAATTGTATTTGGCAGGTAAGATCAAAGTAAAATGGAAAATAATTTTTTTTTTAATAATTCATTACCATAAATGTGAGTGACATCTAAGATTTTCTTATACTTTTGCTTCAAAAGAAATACTCGAGTAAATAATATCAATGGATATGCATCTCGTAACGATACATAAAGTAGTAATAGTAATTTATCGTCAGCCATAGTGTACGCTGTTTTATCGACGCCTATGTGCGCCATTTACTGACGATCCTGCCACGCGGTTATAGGTGTTCACAGGTGCCGGAAAATATGATACTAATAAAAATAATGGGAGACGATATTACGGGGAAACGCGAAATGGTGGAATGGCTCTTCCGAGTCGCGCGGATGCTTGGTACGTGAAACTAAACCAAGATAACGTAGCGAGAAATTTTTATCGGGCCAACGTTTATTAAGATTGAAAAAAATCGCAATGCGTCTTTCTCTTTCTTTCTTCCGATACTTTGTTGACCTAATTCTCTAATATTAGAAACGTTAAATCACAATCTAGAGATCCCCTCGACATACATTATTGATTTATAAATTTTTACATCTGGGTTACGGTTCCTCATCAATCTTTCTATATTTATTTTCCGGTTGTCACTCTAAGAATAGTAAGATCGATATGGATTAAAAAATAACATTGAAAAGGAAGTTGATATTATTTTAACATTTTCGTGTCTTGAAATAAGAATCGATGCCTTTATACGCTTCGAGGAGCGACCTTCATTCAAAATCCAGCGTGACTTTGCAAGCAGACTTGTAATTTATGCATCGCATTGGATTGATTCACAACGTCTACTCATAGAATTTACGTGGGTTGTACTCTTCCTGTGACTGCATTAATTATTACAAGTTTTCGCAAGGCGAAATAGCGCTAAAATTAGTTTAACGAATCCGAGTTAAGTCACTATATTTCGTTGACACCGTTGCAATTTTCTTAACATGTCAGAAAAACGTGGGTCTTAATATTGAATTAAACTCGTCTGCTTCGCCAGTTAAGCCGAGAGACCGTAAATTTTGCGCAGATGCAAAATTGAGAAGATTTCCATATAAATGAACATCTCGCATTGAAATAGTACTTCAGACATGCTCTTGCGCCAAGTAGCGAAAACTATAACATCGCGTAAATCAAATTTCCTTCATCTCATTAAAATGCACGCAAGAAACTCTACGCGCTTGCGTCATTTCGTAGCGCGATTATTTTATAAGAATACACGTGTAACAGCCGAGCCTCAATCGAGCGAGCCTCCCGCCTCTAGCGTCTCTATTTTTAGCATAATCATAAACTACATCCACTGAAAGGGTTCGCGGGTCTTTCTTTTTTTCACGGCTCGCGCGGGATACTTATAGAAACGATAAATAAACGATAATTCGAAAAAAATCGTATCGCGACGTATCGGCGACCGGCGGGAGCGTCGTGGGGGATGCGATTGCGCATTCGAGATTTCCGGATAGCCACGTTCGCCAGCCACGCAGGATATGATTACGCAACGCTCTAGGCGGCGCTTATGCGGATCCATCCGCGCATATATCAGGCATTGTGCATAGCTGCCCTCACCTCGGTTATCTTAATTACATCTGTAATGCATACCGCGGTGCCGTCGGCACGGAATACGTAGGCGCCGCGGCCCCGCACATGCGCCGCGACGTCGGCGTCGTTACGCGTTAACTCACCGACGAACGCGTAAACGTTGAACGCTCGCGCGCTCCCGGACGAACATACGCGGACCTCTATCCGCTCTATGCAATTTTACGTGTGCGTGTTTGCAGTCGCAGAAGCGTGTCGACGCTCCCTACGCGCTGTTGCCCGTGTATCGGATCGAGTTTCGCGTGTGCAGGCACAACACGAAGGCGCGCGACACGCGTACACGCATGCGAGATTGTCATAACACACGCTGCGCCTCGTAATCGCATCGCATACAAGCGTCGTATCTCTCCGCTATCTTCCCCACCGGATATAAATCACGGGCTGTACGGCTATGGCTACGGTAACCTACATTGGCGACGCGTAAGAATGCCGCGAAAGGATTGCGCGTATTGATGGATACGTCGACGCGACGTGATGTCGATGACCAATAATGAAAAGAGATGAGTGGTGTCAAACAATTTCACGTTGTCCGTTGCAAATATCGAACGCGTGCTGTTCCTTTTTTTCATCTCTCTTTGTGACGCATGTATTTTTTTTTTTCGACAGGCGCATATAACACGAGCAGCATGCGCGAAGTGACGCACGAAATGGAGGAAACGAGAAAATCTCGCACGTTACTATCGTACTTTCGCCACGCATCTCGCGCGTTCCCTTGATTGAGTGCGAAAAAAATCTCTTGAAAAGGACGCGTCGATTGCGCGATTAAATTGCGATTTCCGATCGCGCTCGGTTTTTCGTGACCTATAACGATACACGCGCACATTGTGTTCGTATCGGCTGCTAATATTTTCGAAAGGCCAGATCGAGCATCCGCTTTTCGAACATTTAAAGCGCGAATCAAGCGAGCGAATCGATAATACGAGCACGATATTGCGCTTAATCACGATCGGTCGAATCAAGTGGCAACCGCAGACATATTTTAGTAACGTAAAGAGGGTTGTTATCCGAGAAATTGGATATTATGCGATACGCGATATGCCTGGTAGACGGCAACATTAATAAATTGATAAGACAAAATGTTCTCGCTTGTTTCAGGAGATGATATTTCGTATATATCGCGCGAGAGAAATCAAGAAGTAGAATAATATAAGAGACGGAAAATTGAAATTTTTCTATATTTTAGATCGCGAGATGACCGAAGCATCAGGTTACCGATCGACAATGCGAAACTTCCAACTCTCGGCGGCAAAAAGTTAAGTTAGTTTTCTGCCAGTTTAGTTTACACACCTTACACAGAAAATAACAAAGCTAATTATATGCGCACAAGTATATTCGCAGTGCGTCGTACGAGTGTTGAATAAAATACAGATTTGCATATCCGTCCGCAGGCGCTTTTTAACAATTTAAATGTGTTAAAATAGCGAAGCGGACCGAAAATTTTAATCAAAGGAGAGGCCGGTTATTATTTCTGCCGCGATACTTTTGTCGATCTCGTGATAATTCATGCGAACACACATTTGGATAATTTGACGTCAATTCTATCCTTTGTTCCGTGTGTTTCGAAGAAACGTATAATTATTACACGAGCTCAACCACTTGGAAAAAATATCCTCCGAGCACGTTTTTTAATTGCTCCCTTCATTCATGTTACATTTCCCAGTTTTCCGGTTTTTCCACCAGAAAACTCATATAAAATATAATTAGCGTAACTGGGTCAGCAATGCGAATACCACGGTCAATTACATAATAAATTACGCATGTTATATATAAGACGTTTCATTAACTTTGATGGAATTATGAAAAATTTCGTGTTATCGTTCCCCGCTTTTTCTCAACGTAATTACACCCACACATGATATTTAAATTTCTTATTTTCATCTATTATTGAATAATTGTTATCAATAATCCTCTCTGTAATGAAACATCCATTTCCAACGTTAATAATAGCATAATAAATAATTGGCCTTCGTTATCAGAGAAGGGACGGAAAAGGGACTATTAACGGGGCGAACTTTTTAATACAATAAAGATTTTACAATGAATGAAATGCCATCAGATGGCGCATTAAGAAGAGATCAACGAATCGCTGCATGTGTCGAGATAATTAGCAACAGGGCCTCGTGTGTTTCTTCTTACGTGGCGGAGGGAGTCCTCGCATCGTGCGAGGGACACCCTACATTTAAGGTATGATTAATTATTTACGTGAACGCCCCAGTGGCAACAAATACGGGTAATTCTTCCCTACAAGCGCATATATGTATGTGTTCGTAATTCCCATCGGGGACGCGGTTATTAGGTGAAAGCGAAAACCAGGTCCGCGTAATATATATGTAATCAATTCGGTCATATTTTTATTTGGATCGCGCGATACAAACGACCCATGCTTTTCACTTGTTGAGGAGTCAGCTGTGGACCGTTAACCGTGAATTACGTTATGCGCCTCAAATTTTCCGTCATTAACCATCCACGATAACTCATTGTTACATTCAATATCGAGTATATGCAAACGTGACCGCAATCGGGGGAAAAAAAGCCCAAAGCGTGGAATTAAAAGATAATACAATCTCGTTTCGAGTTGCGAGACAAATGGAAACCTGAAAATAGCCACGGTCCAATGGGGAACGAAACATCGAAATGGCCATCAAGCGAAATTTCATTACGGTATTGCAAATACAATTTTTTTTTAATTTGAATATATTGCGTTATGTGAAATTGCCGTGTATAATCACTCATCGTGAATATATTAAAATCAATGTGAAAAATATACGCGTACGTATGCGAATACATGACGTATCCATTTGCAGTTCGCTGAATCTTACTGCCTAAAAATCCCGTTTAAAAATTTGTCCCGGGCAAACCTCAAAATAAACCAGCTCATATCTCATCGTAAGGTATTCAACTCAATTCCATTCGCCCTTTCGCACTTTTGCTTCCTTTGTGCCCGTTTCATTGTCTCACGAGGTGAACGAGGGGACCGATTCAAACATAAGGTCGATTATAAATATCGCGTGACGCCTGTGTTTCGGGCGTGGTTAACTAAATACATAAATCATTTTGTAGCCAAATGCAAAGCACCCCATTGTGGTGGACGGTACACGCAAATAACAAAACTAATCCCCTCTGCCGAAATAATCCGTCGACCTTTCGTGGAAAAGATACGGAAAATTCACGCTCCATTACGGCGATGGATCATATGTGTCGTACGTCGCGTGACAGTTGATGATGAGCAATTATAGACACGTGGAAGACACGCGCCACGCATATTTTAGTATTCGGGAAGTATTAATGTCGCGACCAATATGTTTGAGCCGATAATATCCAAGATATAGTTAGATCCTTCATCGCACGTCAGAATTGTTAACTCGACGGGGGAGGTCGATAGCCGCGCGAAAGTTCCGTTGTGCGGTAAAAGCGCGGTGATGTTTATCAAATCGATATAAAGTCTCGAGAGTTTTCTCCCTCTTTATCCTTGCAATTTATCGTTTTTTTCGCAAAACGTTAAGCGGTTTAACGCGTTGCTACGGGAGAAACAAAGATGAATCAGCTTTCTCCGAAAACACACTTTAGTCAGTCGTGGATCTCCGCGAATCATGCGAGCTTAATTTCCAATAAATCAAATAGCCGCTCGAGCACGTTCCCGAGAACCGGCGCGCTCGAGAATCCTTTCTCCTCGTTCAGCGGAAGTTGGCGTGGCGCGAGCGGCTTCCTTTCACGCTCCCGAACAATATGTAGGCAAAGTTGGCGCAAAGTTTCGTCTGTGGCGCAAGGTCGGGCTGTTCCGGCGGGCGAGCAGGCTGAAAGAGGACGGTTCTGTTCGGCGCGAGTTTCGGGTTCTTGCGGGTCCCGAGTCGGGGCGGTTTAAGCAAGGCGTTAAATAGCTCGCAAGTTTCTCCTCCCTCCCTCCCCCGTGCAACAATGTGGTTCGAGTGTGAACCTACCAGGCGCGCATCGTTGAAAATCGCCTTTAAACCCAAGGCTCGTGGCGCACACACGCGTTACCCCGCCTATGCCATGCCTATCACGATCGTCTATGTCGGATCAGCGCAAACTATACACACGTACTAATACACACGTACGCGTACACGACATGCACACGGCGGTACCAGAGTTCGTCCCCCTCGAGGCTAGATCTCGCGTGTCTGTCGCTCTTTCTAACGTGACGTGCGTTGCCCGACGATCGATCGTCGCGGAAGATTTCTCGTGCAACACAAACGCGCAGCAACAAAGGAAAGCGATCCTCTCGGACGCTATTTTTCCTATCTTTGAAAAACAGTCAAGTGCGCATCGCGAAAATTAATATTATTCGTCGAGGTACTTCCAAGATCTGGCAAAAAACGTTTAGGTACATAATAAACAAAAATATCCAGTGTTTGAAATACACGCGGGAGCTCGACTTTACAGCCGCCGACTGTTTGTATCTGTTGGCCAGAAATTCAACAGAAACGCGCGAGATGGATGCGTCGCAGGGTCGCTCCACGGGAAATATTTCTGCTAGCGACATTACCTCGTTAACCGACACGACACCAAAGACGTGGCGGATTTACACGCCCTCGGGCCGACGCGACACGCGAATTAATTTACATTCGCGTAACACCGATGCGATAGGGACGCGGGGTATTTCACGAGTAGAGCCAACCGTGCAATACTCGCTGATCCGACAGGTATAAACGCACGCGTCACGGACGCGTCGTCAAAGGGACAGCGCACTTGGCGCATCCTTTACCGCGGAGCGTGGACACTCTCTCCGCGGACGAAATTATGATCCCGTTCGGTTTGCGCTGTCGGCTGGCCGTGATTGCATAACAATGAGGGGGATTCCGGGAATTGCTTTTACGTGTCTGGAATTGCTCAGAGAGCCACAATAGCTTCGCGGTGCATACCTGCAGCTAGCTGACGGGAGGAGCAGAAGGAAGCCGAGAGGCCGGAGAAGGGAAAGCAGGGGGAGGGTCGGTCGGTGCGGCTTGGAGGGTTTGGAGAGCGCGCGGGCCGAGCATTATGCGTCATTGGGTAATCTGGCGAACGATTCAATCGAAGCGGCTGGCATGTCGAGCATGTGGACATAATGGAGCATCCGTCTCTGCACGATAAGCGTGTGTAACCAACGCGCTCGTAGAACCCTCCGGGATCCAAACCGCCACGTCCTCACATCGGGGCGCATATATCGCGAAACTGACAATGATTCCCGGCCCCTCGTCTCGGCCGAAACAGCATTTAAGCAGCGAACCTCTACATCTCGCGTTATATCCTACGAGTTAGCGATCCCTCGTGAACTCAAATAGAATCTCGGGGATGCTTAACCGAGCCGATCGATCGCGTAGCTCGTGGTATTTAACAGTCAAACCGGAATAAGCTTTACGTACAGAGACGGCAAGTACGTGGTTGGTACAACGAAAACAATGTTCCATTCTCTCGGGCTTTTACGGCCTTTATTTCTTTCTCGGACGGAATTTCGCAGTGTTTCAATCGCGACAATTTTTCGCGCGCAAACCGCGTTGAGGGAAGTTTTGAAAAATTTATCTCGCCGTGACAAGCCGCGGACGCGTGGTACTTAACGTAGAAAAAATTAAAACACATGTATAAAAAAGCGAGAGAGAAACGCAGTTTTTCAACTCTTGCGAAATTAGCGATGTAGCTCGTGTGTGCATAGAAAAAGCGAGCGTAGGAAATTGCATCGTCGCGGCAACGTAGCGGAAATACCGTTACGAATACGAGCAGTGTCGGCTGGCGGAGATAAATATGACTGGCGGCGTTAGGACGAGTAATTGCCATTTTCTCTTACAAAACTTTGCTGCTGACACCGTTAATTATTTCGATACACAACCGCATAATCGATATCCAATTTCACAACCGCCGATACGCAAGTAACAACTCCATTACCTCATCCTCATCGTTACATCATATTTAGCGTGTGTATGTGTGTGTGTGTGTGCATGAGAAAGAGAGCTCCGCAACTCGATATTCTCGTCGCTGCGGCTTATGATGACGAAAAAACTTCATTTACCTTACGATTGATTTATCGAGGGATTTTGATTAATCGGGTCTCCAACCTGGACAATCTCTAGAATTGGGTTTCCGGGCACCGGGCGAGGTAGTCGACGGTAGTCCGAAAGTTAAGGACGGCGAGTTGCCGGCGATGTCCTACGTGTGCGTGAATTTGTGTATATACACCGGCCCGACTGCCGGTATGCGTGTTCAATTTCCGATAGTTACGACGGTAGCGCCAAAGGGTCGGTAAAGTTCAATTTCAACCGTGTAACTTCAGGCCGCCTCGATTCAGCGCGGAAGTCGTCTCTTTGTCGGCGACGGAGCGGTGAATTTCCTCAAGTTTTCCCAGGACGGAAACGTACGCGCGCGCGATACGGGTTTCTACCTAGACTGCAGGAAACGAATGAAACGTTGCTGAAAAATCCTGTCGCCGCGTTGCGTGACAGCTCGAGCGACGCGCGAACGGAAGAGAAAATCCCATTTTCCTTATTCCGACCTGGTGCGAACAAACGCCGCCACCAGTCTCGAACCCCGGTGACTGACTTTGTTTTCATATTCACCCGCGAAATCTTCCGGCGAGCGAGTCGCAATCCCCGGCGTCTCGCGACGTTGACGGAACGTACGTCAACCCCCGTGCTTTCAACGACGAAACGATCCGAGAAAACGCGGAGAATAACTTTTCGCATTGGCGTTTTCGCCGAAAACAGATCGACTCCGAGTCCTTTCGTCCTCGTAAATCCGTAAATTTTACTTCGCAGCGTAGTCATCGCGTATATAGCGAACCGTTTTACTGCCCAAACAGCGTATACTCTTTTTTATGTATTCGCGAAAGTTGTACGGTAAATGGCATCAAAAAAATACGGAATGCACCACCAACCAATCTCGCTGATTTCTGCGGCAATTCTCGAATCTAAGCAGGAAACTCAGAAATCACCGAGATTTTAATCAGAGGCCATTAACGAGGGGCCAGTTATGCCGTCGCGTCCGAGGGTTTCAGCTTTCCTCACGTTAGTATACGTAAAGCATGGCTCGTGTCGTCGACAGTAACGGATAGGGAAAGGGTCGCGCGCCATATTGCCGTTGTTATTCATTGTACGAATATCTTGACGATCTCGTAACGCGAATATACGCCACTGCAGTGTAATCCATAAAAGCAACTATTTTACCACGAAACGCTGAAACGTTTTACGAGGCGATTAAAAAACGATACGTGCTTTCTTTTAGAGCTTTCTTTTACTAGCAGAAAAAAACCTCGTAATCACGCGGAATTCGAATAATTTAGATGCCACGAGATTCGTTACATATCCAGTCAATTCAATGGTAGAATAATTAACCATAATAATGCATCGAATGCCAGGCGATCTATTGCCGCTCAAGTGGTTCTAGGAATTTCCCTATAGAATACATCTCAAGATCTCCCATCGTAGACGGCTGTGAAGTATGTAGTTCATGAAGCACAAATTACTTGAGAAATACACAAGAAGCATGAATATATATATTCTCGAGGCATCTCCTAAGTCTATTTCAACTTCTGATATCGTATTATGTGCATATATAAAGAACGATATGTGTGTAAGAAATATAATAATTTTTTCTTCTTTATTAATTAAAAATCTCTTGTTCTTCGATATTAAAAAAATGGATCGGTATTTCGCCGATTTATGAAAGGGGGAACTCTATGCATCAATTAGAAAAGAAGATGGTATTCCCGATAGTAATCTCGATATAGAGCCCTAAGGACAAAAATTCAAAGGAAAAGATTTCAAAAGGAGGGGATGTCTTTGTTAACGCGAATTCGGTTGACGTTTACAACGGCGTACCGACGTTCCCAGGCAATGGGCCACCGGCAGCAACGAAAGAATTCAATATGGCCTAGGTCTGCGAGCTCTTCTGGGCGAGGAATGGAATTACATTTCCATTGTGTTTCGGGCATTCGCATTCGAATCACACGGACGACGCCGCAGCGTCGTGTCACGACCCTAAGGGATCCCTCCGCGTGTGGGTGCGTTGATGCTCACCCCTTGTCGTACGAACGGCCCATGAGAGAGCGCGCGGTCAAGAGGTTCCGCGCAGCGAAGAGAGGTCCGCCATAAGTCATCCGCCTTTGATATTAGCGACCGGACGCACGACGACCCTTCGGCAGCACGCATCTTTTTCGCTCCCTTTCGGTCCCCGTAGTCCAGTTTCCCATATTGATATCGACTAACCTTACGCGCGTATATAAAGTCGCATATGCGGACTGTGTACGAATGCGTGAATGACCGATACGAACCGAGTATTAGTTGGTGTCGTCGTGACCCTCCTCCCCCTGGAGAGCCATTTATTTCGTATTTGCAAGGGACAAAAACACATATGCAATTGACTTTTATAGATAAGCTTGGCATTTATCCCGGATACTCGAAGAAAATTTTGCAGGACAAATTATACGTATTTTCTTATATTTTATGCAAACGATACAGCGATATTAGAATATTTATTATTATAAAAATTGTAAATTTTGTAACGATTATGGATTTATTTTGTGCACGAAAATGATGACAACGTTCTTTTGTAAAATCTAAAACGTACACAGTAAAAAATTTTGTGTTAAATTTAACATATTTCACATATCCCAATTTATTCACTCTAATTTTAATGTTAATTTAACAGAAGGCAAGTATGTAAATAAATAACACAAGTAATATGTTTAGAAATTAACACAAAAGTGTAACACTTAAACTTTATCTGGAAGTAAAGTTTATGTTAAATTAACATATTTATAATGTTAAATTTAATTAAAAGAAAATGTTATTTTTACATTTTTATGATAAATAACAAAAGAGATATGTCGATTTAACATATGGAAACTGTTATAGAGAGAAAAATAACACAACTTATCTGTTCATTTTTTCATCAAAAATTCGTGCATTTACATATTAATTGTGTTGTTTTGACTCTTAGAAACGGTAAATATTAATTCAACGCAGAAATACCAAAATAATGCAACGATAATTTGTTACATTAACATAAGAGTATGTTAAAAATTTAACACAAATATTTTTACACGAGAAAATTTTAACAGAAATACAAAATATTTTTTACCGTGTATATATTATTGAATAAAAATGTGGTTTTTTTCATAAATTAATTAAATAATATATTCCATGATTACAAAAATTATATTACAATTTTTCCTGCAATATACTACAATATACTCTACATATCTCATATATGTGCAAATGGTCACTCTAAAAGGGCAGAAAAGGATAGAAGAATATGTATTTTTCTTTGTTTACCACCACGACATTTTCGGTTTCATCGTCTCCAGCCAAGCCGCGAAAGAAAAGTGCAACAAGCGCTCACCGGGGAACGATTCTTCCATTTGCAACCGACGCCCGCAGTAATGTGTACGACTGCACTACCATCGGTCGCGGCGTTTACGCGTCCCGCTAGTAATATTGTCGCAAACTTTATTTTTACAAATGCCCGAGCCATACCGCGCAGTTCCTGTAAATATTCCAGAATGAATCCAGCGCGGAGTTTTTATTTGCCGAGTGATACGCTAATGGAAATTAATGCATTCGTAACGGAAGAATTACCTTTAGATATTTGTAAACGAAGTGGACGTATATATACACGTGTATTCTTTTTATATACGATTAACATGAAATATGACAAAAGAACATTAGACCGCATTATGATGACCTATTTTCCGTTCGAGAAATTGCTTACCTTACCTTACCTCGAGAAAAGCGCTCAGAGGCGTGTTCTATATTTGCTAAAATTGTTCATTGTGTCACCTCTTTCTCTCTCTCTTTCATTTTCTTTTCTTTAATTTGAAACGATCGGTGAGTTACATTTATTCTTGAAGTCGCGTCGAAAAAGAGAGAACGCCTCGAGTGTTCCAGCTAAACGCTATAATTAAAAGAGTAATTACGAAAATTTGTGTTAACGACTTTTCCAGCAGCCGGACGACGATACTGTTCGTCTTCGATGCTTTACGACGCGATTAAAAACTTCTTGTCCCGATAGCTCCTTCGCTCCAATTATCGGAGCATCGTTCGCGATTTTACAATCGACTAGTCCGATAAAAAAAGAGACGCGACATATTTCTAGAGAATTCAAGGAAATAAGTAAAAGTCTCTACAAATGACCGTTAGAGTCCGTTAGAGATAAATAATTTATGTCAACGAAACATAAAAAATGTGGCAATTATAGACAAGGACCGATGGATCGCTGCAAATTTCCGTCGCGAAAATTCTGCTTCTGCTTCTCAGAGTGGCTCGTATACGAACAACGCATCAAAGCCGAATTCCGGAGGAAAACTAGAGTATGCGCGATAGCTTCCTTCCCCCCTACGCCTCGGGCTGCCGCAGAATGACGCGACTTCGCGTACTCATGGTGGCGTAATAAACTGATGGATTAGGACGAGGCTTGGTTGGTACGTCGTCGTGACAGCACTCGAACCCATTAATTCCACTTTACCTTAACTCCGAGACGTAACGTTCGATCCATATCGTCAGACAGCAATTACGGTATTCTCATAATAGCGCGGAGTTATCCGGTGATTACCCTCGACAGTGCTGACTAATCGATGCGGCGATTAATTGTAATCACACAATCGTGAGATATGATCGTCTTTGAAGTTGAACACAAAATTTGCGAAAATAATGGCAGATTAGAATTGAATGGATTTTACAAGCATAGAGGAAGCGAGAAAAGTGAATTTTTCTGTGAAGTTGGCGAAGTGCGAATTTTTACAAAATTAATACAGCATTCGATTGTCTGTGAACATGCAAATAATAATTTAAAAAAAGGTACACGCTTAAAAGTGCTCATTATAGAATTTCCTCATCTTTTGTTTGTTTTTAATTTTTTTTTCTAAGGTGGACAAGAAACGATTATCTATAGACAATTGCGGACAATTAAAATGCCATATCAATTGTGTAAAAATTCGCATTTTAGGATGCCAACATTACAGAGCTAAAAAAATTTTGCGGTATCGACGAATCTCGTGATCCTGCATTGGATTGCGCAGTATTGTCCGGCATGACCTTTAAAGGTTAATTAGATTGTTCGATCGCGATAATGGCGCGGTCATTAACATTTCGTGCACCATTACTGGCACGGTCGAAACGCGATGCATTCGGAATCCCGGAAACAATGCGGCGAACGAATTAAAGCGCATACCTAGTAACGCGCGAGTAACGCGTACATAAATTAATCCCTTCGAAATGGAAAACTTGACACGTGTATGCGTGCATGCGTGTTACAGTCATTCCTCACATTCGATCAAAATTTTATAGAAAAAAAAAAATAACTCGGATAACTTTGAGAGTTTGTATATAAATTCATCAAGAGGAGTCAATTTAGAAAGATTAACTCTTCCTACATTTCGATAATTAATCCATCTTGGCTCGTGTATCTTTCCTTCCGCTTCGACCGTTGGATGTCCACCTTAATTATCGCATCAGTTTGCCCGTATCCGTGATAAAGCTCGTTCATCTCGCTCTTTTGTGGCCTCCTCCTAACTTTACGCTGAGACGAGTAGATGAAAACGGATTGCCTTTCGTCCGACTGTATTTCCACTTACCAAAGTGATATTAATGGGCCGCAAACGACGAGCGTCTGCGTGCCTCCTCCAATCGGCCGTTTCTACCGGAGCGAGACAAAAGTAATCGCGTAATCAACTGAGAGCGAACAGTGTTACATGGTTTACATTTGAAAGAAACGAACGAACGCGTAAATATAATATAAACCAGAAACATAATTTTTTAGTCTTAATCCATGATTTCTCTTGGAATACAATAAGTTTTCCATTTGTCTTTCGGCGTTATCGTTTTATCGAAAACACAAAACGTAAGGCTCACGGCTAAGTAGCTTAACGCCGTAGCTGCGATTCAAATTAGCATGCACCACTGCCTCTGTCGCGCGATGTCTCGAAGTAAGTGGAACAAACTCTCAGAGGAGATATTTCGCGAAGTAACGCGAGACTTGCCTAGTGTTGTGTTATTACGTTCGATAAACTCGACTTGTACAGGGTGAAATGTGCTGTATCTGTTAAAGCGAAAGTTAATCGATTTCCTCACTGCATCCACAGTCTTTTTATCATATATTACTTATGTATTATTATATGTAATATTTATATCATAAGGATACATTTTTAAAAAGATGAGCTTAATATAAAAAAATGAGACGAGATAAGTGCGAATTGAATAAATAGCAGACAAAATTAATCCCAGTTAATCCCAGGCTTTCATTTTTCATTATCAATTTGAAGATAAAGAAAATATTGCGATTATATATTATCTCGTTTATCATGATACATTAAATTTTTTCTTCGCATTAAAGAAAGAATGAATCCTTATTTATCGCAGCAACTATATTGTTATCTTTCCCCGATCGAATAGTTGTATCTTTCTTCACAATTGCATGCAAAGAACCTCAATCGAAATCGGTATATTTATTCTCCGCTCGAGTCGCCTCGCAGCCGTAACTATTGTAATGCCCCGACAGCATATAAAAGTTATCATCGGTCCGCCGAAAGCCAGCCCGTTGTGCGTACGCGTCGGCCGGACAGGCGGCCGACAGAGACAGACACAAAAGTGGGACAATATTGGCAAATGAGATGGTACATTTGCCGGGTATTGTCGCGAAAGCGACTGGGGTGACCGGGAGAGAGCGGACGGGCGGCTGGAATGCATCGTAATTGCGCGCATTGTTTGATGCATGCCAGACGACTCGAATCGGCCGTCGCTCCATCAGGCTTCGTGTGCCTTATGAAACTCCGTTTCGGGCGCCTCTGCTCCGCCGCGATAGGAAACGAGCGTTCGATGATTTACCGGCTCTCGTCTCGCGTGACGCGCGTACAGCGTTTCATCTTCCGCGACGGATGAGTCATCCGTTGTAATGGACCGTGAATGATTATTAGTAAGAGACGATCCTCCTTCTTTTCGAGGCATCCGCTTCCTCTTCATCCTCCTCCTCCTCCTCGCTGCTCCTTTTCCCTGCGTTTTTATTCTCCCGGTCGTCGTACAATAGCCACCCGCGTAATAGTGATTTCCGAGGAGACGGCGGAGAGACGCGGGGATTAATCTCACTAGGATCTGTCTCGGTCAAGAAAAGCTTTCGCTCGCAGGATAAAGAGAAGGCTGAAGATGTGCTAGAGAAAGTTTTTAACGATTGAGATCCCTCCAAACGTTGGTTTAATGACGTTTGAAGGAGATAAACACTTCGGCATCAAGGAGAGATTTTTTAGAGCGTCACTAATTTCTATTTCAAAGTAAATCCATATTAGGTTACTCGGAAGTTCGTTAAATCCGATCGACTTTCAAGCATTTTTCGAGACTTAAGAAAGCGAAAAATGATATGAAAGCATTTTTTGTGATCGCGCGCGTTTAAAGAATAATTAAAAAATTATAAATCCTCTTGATTTATCCATGATACTAAATCTACTTGATTCATCACAATTCTTTTATCGGTATCTATTCTTACATTAATTAAATGTATATGCGAAAACTTTTATTCTCGATTTACATTACGTTTACGCGTGCATTTCGACGATTATAGTAAAAGTTTCAGCACGTGCAATAAACAATTTTCAGTGAAAAATCATTAAATGTGATTAAATGTGACACGCACCGGAAAAGTTACAATCTATTTTCCATTGGATTATGTCGCCCCGCAACTAGAAAAATTCATTTCGAATGCGAGAAAAGCGAGTATACGATGGACAAAAGTCAAACTTTTCCAAAGTCGGTGACATAGTAAGATAGAAAAAGATACAAAGGAAACAATTCGGAGAGTTCATAAAGCAAACGAGAGCTACGAGATCTTATCGCTCGGACTCTATCTCGCGAATATCATTTTCCCCCGTGTACTCTCTCTATCTTTCTTGTAGCCTCGTCGTTATCTTTAGTTCCTCTCTGTTGCGTGCAACTTCTATTTTGCCCGCTTGTCCCTTTCTTCCCTCGAATTTCCTCCTTCTTGCTTTCTCGAATGATCATTTGCCGGCTCACTCCGGCTCGCTCGCTCGCTCGTCCTGCCACTCCACCGCATCAGCATCTCTGTTTTCCACTCTATCGCCCCGGTTACATCTCCACTCTCTCGACGCGACGTCTCTCCATCCTTTCTCATGGTGTGTTGCGGTCTCTTTCTCCCGCTCCCGCATCCATCCGCTTCTACTCCGTTATCTCGCCCACTCTCCAACGCGTACACGGGAAAAAGAATGGAGAGAAATGACCGTGGCTCGAGATGGAAAGTCCCGCTACCCATCCACGGCTAATCCCTCTTTTCTCTCGGAAATCATCGGTTGCGCCGCGCAGTGAATCTCCCTTGGCGCACGTTACTCGGGGCGAATGCGGCTGGATTAAGCCCCGAGTTTCAACGAATGATCGGACAATCTCTCTCACTCGCTTACGTCTTTTTTCCACGGCTCTCTCCGTTGTAGCACACGCTCGCGAAAGTACTCGCAGCGGACGACGGTTTGACAAATATCACGGTACCACGGCGCATTTCTAATGCCGCGCATTCTCGTTCCCAGAGGTGTGACCGTAACCGGAAGACGGATGATCCGGAACATAAGAGCGACCGCGGAGTTTGTATTTATTTCTGGCTCCTTGTGGATCCGCGCGCGCGCACGAGAGGCGACGTACGTGCACCCCGCGATATGGCAAAGTTTGTGCTACGCCAGCTAACCTGCGGAACGAGCGCCCCGTTTCTCCGGGGACTTTCGGTCGAATCGCCGAGATCGTGAAAGGATCCGAAGTGGATAGAATGGCGTCGCGAGTTATCGCGGCGGAAACTATTGCGGCAATTTCATACTCCACGAACTCTTTGTCGAGCCATCTACGGTGCTCCGAAACGGCTGGCACACTCCGGGGAATGTTCATCCGGTAATTTCGGCGTCGTTCTTCTAGTCCCTCTCCTACGACGGTCTCCATCTCGAACTGGAGCATTGTCCTACTTTTCGATGAAAGGCGCTCTTAGAGGGGCCCCATTGAAACCCTTATCATCGGAGAAATTTCGCGATTAGGTCCTCGCGATCTCTTCGATCAACTATAGATCCGTAATCGTCCGTAATCGACCGCTCGATGATGACTCTCGAGACCGAAAAAGAATGCCCCCGGAGGAAATTCAACGAATGCAGAGAAAAATCAGCTGATTGTTCGGTTAGCTAACGCACGGATTTTCCCGGATCTAATATAGACATACGAGTTTGTTGACTTTTCGACGGCGCTCGAGGCGCGAATCAGAATCGAGAACGTTCATCAAGAAAGATGGAACACCGATTTCTTTGTGAGTCGTAGCGAGCGTTTACGAGAAAGAAAAAGGACAGAGTGGAGCGAAAGAGAAAGAGGAAGAATCTCTCCTCTCGTACGTCGAGACCTCCCGTAAGCGGGGTCCTAAACCGGTCAAACCGGTATTCGACGACCGTTGCCTGACGTACCTTTGGACGATTATTCTCTCACGCATTCTCCACGCCGGTTCATTCGTGAATGCACTCTCTAGGAAACTTTCTTCAAACATATAACGAAAAGTTATTTCGAGTAATAAATAATGTAAAACACGTGGCTCGTGATTTATCTCTTGTATTAAGAGCGTGTAATCAACACTTTCGAAATACATAATTTCATACTCAAAATAAAAAAACATACAAATTTGTACGCTTCACCTCATAAATGAGTATAAACCGCTGAATTATTATTTTACACTCTCTTGCATATCAATATATTTTATATATCAATATAATTAATATTATGTGTAATTTTGTTATTTTATAACTTCGCGCTAAATTTATTTTATACAGATTGATTATTTTATCATTTCCCCACGATTTAATTTACGATAGAATATAAAACGTACCTTGTGCGTTATGCGCGCCGAGGTATGAGAATCGCAAAATATTATTTTGTTTTAATAGATCCTTTTCTCTTGCGTTCGTAATACATTATACCGCAATGACGGTACTCGCGGAGACTCGGAGGATAAATTATTGCCGTCATAATAGCTCACGTATTACGTTCTGCAATTGCGTTTTTACAAGAAGATATGAAAAAGGCGTTACTTTTTCACTCTACGCCAAGCTCGCTCTCCGTACTTCATACGCGCCCATTTCACGCGATTGCAACCCATGCGTACAAATCGCTGTCCATTCCGAAAACGGATTTAAGCGGGATTGAGTTATTAATTTAAAGTCGGCCGCCAATAGCCGCCCATTCATGCAACGTGCAAGCGAGATAACCAGTTTTGTCACTTTCTTCAGCCGATATACGTTGTCTTGCCGAAGCGGCGCACCATTACATGGGCTTCGATGAAAGGCCGGTCAGTCCACATTTTGATGTCTTTATCCTGTCATTCAACGGCGGCGCGTTATAGGCTATAATCTACGACGATCACGGAACAAAAGTTAAGCCTATACAGCTGCGTCCTGAATGACTAATTATGAGATAAAATCGTCAGACTCAAAAGCGACAGGACTCTTTTCCGCATGTATAATATTTTAAAAACGATTTAATAACTAAATTTGCTTGAAACCTACAGATTAGTTTAAACGTAAATAGATCAATCCAGATTATGCTAGTCTGCTTTAATGAGACAATACTATCCATATTCAACAAACTAATCATTGATGGATTAGTCAATGATATTATGACGCTGTGTATATTGATTAAAAACACAATTACTCATGCATATCATCAACTCTTAGTGATATTAATTAATGAAATGCGCAGAATTTCAAATATCTAAATTAAATTTCCATATCGCATAGACTACAGTAAAGTACATTTATTAACATTAATTCAAATATTCTAATGCATTCGCGAATATTATCTCAATTATAAGTTTGACGAATATCGACGTTCCGATAATTATACGAAAACTACGTCAATTAATGACAGGTAAGATTGTCATTGTCGTATAAGGTAGCGAAGTGAATGACCCACTTTCGTGGTATTTAAATATAAAATACATTGCATATTCAACTGCCAGACATAGGTAGGCGCCGCGTTCGAAATATCGATTAGCATAGTCCTCGTTTAGCGATGTCAATTCCACGACATTCCATATAATATAGTTTCCAGGAAAAATCCGCGCTATTCGAGATTACGAAGAATGCATGCGGGCATTGTAGAGGGGATTCGCTCCACGAAATAATTTCGTTAAATTCAAACTCCGACGCGAAGGAAGACGGCATCTCGCACGCAGCAATCTAGCAATTTCATCGCACATTCGTCGAATGAAGAAAAAAAAAAAAAAGATTGAATACATATGTAATCTTTGCGATGCATCGGTGAATCTCGTCGATGCCCGTGTGAATGGAACGGATTCTACAGGAACGGTCGGAATCCGCGAAAATTGCGATTCACTTCGGCGCGTAATAATACCACGGTCGTATTACCTCTTCAAAGAGTGCACAGTCAGTCCTCCCTCAGTAGGTCAATCGCATGAAAGAGCTCCATTTCGTAGAGTGCGCGTCTTTCCGTATTGACAGTGCTCTCTGTTCATAACGCGGTTAACTCTCCATTCGATATATTTTCGACTATCAAAAAAAAAAAAAATGAAATAGCTACTCAAATCATTTTATCGTGATCAGCACGGTTAATGTTGATGTTTTTGCAAATGCGCAAAAATGTAGCAATTACGGCGAGATCGACTTCTCATGATTTTATAAGTAAATGCATAATGCAGATCATCAATCTATAGATAGCTATAGATTATTTCGTTTCTCGTTGTCGCGCCGACAGAATAGATTCACCCGACGAGAATCGGTGAAATAGATGAAGAACACCGTGAGTTACCTGAATCTATTATTCAGGAACGTCGTCGTCGATTCGTCGTCAGATCGGACTGCTTTTCAGGTTGCGCAGCTGGTTCCAGGCTACTCGCGGATAAGCGGATAACCCGCTTGCCGGTGGTTCTCGCACGGGACGAAGGTTATACCTCGGAAGTGGCAGCTGTGGGAGGCGTAGTTGGGAAAGGTGGTGAGAGCTCTCTCTCTCCTTCTCGTTTACCGACAGCTACGACGACGACGACGACGACGACGACGACGACATCGTCCTCCTTCGTTGACTCCCTCGATCGATAGTCGGAGAAAACGATAGATACCGATAGTTTGGATCACGCTACCGCGCATCTGAACGCGCATTGAAAATTCATGGCTCCCGATGGTAAACCTGCCGAAGAGTAGAATCGATAGCCGCGGAACGAGTTGGCGACAATTTCTCCGATCTAGCGTCGATCGATGTCAAAATCAATTTTAACGATAACGCTGCTCCCGAGTGCCGCTTCGAATGCAACTCCGGCACGGTCCTTTATCTACCTCGAGATTTTATAGCGACAAACTGTCGATATATCCTGCCGTTAACCGTACGTACATTCGGCGCCAATATACATGTACGTACACGTATACATTGTTCTATGCAGCTTAATTCGGCAAATCTCGTTGATAAATTATTCGATTTTGCTCATGTTATTAGTATTACTATTTTGAGAAACGAGAAAGATGCTCGATAACAGTAACTATATTTTTAAAGTTTGTCGCTAGCCATTTTATCCTTACCGCGAGATGTAAAAATATTATTTTTAGGATACACATCATAGATTAATTTTTATCCCATTTAAAACATCGCGAAATGCTGCATGCGTAATTAAGTAAGACGGATTGATATCCATTTGCGTCACCGATCACGACGAGACTATGGAAAAGCTGTCGGTGCGTTAATGATCCCATTGATCCTCCTAACTGCGACGATAAACTGCGAGGAACGACGCGAATGAAAGTACGACGCTAACGTAGGTACGAGCGTTGACGCGTATGGCAAGGCAGGCAATTTCGCGACGTAAGAACGCAATTACGAATTAGATGGGAAACGAGGACGAAACGAGGGCGACGCACCTCTCGCCCGATGCAGTCGCCACCCATGAGCCCGGCTCTGCTGTTGCTGCTACTGCCATCGTTTCGTCGACTGTCGTCGTTGTCAGCAATGGGGGGGGGGATTTAATTAAGGCGTTAATTGGAAAATGGCGAGGCTTAATCGCGGGTCCCATTTCCTCCCCGTGAAAAGCTGCGACGATAACGACTAACTTTCCGCCGACGCCGTCGCCGACGACCCCTGACCTATGAGTCGCTGCGATTACGGCGTGGAATGAAGAGGAGTTGCATTCCCCGACGCCGGGCCGACGCTGCTCTCTTCATGGTCCCTCTATGTCCTGGTCGTCCTTCGGATTCTCCTCGGTCGAAGCGCCCTTTAATCCCTCGACCGACTCGCTTCCGCTATCCCTCTCTTTCCCTCGCAAAGTCGCGTACGAGCCCTTATCGTCCCTCCGTTTCCGCCGTTCACCACATCGCCACCGCCGGTTTTCCGTACCTTCTTTTTCGCGCCGATGCCTTCGACCCTCGCGCTTGCAGATTTCTTTTTTATCTCATTTCCCGCCACCGTATATAATCTCGTAACGATACGACTAATGTATATTCGTGCGCGTTTGATGATTCAACTTTGCCGCGTAAACGGAAGAGTATCAAAAGTTTTTCTTGTTGCATATACATATTGGGGAGGAAAAATAATTTCCGGTTTCAAGTGACATAATGCATGCGTTATTAACGATTTAGACGAGACGCGTGTCGCACGAATATTGTATTTGATATCAATTTTCCTCGAGAATTAATAAAGAAACACCTATTATATGATAAGTAAAGCCTTAGCTTTTTTGATTGAAAAAAAAAAGATGGCGACCATATATTTTCGATCCATTAAAGTTCGCCGATAAAAGCTAAAGCCTCCATTGAACGGGAACGTTAAGTTTTCTATAAACACGATACGATATAAAGGACACTCAACTTGCATAACGAGATAAAAACTCCGAGGGGAATCTTTGCAGACTCGTCGTAGAGCACGTGACAACATTTTTTTTCCCGCTATCGCGATTAGCGAGGGCGAGCCGGAGCGTATTCTATTTTGGCGTCCGTAGGGGCGAGAGATCACCCTTTCTTATCACTAATCGACAGAGATTTCGTCGACAAAAAGGTTGCGCGCTACCGATATACCCTTCGCCCGGGGGTTGCGCGGACATCGTAACGTCTGATAGCGTCGTGCTGTGATTGATACACGTGTGTTGAACACGTGGCGTGATTGATGCTACCAATCGACGTCAATATGCTGCGGAGTTATCTCTCTTTGGCATCTCGCGTCTGGGCGCTTACTTAGCTTTAAGCGATGCACCGTAATAATATTGCAATATCGGTTACGTATCGAACGCGAAGAATAATGCAGCTTTATATCAAATGGATATTATATACGATCAGCTAGCACGTTGTGAGAAAATTGTATAAAATTACATCATATTTTCCTTAATGTTAGCATTTATATCTCTAAAAAAAATATTGCGCAAATTATATATTTAAATTTATGCGAAAATAATACACGTAGATATATCAAAAGAGAATTGTAGTGAGTTAAATTTAGTTAATATTTTAGCAGCTTGTAAGAATATATAACGGTAAATATTTTTGTGAAGATAAATAGACTTGATGTGAAGGAAAAAACATGTGTCGGTAAAGCATCACTTGTGAATAAAATATTATGCAAAACCAGCTGCTTGTTACACATTTTGTTCCAGAATATCGTGGATTAAAGAAATGTGTCTCTCATATGCGTTTTGAAATATGCAGATATAAAATAAAATATGCAAGTAATACATATGTATATATAATGTAATATTTACCACGTCAATATTGTATGCAAATGTGCTTTTCTCATACATATTTTTATAACGTATCGAACACATATTTTTAAATACGCGTATTCTATTAAAAAGCATCTTTCATCAATTTGTATGATTTCAAAATTACGATTAAACAAGGAATCTAATTATGGAAAATATTTAATAATAATATTATTAAATAATAATAAATTTATTAAATAACAAAATTTAATATTTTATTATTTAATAATAATAAATATTTAATAAATAAACATTTCTTTCAGAAACTTGTAAGATTTTTAAATATAAGTGTGTATGCATGTGTTTCTCTAATTACGTATATGCGATTATTATCATTTAATCACAATCCTTCGCTGGAAGCGATATAGAGATTTTCTCAGGACAGGCAAAGCATGTAGCGCGTCGTTAATCTATTGCCATAAGATCGTGGCGATATGCCACTATTCTCGACGCGACCAACAGCCCAGAGTGACCCGAGCGATATGCTCGCATCCTGGCATACCTAATTGCCAATTATAATCCCTATTAATTAGAACAATCCCGAAATGGAAATGCACGCCTATTAACGAGAGCCCGCGCGCGATGCCGCCGGTCTCTTGACCGTTTACGCGGATGGCTTACGTAATAATTCGAGCTTGCCTGTGTCCGGATTATGGCGACCGTACGGCTATTTTCGCGATAAAGCTCATTTCGTTTGTAATTGTTTCGACGCGGGGAAAACAGCTGCGACGAATAATCGTCTTTCCGCTCGACCTTGCCATAAGTGCAGGTACCTTTGACGAACGCCGCTTTGCAATTTTATCGTATTACAGAAACTCGGCGAGATTATTTCAGTATTTTGCGGGGAAACATGATGCGCACGCTTGTTCGAGATCGCATTAATGCTCGCGTCTTCTCCGACCTCCCGCGTAACTATCCCATTAAAGTAATGAACGAGGAGAGAAAAGGCGTGAGCTTTATTAAACGCGGCGGAAATGCAAGTACGGCGACGCCGCAAAAGACCGAAACGCCGGTATACAATCGATGTACTTAGCTTGCAGCAAATTGAATTTTCCGATAATGAACTTCAGAGTTGGCGAGCTCGCGTATAATACATTTTGCATTTCGGCGCTTCTGCTACTATAGATATAGGGGAGCATTGTTACTTGGATGTCCCACGTTTCGCGGACATATTTATCAAACGGTCGCACGACGAATGGCCTACTTCCGTTCGAGTTGCACCGATCGATCGATCGTCTTCCAATAAAGCGAATTAATCGCAAACGTTAATCATTCTGTTCGTTTGTCGGGACGAGTGAGCGATCAAAGGAATGGCGGCTTGAAAAAGAGCGGTCCTTCGCATTCTATCGCCCCCTCCTCCCCCTCTCCCTCCCCCGCGCTTAAATCCTCTTAATATCTCTCTAAATTCCGCTCAACAGTTCCGAACACGAGAGCCAATATAATATCCCTTTGATTCGCCCTGCGCGTCGGAGAAGCGGAAGAATCTTTGCGCAATTTTTCACGAACGATTGGCTACGTGGATTTTTTATTACCCGATTCCCTCTTGTACACATCTTATCAAACAATCTATCGGACGTAAGACCATATTTTACGCCATTATGATCTATTTATTTTCAAAGAACTTTGACGAAAATGCGTACTTTATATCGAGAGTTTATATCATCGATAAATGTCACGATTTTCTCCCGTCGTATTTCGAGTAGACGAACGATGCTTCTTCCGTTCAGCGGAAAAAGCATGCGAGCGAGGCAAAACGCATGCGGGTGCAGCCGATTTTCTCTCTCATCGTCAGAGTTACCGCCGCGACGGCTCAAAGTCGAGGAGAGAAAGGATCGATACGTATACAAAGCGAGACTCGACGAGAGAGGCTGGCGGAGGCCGCCGGCCGTGCAAAGAAGAAAACCGGAAACACGACCACGGAATATCGTATAACAGCTGATCGCGCGTGCTTCTTCTACCACTTTGCTTCGCCGCATTTCGGTCCCGCGAACAGCGGAAGGCGTCAAACGAGAGCGAAAAGGAGCTTTTCTACTCCGTTAAATATAGACGCCGCGACCGAGCCGCCGCTTTTTTCCTCGCTACGGAAGAAGCTTCGGGGAAAAGGGGTGAACGCATGACGACGGAGCTGCGTTTTCGACAAGTTCGCCTGTAAATAAATCTACGATGGAGACTACGTCGCAACGCTTTTCTCGAGATTTTCAAAAAACGGATGTTGCTTTCCGCCACAATAATTCACTCCGAGTTCCACGATAAAAGTCTATATTAAGATTAAGTGCTCATTTAACCTCGGCAAAGAGGCTAAATGAGGGAATAACGAACTCTGAAGCGATAATTAATTTTATTTTAATCTGATAAACTAATTCAATAGACGGATACGCAAGCAGTGTCAACCGTTGGCAGTGTGTTTAATTTAATTTACGTTCGGAGAAATTACTTCTTGACAGTAGAATAAAAGTGCCACTTGACATTATTAATTTCGGATTAGATGTATAAAGAGCATCTCGTATCTATCGACTCGCGTAAGTTTCGGCGTGAAAAAGAATCGATTATTCTTTACGAAGCGACGTCCAACTGTCCAAGCGACATTCGACAGATAAATATATACCCATCCCGTATTTCGTGACACGAGAAAAGAAGCCATTTTATTGGACAGGAAACAGGAAACAGCGCGATTTAAAACTACTATGTATAGGTCTATATTCATCAGCACTGGTGCAAAATCGAGCGCTATTAATTTAGTTACGTATGATTGTCAGTCGCGTATGATTGTCTGTCGATGGTGGTGCAAATATTTAATTCTAATGCCATGCTGCAATCATATCGTCATTTCGGCGAATCTTTCATCGTCGCGGTGTAACTTTCCCATCGGGCATTCGCACTCGCATCTAAAATCATGCCGATAATTAAGCTTAAAATATGTATTTCTCGTGTAAAACCTCACATTTGCGATTGAAACGAACCGCATAGTCGCATAAACTGTCACGGAATCAATAATATATTTATCGCATTCTGATAAAAATACAATTATAACAGTATTGGAAAATAAAAATCTTCGATTATTATTATTTCTGTATATATATTCTGTATTATTTCTGTATTCTTTCGTATCTATATCGGAAACTATCATAGGTATCAAATAAGCTTTTAAACGATAATACATCCAAACAAGAACATACATTATTCACCTCGTTATCAAGTCATGATCGAATCTTTGGAAATGTGCCAAGCGATCCTGGTCACTTTCAAATGCAAATGAACTCTATTAAACTTTAAAACCTAAAATTAAAATTCGTTCTAAAATAGACGCCAGATGAAGTATTTAAATTCGAATTCGTTAATAAATTGAATAAAATAATAAAGTTAATTTAATTAAATTAAATTAGTCGGACTTTTAGAAACGCGTCCCCACTACTTGCACTCGCACCAAAAATATTGCGCGTTTAAAAGAGATCACGATAAATCATCAGGATTTGATATATTGGTGAGAATCTTCCGCAAGCGGTAACTAATAGGTTGTTGCCCACGTCGCGCTGAACGGAATCGGAATTAATGATTTAATAATTCCGCCGATGTAATTATTTATATGAATGCACTTTGATGGAGTGCTTGTCAACCGAGGCTGAATAATTCGCGATTGAAATGTGGTCGAGCTGCATGGTCGCATAAATTGTCACGGAATCAACAATATATTCATCGCACTCTGCACAGCCGTACTGTTTGCACAATAACGTCAATATGTGCATGCCGGCGAGAGCCGTGAGCTCGCAGGTTGAAAAAAAAAAATCTATAAGTGGACGCGTTAAAATTTTACACACAAATGCTTGCCGGATATGTATTACACGATGGTTAAATATTTAACCGAACGCTTTCCGTCGTTGCTCGCTTCACTTTTTTTTATCGCATGCCATCGAATTTGCGTAATATTCGTTCTCAATTACATAATGAGCGATCGGCCGCCCGCATTTCCCGAGAATCGTGTATTGCCTAATTATCCTAATTACGTATCCGAGCGCTTCTCGCGATTACGCGACACGTGCGTAATTTTTTTTCGTAGGACATTCCTATTACGAAAGGAGCTCTAACAAATCTGCCGGTATTAAGCCCGTCATTGCAAACCGGAGACGGTAGAGTCTCGCCATTATTAACGGAATTAATGGCCGCAGCGCCGGCTGGGCGTATACAAGCAGACGCGGACTAATCTACTGTCGGATGCGAGGTGCGCTAATCTAGTACGGACCGGCTCTCCGAAGTGCGGCGATAAGACGCACGATGAATAGCTCGCCGATATTCTATTTACCGAACGCGAATCAATCGTACAGCATCTTGCGCTCTCAGCTTTTCGAAATAATTATCGATTAATCTCGCTCGTTTACGATATGCGAAGAGACGCAAATTTTTCATTCCTTGTATTGTTCGTTCTCGTTCAAGTAAAATACCGGCTTGACAAAGACCAGCCGAGCAACGCCGGGCATCGGATCGACGAAGCCGCGAGCCCGTAGTTCCGCAGTAACCTGGATTTGCGAAAAGATTGCACAGCCCAGTGGCCTGGAAAGAACAAACGGCGTTTGCTGAACCGTGCCTCATCCAGTTTTCCCCTCGCCTACGTTTTTATCCTCTTTCTTTCTGTCGCATTGTACATCGATGCGCCGATTCTTCTCTCTGACTTTCCCTTTAGACACTCTGATTTTCGCCTCACCTGCATCCTTCCGGATCGCAGGACCGTTCCCTCCTTCGGGACTTTAACGCGAAACTGATTCACTTTCCTCGATTGTGAACTGGCGAGGGAAATAAGACGATTACGATTGAAATATCGTTCGGAATCGGAGAACCTCCCCGTCTTGCGTAAATTTCGATCACATTTCGTTCTCGTTGCGATCATCCCTTCAAATTAATCTTTTGTAAAATGCAAGATACATTAATGCTATTATATGCTTCAATGTATGCTAATTATACAAGATACATCTGTGAAATATTATAGAAGGAACGAAAAAAAACTCCGGATATCCTGTAAACCATATCGTGAGAAACCCGACGAATTCAGATACAATCACTTCTTTTTCCGTTTGCGATCCATTATAATCAATGTTGCATTATATGCGATAATAAATCGCTAAGATCGTTTTAAACTTCGTTAATTTAACATACATATTTAATAAACAATCTAAAAAGTGTAACATTATAAAATGCAACTATTAATTAAATGCGAGAAGAATAATATATTATATAATTTTAACGCATGGCTTCGGCCGTCCATACAATTCCAATTTATTCATCGAATGCGGCCGATATTAAACATCATATGTCGCATAATTTATAGATGCATAATTTATAAATGCTGATGACCCGATTCAAAATTCGAGGAGCGCGATTCCGGTTGGGAGCAACAAAAAATACGAGAACACCGCCGAAGACGGTTAGTCTCTTTTTTTTCCGAAGCGTAGCTCGGAGGTGAGGCAAAGTCATCGGAGTTTCTCCTTTTGCTCGAGGAACACGGAACATGGAAAGAAGTGTCTATGCGCGCGATCAGGATAAAGCCCGCCGCGGGTTCCCTGTAATCGCGGCAAAGCGAACGAACATTCCCCCCGGGAGTCCTTCGTCAGGACTTTCCTCTTTCGTGGCGAACTGAAGGAGTCTCCGCTCGATTCCCAGATCGCATTTCAGGGAGATTCGAACGGGCTAAGCGTAATCGATCGCCGTGTGAATCGACGGACGGTCCGTTCAGCTCGAGGAACGAAGAGGATCGGCTTACCTAGAAAGAATTAAAAGGCCGCCGTGATGCTGCGGCGATCATTATAAAGAGACCGTGCTGTCGAATTGTGATTAATCGACACATCGTATATCTCGGCGCATATCGAATCACACTGCACGGTTCAATTTGAATTTTAAATTTTATATTATCCACCAGAGCTATATATATGCGCGAATGTTTTTAAATTACATGATTATTAAACAGTCGCACGGCAGTCCTCTCTTGTTGCGCTTACATAAAACTCGTCAAATTTAATGTATTAATTATGTAACGCGTAATAATTATGTAATAATAATGTATCATTACGCTTTTTAATATCTTATAAATAATGCATAGATTTGTCGGCAATATCTTATTATTATGCTTCGCTGCTTGACACATTGAGTAAATATTCGATGGCATATATGATTATATTACTCAAGTCATGTTCCGAGACATGCCCGCAATATTATTTACATATATCGATCACACGAAATATATGGCATATTTCCTACATACCATAACATATTAAATTCATTACTTTTGCATAAAAATCTGTTTGTCTGTTTTATAACATATGTAGGATCACATTTCCCGGCTTGGAAAAATTTTTTTAAATTGAATACCATTTATATATACACAGACACAGATATGTTGGAGCATGCACAAAAACTATATCATGGATAAATCAGAAATATAATATTTATAACAAAACCAATATAAAATAAAGCTGATATCATGGCCCGATTAATTTTAATTTAAACTGAATGTGGCCTAGTTTAATATCCAAGCTTATACATCTCTGTTCTATATCAATTTTCAACGACATTGATAAATAGCGTGTAAGAATTTAATAAAAAAATTTTTATATCGGAGACTATAAAATACACATATCACAACAAATACGCGCTACATGTTGGTTGTAATTGAATCAATTCATGGATTTATAATGATACGGGAGAGCTCTCATCGGAAATAGATTAACCTTTATTTGACGTCCTTATACATTTTTTGTGGATACAAGCAGTTGCACGCGAACCATGTCTCTTCCGGTCGATCTTATCGGAATAATATTACAATATGCCAGGTCACGAGTTCTTACGTAATTCGTGTAACTTGTAAAACACGAGACTGATGAAAAACAGGGATCGAAATATATGCGAATACGACAATCTCGAAAACTGACACGTAAAAACTTGCACATTTTTACTATCGTATTTAGAGTTACGCGGTACTATCTCCGCCCGGAACTGCATACGATGAATATTAATTCGCGACGATGTCAGAGTAACTGGAGGTGCGTGTAATATTTTAAATCGTATCTTCCGCCCTGAAAACGCGAAACATAGCGGTACGTAAAAGTTTATTCAAATCGAATGTATTCAAACCCGGGCGATCTGATCAGAGAGATCGGTATATACGCGGCCATCAGTCCGAATATGAAATCGTTTTTATGCGCGCGTTATATGCACGACTAGGTATATATTTATCGAGCTACAGATCGGGCATACAGCCGGCTGGCTTTCCGGGATTTTTCGAAAATCTGGCAAAAACTATCGCTTGCGGATGGCACCGAGGATTGTTCAAACGCCCGCTGGCAATCTCGATAAATGGCGCTCGAACGACTCTCGACCTGTCGACTTGATGCCGAGCATGATCGCGCGCCCTCTATTCGTCGTGATAAAAAAGTTTCGCGATCAAACAATCGAACGTGACGCGATTGACATGCATTTTACTACAAACTGATTTTTTTATTCTAAACGATACTTCGCTCCGCTGACGGTGAACTCAATAAGCGACACGTAATCCGCAAAACCGCAAACGGCGGTCCTACGCTAATGTTTTCGGTTTTTACGCGCGACTTTTTGGAAACAATAAAATGATGATTTAATAATCGTATATTCTTTTACTTCATGGATGATGTAATTCAAAATAAAAGAGTTTTGTTTTTTCCATTGCATGAAATTGAATAAAAAAATTATCAATTAAATTTAAATCGTGACACTAAAAATATATAAGCGCGCGCGCGCGTTATATGTAATGTAAAAAAGTTCTCGTATAAAAATAATTTCGTATTTTATAATGTAACGCAACCAAAGAATAATGTAAAATATCGTTGTAAAACACAAATAAGATATCTTATTTTTTCATCAGTTAAAACTATCCATTAATTTTTCTATCATCTGTTTTTGCAGCGAATGTTTTCTGGCAACGAACCAGAAATGTGCTGTCGCGCACGCTTCGAAATCCATAGCACTACTAACTCTACTACTTTTTACTTCTGGATCGGTCAAGCTTCCTTTGAGAAACGGAAGGAAAAAAAGGAAATCGAGTCCGAGATGCATTCAACCGCGTGAATTCATCTTGATGGTCTAAAGAGAAATTCTTCGCGTCATCTGCTTTACAGTCAAAGTATTTTTAAACCAATACTCGATACGACGAGTCACTGCCCTCAATCTAAAATTTAAAATTTATCAGTAGAAAAATTACAGAAATATATCTCGTTACATTTTAACATTTTCAAACGGTTAAAATAAAATATGACTCTTTTATGTGCAAATTGGTACGCTATATAGAGACAATATAAGTTGTTTAATAATTCGTGTTAAAACATAGGGAAAAAATATTTTTAAATTACTTCATTTGCGCTACTTCATATTCATTTATAGTTTTATTCAGAGCATAGTATGAAAACGTATACAACTTAAATAATTAAAACAAAACAGAACGTTCGCAGAAATTAGCAAACATGTAATTGTGACTACATGTCCATTGTTTATAAAAATAACATGTTGCAACGTTTCATATACATTGGAAAATAGCTTTTTTATATGACAATTTTTTGCGAGTTTCTAAGTTTAATTACGAATAAAACGAGTTTATTTTACGGAAAAGTTGCTCTTTCAAATAGACTTGTTCTATATACGTATTTTTCTCGTTAATTTTTAAGGAGAAAAATAGATGGATTAGTTTAAAAGTTAATAAATCTAATATATTTTGAAAGTCATGAATTTAACATTACGTAAAGCATTTTTGAACTGTAAAATGAATAATTAAATTGTATGAATTAAATGAATAATTAATTTGTGTGAATTAAAATAAAAAGATTTCCTCTATATATATATATATATTATATATATATATATATATATATATATATATATATATATAAAATATAATTTAATTTTAAAATCGTAAACATATATTATTTTATCAAATTTTTTTATAGTGATCATATCAAGAAAATTTTACAACGACAATGCAATAAAAATTCGTGAAAAATGCATGAACACAAATTTTAATTTTACAGAGCAAATCTTTAGTTTAACTTACAAATATTAATTATTAATTTGAAAATTTGAAAAGCTAAAAGCGTTTTGTCAAAGTCATGAATTATACTAGATTTAACTTTTGGCATGGCTGATCCATTTAGTTCCTGCTTAAATTAAGTTAAACGTGAACTGTTATTTAAACTTTTAGTCGACATAGCAATACTATTTTAAAACCAAGAGAATGTTGCTTTCGATACCGATAAAGCCGCTTCCAATTCGAAAAGAAAAGCTGAAAATCCTATTATCGCGTAGAGAGAACCCATCGTTAGCGAAATTCGTTAACGAGTTAAGGTAAATGTATCTGAGAAGAAGTATATCTGCGCACCCGGAAGCGTCGCCGGCTCGCGATACAGAAAAGAACGAGCAAGGTAAAAGTAGAGGATGTATCAAGAGAAAGAGACGAAGACAAAGTAACGCCGATCGCCAGACAGGAACACTCACTTACAAGGCAGGAGATTGCTGTAACCTACATCCATTATGATATTTAACACCCGCTATACGAGCTTAGTAGTCGTCAATGATATCTCGTTTCCCGGCCGAAACGAGCGCATTTGTCAATCGCTTGCACGCGAGCATGACGTCGTTTAAACGAGATGCCGACAACGCGATTCAGTCGAAAGGATTCGACGAAGACCGGCTGCGTCATCAGAGATTCTTTTCGACTATAAACGAATATAAACATTTCAATTAACGTAACGCCGATTGCGCGACTGCGGATCGTTCCGTTTCCTCTATTTCCGTTCACTGTGGTGCGCGACCGGAAGAATCTGAGAGAATAGGCCAAAGCCATGAAAGTAGTGACAGCAAATTCATAAATTTTCTCTCTCCCCCACCTCCCTCGCTTCCCCCTTGCATACTCGAGATTCTCCGTTCTTCCTATTTACTCTTTCATCCGCCACTTCTACTCATGGCAAAAACGAGTTTCTTCGAGGAGGGCGTTCGCGCAGGAGGATCGGACGGGATGAGGAAAGGGAGGAAGGATGAACGGGTAGGAAGGCGAAAAGGAGAAAATGAGAAACCCGTAGAGACATGGGGCTGGAGCGGCGCTCTCCCGACCAGGGCGGGCAAGAGAGAAGGGACAAGGATAGGCAGCTTTTTATATAAACGCTCATCCGTTATTACGTCGCGAAGGTCTCCGTCCGACTTTGTTCCTCGCAATATACAATTATACAATAATTTAAAAGCAAAGGCCGGGCCCCCGACCGTATTTCATTCTTACCTCTCGTCTTACCGCCCGCCGCCGCCATTTCTTCCGCCCGCAGTTTTATCTCTTTCCTCGAGTGTCGCGCTTCTTCTGCAGGGATCACCGACCGACGCCTTCCTCTCCTCGAGTTGTACGGAGCAGAATATTAGCTAACGAATCGCGAATCGCACGACATGCATCAAAAAGTATTGCCTGCTTATTGTAATCGCGATGTCGAAGATATTTCGCTCTCTTTGAACATTCATTAATCCTTAATAAAAAGGTCTGTAATTTGCTTTAAGAACTAATCATACATTCTCGTGCGTATTATTTCGTTTAACGTGACATCAAGCTCGACAGTCTCGACAGTTGAAATCGACCTCCTCGAGAATCAACCCTCCTGTATCGCTTATATTCGTGCCACTCAATGTCCCTTCGTTTGATGGAACCATCCCCGTTATCCATCTTCATAGAAACGAATTAAGTGTTTTTGATAGGAAGACATCAAGGGTAAAATATGAACTCAGACACGCAAATACATCTTCTGTGATTTAACAGACTGTTATGCAAGGTTTCAAACAAAAAATAATAATCGATAATGGTTTCTTTAAACGACATGGAAACTGCAAATACCATGGTGTATGCACATTATACGCACAATATGTATATCTATATATACAACTTGCATTGCTTTCTATTATATATATATATATATATATATATATATATATATATATATATATGTATTTGCAAGCGATAAATTCATACAATTATTTCTTTCATAAAAAAAAAGTTATTATTTTGAGAAATAATCATTTAATTCGTACACTTGAATATATATTTTCTAGCTAGCTATCGCAAGCTTTCTAAAAAGCGAAGAAGGATAGAGCTGGAGCTGATTTAGCACTACACTTTACACGCATACACATATACATATAATATACACAGATAATTGGTAGATTCCTTTATTCAGAAAAAAACATGCCTCATAGTCCATCCCTTTATAACAAAATGCGTGCTGAAAAATGTCAGCTGACAATTAACGTTCCTATATCACTCGAATGCACGATTTGCTTAGTCTGAATGTACCGGGGTAAAATTGATCAAATTGAATAAAGCTCAGTCCCCAATGAATTTTTGTGTCTGTACAAAAAAAAATATATGATTTTCAACTTACTAAAATGTGTTGTTTCAGAATAATTTTTTTATTTATTTAACCAACAATTCTAGAAATCTTTTATGGAGGTAATTTTACGATCCTCTAGTTCCTTCCAAGGAAACCGACGAATTCATCGGTCGTGATTTCAGGCCATTAGATCACGCTCACGACACGCTCGTGGCAGAATAGATGACTCTATCTGTCGAACATTAATCTTCCCAATTGATGCACACTATAGTTGAAGTTTCCCCTCGTAAATGTCGATTCAATAACGTGTCATCTGTGATGGCGAAGAATTTGCATCGTGATTTCGACGAATCTCGCGTCGCGACTGAATGTCATTCGAAAATGTCGCGTTCATCTCGAGACCGGAAATATCTTGAACTCGTTTATGTCAGTTAAAAAGCTTAAGTCAGTTAAAATATAAGAATGCCGCACTAAATAGATTGAAACACATGTTCGCGTGTCAAATAAAGATAGTCAAACATTTTGAAGCGTATTCGAAGATCCAGTCGAGTGTTAAATGAATTTAATGCAGGAAATAAATGGTGTGCATACGAGATGTACACGAAAAGTCTTTCTCAATAATTTAAAGCCTGCAAAGTTTTGTCGGCGGTAAAGTCTCTCTCTAAAAGACTGCATTACGACGAGTCGGTACGTAATTAAGAATTAATTGGAGTTTTCCGACGTGCAACTCTCGTACGATGATCGTCATATACGGAGAACGTTGGTAGTAATTGCGATGCTGATTGGTCGAAAAACTTTCAGGAAGTTCGCAATTATTCCCCGGAATTGTTCGAGTCATCATTTAAACGTCGGTGTGCAGTCTTCTAACACATTTAGTCTGTAAACCGGATACATTCCGCATATCTCCCTTCATCTTAGAAAATCAAGAAAGATATGAAATTAATTAAATCAAGATATTATCTTTCGTTCGCAGAGGTAACAATGTGTACCGTTAAAAACGAAGTAATTAAGCGTGCAATTCAAGACTACGCAAACTCGTATTATCCACTTTCTTAACCGACGCGAGAACGTTTCAAGACAGCCGTATTCGTCTCTCCCGATCGCAATCAGCGTTTAATACATCTGCCGGGCGCGGCGTCGCCCAATGGAACATTATCGTATTTTGTTCGCGCATCGAAAGGAACGATTTTCTCGTGCCGACCTTTAGTAGTCGGTAGATGGCGAGGGGCAGAAGGGGAAGGGGGGCACCGATAAATAAGCGCTGCCTCCGATAAATTAACCACCGTCGGCGAATTGGCTGCCTCCGAGAGCTCCGGACCGGCGGGAAACTCGGCAACAGGACGAGAATTTCACCGCCGAGAGCCAGCCAACCAGCCCTTCTCTCACTTTCTCGCGCCCCCTTTCACGTCCTCAATTGCACGCAATATTTATAGCACGCGCGTAATCGAGCGTTCCCGCTCGCAGAACTATCGGCTCGCACGTGGGCTTATATTGCCGCCCGCTGATTTGTGACAGCGACGATTCTTTCCGCCCAATCTGAGGGACGTGGCTATATTGCACCGGAACTCTTAAATCAGAGAAACTTTGAAGGTATTTCAAGCGCCCTTACTAATTATTTCAGTTCCGCCGCGGCTGTTCTAAACGATGTGCCCGCCACGATATTAAACGTTCCGAGTGTCGCACCCTACGAGCCATTTCCTACCAACGAGGTCGTTCCAGTAATGCTTGTTATCGTTTTACACAGGGATTTAGTCGCAATAAGCAAGTTCAAAATTTATATATATATATTTATTTCTATTTATGTTAACACAGCCAAGTGTTAAGAAAAGGCATTTTAATTAATTATGAAAATTAATTGCAAATACTACCTACGATAAAGTGTGCTAGTTTAATTATTTACGTGCATTCCGGTTGGAAGAGATGTAATTAAATAGTCCTCCGCTTGAATTAAAGCCGCCGCTCGCAAATATTTCTGGAAGATCTTCAAATACGCGGGACTAATTAAAAGGCACGTACATCTCAACAATGAGCCGTCCGCTTTCTATGTTTGCAGCGTATTTAGAGGAGTCCTTCGCGAAAACTGCCGGATGACTCCCGTCTTTCTCCTAAAGCCGATTCATTTGCAGGCAAATCTCGTCGCACTTTGATTCCCCTCTCTTCTTCTCTCTCATCTTACCCTTATATACAGCAGTTATCGTCGAGAATACCAAGGTCTCCTTAATACTCTTTTAAGAGACGGCGCCGTGAAAAATGGAAATTGCCCGTCTGCCGGACGACGTGCATCTGTCCGCGTGCATTTACTCCGCAAGCCATCTAAGAGATTGCGAGTAAATTGTAATCATTCGTCACTCTAATATACCAGCACATATTAGTTTTTCATTAAAACTATGTGATTCGTATATAAACCGTTGGATTATATTTTATATCGCGATTGTGACTTTTATTGCGAGATCGATTTTTATTGTCGATTCTTGTTATTAATCTTTTTATCGAGAGAACGACTTTCTCAGCATTTTAGAAACTTCAAAAGAAATTCACATCGAATCGAACTCTAGAGGAAAGCAATCCTTTTATTTTTGTCGTATCACGCTTCGACAAACTACAAGCGGTGACTTAAACGGTTCATTGATTTTTATAGAGTCATAGAAAGATCTACTTTGCTAGATTCTTTGATTGACGTTCCGCGGCTCGCTAGCATCAGAGTTTAACGATTTTCTAAAAATTGTCTCTTTTATTCATAAGCAGATTCTAAAAATTTTTAAATATTCTATCATTTATACGACATGAAATGTCATGAACTATTTAAACAATATTAATGTTTAAACATATGATGTATGAAACGCAGCACGTGCTGGCAGTGAGGGCAAAAAACTTGCAAGTGTTAATTATTAATAAAAAAAAAGGGTTGTAAAACGCGATATAGAAACACGAGATGCGCACGTTGAGCCTCGTAATCGCTCCTTTTCCTCTTTTTTTCTCGTAAAAATACGAGAGAAAGAGAAACCGCGCGGTACTAAAGAAACGGTGAATAAGCTATGTACACAAGGCACGTAGATGTACATATGTACATCGTTGCCTACGTGAGATCGATGGGGTGTGGGATGAAAGGGTATCCTCTCGTTACAGAAAAAAACCCTCGCATACCCTTCGCCAGAAAATTCGGCGAGCCTGCAGGGGTGTTGGCTACTAATTATGCGCGCGTTGGATATACTCTGTTTACTCACCGTAAATGCGAGTGTGCGCAGTACAGGCATGCAGGATTCGCTTTTAAGGATATATGAAGCTTACCTGAAACAAAAGAAACACTCTGTTATCAAAATTGCTCGATTAGTGGTATTCATGACGCGTTGTACCTGCCATTTTTAAAAGGAATTTTTTAATTTAGCTCTAACGCCTTGCTTATAATTATTTAAGAACGAGAAATAATTAACAACAGTTGAAAATGCATCAATCACACAATTGAGTGTCAATCTCATCGGAACGTCACTGATCCGCTTGCTTAACGCGCGCACTTGATTATCGCGAATGTAAATTTTAAATCGACGATACTGCATCGAATCAATGATCTGTATCGGTTAACAGGAATAAATTTTCATAAGCGCGTAAATTGCACAAGGAGGAAATATTCGCACCTAATAAAAGCAAATGGAATGTCATATCGATTTTCCAGCTTTCGGAGCAATTCTTGTATCTTTCTTGCATTCATTCGTTTCCTATCTCTTTGCTTCCCTTTGCCTTTCCAAGGTAATTGCAATTCTACCGAGTGTATATATATATATATATATATATATATATATATATATATATATATATATATATATATATATACATAAAACGTTCAATCCCACTGCATTGAATACAAGCGACATTAAATCATATTCCATTGCGGGTATGAAGGATTCGGAGAGAAAAAGACGGTTAATAATCCCTTACAATTCTTCTAGGACGAAAAGAAAATCGGGTTTGAAAGTGAAGGGAATGAGAACAGCAAAGATATATTAGGTTAAACGATCGAATCGCAGTTGAATCGGAAAATTTTTTTTTTTTCATTCACCTACTTGTCGTCAGGCATTAGTTGATTTCGTAAAAAGAGAGAAGCCTGCATCTGCGTTCGACAGGATGCATTTATTTTAATTTCTTTTTCTCGACCGAATCTGTCTCTTGTTTAATCATGAAATGTAGATCTCATCTTACATTTGTACGCGGTAAAATATCTTAAATTGTTACAACGGTAATTTTCATAATATAATTAGTCATTTAATTAGCGTATCGTTTAATTTTATCGGAATTGTTTGCTTACGATAGTTTCGAAACTCCCGTCTTGTTTTGACGGCTTGGCTTGGATGGATTCTATGCATCTTATCTTAAATGTAACAAAAGTTATAGTTGTTATTTTGCCCGCTAGTTCAAATTTCCAAGCAAGAGCAAAGGATGTTATAATACACCTAATTATATCGATGTCTAAATAGACACGAGGCAGCGAAGTTATCATTATTATCTTAACGCAATGCATCGTTGAATGCGGTCATTTCAGATTTTACCCCGACTAGTTTCAAAAACAGCTTCGTTTTCGTTAATAAATTGCAGTCAAAGTTTGATACGCGCGCACACAAGCAGACATAATTACTTTCGAACTAAGGAGCATGTATATACGCCTTGTTACCTGTATCCGTAAACAATGAGAAGCTGGTTACTGGCAGCAAACTTTGACAACGAATAATTAAATAAACATAACGCTCGAGAAAAAAACTGTTCTTGCGCAACTTATTCCGATAACGGGGGATCATCCGTTTGCGGACCTCAATTGTTAAATGCCTCGTAAACAAAATATTCTCGCAATATTGTATCACAGCACAGCTAATTCGCTTCATCAAACTCGGCGGATCCATTTTCATTCCACCGCGAATGCGCCGACAGCTATGAATGCGCAAGAATTATAGCTACGTACGAACCGAATAATTGCGAGAGAGTGATCCAAAGTGCTAATTGGCAGTATCTATCTATCGTATATTTTTGTGCGAGCATCGGTGCTCCCGGCATTCACGATAACTCGCACGGCTGGGGAAACGTGGACGGAATATTAAAGCGCGGAACGCCGGATTATACCGATCATGAATAAATGAGGTGGACGAAACTTGCGACCGAGTTTTACATCCGGAGGCAGCCACTAATCCACCCATCGAGTTTTCTACGATGGGATATTAATTTAGGATGCTAGGCGCGGGCGAGCGGAATTTATTATGCTCATACCGTGTAACGATCCTACGCCGTAGATTTAAAAGTTAATAAACTGAAATGAGAAAAAACAATTACATTTTTGACAATTTTTACAATATTTAAATAATTATAAATATGCTAATCTAACTCATCAAAACTTGACGTAGCGTAACTCTGAACAAAATGAATAATAAAATGCAAGATTAAAAGGAATCTTTCTCGATTATCGGTTTGAAACTGTCACACTCCATATCGAGGATAGAATTCTATTGTAGAGTTAATGCTGTCATAAACTATCTCTCGTCTAGCCTAACGTATATCAATTTTGCTCCTCATTCTATCTGAGAATTCCCAGCATCCGCTACAATGTACGATCGATACATGTCGCTTATAAGCTGCGGCCTACAATCTATGTCACTGTTTCGAGATTGGTAGAGAACTAGTTAGCGCACGGCAAGCCCGCGTGCGCATAAACATAAACCTTAGTTAGCGCCCGAGTATAAGCTCTGGTTAAGCCACGAGTTAATCGTTTGTTTAGCCGTGAACGCTCTATATTTAACGCTTCGCTCTCCCGCCGCGCCGCCCTTACATAAACAACATGACATAATCAAAACGTGTGGAGGTCCTCCTACGCCTCTGCCGTGCGCCCATTCCTCCGCCCACTTTCTATAAAGTCAATTTAACCGGACATCCAGGAAATAGGTCCCGCCCGGATGCAAATAATACGCGCGTGTAATTCCACGTAAGGCGATTATATCTGAATGTCGCGAGGATCAAATAATCAAATACCTCCGCGAGCCTGGTATCAAGTAGATAGTTTGCAGTGACGCGCGCTCTTCCAAGTTCATTTCCTTTCTCGTCGACGCGCACGTCGGCGCCCACATGCTCAGACTTGCTTCCTAGAGCAAAGTGGTTGGCGGCATTAGGAGAATGACGACACTCTGACCGCAAGGGACCAAAGTTGGCCACGTTGCCGCTAATGAACTTCCTTGAGCACAAAGAAAACACCGTGCTATACTAACGAAGGAAACTCGACAAAGTATCCGGCATCACCCGAAGGAAAGAAGTTCCGCAAGACATAACAACGACGAGCTCTTTAACGCGCGCGCATTTAGCGCCAGAAGGTTCGGCCAACTTTGCGCTGCCGTCGACAATTCGCGCGGCATAAGAAATGATTAATAGCCCCGGAAAGCCGCCCGCCCGCCGGGAAATATTATCAATGCGTGCTGATACCACGGTAAAAAACATCATCGCCGTCAGGCCAGGCTTTTATTACAGCCTTTCGGGCGCCTTGATTAAGTGCCGCTATTAGACGGCACCGAGTAATGTTTCCGCGTGCAACCGCAGTTCAACACGCCTTCATTTTCAGGCTGCCGAAGGCACAAATCATTCTTCGGGCCACCTTCGGCGAGCGTTACGTAACGGTTCGCGGCTGTTGTTATCGATGCGCATAATTTAATGATTTACAAACAAATTGGATTTCGCAAGAAGACGGTAAACTGGGCCGAAACTGCTAGTTGAATCAGCATCGAGGAGAAAATCAATTAGAAGAAAGTTTCGTCGTTGTTTCCGCTAATAAAATTATAGAACAGTTGTTCGAAGAACACGGGCTTGAAAATTCCATCATTCGTTCTTTCGCGATGAAATTCGAACAACAGGCGTGTTGTTTTATTCCGAGTACCAAAGACTCTCTCTCTTATCGACCTCCACGCGTGGTTCAGCGAAAACGTAGCATCGCAAATCGACACTCGATATTGCTAGATGGCCCGTGAGACATCATCGTATATACATATCTACGCATATACGTGCGAGTGTTCTACTATCGCTTTGCTCCAGCTACCCTGTCTCTCTCTCTCCCTCTCTCTCTCTCTCTTTCTCTCTTCTGACGCTGCACGAGACTCTGTCATAAATATCGTGTTAAACGGTCTCGCTTTACTGTCCAATAATGGTCGAATATCGGCGTCTGCGTGCCGGTTGATAGTCGCGCTATTATACGAGCTTCAAGTGGGCCAGACGCAACCCCATTGCATAAGAAGGGCCTCATTGTATGACATAGATAGCGCGTCGATGTCGTATTTTACGAGCGCGTAGATACCGATAGGAAGACAGGAAATGCGCAACGTTTATCGTTTCGCACCGGAAATTGATCGTGCATTTGTGACAGACGTCAATACCTGCGAATAACGATCGCCCTTCCAATACGCGAGATGTTTTCTTCTTACAACTCGTCGCTTCCCGTAGACTTTTTACGCTCCCCGCACAAAAGTGAAACTATATATTTCGCGTTCATATTTCTTGTTCAATATTTGACCTATTTTTGGAAATATTTCGGTGTGTGGAATCGAGGACAAAATCATAAATGAAGAAAGAATCTTTTACCGAGAAGATGCGTAATCAAATTAATGAGCAACATATGTAAAGATGTCAATTTAGTTGTCACGTCGTAATATCAATGATATATTACAATGATTATGACGTGACAACTAAACATGATACGAGTTTCCTCCTAAAAATCCTACGTCGATCGACACAAGACCACTATTCGAGTAATAACAACATTCGACGAACAACGTTGTCCGTATAGTTTTCGAAATCCTATTCAGACCACACGAATCTACCTGAATGTGTGAGCGAGGTAGCGCGCAACATCCGCTTAACGACCAGCGGTTGGAGATATATTATAGTTGTCGGTCTCTCTTTGAGATCGCCGGCGGCCGCAAATAAACCCGAGTGACGCATCCCAGACGACGAGGGCTCGCGGGGGGATCCAAGTAAATAAGACATCAAATAATTTAGAGCGGATCCAACGTGCGGATAGCCGACGACAACGGGCTGCAACGAGAGAACCGCAGCGCGGTTGACAAAGTTGACAAGGTTGACGAGGTTGTGGGCCGAAGGTGGATGAGGGGATGAGGGGACCGGGAGAGGGCACGACGAAAGCTACGAGGAGAGAAGTGGGAAGAGAGAATATATACGAAGGAGAAAGGGAGCCCCCCTTCAAAGCCACCGCGGCTCGCCCTGTTTTCCAAGAAGACAACAACTTCATTAGGCCGATCCTCTCCGCCCGTTTCGACTCTATCTAGCTTCATGAATATGTATGTCGGGCCGCCGTGTCTCGATGTATGGCGGTCTTACGTCGTGCCAAAAGCCCGTGGATACCGGTTGCGAGATGATCGCCGATTTAAAGCCATGAATCATATGGTATTAAGAAGAGTCACGTGGGTTGCGCGCGGAGAAACCAACGCCGCGATGAACAATGGCCAGATTATAAGAAACGAGAAACAATTGCGCATTATTTAGCATCGCGCTATTACTATTGTAAATAGTAATTTTAACATGATAAATAGCGATTGTGCGTTGCTTAATCGTGCCCCATTCGGAGCGTGATATCGCACGTCGCGAAATATAAAATCATCCATTAATATTCCGCGATAATTAATAATTAACTTCGCATAAAGCTTCACATTCTCGTTATTTTAACATGTAGATCTCTGCGTGAAATTCCAGAGTTCGAACCGAATAACATGATTTACATATGCGCTTCTGCCTATTACTAGTTAATGTTTCGTTATTGGATTCCCATAACCGTTACATTTGATCATATCGGCCGAAATCACTAGTAATCCTCTTTTTCGGTCCCGAATACGGTTAGGTTTATTTGCACCGAAATTTATTCAATACTCGCATATACATTGCCAACGATTCCCGCGAAGCGATGTGTAATACCGCGCCATTTCCTCGCACGTCTCGCATTAAGGATGTTTTGTACCTATTTTCAAAATATTGAGAATTTCATGAAAATTGTACAGAATGTCCTTACATATCTTTAGAATCTTCGGTACAATTTTTAAATCGATTCACTAAAGCGTTCACAAGTTATAAGGATTTTAATTTGCACCGAATTAACATGTGTTCTTATGGGAAACGTATAACCACGTCGATTCAAATGACAAAAACACATGGAAATAATATTCAGAAATAATATTCAGAATTTGTTTAAAATTTGCAAAAGTTTAGATGCAGAAGAAATATTTGGTCAAATAATATTATACAACTAACTTAAAAACTGTACTAACTGGTTAAAAAAATATTAAATATAATTCGATAAAGTTAGCCATGTATCTGTCACAAGGCGAAATTCTCTGCCAAAAGTTAATCATTTCGATTAACAAAATTCAGAATATTTCATTAAAAACGCAATGAATATTAAAAAATACATCTCTGCGCTGTAGCTAAGATCAAATTGTAATATTCTACGCAATTTCTCATATTCAAAGTACATCAAAAGTGGATATATTCGTCAATATTGTTTTTCAGCTACTTTTTACTGGGATTGTACATACAAAATTCTTAACTTCCCATGTAGCTTCTTCACGCTACGGACGATTCTTCCTTCTGATTGTTCTCGCGATACCGCATCGACGAGTGCGATTAATGAGATTTATGAGCGATCGCAAATGACGCGTAAGAAGCGAGCGAAGCGTGGAAAGCCGGTCTCCTCGATAAACGATAAATAACGGATCAAGAGAAGCGAAAACGTTTCTTTCCTGCGCGACTTGCCACATCAAAATTCATGCTTTATAAACGCGTATTCTAAGTTCGAGAGAGTCTCGTTTTGAACGAGTTTCCGAGATTTATAATTCACTAATAGAGATCCGAGGAAGCCCGAAATGTAATCCGTCTCGCAATTAGTATCCCGCGGGAGATGATCAAAGTTTCGTTCGCCTCAATAGAGTCCACGTCTAATCACGCCACGATCAGTCGTATCGCTTTGCTCGTCGTGCAGTCTTCTCGGAGCGATAAGACAGTCCGATAAGAAGTCCGGAACGAAATCTATCACGGCCGCCGACAGCTTTCGATCGACCCACATTCCGCGCGGGAGATGGAAGCATAATAAATGCTAGGTTGTTATCATTTCCCCAGGATACGTGCAAATATTGTATCGACGCCCCCGACATTGCATCCATTTTCACGTGTCCCGGACAAATTATTTCATTCGCGCGCGCGATAGACAAGCGAAATGCCCTACTCATTCGCGATAATTCTAGCGGGATGAAATGCATATAAATTTTTCATCGTATTACATTCGAGAATTATGGACAGTGTCCGTCGCAAATTAGGGATAAAGTTTGTTTGGCAATTCCAAACCATATATGTAAGCTCGATATTTATTTTCGCGATGTCACATCGTGCTGGGCGACATCTGACCTACATGCTCGCTGTCTCTGTCTCTCTCTTTTTTTACGTTGAATATCGAATTTTCTCGACTGACCGCGGTCAGTGGTTTTGTATCCGGCTGCTTCGTGAAGGCGAGGTACAGGCGCTCGTACCAGAAATCCATAATTCAGAGCCGAGTCGGGCCGGGAAACCAGCAGTTTATCTTGTCCGCGGAGAAGATTGTACACTCTCGTGCACGATGCATTACAATATTAGGCGGTAAATATACATACGGCGACACGCGGGGCGTTCTAGATAAACGTGACAATGGAAATCCTTCATTCGCGATAGAATTTAACGAGTTGGGTCTCTTTCGAAAATGTAATACAAAAAACCTACATAATGTTTAATTTTACTGCGATTGAAGTATTTGGCAAGATTTGCGGTTTTTTGTTCGTGCACAAAATCAAATCGGTGCTTCCATTCAATAATATAAACTAGTCTCGATTTATAAACTGTCGGTAAAAATTAACTCGTCGCCAAGAAATGGAGTTATTAAAAGATCTCTATTACTATCTCGCCTTCGCACACGGTTATTTCTGTAGAGGTTCTGTATTTCCGTAGTGTTCATCCATTCCCCTCATGCTGCTCTTTCCGACAGAGGCAACACGCATACGATGTACGGAGCAGCATGTGGCGTTAGATATCACCTTAGAACCAGATGGAACACGCGTCACGTTTAGACTTAACATGCGGAGAGATAAAACGAACGAACGGCAAACGTATACGTGTTGCGAATCGAATAACGCCATCAATTCCGGAATCCATTATCTCGACATAACGTTACTCGATCTAATTTTACGCATCGATTAAAAATTATTTGTTTCAATTACTCGAAACAATCAAATGTGAAATCAAATACCGTTACATAATCCTATCCATTAACGATTAACGAATCTCATATTGCCTTCACTTCATCCCGCGAATTAAAAAAAAAAGAAAGAAGTTTAGTGGTTTAAACGATTTCCGTAAGGGACGAATAATACTATTTTGAAGGAAGCAACGTGTAGCTAACCGCGAGCGCGATGGTTAAAATGATGAGAGTAGACGAAAATTTCTACATTTTCGTCGCGCGAGCGGAGAAAAGAGGACAGAAAAGGACAAAGAGAGAGAGAAAGAGAGAAAGAGATAAAACTTTTGTGATACAGAGAGGTGCATGCTGTGACGCGCACGAATATCTCCCCCCGTATCCCGTTTGCAATAGCGGTGGCAGTGTTAAGTACGTCTATTTAATGGAATTTTAATGTCGGTTTTTAAAGAGCCGACGACGCACAAAACACCGGCCCTCGACGTTACGCACGTACAACCGAGTGCTCGACGCGTGTTACGCGCCCAGCATCCGACTGAGGCTCGCGGCGACGCGGCTCCAAAAAACATTTTAATTGCTGCTGGCGCGGTGCGGCAAATTCCCGTACATACATTTCCCACATCCGGCCAGAGTACCGTTGTTATTTTTAATTAATGCGCGCTATCGGTCCTGTATTTTCGTGGCTCGTCCGTAAAAATAATGTCGCCGGCGAGCGCGACAGGAAATGTATTCATTCACATGTCTTCATTAATTCGCATCAGCATTTCCGCGTCTTCGTCGTATTTTAAATATGCTGGAAGCTTACTGAAATGTAAACAAGGCAACGTGATTCAGTTTTGCTTAAGCTCTACGATCCGCTTTGGTTTCTATATATGTATAAATGATGAAAGAAAGAAATTTTTTTATTAAAACAATTACCTCTCTCTCTCTCTTTCTACTTTTCAAATTATTTTTAATATCTCTTGTACGCGTATGAATCTTTGTACAAAACTGATATTACACAAATAATATCTTTTATAAATTTAATTAATTTATTTTCACAAGATAACTTTAATTCCAGAAAATAAATCTCCAACATGAACGTCAAAACTTTTTATTACAACTTTTCGTTACAAATTTTTTTATCTGTTAATAAAATTCAGGCAACTATATATCATTTCTATTCAATTATGCTATATCATTTCTATTCAATTATGCTATCTTAGTATCGAATTACATATATAAAATTCTGATATAAATATAAAAATAATAAAGGTAATGAAAATAGCTTCACTGTGCCACGCGCAGTTACAATATATGACTATATTTATCTCTTCCCAAGAATAATAATTAAATATCTCGTATTCCCGTTTTATATTTTATAAATAGAATTTATCATACATTACAAAGACAAATTATTAATATTATAAATTATAAAGATAAATTATTAATACTTTGTACGGAAGTATTATTATTTTATTTTGCGCTTTATTTGACTAAAAGCCTCGCTGAATCTCTTCGAATCGCCTTTAATCCATTTCGCCAACCTCCTGTCGAATCGTCGACGTATGAAACCGAAGAGATCCACGAATCACATTGAATTACCAGTATCAACGACGCCATTTATTCCGTTACTTTTTGCGGAGATTCCTCGTCTCGCGTGATCGTAAATCCGACCGTCGTGGCGCACGTCGACGATTTCGCACTTCGCACGACACGGCGTCCCCGTTACAACTGCGCATCTACGCGAACGACGTAACCATCGTGCCAAGACGAGATAGCGAGTTTATGTGCCGGCGAAATGTTCGCCGTGGGATCGTGCGTAATTCACTGGTCGCGGAGGAGCGAGCCCGAAACAGAGAGCGAGATCGTTCGTCATGTTGGAAGTCTACGGGTCTCGTTCTACCCCCTCGCCGGTTCTACTCGGCTGCTCCGCCGCCGTTAGCCGTTCGAATGTAACTATCAAATTCATACGTTCTCAGTGACACATGCTTTCGGATATTCGCGCAGCGCCGGCTTACTTGGATTTATGATGCTCGAACGCCGCGAGTAATATCTCTTTGCCGAGAAATATCTACCTTTCTCGATAAAAAATTCGCAATTTCCATTCTTTCGCTAATAAATACTCGTGTCCCCTCGATATCTCGCAACACGACTCGTGCGACAATTACTAATTTAATTGTAGCATTTTATTCAAATGTATGTAATAAATTTATAAATTTGAGACTGAAGTAATTAAAATAGATTAATGATCCTGAAAATGTAGTTAATTTAAAATAATGATACTCTTGACATATATATTTCTTCACTATATTTTAGGCAATTTGCGCAAGTCTCTATCTTTATGAAAAATCGTTTAACAAAATGTTTCGAGTTACTTGAACTCAATGAATAGTCCGCGTCGATAGCACGCAATTTATTAAGCCACTAAAACCGTTACCGATTTGCCGGTAGTGGGTGAAATTACATCAGGCCGAGATCGATTAAGACGAGGAGCAGCCTCGAAGTATTGGAAAAGAGAGCATCGAAGGTAATCGTTAAAATAATCGAATAACTCGATACTCGCTTTTAGTGGAGCTCGATAATCATCGACGTTCAAAGAAAGTTAGGTATTCCCGGATAGTAAGGCGAAAGTTTAACGAGCACCCGCTAGTTTCACGTTCACGCCCAAGGATCAGAAAGATTACTCGAAAGTTTCATGCTAATAATAAAATAATTCCAACGCCTCTAATGATAACCGTGATTACACTATTCCTATATTTCAGTAACGTGTTTAATCAGTAATGCATATATAATATGCAAACTTTTTATCATACAAGATTCAAATATTTTTTTTAACAGTATATAATAAGCTGAAAATTTATCGCACGAATTTGCCATTGTCTTCCTTTCATCAGTATTCTCGATCGTCATCGGTATTCCGGATACAAGAAAGTCTCCAGAAAAACTTCCGACGGTGTCCTAATTAATTTTTAACTTCAACTGTCTATCATTTTATACGTCGCTGCTATTATACGCGTTCTTTGAACGAGCGAATAATGCGAAATATGCGACAATCGCTACCAAGGGCTACCAATGCTACGTCATTTACGCAATTTGATCTTGGTAAGACACGAAACAGTTCGTTTGAATTGTTGGAAAAACGCTGCGATACTGATAATTTAAAACATGATTTTGCGAATCAAGCAAAACAACAAATCATATTCTATTAAAAACTATTGGACACGAAAACACAATTGCTGACACACATTTTCGAATTCAATATATCAAAATAAATTTTTTTTAGCAATCAAAAGTAAAATAAAATAAATCGTAGCATATTACAAACAAAATCGAGAATCTTTCTTTTTTAAATACGTTATCTTTATGCTTTAGATAAAAGTTTTGAAAAAATAAAAGTAAATGCCAAAAGCTGATTTCTGAAATGTAATAAATTGCATTGCTAATTGTAATAAAATGCTAATTAGTTTGATTTCTTCTTTAATAGATTTCTACTTTTCAATATCATAATTATTTTGTTTCAATTTTTATAAAAATTGCCGTATTTATTTCTGCATATGTATACTTCACTTATTTTATATGTTTCTCAATAATGTTCAAGTAGTATTGTAAAATTACATATATAGTTATAATCATATCGAAATATATTGTAATCTTTGTCTTTTTCGCGCGCGAAAAGATGAAAATTTATCATAGGACGCAAAAAAGTCCAACCAATTCAATCTCTTCACTGTAATAAGAGATGAGATTTTGGGAAATAATTTGAAATTTAATTAAAACCGCTATTTATCCGATGGATCAACGGTAGACAGTACGAACAATGGAAACGGGAAATGATATGGGGGGAAAACTTTTTTCCCTCCGTCAAGAGTCTCCAGGCAAAATAGGCTATATGATAACTGGTAAACAACGTGGAAAATTATAAAGTAATTTACTGGCAAGGAAAGCCAGTGAACGACATTTGTCGGTTATTTCAATTTATTATTCAATTTTTATTGTCCCCTATCCTAAAGAATGTGTGATCTGATTTCTTCAGAATTATATTGTGTGCTGCAATTTATTAAATTTAACATAATCCCTAGGAAATTTTAATGACTTTTCCGTAGAGTGCGGTACTGTTATTAAAATAATAAACGAGTTTTAAATTATACGATTGTGTATATGTGTGTGTGAATAAGCATTAATACGCACTCGTGCGAGAAAGAGGATGAGAGGAAGACAAAGAGAAAGAGAAAGAGAGAAAAAGAGAGAGAAATACAACGTTCCATTAGCATTTCACGCGTATGTGCCTTTTCCGAAGATTTATCGGCCTTCTACTAGCTAGAGACTGCGTTTTCTCTGCACGATACGCGAATTCTCGACGTCGTCGCGTTCTAAGAGTCGAAGCGACGAGCACACGAGAAGGAACGCGAGTTGAAACGGCTACGATTCTCATAGATATCCCGACGGCTTACAATTAAACGCCGACTTCACGGTTGCTTACGGCCAGAATTTATTTCCATCGCGAGACACGGCCGACGGCTGCCTGCTAATTATCCGCATCGCTGTTTAAACGTTTCGTGGCACGTAAAGGAGCGAGACACTCGCGCCAAAATGCGAGCGAGCGAGAGAGAGAGAACGTCGATATCGCCGGGCAAACTTATTAGCAGCGGCGTTCACAATTTTCGTCTCCATTTCCTTAACAATATCTTCCCCTCCCCTTCTTCCTCATCCCTGCTACGCGGTGCTTAACGGTCAACGAAGGTTCTAATTCAGCTTCCATGCAACCTTTGTCTCTACCGTGCGATTTCGTTAACACGCAGCTACGATATCGCGATTCCGCAGAGGTACGCCAAATAATTCTCGTCGAGATTCCACCCCTGAGAATCAACATTTAGCTGCCTCGGCGTATTTGCAGCGCGAAATTTCGATAATTCGGTTTCATCCCGCGCGCAGGATCGACTTTCCGAAAATGCTGAAAATTGTTAGATTAGACGAAGTTACCTTGGCAGTGGGCACGTTTTAATTATCAACGCCTTACTATAATTTCGTTATTTGTATTCCAGTTTATGGTAATCAACGCGAGCATAGCGGGACGCGACAATGTATCATCTTAATACTTGAGCTCGTTTCACGCTCGCCGGAACCGCGAATTTATAAGGGCGGCCGATCGAAATAACCGCTTTAGCGCCAGTAGCAGCAACGTACGCCGTCGGCTGCACAGGGTCCAAATCATTCCCACGAACATCCTCCGCACCGACGATGGTGGATAATCAAGCACGCTGGAGGAGGGTCGTGCACTCCCAGCGATGAAACGGGAAACGTGTTGGTTTCGACCACGAAAGCTCTAGCTAGCAGCGTATAAGAGAATGTAAGCGGATGTGCGGACGCCGAAAAGGATTTGTGCACGCATGTACAATTTCCGAGAGCACCTTGCAAGGAAACGCTTGTTCCGGACTTTCGAGGTCGAGGATACGTGATACGTCTCCTGCAACGTATTGCTTTTAACGCTATATTGCTTCAAAATAAAGCTGCATATAAAGTTTATATTCGATATACTAAGAAATTATATAATAAGATATGGCACGAGTAACTTATGTTGGGAGAAAAGATAATTAAATTTATATCTGCAGATTTTTTACGATCCAAAGTTTTAAATATTTCGAAACTTTGAAAAGAGTCTACGATTATAATTACTTTCCCCAAGATTATTATATCGATATATCGAAATCTCGATATTTTAAACATAATTACCGCAAAAGAGCCCCCGGTATATCTCGGAGCGATCGATTCCGCTTCGAAGTTCCGAAGAAGAGGATTGGGAAGCTACGAAATGCAGCTGCAGCTGCAAGCCCAGTGCCACATTAAGGACATACCGCAGCAAGAGCGAGCCCGGCAGTATTACTCGACTAATCACTTTGTAACATGGTCGAGCTTGGCTCCTTCGAGGTTGAGCAAGACGAACAAGAAGAACGGGGCGTGGCGATGGTAGCTGTTTCTTGGGAGTGGGTCGAGAATGCTGGAAAGAGGTGAGACAGGCCAACAAATCGTGCCAAGTGCCAACTTCTCTTGTTAGAGAACAATTAAGAAATGCAGTGTTGCAAGTACGAGTCGGAAGGATAGGAAAAAGAAGCTCGGATATTTTCACATGTATAGCACGTATAATATGTTAGTAAATTCGCAAAAACTAGTCTCTCTCTCTCTCTCTCTCTCTGTCTTTACATTTCATGAATAAATTAAAATCTTTATACCATTTCCGAAAAATGGGAGTGAAAATAGAGATAACAGAAAAAATGGGAATATTAATAAGAAATAAGTAATTAGTTACTAGTTATATAATGTGGCTGATGAATTAATGTTATAGAATTTGCATGCATGGACGTACTGCAATGTTCATATTATGTAATTTGCAGGAGGTTTATTGTTTTCATTAAACTTACTAATTTCTACCAATTTTAAACCCGTATATATATACACACGCGGATTTATATACCTACTTTAATTATCACAATGTCGCATAGATATTTCTGTTATATTTCAACTACGCGCAAATGATCAGAATTTTAATTAGAATAATTTATTAATAACCATTTGTCCGTACATTGCGAAACAATTAATTTGCATCAAAATGGATCACCTGCAATTCGGCTACGTTGCGTTTTAATTAAGCGCGCAAAATATTCTCGATTCTATATTCCCCACGTCAATAATTGCGATCGTATCGTTTCCACCGTACTCTCTATTAATAATCATACATACTTTTTTTCTTTCGCATATGAGAGAATTAAATACTCTGGACATGTATTAATTTTCAAACAACGATGAGCCTCTCTCTGTCTATTTCATTTAAACCACACGAGACTGCCGAAATGGAACGATTAAAACGCTCGGTTTATGCCCGATTTTGTACAATATTCGTTTTATCACATAAACTGTATCGTAACTTTATAGTAGAAGAAGGATCGGTGTTATTACTCACTCATACATACATGAAAGATTACGTTTGGCGATTATATTTAACCTTGAATTCGAAACGACCTCCGCGCTGCAAGAAATCGCGCGATCCCAAGAAGAGATTTTGTCCCAGAATCGTATGTAATTTTTACAGCGTACTTATACGAAGAGAGTCTCTCTCTCTCTCTCTGCGACAACGCGTTTCTAGTATTGCACACACCGATATCAGATTTGATGGTGCCATGCGGTCGTGTTACGCGCTCTCGTACAGGTCGTTAGGAGGGGCGATTCCCGTCCCTTTCGTCCAGCCATTACGAAGTATTAACCGATCCTGTCGACTATTACTACCCTCGTGGCAACGGTTGTGATACTTTTTTCGTTGTACAAAGCCAGTTTCCAATTTCCCTTTGCTGTTGCTATGGATTTCATCACCCTTGTCCACGCGATTACACGTTTCCGAAACTTTCTCGCCTTCGATCGTTACACGTGGTAACGACGAAGCACCGCGTAAGAATGCGTGTATCGTTAAAAAAACGGGAAGGCGTAATAATTATAACTTTTACGAACAAAATGTACATGTGCGCGCCGGTTTCTACAATTTCCCACGCATCCCCGACTTGGAAATTGCAACCTCGCGTAACGCACGAACCGCTATTGTTGACAAAGACAGAACGCGCTGCTAACGCAAACATTTGGGGCAAGGGGTTGGAGATCGTAATGCGTACCTGCAAACACGCCTGTAAAGTAATTAGCTCGGATGGACGGACACATTCGTGCCTCGAAGGCCAGACTGCGCCTCCTACGATTTTATGCCGTCTGGTCGTCTCGAAGTAATAATAAACTTTGAAGTAATTAAGATATATCGGGCTCCAATTATACGGCCAACTCCGGGAGAGGGACGCGATATCCCTCGCGCACTTTTCGCAAGATATATACTTTACGGCTGCCGGCGCGGACTTTTCAACGACTTCGATCAAAGTCGCTACGATTAATTTCGCGCTGAATAAATTAGCGAGGTCGGGCTGTAATCCAAAATCGAGCAATGTCCATATTTATTAAATTATATACATAAATGACATTATTGAATTTCGCGAAAGGGAAAGAAAGTTAGAGAAATATGGACGGATCATATATTAAAATATCCGAAAAATAAAAAAAATAATATGTATTAAACGGTTTTATTCTTGAATGCAATAGTGATCCTTATTTGAAAGTCCGATGCAAGATAAAACAATATTATAATTGAAATGCGCGATAAGTGCATGCATAATTATATTACGATACATCGGACAAATGGACGAACTTTTTCCCGTAAAAGTCCAAAGTACCTTACGATATACGTACCTGACCTTCGAGATCGCGGTAATTGCGTGCGAATTCCGCGACGTCGGCGCGTCGGCTGCTTTTTATTGCCGGTCGTTAGTGTAATTAGATCCTTGCTGTTCACGAACGAGAGCCGCGGGTTGGATGTAATCGTAAATTTACACGTGCAACGAAGAGAGGCGGCCAGACACGCGGCACAAATCAAAACGATTGTCTTTATATCCGTCTTGTTTCCCCCAGGGAGAAAAGTTGACGTCTCTCGAAAACATTTTAAAGAATAATTACATGTATACATCCTTGGAAAACCAAATAAAAAGTGTTACGTAAACTCCATTTCTTGAGATATTGTTATGTTTAACAATAGAGAAACATTGTAAAGATTCACTTTCGATACAATAAATGTCTCTTCGTCAATTCGTAGATTAGAGAAAAATAAGAGAGCCTTTTCTCTCGAGGAGAGAACACTCCTCTTGAAAAGAAACGTAACCTAACGTGTCGATCCGGGAATAACACAAGAGGTGGCAACCACTACGCGAGTTTTTATATTGCGGATGTGTTGATATCGATCGTAACAATTTATGCGGTCGATGGAGAACACGAAGGAGCGCGGTTGCTGTCGGTGCGGGAGTCTCGTCGTCTCTTTTTTTTTTTCTTTCTTTCTTTTTCAATATCACCGTTCGAGATAAAGCGAGATTCAATTTCCTGTCTCTGTTCCTCTCTTTCCTTCGCGTTCTTCTCGTCTCTCCTTCTCGAGCTACGATCTGCGAACGACGAAGACGGCGCGGTCTGAAATTCCTGTGACGAACAGATATCGCTCCCGACTACGCGAGAGGGTGGAGCTGAGATAACTTGGAACACGTGGAAAGATCTCGAGGGTTCATGGAGTACTACGCGACTTATATCAGGGATTTGCTATGTACGTGCGTGCATGTGCGCGGCTCGCGGGAGGAAGGAGGAGCCGGATGATTAGGTGACTAACCCTCTGTTTGCACGACGAAGTATTCCGATAACAGTGGGTTCCCCCTGTCAACGGTATCTCTGGGCTTTATTGATACAGGACAATTAGCCGTCTGCCATCGATGCGTGACGGACGTCTTATTGAGGTCCGCTTGGGATTATTGTAACAGCCAAGTTATGATAGCTTCAACCTTCTCATTCAATTATCATAAAGTATACATTAGACAAACAGTTTCATAACAGATTCCACTCCATTTCGTTATCCATTTCATAGAGCGCTTTCAAAACTGTTTATTTTAATCACATTTCTCTTTACCCAAGTAAGCAAGATACGCATATATAAAGATGTCAATATTTTGTTCTTATTTTCAAGCAAATCGTTATTAAAATAGGTGGATAAGAAATCTAATATAAATTATGTAATGTGTAATTTTAAATTAATAATATTTCCATTACGGAAATGATAAAAGTTCGAGATGATATGTCATGTTTCTCTATTTCCGAATTCGATTTTTGGAAAATTGCGAATTATTAAAGGAGAAGCGATATGTCAGAATAATAACATTATGATTTATCCTTTTAATATCGAAATCTCATTTCTTAATAACGCACCTACACTCGAAGAGAGATCATTACATCAGTCCACTAGTCGCGACGACAAAAAGAAATGAAAATTATTATTCCTACTGTTATCGTAAGATTGCGCATTTTCCTAAAGTTTTCCCTTCTTAACATTTGCAACTTCTCCAAAGTACCTGTCGTTAAGAGCCGTGCACTTCCGGTGGCCGGATCGTATTCAACAAAAAGCCGTGTAAACATATTTGATTGCGCGTGCAAAAGTTCCGATTGGATGGCAGCATAAGGATGTGTACGAATGTCTCGACCGAAAGTAATCGTCTCGATGTAGATTCTCGTTAAATCCTAGAAAAACTTAAAGCGCCGTTCAAATTCGTCAAAGTACTCGAGAGAGACGCAGGAATGTAATATCTCTGGATGTAATTTAACGCGTGACGCGCATTCAAATACTGGCTAGTAAATTTAAAAAAATTTTAAACTTTAAGTTAGGGATGCGCGAAATTTCTACGTCGCCTGAGGGAGACAAAAATAACGCACCGCGTATATTAATGCTTTTACTAGTGGCAGGATCTCTTCTGCATGCATTAAATTTACGAGTTATTACCGGCGCTAATCATACGCATTTCGTCGAGCGTAATTACAGGTACGTCATCCTGTCTGGTAATCCTTCCCGAATCACATAAATGACGCGGGAAATATTTTTATTGCTCGTCTACGTTCACCTCGCTCAAGTATTACATGGAAGACGAGCATTCTGCGACTTCTCTGTATCGTTTTATCGATATAGGTAAGTAAAGATATAGGTAGGTAAAGACAGGAAAATGATAGAAATAATTTCGAATTTTTAACGCGATTATACGCAATCTGCTTTTATCTTTTCACTATTCGCATCACTAAAAAATTTCATAAGCGTCCACACGGCCATCGTTTAATGTCCGAGGCCGCGCACATTATATCCTCATTATCCCCTTTATCCGCGAAAAGATATTCGTCGCGACGAAATCGTCTCATCTCACGAACGCAGGTACTCTCGGGCATTTACACCGTCGAGTACAAAGTGTTTTCTGTAGCTATAAAAGAATGAGAGGGAAAGATAAGTAAAGAAAAAAAAAAAGAGGGAGAAAAAGGAAAGATTTACTCTTTCTCTTGTCTCTCTCCTTGCTATTTCCTTCCTCGTGGCGCACGTAATCCTGTCGTTGGAATATCCAACCATCCCTCGACGCGCTCTCGCCGTCTTCCTCGCGCTTCGCGTACTTTTTGTTTCGCGAAAGTCTTGTGTAGAGCGTCGCTCTAGCCGGAGCTTACATCGCGGACGGATTTTGCCCGAAATAAAGAAAAGATGAAAGCTAATGCCGCTAAAGCTGCTCCTTTCGGACGAGAGCATGTAAACCGTCAAACGTACACGTGTGCGGGCGCGAAAAAAAAAAGAGAACGTCTGTTTAATTTAATTCGCGTTTGTGTGTATATATATAAAATTCTTTGTACACGGATTGAAAATTAAAATTCGCGCGAGTTCCTCAAATCCGATTAAAGAGTAAAGCTCACACGCGACGGGCTTAGGTAAAACGAGCGAAAATTCGCATCGCTCTTCGTTTCTTATCCGTAATAGAGTCGGTCAAATCGGCTACGCGATTACGCGAGGGCGACAAACAAGTTGCAAACTATTTCGCAAGCGCTCGCGAATCGATAGCAGGCGGCTGTCTTGTACGTTTGGCCACCGATTTGCCCCAACACTCGGGGCTCGTGACTCGAGCTTCTTGGGATTTCGCAACAAAGTTTTCACTTTTGCGCGCGCGCCCGCAACGATTGCGCGCAAACTTGGATCGTGTCTTCGCGGGCCACGCGTCTTCTCGAACCTTTCGCGTTTCCTGCCGCCCTTTATCCGTCCTTCCCCTCCATCCCCGATTCACGCCAAGTCCCGCAAAAGAGTTGGTGCAGAGTTTCGTGGGCTTTTTACCTACTCCCCCCTCCCCCCCTCCCGCCGAGACGAGAGAACTTCCAGAGCATCGACTGGCATGAGAGGAAAGGAAAAAAAGTAAGTGGAAGAGAGCAGCGTGAGTAACGCACAGTAGAAATTAATCGATTCTTCCGCAGCTTTTTTCGACCGCGGCGTTACGTCGTCTGGTTCGCGAGCACCGGCCCACCGTCAAAAGTTGCCCCCCTATCTGTGCGCGCAGGCAAGTCGGGAGGAAAACTTTGGGAATAATTTTCAAGAGTCCGGCAAAAGGGTTATAACGCTCGGCTCTTTCACTCGGCTCGGGATGCGCGAGCCTTTTCAAAGGGAAATAATTCAACCTCCGCGTACGAAAGCTCCAGCTGATTCCGGAGCTGGTCGAACTTAGCAAGGCTCCCCAAAGGCAATGTCTCGGCATTCATGCTGACCCCCGGGACCGCAGGAATTCGCGGCCTCGAATACCGTGAGCTAGATGAGTCTTAGCTGCGGTCGCTCATTACATAGCCTTAGCGAAAGCGACGGCGAGAGAGAGAGAAAGACGGAGAGAGTCAGCGAGGCCTGGAATCGGACGCGGAATCGGAAGCACAGGTAGCGATGTAGTTGACTTTCTCGTGAAGCTTTTAATCTCGAAAATCTTTGAGACCTTCGTGCGACCAAAGGAAAACTTTCGCAATCCGTCCGGCACTCATGACTGACCGAACGACCGCGCTTTTCCCTCTTCTCTTTGCCTAGCCGCTTCTGCAAACACGCACACGCACACACATACATGTACACATACACATCACTGACAAATCTCTAGTGCAAAGAGAGCGCTGCCGCTCCAACTCCTCGAATTTACCGGCGAATTAGGGATTTGTATGGGATAATCTGGCGAGAAAAAAATCGGTTATGCGCAGCTGACGAGGAAAAAACAAGCCGGAAGAGAGAATAAAATAGCGTTGCGTTAAAAAAATGTATCCAACTTGTTCCGCGTTATTTCCGAGAAGGTAGTTTAAATAGAAATCGATACCGTTGTAATTAACAGCACCCGTTTGACTTGTTAGTTAAAGATTAGTATCTTGAGAGGATTTAATACAACGGGACGTAGTCGTGCGTAATTTCGCGCAACTTCCATTACATGCGAACATAAATGGAGAATTACACGTCAAATGTGCGTGTAAATTGGATCAACAGATCGGTTTGAGAAGCCTGTCGAAATTAATATCCGTTCCGAGAGATCCGATACGAAGGGCTTAGAATTCATGATCGCTTGGTGGCGTAGATACCAACCCGCAAGTACAGATTAGATCAATGCGGTATAATGTGCTCGAATATAGTAGATATTAGATACATGTATATAGAGATCCTTAGCATGTGGAGAGAACATACCGGATTTACGCTATCAATCAACACCCAGCTTGCATACATCTCGCGAGTAAGATTCGATACTCGCCCCTCTCATACAGCGATCATCGATATTTCTTAAACAAAGACGGTTCTCGATAAGTTCGAGTATCTTTTTGCTCGCGATTCCGAGTCTCAAGTAACGATCAGATGCGTCAGAGATGGAAGTACGCGTTATCTACACGAACATCCGCATGCCTGCTCCGCTTGCATACCGGAAATCACGCTCCAAACACAAAGTAAGATTAGACGGTTGCCCAGAAACTCGCGACAACAGTCAGTTTTCCTTCAGCGAAGCGACACGCCGACGAAACTGGTCGGCGATAACTTTGGAAACAAATGTCGCGCACGCACACATACGAATACACATACACGCGCAGAGTGCTACCGGTTGCGGAACGGGCCCCAAAACTTCCCGCCGAATATTCGCGCGGACGCGAAACCGACATTCCGCGAAACCGACATACGCGCGTCCATGCATTCCGTCGCGGGAGGCGCATTACAAGGACAATAACCGCGTCGTAATGAAAATTCCGCCATTGGGCGCGACGGGAAAACAGACCGGCCGCAAATCCCCCAAAAAGTCCCCCCCCGCTCACCCCCGCTCCCGCCGCGGAAAATGCTACGTTCGCAGAAAATATTCCGGAACACGCGTAAAGTCCTTCGCGTGTGCCAAGCGTTTCACGTATATATGAGCGTCCGCAAGCCGCGCGTCTCCCCGGCATGCGGTCTCTTGCTTTATACCCGCGAGAGAGAACCGCCACGCATCGGCGATGCTCTCGACTTCCACACACGAAGCCTCCCGAGCCAGCCGACCGACCATTCCACATTCCATTCGACGGTTCTCTCTCTCTCCCTCTCTCTCGGTACCATAATGAAGTCAGCCCGGCGTCCTAAGCCCCGGTAATATCGCGCGGCAAAGCCTTCTAGAGATAATATTGGTGATGTATGCTAACGGGCATTTCGTTGCCCGGCGTACGTTCGTTTTTACATTCCGCACTCGTCCGTTCTTTTAAGCGATTTACCGGAAAGAGAAGGAGGTCAGCATCCCGTGAGAAAAATGCCGCGGAGTTTTCCTGAAATATCCCTCATGTATATCATGAACGTGCAGTATTTCTCATGTAACAAGCGACGAACCATAAATTATCGATATTTTGTTCCTTATCCAGGGAGAAGGGGTCTTAAATTAATTATAGCTTAAATTAATGTACAATAACTGCTCGATGTTGACGGAAAATTGGAAGAAGAATTGGAGCGATAACATGATTTAAACAAAAAAAAATAAATGTACTTCCTATGATTAATTTGTACTATAAAGTTCGTGCACAAGCATCCAATGCGCTAATTGTATTTCATTAAACGTGTGAACCATCGAGTTTACTTGTTTGTATAATTTGTATTGTAAATGGCGCTCTGGTCGGTCCAGCGAAACGATCCCGGAAGTCACGCTATTTAATTTGAACGACACATTCGCAAATTAATAGCGATCGATATCGCGAGGTAAAAGTTGCACCGCCATCGCCCATCGATCATCGCGAATGAACCATATTAATATATTATCGTTATTACGAAGAGAAAAGTAGATAGCAAAAAGCGCGAAAAAATGACGTTGCACGCTGTCATTAGATAATAATCACAAATTTATTATGTCGTATATTCAAAATACCAGCATCTAAAGTTACCTTTATTCTCGCTCTCCACGTATCCGCGTCCGGCTGGGTATCGATAATATTGCGAATAAATATTGCATAATTTATCTCGGCACGGATTACGAATGTTGTGTCGTACGGAATTTCCTGCGCTTGATTATCCCACGAACATGCGTGATCATAAATAGGGTGCGAAATATACGCGCAGCCCTATCATCGTCGCGAGCAACGACATTCGATGATGAGAGCGAAAAATCACGATACCACGTGGCTTCGCTATCGCCTCGCTCGTCCGTTTCCGCTTCCGCTCGCGCGTCACGAGCCTGTCCTACCGCAATCAAGATGAGCTTTGGTTGAAATATTTCCGCAAAAATATCGCGATAGATTTTTTTATTCATCGTAAGTACCTGTCAATAATCGCACCCAATAACGATTCCGCGATAATCGAGGCGCCCCGAAGTTTTTAGCGCGCGTATTTTTCGTTTTCGCCAGACCGTCGTCTCGCGAATAACGCGAAAAATAACTGACCTTTGTGATGCCTGAGATGAGAACGTCCGCAGCACGGTTGCTCGAAGTAAGCGTGTCCCGGGTGAGCGCCGGTGGGTCTGCTGGCCGTGCTCGGACCCACGAGCTGCCCCAAGACAGCTGCGAGAACAGCTGCTCTAACCAACGTCATGGCATCCGGTAATAGCCTCTGCTTCAGCATGATCACGAGGAAATTAAACACAATTTCACTTTTTCCCCTCAAACTCCCCCGATTTTTACCGTCAAACCAATTCTCCCGAAACCAATTCTACCTCTGTTAATTCCGGAGCATTACGCGCACGATTCGCTTTGCTTCACTCGCGATGTAACGCGATTACAAAGAACAGCGTAGACCTCGATGCCCTGACCTTGAGCAGGAAGAGAGGAGAGTTTCTCCCGCAGCGCGTGGTTTGTTGCCCTTTGCTGCTGGCAACGACAACGAGACGGCCATTCACCGACGTTATAAAGCGTCTCTCGCTCGTTCTCCTTCTCTCTCTCTCTCTCTCGTTTGATCACCGTGTCCTTGTCCCGCAGGTATATTCCGAGAAACTCGACCGCGTGCTGCTTCGTTCGGCTGCCCCTTTCTTCCCCTCTCCACTATTCGCCCGTCCACCTCCTTCCACGTCGTCACAGGACAAAGAAATTCTCCTCCTTCGTCTTTTACTTCTCGTGCACGGCCGGGTACCCTTAAGCCGTAGATAAGTTCTTAGAACGAGCAGTGATTCGCGTCGATCGCGGACGCAGATTCCAAGAACTCCTTGTTCTCTCCTCGAGGTTATCTCTTACTGATCCCTGGAACGATTGCTTAAACGTTTCTCATTTCCCGTCAGCAGAATCCAAAGTGCACGTTGTTATTCGCCGATGTCGACGAGCGAAACAACGTTGAGGTTAGAATCGAGGCGTCCCGCGCGAGGGCTTTGATTCAACTGAGAAAATCTTGATTAACTAAATATAAAGAACGAGACGCGCACAACGGTCACATCTGTTATTCGAGTCGAGACGGACGCGATTACCAGGTCGGCGAGCTTGCTTCCCTATCCCGCGTACATCGTTGCGACAACGGGGTAGAGGTAATCGCGGACGCGACGTATCGATGACACCTGAGCGCATCCGTCACAACATGATCGAATCGCCGATGAAAGATCGTTATCGCATAAGTTGTCGACGTTTCGAGTCGCGACGTTATTAAGGGCCGAACCGACCTGCCGACTGACTGTTAACGACGAACGACGATCGCACAAACCTCTCTCCTCGGAGGCCGCGGCACGACTGTTACCCTCTGACGCGCGTTGCCGCGTTCAGTGCGCTCGGCGGCGCTCGGCCGACGTCGGCTCCACTCGGCCGCGACCGTCGCGGAGAGCGCGCGACTCTACGGGCTCCGTGGAATAGGTCGTTGCAGTTCCTCTCGCAATCCGATAGCGATGCGACGAGTCTCTTATTTTGAGAATCGAGTAACTTGTATCTCATTCTAGAAAAGAATCGAGTCTTGACTCGAGTCGAGTTATTTTGGGCACTAGATAAAAAATATTAATTCGATAAGCTCGATTAAATTGAAAATCCTACACGAGTACAGAACCATTAAATATCGATTTTAGTAACGACTAAAGTAGAGAGCTTCAATTTTAATACTTGTTTCGCTAAAACTTTTAGAATGTTTTATAATTTTAATAAACTGCTAATAATAGTAAGTGCATAGTTTTTTTTATCATGCAACAAAAATCATAAAAGTGACAAATAGAAAAAAAAATACAAGTTAATTATTAATCTATGTTATAAAGCTATCAACTTTAATTAAATAATTTTTAAGTACAAGAAATGCGAAAAAAACACTTTGATTTTCTTCAACGAAATTAAAATCTCTCTAGAGCATATAATAATATAAGTCTCAATCTACAATAGGTAATTTAAGCCCTAAGTCTTAAGAAATTAACCAATCACAGTCGAGTATTCTCTTCATACTTGACTGTGATTGGTCAATCTCTTAAGTCTTACGTCTTAAAATCTCATTGTAGTCGCCACTTTATAGCTGGTTACTCGGTACTCGGAACGCATCATTTGATACTCGGTACTCGGTTCGTACGCGTAATTTTAGACTTGAGTTGATTGCGATCGATTCTCGAGTTGATCGAATCCTACTTTTAAGAATCGAATTTATCGAGTCTAGTACTCGACTCGTCGCATCACTAGTCACCGCAGTTCCTCTCGCAATCCGAGATACTCGCTGATTGTAGGGATGGGCGATGTTCAAAATAAAATCGATTTTAATAACATCGATTTTTAAAAAAAGAATCGATTTTGAAAATTTCTACATAAAAAAATCGACGAATCGATTAGTCAAATAAAAAAATTATTGATAAGTAGAGTTATGTTATTATAAGTAGGGTTATTATATTATTATTGAATTTTTTCATATTCCCCTATGTATAAACATAAAACCCGGAGATATGTCTGCTTAAATAAATACGAAATATGTATATATGTATACAATTAAAGAAATGTACTTTTCCTCGTACAAGAAATAAATTTTGTTTGTTGATTCTAAAATATTGCATGCGTCCTAAATTTTTATGTAACAAAATCGAAATATATCTTTTCCTTTCATAACGACGCGGCATCCGGCGCAGCTTACAACTGCCAATCAGGCCGATATTACATTTGTCGTACAATAAACTTTTTAAACGGATTGATTGGCTACAGTATAGAAAATTTCTGAAATCTCTATTTTGTAGCCAATCAATGCGCTAAAAAGGTTATTGACCTCAGAAATTATCTTTTTTGGATCACTGGTCACTGGATGGTTCAGAACACACAACAGTTAAGAAACGTTACTAGATTAATCTATATTATATCGCCATATAATATATAAAATCTAGTAATATAATCTAGTAAATCGATTGTTGTGTGTTCTGAACGCATTCAGTGATACAAAAAAAAATCTTTGACTGGCTATTGTAGGCTGCGCCGGAAGCCACCTCGTGGTGTAGGAAAGATAGGTATAATTATTTCGATTTTGCCTCATAAAAATCGAAAATCGATTAATCGACCGACAAAAAAGTCGATGAAATATAATCGATTATTTAAATTAAAGAATCGACATCACCGGTTAATCGAAAAACATCGCCCATCCCTAACTGATTGCCACGAAGAGGCGAGTTGAGCGTCGACCATCGATGTTTCTCTCTCGGAACGCGTGCTTTTTTTATGGTGGCTGTGAAAAATTTTAGGTCATGCGATAGCACGAGGGAAAGAGGATCGAATGGGTCCTCCAAATCGAACTTTGTGTCATTTTCAAAAGCGTTTGAATGTTTCGCACTTTTTCTTTTTTTTTCCTTTTTCAGGACGTCAAACGAAACGCAACCATCTTACTCGCCGTATCCGACAAAGCCGATAAAGCTTTCTCGATTCGCAACAAATCTTTCGTCGGATTTCTCTCTCTCTCTCTCTTTCTCTCTTTCTCATACGATTATTGAGATTCTCGTTTTATTGATGCTTATCGAGCAAATGCTGATGAAAAATATGTCAGATTTGTAACGTTCGAATATAAAGAGATGTAATATTGAAATTGATGTACACATATTGCAAAAATTGGTTTCTATATATATACACATATAATTACTTATCTATGATATATATAAAAAAAAGATTCTAAAAATGTTATAAAATATTTAAAATAAAATCTCGCTTTTAACAATTTAATCTTGATATTTCTCCATTCATTTAAATATTTTTCTATACATTTTTTAATCTTTCTCATTGTCAATTCTTATATAAATCATATTACAATTGAATCCAATTTGCTATGAAATTATAGAAAATTCCAAAGAAGTTAGAAAAGATTGTGATATGGGGATCAATTCGTATAACGAGAAGAAATTATAGAGAGGAACCCGAACTATTTGAAATGGAAGAAGGCTAATAATAGAGCCCTCATATATAAGCATAATGCAACGTTTCAATTTGATAGTTGACGCAAACGAACGCTAATTGAACCGAAAACGGTTAACACAATTATTCCGGTTAAATCATTCAGTTAGCGAAAATTCAGTTAGCGGTCTACTGAGTGTATGTAAATGTAATTACAATATGTAAGCGAAATCTTGTTATTCTAGATGACTATTTATATTATTTGTAAGTTCAATTAATCAGGACAAGGAACAGCAGATACGATTATACAAATTTATTTATTTCTTATCGTGTATCATTTACGTTCAATTTCAAATTTCTCTCGTGTGTACAAACAAGTAAATAATTATTCTTTATCAATGTCAAAGTAAAATTAGCAAAATTGATAAATAATTCGACATTATCAAAATTCACTCTGCAATTGTATTCGCTGTCTATGTTTCACAAAGTAAATTCATACAAACACATATATATGTAGGAAATGAATTTTGCTTGATTAAAATATACGTTCGAAATCGCGAACGTCCGCTACATCATGCGCACCGATACAGCCCGAAGGATACCGCGAGAACCAAGTCAAGCAAGGTGTATGAATAAGTCGATATGCTAATACGAAAATCCTCGAAGTTAGCTGAGCCCAGGGGCTGGTTGAGAAAGTTGCGCGGCATCCAGGCCACGGTACAAAGTGTCTCTCTTGGTAACGCGGAAAGGGAGACAATTCTGTACCCCCTGTAGAGTGTAGCGCAACGGTACATACCGGGTATTACGATCGTAGCGGGGCTACAGACCACTTCCTTTGTTGCTCGCGGTGAAGATGCAGTCGACGGAGGTAAGGGAAGTCGTAAGAATTTTAGAACAAAGGGAAAACCAGTCGAGGAGACGGTGTAAAAGCGTGGCTTTTCTTACTTCTTTCGCCCCTCTCCCCCTCCTCTCTCTCTCTCTCTCTCTCTCTCTCTCTCTCTCTCTTTCTCGCTCGTTCTGCTCGCGCTACAGAAAGACGATGGGTCGGGTGCCGCGCGACCAACAAATCCACCGGTCTATCCCATTTCATTGAAATAGTTTAGAATTGCATGAGGCCATTCGGTCGGGCCCTCTCTCGTCGTCGCGCCGCTTCTTACGACTGCCCTCATACTTTGGCGCGGTCCGAGGTGCCGTCTTTTTGGGAGAGCGCGTACAGCATGAGCGGGGCAAATCACCGGAAAAACCGTAAACTGCATCCCGCTGGTATCGTCTCGTTCAACGTTTGAAATATAAAGCGTCGGTGTGCACGACACGAGCGAGATGTGTCTGCAAAAATCGTGCCTGTGTGGAACACTCGAAGGTAAGAATCCCTCTTCGCGATAAATGCGCCAAAGAAATTGCGAAATGTCTGATGCGCGTTCTATGGAAAATTTTATAAAGTCGAGCCACAACGTCGTGTTTATTCGATATTCGGGATTGCACATTTCCCTCATTTCTATCATTTGTTTAGAAAGAGAAGTAAAAGAGAAGAAAGGTAATAAGAATGCACAGTCAAGAGGACATTTGATGGAGAATAATGTTCCTATATCGGAAAGCGATTATAGTTATATGCAACACGATGTTACCTTTGCGCGAACAGCATGATCCTTCATTAGTTTCACTTCAATAGTAGCGAGTCTGAACTATCGTAAAACGCGAGTGATGAGACGGCTTCGTGCGATATTAAAATATTCAAAGACGTCAAATCGAGTCTACATTATCCTCTTATTCCGCGAAGGTGCTTCACGCGCCTTTGAAGCTTCCACACCTCGTTGCATCTGAGTCGCGAATCAACGGATTCTTTTTTCGTACGAACGAATCGAAAAATATTTGTCGTCACGCGGATCAACAAAATCCGTATCCTCGTATAGTCGAGTGTTATCCGCGTGTTTCGCAATTTTATACAGACTTTTGCCTCTTCGTAGTCATCCTTTTATCCTTACTCGTGACAACGGGACACAATATATGAACCGAAAGTGTTGTTGCGATATATTAAATAGCAAACAAAAATATTGGAAAATTGATAAATTACGTCGAAAAAGATTCAACCTTATATAAGGCAAATTTTATATTAAAAATGTTCTAATGGAGAGAGATAACAATATATTACAGTCAAATTTGCACGCTTACGAAATAATTGCCACAATTACGATTAATATACGTTGGCGAGGAGCATTGTCTATCCATATTGCACGCGAAGCCCTAAACAGCGTGATAATTGCCTCTAGCTGTCTCGTTCTTATTATTTAGTGTTTCCTTCCGCTGAGAGACACGACAGAGCGATTGTAGCCCGGTATAATCAAGACTCACATACATCTATTCGTGTTTCTTATAACGCGATATCGTTTATTCCTTCTTCGGTACCTTCTTCTCTCTTTTCGTCGGGCCAATCTACTAAATTATACTTAATATCTATGCGATGCGGCTCTCACTTATCTCTCATCCGAAACATATGGTATAAGAATCGAGATCTCATCATCTCTTTAAGAAGGGGAAAGCGAAACGTGTAGCCCGTTGCTTATTTTATGTAGGATCCAAGCAACATCTCACTTAGCCGTAAGAATTCGCGCGCGCGCGCGTATATTCTTTTGTTCCCTAAATCCGCTTAACTGCGGCTTTATATCCTGTATAAAACAGCAAGGAAAAAACGTCAAAGAAAAATGTTGAATTTACAAAGGCTGTAGTACGCGTGCAGTATGATTCCGATCAGAAAGGAAGTATTAAACTTCGATGTAACGTAAATGGGTTTCCAAGCCATGTATATATGATTTGAAAGAGTATCGAATAAAGGTTAATATATATATAAATTTTAAGGTAGCCAGCTCAAGAAAACATAAAGAGTAGATTTCGTATCTTATTCGAGAAATAGCCTTCTATAATAGGAATAGAATTTAATAATCGTTTCTAAATTATTTAGCGATGCAAAGTAGCACTGTGCTTGATAATGCCTTTTAATTTCTCATCTATGATATTAATAAACTTTGAATTTTGTATATGTTCAACTTTATCCTCAATTTCATCCTTATTAATAATCGATTATGAAGCTCGGTGAAATGTTCACATTCGTCCAATTACATTGATAGTTTAAATCATCGCGTTTCGTTTCTAATCCGTGTAATACTTAATAATTACTAATCGATTAAAGGATAAACGGCTGTGGATGCAAGAGCATCCATCCATATTGCTCAAGAAGTGAAACTCAGATAAATATGAATAATAGATTATGTCATCATCGTAAAGAAATTTACTCTTTCCAGCACTATCATTGAATACTACAATTCATAATTTCGAAATAATATTATATAATCTCCAAAGTTACTGTTTAAAAAAAAATCAACTAATGTTTAAAGAATTGATAAAACGGAATGGAAAATATTCCGCAATTCATTTCGTCTAGTATGCATTACATCTCCAATTAATTGGCATATGCATGACTGGTCGAGCCACTATTCTTCCAGGAGATTCTTCGCAAACGGCGTTGCAGGAAACAAGGCGTCGTTCATGCCTGCTAATTTTAGTACGGAGCGCACTAATGTGCGTCTGCAGTCGATTAGAACGCACTGTTGCGTCGACCAGCCGCAGCCCGAGTAAAACGCATCTCGCACAAGTCCGCATTCCGTTCTGATTCACAGAATGTTCTAGTCAGGTAAAGCGTCTGATAAAGCACTTCTCTGGATGCCGCGCGGAAGATGAATGCGAAGAAGAGAAGACGGAGAAGGAGGAGGGATTACGCGAAGGCGCGAGAGAAAGAGGAGAATAGACGGAGGACGGGGATCTCTGTATAGGGTGTGATCATCAAAGTGACCCGTACCCCCGTTAAACGGCTCACGTCTCGATCACAGACAAGCCCGAGCAATGCCGCCGAGTGATACCAAGGGCTGCGTCGGCCGAGGGTGTCACGCTGGATTTAATTAATGCAATTTAGCATCCATCCATCATCTCTCGCGTTTTTGCCTTAACGAGGGCTGCTACCGCCGGCGTCGTCGTCGTCGTTGCTGTTGCTGTTGCTCTTGCTGCCGTTATGCCGTCGCCGGTGCTATACTAGGAGGTCTACGTGGCACTTTGATGACGAGCAAGCCTCTCGATTATATCGACACCTGGACCGCCATCCACCTCCCCCCCCCTCGCCTCTGGCGGAGCCCTTCTTCCCGCTTCGACCTCAGTCTCTCGTCGGGAACCGGGGCTTTACGGTCACCCAGCCGTATTAAACTGCGCCGTACAAGCAGCGCGTTAAGCTCGGCACGTCCGTGTGCGGTACGTTTCATCGGTGTGCGGTTATGCATGATGGTGTGCGAGCCAGCTGCGACCGATACGTCGCTCGGTATCGGGGCAATAGACATCGGCGCGGTGGGTAATAATAGTGCAAAAAGAGTAGAACGTGGGGCGCACAAAGGCGTTGGCGCCTTTGGTTTTCGTGTAGTCCACTCTCATGTCTTGTTAGCAACCGCTGCAAACAGGCGCCTGTCGTGTCCCGCTATCCGAGCGACATCGTGCGCCGCATTTAAGTGAGATGTATCACGCGTCGACGGCACAAAGCCGTTCATTTTATAGCTGCTCTTGTGTCCGTCCTTCGTGGCCTCGGACGAACAGATTTGCTTGACATCCGCAAAAAGAATTGAATTGCACCAAGAGCGAGTAAATTAATATCAAGCTTTCATCGCTAGATCGTACGCTTGGATTACAAATATTGTTACATCCAGCGACTCGAGGCTTTATTAAATTTTCGCGCTCAATGTATATATGCTTTAGATTGTATCATTATAACAGTCTACGAATAAATTGCAATTGTCAGAGTCGCGACACGCGTTTTCGTAATAAATTGAGAGAGAAGCGTTTATTAAAATTTTGCAGCGACATTATCGAAGAAGCGTGCACGTAACAAAGTCCGATTGTAACCAGTAGTAAGTTTGAAACGTATACCAGAAACATTCTTCAGAACTATTCTACAACATGCAACTCGTTCCTGTAGAATTGAAAGGGAGAAGTAGAAGTGCAGAATGTGTGTAATCGTGCGAGCGTAGTATCTATTCGATTAAAATAGTTTTCGATAAGAACATTCGAGACAATCTTCTTTTCCGGACTGCACTTCTACAATCGCGATTTCAGGTGATGACCTCAACATTAAGCGAATGCTTAGATACGTTGCGAGAAACTGCGATACGCCTCGAGCTCTAGGGCAAACTTGTTTTGCGATTGTCAGCGCGAGAAATAATATTCATAGATACATGACACACATATATGATAGTTAATAAAATTTTTCAATTAATGGAAGAGCATGGACGCTCGTCCATGTCTCATCACTTCTCAGGGAACCTTGATCAGAAACATTATCCATGATATTTTCAATCAATTATCGTCCTTCTCATTTTTACATTATTTTAATCCATTATACGATAATATAAAGGTATAGCTATGTGACACTAATATTTATTAATTTGTAATGGATAACAATCATTTAATTTAATAATAAATTAAACATCGTAAATGTTGCGAAAAGATAAAAGTTGCAGAAAACAAGATCATAATGAGATTGAAAAGTTTAATTAGATTTAAACTCAACGACCGCGTATAAGATTACATAGCGCAAAATGGTTTTAGTTCTGAAATGGTAGTGACATTATTTCGAATTTAACGACGCATACAGAAGGAAAGTTTTACGCTTTATCAAGGATTATTATATCCGTATTGAGCGGAAAGACACAGCACCTGTATTCGTGTGTCATTTAGAATTGTTCCTTTAAGATGCTTAGGAGACAAGTCACGATCGAGCCACGGTCATTCTCACGTACCGATTTTAATCCATAGAATCCGTTCGATCGCGACCAATCGTCTCGTAATAGATCCGCCAAGTCGTTGGCAGCGACGCGAGATTGGACAATGCGATTGCGCGACAGTTAAACGATTCAGCGTGTGTATCTAGGCGTGTCGGGAGGAAAAAAAAAACGAAAACGCCACGTATTTCGCGGGCGAGTCACGCGCGTGATAGTAACTTCGATCGACATTGAAATATTAGCCGCGTTAGTTCTATATAAATGGATCTCGCAGGAAGCGCCTGTCACGACAATATGTCGCGGCGATGTGAAATCCTCATATCGACGTTTATCTTCCGCCAGGTGAGAATAATGCATACGTGGAGCCGCGAGAGTTTCGAATTAATCGAATGGCTACGAAGGACATTAGATAGCGCGCCCGATCCGTCCGCATTTAGGTATTAGTAATAATAATTATCGCGACGAACCCGCGGTCTGTCGCTCGTGATCGACGTAGCTACCGTACGCGCAATATGCGTTTTTTTTCCCTCGCAGGAATGCAACATAGATTCCGATGATTAGCGAAATAGTCGAATGCATAATTACGTTAACGAGCATTGCTCGCGCCGCACATTAACTCGCGCTTACCGTCCGCAGACTTTTCGCGAGCAGACACTCGCGCAATCCGGCGATCGCGCCCGATGAATGCGGCTTAATTGGTGGGCGAGGCCTCTAATTATATAGCTGATTGTCAATGCCGTTCATCGGCGAGCCGCCATCTGCATTACCAGTGATTACCGCGGTGTGACGTTCGCTCGAAACGTGCGTCCCCGCCGTCAGTTGACTGCTCTCCTGTCCCCGATCTCTCTCTCTCTCGCCCCGACCAATTCGGCCTGATTATACATTCCGTTTTCGGGGTATTCGGGCAGTAGTGCATTTTTCACGAGCAGTTAACTGAAGTAATTAGTCATTGGACGGTAGCAAGCAGCCGGAATAAACCGTCCATCCTGGAGAGCATTTTGTGGCGCGCGGACGCGATCGATATGTCCCGCCGGTATGGAACTTTGGGGCTTTGGAACTGTCAATTGAATGCCGAATACAGACCGGAGTATCGAGTGGCCGACAAGAAAGATCGATGCGTCTGTAATCCCGGAAAGCTTAAAACATATCGATAAAATAGTGATTACTCTTATCGGAAGACTCGTCAGGAAACTTCCGATGCGCGTCGCGCTTTCAAACTTTGACAATAATAATTTTGCGCTTTCTATTCTTGCGCGTATTCTGTCAGTCAATCGCCGAATTTTATGCGCGCGAGATCTCCTAGTCGAGTGTCCGTTGTACTGAATTTTTAACGACACAGGAGCGTGGAAATGAAATAAAATGTTTACGGTCGGACGCTTTCGACCGCACACTGTGCACAGTAATATCGTTCCTATTGGCATTTAGACCGCGGCGTTGCAAATGGTTACCAAAAGCCGCGGACCAGCAGGTACATTCGATATCGTACTAGTGACGTTATTAATTCCCATCGTGGTTCCATCGTATACACGCTCGGGACGATTGCCGTTAATCGTGTCTGCGGGCCGGTTAATCGCTCAGATCGAGATGCATGATTAAAGTGAAGCGAATAGACGGCGAGAATTATCAAGCATTCGATGGAGCGTTCTTATAAATCGGTCCGAACGATTCGCAACATATTGTCTCGCGAAATATATTCTCCTCCTATAAATACCTGTGTGAATTTACGCATCCGTTATAATCGAAAGATAATTTTGCTTCGAATATCTTGGCGCTCGCCGAATCTCTCGCTGATACTCGAACCGGAATAACGCGCTCCCTTTCCGATGTTTCGATTCCGGAACAATAACTCGACATTATACAAATCAAACGAGCGTTGATATTCATGAACCCGAGGCCGGAGGGTGAAGGTATAATTGCATTACGTGTACACCCTAAAATACGACAGCGGGGATCCACTCCGTATCTCCCTATGCTGGTAGAGCTCAGTTCCCATCGAATTTTCTCTCGTATAATCGTCCGTGTTTCACGCATTTCCACCTCGAACTAGACAGAAGCGTTAACTGAAAAATGACGATGAACATTTGCCGCCCGTCTCTTTAATTTCGTTTTGACTTTTTAGAAATATTGTTCCGTCATTCCCGAGATTTAACTCCCGCGCTTCACAAAAATGTATACATTATCGAAATTTTTGCAACATTTATAGGTAAATTCACAAATATCGTTACTATTCAATTTTAGCGTTTCCTCTGTATATTCGCGGTTTACTACCAGTTTCAAACGCACGCACCATTACTCAACCACAGGCTCGATTGCATTCCACGTGATTATGGTCAACAATAATGTTGTGGAGCGTAATAATGATATGCGCGTCATGTAGGCGGACGATGCGGCGTTTGCGCGAAATGGCAGAAACACGCGAGTGATAACGAATTTGGAAAAGGAAGAGACGAACGGCGAGCAAAACGAAAAGAACCACGAGCGAACAGAATAGACGACAGGTACGCCTTTCAGTTTTGTTCGGCGAGGGGAAATTGAAACAGCTAACCGCGTTGGCGTTGACGAGGGTGAAGGGAGAGAAGAGGCCGTGCGCACATAGCGAAAAGAGGCGACTATCGGGGTGCGAACGGCAGGAAGGGTGCGAACGAAAGAGAGAGAGAGAGAGAAAGAGCGAGAGAGGGGGAGAGATAAAGAGAACGAGAGAGCGCTGGTACCACGCGGGAGAGATTCAATCAAACGAACGCATATAAATGAGTCGTTTCAGGGTAAAACTGAATTATACGCCGGCGCTTCTATATCCACATGCGTGCGTCGCTCGTATACGTATACGCACAAGCTCACACGCGCGTATCCGGATCACAGTCGCTGTCGCGAACGAACCATGGAGAGCGTTGTATATACTGGCGAATATCCGGGAATGTGCTCTCGCCGGCGGACCCTTATTCGAAAAGATTCGTTTGGATAACGCGACGATTCAATGGCACAATCGAAAGGTCGAAGCGGTCGTAGGCTTGAATAAAAACAAGCAATGTGGGTCGATGACGGAAAAAGATGGCATCGGGTTGGTTGGAAAGATTTGGGAATGGCTCGATATTAACGCTACCTGATCTATGTACTTGCTGGGTATACACGTGTACGTACATACGTACACTCGAGATTTTTCTATGCGGATATCCTACCCGCTGTTCTATGTAAAAAGAGGTAATCTTCCGTACAATCGCTGTAACGTTGAAAAGAAGACCGAGCTATTCAACTGCGGGAACATGAAAAAAGAATTACATACATACGCAGAAATATCTTCAGAGCTGGAGATGAATACGTATAGCGGAGCTTCTGGCGTATCTGTCTTTCGCAAAGATCACGCGCGACAAATCTTTCCTTCTGGAAAGTTATTCCCCGCAACTAACAATAAAGAGCTCGACAAGAAATAACGGTCGTCCGTCGCGGAGAAGCGGACGGTTTCGTAGCATGAGTGACGGCGAAACGAGAAGGATGTGGAGAGAATAGCGGAGAGCGAGAGCCCGGAGAGATATAAAAGAAGGGAGGAAGAGGGGGGGAGAGAACTCTAGCGAACCGCGCGGTAGGAAATTAAATAACCAAACTTTTCCACAAGGATTCCGGGGGGTTACTTTGGAAGCCAACGCCAGGCAGAGCAATGGCAATGGCGGTGAAGTGACTGGAAAGAATCAAAAGAACAAACGGTAGCTAGGAGGAGAGCGGAGGCGAAGCGAAAAAGGGGGAGAGAGGTGGCGGTCGCAGAGGGATACAGGGTAGGGAACGAGCGAGCGGTGAAGGCCGCAAGAAGTGCAAGATAAACGTGCCGCTGGGTCCGCCATTCCGTGTCCCTCTTTGTCCTATCGCTAACCCTGGCGTCGTCTCAACGAATTTTCGAACTTTTCGTCGTCCTCCTCGTTATTCTTGTCGGTCTTACTGGCCTGCATCGCGCGCGTCGTCGCGCGAGAGCGACGAGAAAAAGTTGGCTCGAAATCTTTCTCCGCGTTTCTCTCTTCGCCGAGAACCCCACGCCAAGTTTCTTCATTATGCCAATGACCCGTTGTCGTATCACGTAGAAAACTACGGCACAAAATGTAGACTGTATCGCTGGCCCGTTGACCCGTTCATTGTTACGATTATTAAGCTCATTCGTTGCCTAACCATTTAACTCTGTTCGCGTATTGATTTTCTCCTTACTGTTTCCTTAAATAGCTACAGATGAACGCAAGTTTTAATATAATCTCATTAGAAATATATGCATATTATATGTTTGGCATATATATTTGAATATATATTTAAGCTTATCGTGTAAAAATAGTTCTGCGTATTGCTACATTTACCATTATAAGATTGTGAAAGATTAAACATGTATTTTGTTTATTGATTTCCTAAGATCGATGTATTTATAAACAGAGCAGAGTGTAATAAACTCTTTTATATATGAGGTCTCTTTAATCTTGATTTAATTCGATTATCGTTTTCGTATAAATCAATCGTATTTAAATGTTCGACATGTTTGACATGACCGAAAACGTGTATGAATACATGTTGAGATAAATTGAGCTACCAGTCTTAATAATGTATCGCCTAACATAATAAAGGTATACAAGCTGCTTCGCAATCCCATAGATACTGATAATTGGACCAGGCTTTCACAACACGAATTTTAGTTCGATCCTCTGGCTTATCTAATTTGGGGACCGAGGTGTCTGGAATAGTTCGAGATAATGAGACAATCTAGAAACGCAATTTGGCTTAACGATGAGAGTGATTTCCAATCGCTGATATACAGCAAAATCACGTGATTGAATCTCGCCGGAAACCTCTAACTATATTTAAAGAAATTCTGATAATGAATTTATTCTCGTTATGTCAGTTACGAAAATATCACTGTGAAATATGTTAATGAACTTAAATATGTTAAAAACAAAAAAAAATATTATTTTAAAAACTTAATATAAAATTCAATGTAATAATGATAGTCGATATCAAAATTTTTTCAACCTTGATCTAGATCCATTACCTTTTTTCTCAATTTTAATATCATGGCATTTAATTCGAATTACTCAATATTTTGATATTTTTTGGATATTTTTTTAAATCGATGAGATTTCACGAATACATTGCTTTTCTAGATACCAGTATTTTATATACGAACGCAAACATCGTTTGAGAGCAAGCGAATAAAATATGGATCACAAATAATACGAAATTGAGTTGGTGACATGTGAAAATGTACATGGTAAAACGGTATCGGGCCAGACCCGTCACCGACGACCCTCTCATCGATGCTGAAAGGAGCCGCTATGACCATGTAGAGTCGGAGGATGAAGACCTCAACAAATGCCGAGATTTGGTTGCCGCGGATGATGGATGTGATCTGGCCCGAAGAGGAAAACAGCTCCAGCGAGCAAAAAGAACGAAGCGATGGTATAAGAAAAAGAGAGAAAAAGAGAGCGAAGAGTAACGAGAAGACGACACGATAGGAATCGACGAGGGAAGTACATGCGCGGAAGATTGATAAAAAAATGGAAGAAAAAGATTGACGCTATGTCGCTAGAGATTGCGCGAAATTGCGAAAGACGGAGAACCTCTGCGGAAAAAGAGATTCCGTCGCGTCTCACGTCATCAGAAAGAGGCACGCTACGCTGTCGACGGATGAATGCAATTTTTCACGGGTGCTACGGAGGCCGGAAGTCTACCGGAAGCCGGAAGCAGGATCGGCGAATCCACGAAACGCGCGCGAGAGGAACAAAGCTTCGGCGGGACGTGCGTGTATTCGCGTGAGCAAAAAAAGCATAGCCTTATCTCACTCGCGACGGAGAGAGATTAATGCCGTTTGATGAATCGCGATGTCACTTCTCGCTGTCGCGTATAATTGTGGCTATTCTTCATTCTTCGCGCGAGTAATATCTATGTCATTCCTCTGGACGCGATAAAATGTACTAGATAGTCCGATTTTACCACGATGACCAAAATATACGATATATATAGACGATGATGTATCAATCGTTCGATGTAATTATGATATCGATTTATTTATCTGAAAAATAAAAGGCAGTAAAAAACTCGTCTAAATGAAATATTTATCTCCTTTTCTGTCGGAATCTATTTCCTCTCGCGATACAAAGTTTCAACAAGATTTAAACCATGGTCTTTCTCAGGAGAAAAGCACAATGCTACCAGGAAGACAGGAAAGAAAGATATATATCCAGACGAAGTATCTAGTACGATGACGCGGAATGGTCAGCAGGAAGGCGACAGATACATCGTACCGACAAAGAAAATGTAAAAGTAGAGTAGGAAAAAAATAGGCGCAATAACGTAGGTATTGCATCAAAGGCTACATCGTCGGAAGCGGAAGCGAAGTGATGCTTATTCAATCGGAAGTTGCAACGCGGCTTACTGAATCTCACAGAGAGTAAAGAGAGAGAGAGAGAGAGAGAGAGAGAGAGAGGAAGAAAGAGAGAGATAACCCTATGCTCGTGAGCAGAAAATTAAAGGGGAAACAAGAGAGAGAGGAGCAGAAGAATCTATCAGCCGGAAGGCGTAGATACACTATCTATGCTACCTACTGTGACCGCGATAGATAACTCTCTAGAAAACTCGGTAAAATCGCTTTAGCCTGCGCGTTGGTCACTTATAATGTGAAAACCCGCAATCTATCCTCCCAATCGGTCTCCGAAGCTTCTAATTATCATTGTTATAGCGTAGATAAATTCTTTAAAAGCTATGCAAATGATTACGTTAACCTTAGACGAGAATGAGATGTAGAAATTGATATTTGTGTCCATAAAAGCAATATATCGAAAATACTATATTTCTCATCCAATATTTATATAATTCTAACACAAATTGGAGAGAGAGCGCAAACGAAATGTCGTCTATAAATATACTAAATACATAAACAGAGGAAAGGCGCGAATATATAGTAGTTGCATTAAACGCGATATGAATCATTATTATGTCGCGCGAGCATCCGCAAACACAATAGATGCAATTAAATGTCGAAGAAAGCGCCGCTCGAACAAGCTGAAAAATCAGAATTTCCAATAGCTCGTTTAATCGCCAATAATCGATAGCGGAGAACGCGGCGAGAGATGAAAAACGAGGGTGGACGCGACTGACTTGGTTGTTCGTTCGTGATGTGGCGAGGCGTGATTAATATCGAAATACCAATGACTTTATTCATGAGCGATCCACGGCCTTGTTATGCAGATCGAATTTACGGCTAAATCATACGGTGCTCTCTCGCGGTATCCCGCGATCGTCAACGTTACACTCTCCTCTCGCATCTCGCTCGCGGCGATGGCGCGAAATCAGGATAACGAGGCGAACGTGGAGGCGAAAGAGAACAAGGCACAGACAGGTGGCTATGAATACGCCTTAAAGTAGCTTTTCGCTCTGCAACCAGCTCATTCTCCACGCCTCATTCTCCGCTGCTGTTCTCTTCCATCTCTGTGTTTCATTGTCTTTTTTTTTTCCTCCTCGCCCCTTTTCCGTTTGTTCTCTCGATCTCCATCTCTCTCTGTCGCTCTCGTCTCTCTCCGATACTTTACAAGTCCCCTCCATCTCTCTTCGTTTTCGTCTCTGCCGAGGCGGCATCGTCCTCTACCCGACTCACCCCCGCCACGACTGCCCATTCTCGGACTAGTAGTGAGATAGACGTTTATCTCTCGTTTCTACAAACTGTGCTCGTTCGTGTTGCGAGGCAGGAAATTCAGGCGATCGATAGGATACCGCATCAGAATCACTCACAGACGAGCGCTCATTTCTCTTGCATTCTTGCCACTGACTGTAATGTTGCAGCAAGACGATTGCCGTTTCTCACATGTTGCGTTATGTATTTTCCTATGCTTTTTTTGACTGATGTTGTTTGCGAATGTCATTCATTCTTACATGTTGCAGTTCCTTAGCTTTATAGTTTATAGAGTTATAAAATATATGTAGATTATATATATATATATATATATATATATATATATATTTAAATTATCTACATATATTCATTATCAATAAATTGAAACTTTTATCGATAATATCGGACAATTCCGATTATTTCGTTTAATACTTTGATATGAAAATATTTAATAATTAATATTTTTTCACTTTTTAAACCGTATTAAACGTTAATAAATACCGATCATTTATCAAGAAGCTTAGTATGCTCTGTCGGGAAATATATAATTGCGAAAAACCAGTCACGCCCCTTCAACCGGTTATTACGCTAACGAGCCTTCAAAGGTGGAATATCCAATACATTAAATTGAAATTTATCATCAGCACTACCGTGCTGTCAGTATCGTTGCATTAAACGACCGTGGCGATATAACGACGTTTTTCATTATATTCGCGATACCCAATTGAAGGGACAGTAATCTTTACGATGGTGAATGATCGGACTTCTTTAGATTCTGTTTTTCTTTTCATACGAAATAAAATTGAGACAGGAAAATATTTATTTAGAAATCGAGAACAAGTGTTGCTAGAGATCAAAAAATTTAAGCGAGTACTCACCTTCGTGTAACTTTTCCAAGGTTCCCTCGGCCAAAACTCCAGCGAAAAAGAAGGCGAACCAAAGCAAGCCCACCATTCTTCCAACTCTTGACGTATCCATTCTGTTAGCACTTAGATTCTGCAACAGAAATACAAAAAAAAACGTCAATACAAATTGCACGACATTTCAGTCGATTAATTATATAATTTTTATCATTTATAATTTGAAATATATACACACGCAAAAGTTTCAACGTTTCGCAAATGAAACAGCTTCCTAAATTTTGCAAAGATTAAACTTTCGGGCGAAGGCAAAGCTCAGTCGTGTCTTAAAATACAGAGCAGCGATTAACTGGATTATAAATATAAACCGACGTCTGCCTAGTGAGAGAAACGATGGTTGGCGACTGGCCAAGGTTCTTCGTAAAGTACTAGAGCGTACGAGCAATTATGGAAACATTTGATGAATCGCGTGTCTCTCTCTTTCTCTCTCTCTTTCCAATTCGTACGTAACGTGTCAAAGTGAGCGAATTTTCGAACGGCGCGTAATGACACACGCGGCAGTAATGACAAACGTGGAAGGAACGACGGCGGAGGTTGTTAACATCGAGCTCGGGCAAATATGTTTTTATCGCCGTGCTTTTCTCGAGCCCGACGAGCACTCCGGGCGGGGCCAGGAAAGTTCCGGGAAAGTTCGCGCACTGCAGTATCAATAACCAGTTTCCCGAGACGAAAAACTATCCGAGTCTCTTGGAACCGCCGGCGGATATCCTTCCAGAGGATACTCCGCCTCCTTCTGGCGCGGGAGCCGCGGAGCTTCCTCCTTCTCTCGCAACCTTTTCTTATACGGCCTCCCGCACACACGAACCGGAGAGGAAACAAAATAACGAATGGTACTAATAGAGCGCGTTCTTGGTCTCCAGAAAACTTTTCTACTGTGCCGTTGCAGCAGCAACGCGGCAACCGGCTGGTATTGGTCGGGCAGTGCATCGTAAATCAAAAGTTTCTCACCTAGAGAAAAGGCGAATATGTATACCGCGCGCAATATCCGTACTTTCCGACTACTTTTTTACTAGCTTGCAACGAAGATCCAAATAAGCCGTACTAAATTAAGAAGTTTCACGACTGGTGATAATGTCATGCGACAACTGTAAAATAACTGACATGTATAATTATTGCGAACGAAATGTAATAATAAAATTATATATTTTTAATATGCACATGAATATATCGTGTCAACGGTACAGTAAATACCGATTATGTGACAACAGATCGACGATCACTAGTGATGCAGAAGCGTCTCGTGGGTGCGCTTATCTTCCCGAGCTGTCCCATAAATCACGCTGACGAGAGCGAGAACGGATAGAGAGCAAGGGAGATAAATTATCATCAAAGAGTTCCGAAGTCTTTTACGATGGGCTTCTCCCATCTATAGTAATTCGCAAACGTGTAGTCATCTTAATCTAATGAAAACTAATATTTACATTCATTTTATTTTTCGAAAGTAATTTTAATAAATTAATGAAATTTTTTTCGGTTAAAATAACATCAAACACTATATTATTTAAATAATTTTCAATTAAGTACATAAAGATATATTTTTGTTATACACATAATTGAAAATTATCCAAATAATAACATGTTGCATTTGATTTTATTTGATTAATCGTAAAACTCTCATTATTAATTTAAATTATTTGCACAAAAAAATATACAAATAATTTTAATTTTTGTTACAACATTTATGAATTACTTTTAAATAGCTGTATATAAATGTACAGGTAAAAATATAACAATATATAAAATATAACAATACATAACAATATATAAAATATAACAATAGACAATGAATCTTGAAATTTCCATGTTTGTTCGAAAAACAGAGGAATTATATGGGAACATTTTTATCATATAAAAGATAAAAACATTCGTCATATATAAATAATAGATACTATACGATATAAAATTAATTCAATGATCTTCGCGATACAGCATCTCATGGTAAATAACCCTAATTACGTAACGCTTGAAATTTAATATGCGCGAAAGATAGAGTAATAAAACGCAAAGATTAAAGCGTGCGACGGTAAATTTACTCTTACTTATAATGCATCAATCATATAACGGAATGATAAAGACGAAATCAAATGAAGAGAAAATCGGAGTAGCATCTTCAGAATTTCCCACCGGTATTTCCGCGATTCAACCTTCTCGATTCCTCAAGTCTTGAGTGACGAGCTTTCGAAAAGCGATGCACTCATGGCATACTAAAATGCCTCACTTAATCAGACTTTGGCTTTACGCAAAGCGGCATTTCTAGGACGCTCGTCCTTGGATCTGTAATTTGCGCGATACCCTCAAAGCCACCGAGCTCACCTGTCTCCCTCTGCTTTAACGATTACGAGTACACGTAACTGGACATTCCTTTGGTCGCTTACGGCCTGTAAGACATGTCGACGAGCGCGTATGCTCGAGTACACGCACACAGAAGAACGCGCGTAACTATGTACACGCTGTATCGGAAAACGATTTCTAAGAGCGACCCTTTATATTATCCGCGATACCGACGAGCGCACGGATTATATTTACCAATAAACAATTGAAATAAACGGTACTAAAATAATACTATAATATACTAAAATATACTATAAAATAATACTATAATATACTAAAATATACTATAATTGCTAATTAATACTTGGAAATCTAAAAATAACATAATAAAATAATATAATATAAAATAAAATAATATAAGTAATTTTACCGCGCAAAATTTACAATAGAATATTTAGTGAGAGAATCGTAAGTAATTATAAATTCTAATTGAGAATTATAAGATTTTCTGAAACAGTGAAAAGTCATTTTCAAGTTATATATTTAATTATTTCGGGTACCGACGATTTTGCTGATAAATTTATAACTCGTGTTAATTGATTAATGGAATCGCGACTTTGACGGTAGTAAAGTAATTGGGAAAGGATCGCAGGCCTCAGGGCCAGAACGCCCAAAGCAGCAATAGCCACTTAGTCACATTGCAACAGGCATTAGCGGTAACGAAGTTAACGAGAGCTCGGTTAAACCGGTTTAGAGGCCACGAAGACGTGCCAGGGGAACGGAAAGCCTAAAACCCGACGGCGGTCTTCGACTAAGCCCGGCTCCTTCGACCTTGTTGGAATTAGCAACTTCCACGGCGACCTTCCTTTATCGCCTTTACTTTCTTTTCAACTAGAAAGATTTTACATCTTCCACTGTAAATCTATTAAAGGTATCCCCTGATTCTAAAAAAGTTTTGTGCCATATAAAATTCGATATACGTATTACATTTTTAGTTGTTTTTCTATTTTTCGCATGTCTAACATTACTCGCGTCTATTTCGAGTCAACAGTTAGTCTCTTACTTTCACTGCGTATTTGATAAAAATTTTCATTGAATTTGTCTATCGATATAGAGACAAGATTCGCTGAAACTAGATAGGCCAAGTTTTTAATTTAACTCGTACGACTCCGATTCTTCTTCTAGTGGAATGTATACGAGGAACCTCTCCGATTTCAATTTCGCCATGAAGAATCCCCCTCGAACTCAACCTCGGTATAGAAATGCCGGACAAGAGGGAGTTCTCGAGTGTACTCAAGACTGAAGGACGCTCAGGATCAATATTTATAATCTAGATTCTAGACGGTCAGGTCCATGTCTAAAAGCACCAAACAGAATCCGTGGCCAGTTTTTTCGCTGGTCACGTTTGATTTTTCAAGGTTATTCCACAAGTACACGTGCATATATGTATATGCGTTACATTACGATAATATTTAGAACACTGTGAAAGTTTCTTTATACGTATCAATCTTATCTGTGTATTCTCTCATTTATCCAACTATATATACTCGTAGTCATGTTCGTTTAATTTTCCCTCAAGAGAGTTGCTATTTCTGTCATTACATTTAACCGTTTAAAACAGTCGTCGGCGGCGAATGATCAGCTTTGTTCCGAGAACACGCAGGTCCCATTAACGGAATCACAGGGGCATCGGCCCAGAGCGACTTGCACACCGCGCGCTTGCGATCACCGTGCTAGCATGCCTTCAAACGAGCTTCCTCGAGATCTTTTTATTTCGTAGGAAACGGAGGAAGAAAAGGCGGCTCTAGCTCGTTAGCGCGATTACAGTGGAAACTACGGCGGGAACACCGATCACACAGCTATCTGCCGTCTACGGCGTAGACGGCGTAGACATGATGGCAGCCTTTGTAGAGTTCACGAGTGGCCGATAGTTGACTAAGACATTCTCTACCTACCGACAATTTCATCCGGACGCGATCAGACACCCGGTGGTTCTATGGTTTCGACGGTGATCGTGTACGTTTATCACGGCACAGAAGACGGCGAATGGGCGGTTCAAATCCTTTGAAGTTTCTAAAAGCTATCTCGTCACACCCGTTGTAACAACCTTCGTGGTGAAGTTCATAGTGAAGTAATCGATATAAAAGAAGATTGCTTAAACCGTGTGCAACGCGAGATCAAAGGCCTTAAATATATTTGCATCAATCTGTGCATGTTACCACTGTTTTCCATCGAAATCCATTGAGTAATTTGAGCAGATAAGAGAGAGATGAAAAAAGCCTTTCATTGAGATATATAACAATGTAATTTTTTATCTCAGTATTTATAATTTCTTGCAAAATTGTTAATAAAATTTTATTGATCGCTATTATGGAAGGTGATATAGTAAATATAAAAGTATATGAGTAAAGTATTTTAACTCTTATAAAATTTAATTATAAAATTTATAATTATAAAATTTAATTATGATAATAAAGATGAAAAACAGAATATAAGATAAATATAATATAAGATTAGAAATGCACAGAATTTTTAATATTTTGGTAGCGATTATTTTCTTGATTCTTTTTTCATTCTTTTTTAGCATAATTTAACCCCTCGTAAGATATTATTGCAATTACAAAACAGGTTAACATAAGGTTCCACGATTTAAAAGCAAATAGGAAACTTTGTTGTGGGGATCTTGAAGCATACGACATTGTTATACGGCTCTACATCCCTAACGGAGGGTTGTCTTTTCTTCGAATCAGAATAGGATGGCTCTTTCACTAATGAATTGGGGATTCGAGAAATGTTTCGAAAGGGCAAGTCTTTTTTTCTTAACTTATTTAAAGAACGAACGAGTCATTTAAGTCCTGATTTTTTCTTTTCTCAAAAACAGCATCTTATTAAATGATACAAAAAAAAGTAACATAGCGAATATAATATTTTTTTCTCTTAAAAATTCTTATTTATTGCAAACCATCAACATTTTCAAATAATAATTGTAATTGATATAATAATTCGTTTATTAGCGAAATAAACAGAAACTTTATGTCATTTAAATCAATACTGGTCAAAGACTACAATATTTCCAGTCGTATTATACGCGCACTTTCGTGAACCTTAGTTCATTCCCGAGTATTCGCTTTATTCACTCTTCGCGTTGGAACTTTTTTAATTTCCGCCCGCGAGAGCTGAAAAAATGTTCGCGCAAAAATCCCTGCAATATTTACTCACATTTCCCGCCTCTTTCTCGTTTTGTTCGCAAATTTCGTAACTCAATCTACCGCATATACGTTCGGATTTCTCCTTCTCCTCTTCTTCCCACAGCTACCGACTGTGAAAGCCTAAATCAATACCAATAATCCTTCCGGCTGCACTCTTCCCATTTTCTTCGCTCCCAGTGATTATTTCGATCTAAATGACACAGACGCGCGCGAACATTTTGATATTTCTGCATAGCCTTCGCTGGTATTTTAGTCGGGCTTAAAACCGACGAGCTCTTAACGCTGTCAAAGGTCCGTAACGTTCCCAGTTTTAAGCCACCCACGACGACGTGATAATCGAGTGTGCTACGCTTTTAGCTATAATGGGCAAGTACACGCGTCGCTAGGAGTGCGCCAAAGAGAAGCAGGCGGAAAGGGAGTAACGCAGGGCGCAACGCAAAAGGGGGTGGCGAACGAGGCAGAGCGCGCGTACCACGACGAACAACTGCGTGGTAACTAAATTACTTGGTACATCGCGCTTACTGGTTCGATGATGCGATTTTACGACAATCCAGCGCGGCGAACGACAATGACGACGGCAGGAACGACCGGGAGGCGGCACGTGAATTTTCATCGCTGCTAAAAGCGACACTTAATTAATACATCCAAGATCTATAATATTAAAGTAATTATTATGCGATCACCTCCCTCCCCTTTTAAATAAATGAAACTTCGTGATTACACGAATATTGAACAATTCGGAGCACTGGTATCTCATCTATTAAAGATTTTAAAATTTGAATTCTAAATTAACTCAATTTAAAGTGAATGAAAAATTCAAATCTTATCTTTTATGTTTTATCTGAAATGATTCCTCCGAATCCTGGCGCGGCCTTGCACTTCTGTATATAATACTCTTAATTTCACACTTGTGGATTGTTAATTTTCGCCATAGGAGGGAGGGAAATTTTGTTCGAAGCCATTTGTCTCGGAACATCTGCTGTACTTTTCGAGGCAAAAGTTGCTCTCTCGATCAAACATTTACACGAAACAACCGCGATGCGCGTCGGTTAGAGTTTCTGTCCTGAAAATAAATTTACAATTTAAGCTATTAATCTTCCTGACTTGTGCGCTATTCATCTTGATCATTACACACGTGTTGCTACTGGCACGTATTACATGTGTATATGTTTTTGGTTATTTTCCCTTCGATGGCTTTTATTTATCCGTCCATGTAGCTTTCGTTACGCGCGAATGATAAAAAGCGATGGCAAGTAGAAGTAAACCGATAACTACTTCTTTTTGCCGGATAGTTTAAACGGAGAAAAATTCAAGAGTATATCGCGAAAGAAAAATAATTACAGTTTCAATCTTCCAACTCTCCGGAGAATTACTACGCGGTCGGCGGAACGAATTGATCGTGGATAGAATGGCGCGGGAGTGAAAACTGAAAGAAGTGAAATTTATTTGCGACCATGTGGTAAACCTTAATTGTAAATTCGTTCTACTGCTAACGGATAGAACTGAGAAACGAACGTGTAAAGAAATTTATCGATGAAAGAACCGAGGAACCGAGACATGAATATATCTGGATTCTGAGATTTCCGATACTATAAATATAGAAATAGAAAAAATAAATTATTATTGAATTAACAATAAAAATATTGAGAAATAAAAGGTACAAAGGTGAAAATCTACAGCATCCAAAAATACAGAACTTGCGCCATTCAAGAGTCACGACGATATTGCGAGTTCGATGGATTTAACTGTCGCATATCGTATCCACTTGCTTGTTTGTATCTGTGCTCTTTCGTTTCTCGCTTCTATATGTTGATGCTTCCTTCCTTCTCTCTTCCCCTTTTTTCGAAAGCTGATTGCGCTGGGAATATAATTTGATTGCTTCGGTGCCTGGTCTCAATAGACGCGGTAATCCTAGCTCGCGGCTTAATGAAAAAGTATTATTGGCTATTCTTCTTCTAGCGACTCCGTTAATCCCGCGGAGTCCAAAATTGTATTTTCACGACACGAAAAAAAGACTATTAAACAATGAGGAATAGCACTCATTGAATACAGTGGTCCCATTGCATACTCACGTATTGCTTCGACTATTTTGAAAGAGCCTGTATATAATGCTAGCAAGCTACTTTTGGCATTATATAGGAAGTGATGAAGTATGAATTGGAATTTCAGAATAGTAGCAACGTTATTCTTCTTGCATTTATAATTATTCTAAATGAAGATTGGTGGCAGATGGTTGATTAATCTTCCTATGTTATTTATCAACTTGTCAGATGGTCATTAAATAAATGAATAATTCTGTTCATGCCATTTCTACGTTCAATATAGCTTCGTCATTAATCTCAAAACATTTTCATAATTATCATGTTGAATATTTATCATAAATTTATATACATATATATTTTACAGTCTTAAAAAATTTGAATTGCGAGGAAAAATGTGAAGAAATATTAAAAAATGTTAATAAAGTATTTCTGAATTATAATATAAAGAATTAAGACTTCCCTGAAACAACAGCGACTAATGCAATAAAAGAGACGAAATCTGATCATTGTGCAATAAATTTGTATCAGCCTATACATCATTAGACTGCAAATTAATCCAATTAATTTATGCCGTATATAAATCTGCCTTTGTTTCTGTTCCTCGATTCAATAGCCTCAACTTTCATTAGTCTCCTCGCCTCGTTTTTTTTTCTTCTTCAAATTTTTGCCGATCTTCGTTGAAACTTTCTCCGCCGGAGCATCTTATTCCGCTTCTCGACCTATCATTCTGCGATGCCGCTTCGTTAGTGAAAAGATTCCTCCACCAAAGGATTCGATGTACTTTAAAAATATTAAAGCGTACTCGCTCCCCTAACCGATACATTTGTCCTTTGTTACGTTCCTGTAAGCAGCTCTTAAGAGTACTTTCATGAAAATAAGATTTGGATGAATGCCTTTCGTTTTTTCGGATTTGTGAGACGAAAAAAAATTGTTACTGTTCGTTCACAATTATATGAAACAGAAATGAGTATACATGATATCCGCTTTCCGTGCAACTCTTTTACATAAAAACGATAAAAACGCGATATTTACAACGAAAGTTATAATTATACAAATTTATATAACTCCCGAAGGCAATTTAAATTCGCACAAATATTTTTCCCGAGACTGTACGACTTCGACTGTATAACTTCTTCAGTTGCTGCTATCGTCCGTCGAAAAATATCTCATTTCTTCGAGTGCGCATAAAAAACGCAATATCACACAACATGAAAAACGAGAATACGGTTGGGATTGTCGGTCTAATATCTTGTATAGCGATCAAGCGCTGAAAAGGCCGTCGAAATAGCCATGAAAAATTACGGTCACTTTGCTCGATAGCAAAAGTAGCTCGCAGATTTCCCCGCAGAGCTGCGAACAAGAAAATGGAATATCTGACCTGACGAGCTCAACCGATATATCATCGTCAAGTATTGCTGCAATGGCGTCTTCGGCGTCGTTACAGGAAGAACCTCGAAATTCCTCGGAATCTTAAACGGCGCGATAACAGCCCAAGCACCGTGAAAGAACCGAGGCATTTACGTCTCGTTCGTCTCTCGCGGCGTCTCTCTATTGCGGAAACGAGTCGGAAAAGAACGCGCAGTCAACAGGACCGTAAACTTATCGGTGACGCGTCGAACTACAAGAAGCGGTCGTCTTATATATTCCTCAGTCTCGCTCATACCGTGAATATCGTAAATCTTTCTATAACAGCCCGGTTTATCTCGACTTTATCGTTGTCTCGTATAATTCGTTAATGATGCTGTAAAAGCGGCCTGCATAATAGGTTGCTCGCCCGTAATGGGCATTCCTGTTTATCACCGAGCGGAAAAGTTCGCCGAAGCGATTGCGGATCGTACACTGTGTCACCGATTGTCTGGTAGAAACAGTCTCGTTCTTGATTCGTTTTCGAATGAAAGATTCAAGCCTCTGCGATCAAACGTGTTTCTTTTATCGATCTCGACGACGTTGATAGCGACAATCAGGTCAGCTGATGTTTCGACTTGTCGGCGAAAATTCACTCAACATGATATATGCAACATGACAAACGCTCTCGCTTTTTTTATAATCCTTTTCTTATATCAGAAATATTCGATCAATGTGTAATCGTGTTTTATCATTTTAAAGTTGAATGAAATTACGGCTTTTTCTCGTATATAAAATTTGCGATAGATGTACGTGTTTAATTTTTTGCCAAGTTTCGCGTCCTCTTAGCAATTATTTTATTTGAATGATGGCCAAGCAACATTGTATTTTTCGAGAAAGCCATTTAAGTAGAAATCGCAACATAAACGGAACGCCTCTCATGGGTCCGAAATATTCCAACTACCCTCACGTGCCCAAGGGCAGTCAGCTCGAGTATGATTCATCCCTCGATTTGTTATTTTCGCATTAACCAACTTCCTCTCTTCACCCTCGAGGGGATTCCTTTCGGACTCGCGCGGATACGACGAATGTGGTCGATAGATGAAACGCCATTATCCAGCTGTTGGCGCGCTAACGTCTTATTTATGAAGGAGCCAGTCATTGGCGCGCATCTATCAATTTACTCCCAACAGAAATGTAATACGCGGTGGTGTATTCTTGACTTTTGCTAGATCCATATCACGTATCATACTTTGAAGATATCATGTGCCTTGCACGAAGATTGATTACTTTCTCGAATAATATCGTAATAATTGAATCTCTCCGTTTTAATGCCTCGTTATTAACTGGATATGAAGCAACGAATTATGATTAACGCAGAAAAAATGTCTAATTGTAAGCCATATAGCTCGCGTTTACTTTCTCTACGTTCCCTGATAGCACACGATACACGCTAATGGGTTCTCTTCGTTCTTCAGCTACGTAATTAATCATTACATTTCCACCGTACGGAAAAAGCTGCAGTCACATCGTTACACTGCCACTGCATAATCGCTAATAGCATACCCGCTTGACAGCATCCAAGTCCGTAGAATAAGAGGAATGAGATAACATTTCTCGTCTATCGTGAAATTCAAAGAGAGCGAAACGCCACGCGCTCGTTTAATATGCGTAATCTTATTCGCAATAAGCATCCCCTCGTTCGCATAATTAGTCGAAAAGATAGGTATAACGCGACTTCGTTTCCTTTTACTTTCAAGAACTCATTTAATATTACATATTCAGCGTAACGCGCCTTCGTATTAACAATTAAACAGCCGTTTGATATTTTCATTAGTCACGTATCATCGGGAAGACTTAATTTTGTTCTTCGAAATGTTCTTCGTTGTTATATTGTCTCCGAAGTCTAGAAAAATTTCAGAAAAAATATTTCACGACGACTTCTTCCTCGGTATAATTTATCACGCGTACGAAAGCTTTGTTCCGGATATCCCTTAAGGTTACGATGTCCTGTAGTGCGCATGTACCAACATTTAATGCTCGACGTTGCTATAAAAGCGACGGTTTCACTTGTACGTGGAGTCGGCTGACGACGAGCGTGTTAAATCGTAATGGGCGTAAAATTGCACGTCGCATTGCGCGAAGCGAATGCAAAACAAAAAATAAAAGCAAACGAGTCAGCGTTTTCCTCTGGTAATGTAACGTAAGGACACTGGTTCCTAGAGGACAAGAAATGCATTGATCGTGTAGAGAATAAATTTTCCGCTCGGTCAAAATATGAGAAGAAATATGCCAAAAATATAATTGCAGATACTCCTAGAGCTAGTTTCATCGTGATTCCTGCAATAAATGTGCAATAAATATGATTACGGCGCACGTAATCTTAATGAGATCCTCGTGTCACATATCGCGATGATGCTTATAACGGCGCATGTATTGAGTTCAGAATCAACGAGTCTCGTATCCTTATTGTCAGTCACGTGGCTATATGAGATTCCTCGGATCGCAATCTCGCCTTATTTTCGCGGGAGAGAGGAGCGGGATGTTGATAGATGGAATGTACATACATACATATATACATATACACATATACACGCAAGGCATAGAGGGAAACGCTCACGAACGTTACTACCATCGCGTGTAACGCAATAAAGTTGCACATTTACCTTTCGCGCATATGTATATATATATATATATATATATATATATATATATATATGTTACGCGCAATTTAATTGAAATACACGCGCGTAACTCGAATTAGTTCGGATCCAACAATTGTTCGAAAGCAATTCGATTGTTTTGCGCCAAGTATTCAAGTACCGCCGCTTCATCGATACACCTTTGGGAAACGACCGGTTAGTATGGATGCTGTTGATCAAGTAACGCTACTATCCGATTTACGGTTCCTCTCTTGCGCTCGTAATTTCTCATTAAACCGCGGAATCTCACGCGTCGTGTGCTTTATCACCCGCGTAATCGCCATCAATATCACGCAAAGTGAGACGAAATCATTCGTGCAACATTACGCATTGCGAAATTTATCGATACAATTGCACAAGCTGTAATCACTCGTATCGATGGCTATGTCATATAAACGATACGTGTATTTCATAATCGAATAGGATGAGGATAATTGGATCGCGATTTGATTATGCCATAGAGAAAAATCGTTTGATTGTACCGACAAGACGTATATGATTGAAAGCATGGTTAAATCAAACAAGAATTTCTAGTTATCATGATAAGACTCGATTTTTTATAACTAGAACGTTTAATAGATTTTACTATAAGGATTTGGTTAATATTTTCTGGTTAGATATAAAATTTCTTGTTACATTAATTTTCTTTGCTTGCCACTAGGCGGCGAGCCACTCTTAACTTAACTCATATTCAATATTTGCCATAAAATGTATATAAAGAACTAGTATTAACGTTAAATCCAAAGTATATTTTTTTTCTCTTACGAGCAGTAGTGCCAGAAAGAGGACGCTAGCTCTCTGATTATGTGTGTTTGAGCTGCATCTTCTTCTTGCATCACTGTTTATCAGTTTAATTTCTAACAAACTGAATTTAAAATAATTTATTCAATAATCTGAATTGAATTTATCCAATAATCTTGTTGAAATTCAGAATATTAAACAGACTTTTGAGATTAGATGAAAAAAATTGTAGACGACTTGGTGCTGGCGAGTTTAGTATTATTAACCAGAAAATTTGATAAATTTAACAGGAAGAAATTAATCAGATTCATCTGGTAATTCCTACAAAAATTCTGGTTCATTCATTTTCCAACAGACATACTGGTTGAATCTAGCAGAATTATAATTAATGCAACCAGATTTTTTTCTCAGTGCATACCGAACATCGGTTACGAAATAAAGATTCCAGAGGCATAGCAATTTCCAGTGAAAGTAACGCGATTTATCACACCGATCTCTATATAACACCAAAGTTCAGTGGTAATATTCAGATCCGGAGCGCGCTCTGGAGATAGTTACGTAATTTTCCTCACTCCTCGCAATCACGGCCGAGATTGTAATCGTGTCGTTACACGCGGTAAGGCCATCCGTTTCATGGTACCGAGAAAAAGTCTTCGGGCGATAGCGCGGCTAATCAGAATCCGGAGACGCGGTAAGTGGAGAGAACCGGCCGCTTAGACACGCTTCTGAAGTCTCAGCGAAGCGTAAAGTAATCCGGCGCCGTACGCGGGTTCCCAAGGTATCACCTCGAATCGTTTCTACGACGCCGAGGCGGGAGATTATTAATTGTAATTAAATTCAGAGAGCCGGATAAGAGAGGACCGGTGCGGTTTAAGCGGCTAATTCGCAGCCCATCGTGCCACTATGCTCCTCGAGACCCTCGTATTTTACGCCTCTAAAAAAAATTATCCTTAGCCACGTCGTTTCAGCGTAACGGATTTAGCGAACCGCCGCGGGTCTTTGAAACTTTTAACAAAACGAGACTTAATAAAGTGCGGTTTAACGGCTATTTTATCAAAGGTCACATGTGTGCTGCGCGAAACGCTTTTCCAGCAGCCGCCTTGGATCAGAGAAGAAAGCCGTTCTCTCTGTCCGGTTAAAGTATGCGCAACGTCGTGTAAATTCGTTTATTGTTCGCAACTTGAAATTCAATGGCGGAATTTGCAAAAAATTTAGTCGCGATAAAAAAATTTTGACAAACGAAGTCATCCGCGCTTTTCTCGTAACGCGAAATTTTTCTCTCGAGCCTGTCTCCTCCGACCGCCGCAATTTTATTGTAACCACGATACATCGGCCAGGTAGGCCCGTCCAAAACAAGCGACAATCACGACTGCGGTTAATAATTCGGTACCGCAAAACCATGCGCGAGAGGACGCGATAGGCGAAACATCGGGGTGCTGCGGTCGCGACGTAAAACCACGAGTCCGATAAAATCCGACGCCGCAGCCGAAATATCGTCCGGCTCTTCTGCGTCGCGTCGCTGACGCGAAAGTAAGTTCCGACGAATTAATCCTATATTATATATTGGACACAAATAAAATGTAATCGGAAAATTATTCAACTGCAAATGTTTCAATAGATATGAATATTAAAAACTATTAATACACAGACTATTCTTCAATTAAGAACAAAGTTGGATTCTTCCCGATTAATATAGACGATGAAATTAACAGAAAGGAGAAAAGATGCGAAATAAATTGATATTTTTTTAACTCTAAACATTTGCTTAGATTAATATAAGTATTATAAGTATTTTAATATAAGTAAATATATGATTAATATATAAGTATTTGAATAAATAAATATATGTATGTGACATTCAAAGTACAAATGCTACATACACATATATTTAATTGGTTACGGATCGAATGTGTCACATGTCTGCTTTTGTTAAAATTGTCAATAATCAAAATCATATTGTCGTTTCATAACTTGTTTAGAAATTATTCCAAAGAAATATATATCTAATAGCCATAGTTAAAATTGTAATTTCAAAATTTAATTAAATAGAATTTATTGTAAATTTCTTTCGTCTCGTCTTTTTCATTTTATTTATTTTTATATTCGTATTATATCTATTTTAATATATATATTAAGTATGTAATTGTATATATGACTCGAATTAAATACATTTCGGATAAAATAAATATTTTCGAACTGATTCTACAATTTTTCTAGCGCTTTTATAAATCTTTCGAACTAAAAAAAATTATTACATCATAACATATATATATATATATATATATATATATATATATATATATATATATAATGTTACCTTTTAAAAACACATCTTCATGTCGCGCGTTATGTTATAGAAATTCAATATTCATATTGTCTTCTCCAGAATCGCGGAACGTACGCTCGAAAAAAGTTTGATGAGCTTCGACGAGGGTGAAACAATATCGAATTTTCATAAAACGTCCGTGTATATCTAGTGCATTACTTACGATAATCCCAAGCCGCGGTTTTGCCGAGTCATAGAGTATATAAAACCGCAGACCAAAGCCGAGACGAGAGTAGATGCAGCGGATATGCTCTGCGCAAAACTTATCGTTCAAGTTTTAATTCAAACTGTTATTTATAAGCGTCATGCGTTATCGCGTGCCAACTCATAGCTAACGCCAAAAAGCAGCCGCATTTCCCAGACATCCACGAACCGCTTCGTTGAATCCCCATTCAACATTGTATTTTAGTCTGATTTTACCTATACGATGAATTATGCATAGCTCGCGATGGTATTCACGCGATGAATGAACTCATTTGTAACAACGCTTTCGGAAAACAGTTTGTTTACTTTCCAATGCGCGATGCATTCTGGTCTCTTGAATTTTAGTAATCATTAAAAGTTATCGCATTTCTACTGACTTGTATATAATACGATGGAAAACATTGCAGTGAATAACAATATTTCCATTTGAAAAAGTTTGATCAAAGTAACACACAAAATAAAATAATTAATAATTGCTAATAATTGCTCTTTCGACGCAAAAATACAGCCACACGAGGAATATTTTTATGATTAATATATAATCGATACACGCTTATTCTCGCATGTAATAATTTTAATAAATCATTATTTAATTTTTATGGAGTTGTATACTTCTCTCACACATACTTTCACCCGTTCTCTCTCTGTCTTTCTATCACATCTACATACTCTTCGACTCTCGCCGTCTCTCTACGACGTGGTAGAAAGGTTAATGCAGTTACTCGATTTCCCCTCGACCCCACGCCTCGCGTCCCTTGCTTTTGCACGGAGAGAGCGTTAGGGCTCTTCCCGTCGAGACAGGCGTTGGAGACGAGCATTTTAGTAAAATGGCCTGAAAATGCAATTATCGGCTATAGGTGTGCAGTAATGAATTGCCTACGTTATCCACATAGACGCTTTTGAGTGACACCACGCCGACTAGCGATACGGATTCGGCAATTTTACGTCAAAATGCCCATCTTTGTTGGTCTTCGGAACGAAGCACGAAAAATCAAAAGATGATGAAACGTAGCTGATACCCGCGATAATTCGACTTACCGAGTGAGATTACGAGGGTCTCCGCCAAGGCCTCGGGCAAACACTAAGGACGCCATCGTTCAAGGGAATTAAATTATGGATTAATAAGGAACCCCTCTCGGGACCTAATATATTTATGCTGGTAATTCGCGTACCACCTGGTTCTGCTGGGTTGTAAGGCTCGCAAACTCTCCGCTCTGGTTACACATGTAGCCTCGTAAAGCTGCATCTACGTTAACGAATAATTCAAACTTACTATACCTAGAATATACGCGTTTAACGTAATAATTTGTACCGCGTATCGATAATACGAGTAAATTTTGTGTCTCAACAAATCAAGCATTATAAAGACGAGACGTTACATTTTCAATTTGCGATCAACTGTAATTAATCCCGCACTAGGGAAATATACAGAGTGCTTACGGCGAGTTATCCGAGAGCTTTGATTGTATCCGAGCTAACCGGTACAGTGGCAATGTTTGGCGGACAATAGCGTACGGAAATGACAGTAAGTAACACTGGAACGACGTTAACGGAATCAGGTCAACGGTGCTCGAGATCGTCCGATTCTCTCGATAGCAGCGGCAGCAGCCGCGCGAAGCAGAGTTAGCGGGGGCAGGTGGCACCGAGAGATGGAGGAGGAGAAGGTGGCAATGGCGGAGTACTCGAAGGTAGATTCGCATAGTGCTTACCGGTTTAGTTCACAGCTCGTGGTTTCCATCAGAGAGGATCTCGGCTGTCGGCGGAGTGAGCCCGTTGAAAGCGCATCCGCTCTCGTTGGCTGCCGTCGAGCGTGTAAATAGGGCGTCTTGTTTATAGTTTGACATTGAATAATCATTCATCAAGCGAAGCTTTAACGAACCAAATGGACAAAGCGAATCGGAACGAGAAGTTGACCCCGTTTTCGTCAACTCTCGGCACTTTATCCGAATATCGCGTATGCAAATTATGGATCGATATATTAGGAAGCGACGAATGACTGGGAATAAATAATATTATAAAGAGAATTCATTTATATCGTTTCGTGACACCTTGCTGCTTATAATCCGAGCGAATATAAAAAAAACTTACTCCTTATTAATTAATCAATAATAATAATTAACAAATTTTGAGTTTATAATAATGATAGTATCATAACGTGTGTGTATTATTATAATTTTCTTCGTGTAGTAGTACATTATTACGGCTCAAAAAATACTGTGCATCAAGATACGGAGAAGACGATAAATTGGACGTTAATTTTCAAGACATACTTTCGCATCACGTTCCCGCAATCGGGACTTAATCTCTTTGATCCTTCAAATTATGTCGTTATTGCAAGCTGTAGCAAAAGTACAGAAGGAGCAGAATGACGAGGATCTCCCAGCAATCTCTCGGCAACATATTTGCCTTGTCCTTTTCGAATCATCGTCTTCTCAATTTCCCAGAGCTTAATCTATGTAGTTTCGGGGACAGGGAGATGTTACTGGAAATTGCGTATGACCAGAATCATCTTATCTCATTTATTTTTATCACCAGCAACGTCTCACCATCATAGATCCTTGAAGCATTTTGTCGCTCTCTTGACTCATAACTTGTCCATGAGATTAACATTGATAGGAGAGACCATTCTTAATTAAACGTGTACGAGGAGTTTATCGGCTGAAATCAACGATCAATGCGATGAAACTTCATTTCGTCATCTCTCAGGTTTTTTCCTGGCACGCAAACAACTTTTTTCATCGACTTATTATCACTATAGCAAACTTTTAGAGATCTCTACATGACGAGAAAATTCATTTCCAGATATGACTCACATATATGATTCGTAGCTTTAGATATAAAAGCTAATAAACGAGACTATATATGTCGAGGTATTTTACTCGCGAGCTAAAGATAATGAATCATTATAATTATTAATCATCCGAGAAATTCATAATATTGAGCTTATTTTAGTTTTGTGAAATAAATAGATAAAACACATTTATAATATGTTCGCATTACACTTAAACTTGAAGTCTTGAAAAATTGCCATTTCAAGCGAAATTTCTATGTAAATACGGGCTTTATTTGCAACGATGTAATCAGAATGCTCGCGATATCAATATAAAATTCTCGATTTACAAAATTAACTGTAAACAGAGCCATTAATCTTAACAATCGATATTTCATTTGTATCGATTATTCTCATTAAATGTTGTTGTGTCGTATATTCGTATGATCGATCGAAATTCCTTTTTAATCCGATAAAGTATGTAAAAATAATGTGTAAAGAAGACAAGAAACATTAAAATACGAAAATATAACGAAATATAAATTTCATATGCTTTTATCAACTATGACTCCTATCGAGCGACATATTTTTGCAACATTGAATATTCACAGGCGACCCTAACGCGACACATAATATGTATATCATAATGTAAATTCGAGTACGCTTTTACGTCATATAAAGCAGGCTACGTGACTGTGTTACGACAAACGAGTCGAGATTAAAATAAAGTGATAGGTCCACCCCGAAAATCAGTAGTGATTTTAATCCACCCATATACATGATCGTTCGTTGCTGAAAAATGTAATAAAAGTGGAAATACATCGTGCATACCACCGATGCGCGAGGACAGAGCGGAAATCGTGCTTCCCGCTGCAATAAACAGGTTACAATTCCGCACAAATGCTACCGCAAATGTTTTTCATTGCGTCAGTAAAACGATGCATGTACAATAACACGCGCGTTCGCAAGTCCATAATCAACCTCTCCATCGGAACAGTATTTGTAATACAGTAACACTGATTATTTCGTTTCATGATGCAACAATTGATACCGCAGTCGGATTTAATGTTTCGGGAAAAAAAAAAAAAATCGACAAATTTATTTATCAATGGGATCCGGTTTCTGAGATGACGGAGACAGAATCCCATGAAAAATGAATTTTCTTGTACGACAATAAGTAAAGTCAATTGCGAATCTCCCGATACCGCAGACGCGGTGACCGGACGGTGGACTTCCCTTCGAGTTGCGGCGGGGCAAAGACCGACACCAGAAACGGCTCCGGACAGCCGTAGAGAGGTGCTTGATTCATGGCCGCAGAGGCCTCCATCTCCGTCTGCGCCGGCCTCTCTCTCGCACGCGGGTATAAATACCGTTTTCTTTGTCCCACTCTCCTTCACATCCACGCGGCGTAGAACCCGGCCTACGGTGGCGAAAGCGTGCAGACCGTTTTCGGGATCCGGGGTTCAGCCCCGTATCTGTAGATGGCTCGATACGAGTCGGAGGATGGTAGGAGGTCCGGCAGTACATTTTGCTGCGGTCAAGCCGGTCGTCCACTCATTTGCACCCCCTTGTTCTCCCTCTCCGGCCCTTTCTCTTTTCCCTATCTCCGTTTCTCTCGCGCTAATCCGCTCGTCCTCCGCACCGGTCGGACGTGACTGGCTATAGGCAGCGTTTCCGTTCTCCTTTTTCGACCGTCCCGCGGTCGCAAACCACGCTCACTGATGATGTCGGCGGATGTCGGCGGCGTGCAGTGCCGCTGCTGGTGCTGAAGTGACATAACGAAGTACCGTAATAAAATGGGTATTATACAGGGCCCAGCGCGGACGAAGCGCCGATGAACCTCGGACGACCTCGTTGCCGAAGCAGCGCACAAAAATACCTCGGCTATTTCCTTCCTATTTATAGCGCGTCTACTTATCAGCTCCATATAATCCTGGAATTACCGATGATGATATTATTACGTTCATCGTGATGCTTCGTTAAAGTTTGAAAATACATCCTGCTATTTTTCTCTCTACTGCATTAACGCGTTCCAATTCTCTCAATTTTTATTGCAAATCCAAAATAATTAATGTTATTTTTATTCGGGTCATCATAAGTCGAGTCATTATACCGTAGGATTAAATAATGCATTTCAATTTGCAATATAACGTTGCAATCTGCATGGATTTATATTTATAGGTGGCAATATTTGACTTTTTGATTGAGAAAGAATAAGAACACGTAACCTCGTGGGATGTATACGAAATGACGCTGCGTTCGCGTTTACTCGATTTTCTCATTCCCATAAAGTTAGCGCGAGAGCTCGTCGTTGCGACATTCTTTGAGATTCCTTCGAGATCTCTTTACCCATCTCTTTCGCCTTTTGTCTTAAACGGAAGTCCGCGCGAGACGCGGGCGCACCGCGTTTGTCCTTTTGGCAAATTCTCTCCCACCGTGATGGGAGAGAACATTTCACTGTCGGGAATTGTTAGCGAGAGAACGAGCGCTCTCCGATGCACTTCCCTCGAATACAAAAGCGCGCTCGTTACCCAGTTCTAAGATCGCACGAAGGTGGGGTTAATAGGATTTCGCTAGACGCTACTTCACTATTACCAAAATTGATCGCGATCGTTGTCAGGTTGAATCACACAGGAGCTTATTCACGTTTCGTCAGTCGCTAACGCACAGATGGGTCCAATTTTGAAGCCGGAGCAACGAACTAACTTTTTCCATTTCGCTCTGCCACATTACAAATTAGCAACAAATTATTTAATTTACAAAGTTGTAGCGTAAAAAATAAAGTATTCTAGAGGCAATGTATTCCCAATATAGCCGCCATTCACCTAAATTTACGGAAATGGATGTTACAAATTTTGAGAAACAATTCGCCTACAAAGTTCATCGTTGCGCATATTAATTGGCAACATCTACACATCACATCACGACCACCGCAACTCGATGTTAATGTTGCGAGTTCTCAAACGGGAATATTCACGTTGAATAATATGCTCCAGTTACCATACATGAACGACAGCAACGAGATAAAAATAAAATCGTGGAAGCGCCAAACGTTGCATGCTATGTAATACCAATTTTAAAATACTGGGGAATATTTGCAGCGCAAAAAACAATAGCCTAAAATTTCGCTTAACCGTCGTTTTTAGTCAATCAAGAATTGTAATTTTCTACCAAATTGTTAAAAATTGATTTCGCCCAGCGAATTCCAACAGGGACATGCGTGCAATATTTTTTTTTAAATATTCTTTTAATATTTATTTAAAAAATATATATTACGAGTTCAAAATTACGCATCTTGTAAATTTCTCGAATAAAAAGTGATCCGGCGTGCGCCTCGAATGTAATCAAAGACGAATACATAATGCCGCATATCCTTCGATTGTTGTATATTGTCTCGAGCGTCTGAGTACAAAAGAGTAACTTGATATTGAATTCCGCGATGATGACTTACGCGAGAGTTGCCTCCTCGTACAACCATAACCGAGTTACGAGACGCGCCGGAATAAAGTGCCTTCGCGAAGTTAGTAATACTAGTTATAGAGGGAATTGTCTCAAGAGGAGAGTATGTTACCGCCAAGTATGGCGGTGTAATGGGCGGCACGTGGGAAATGCCGGCGCACTATAGTATTAACACAAGTGCCGTAACGCCTAACATGCGGCAAAGAGAAATTCCAATGATCTTGCATCACTGTGGCGCCAAATGCAATAAACGGTTTACGAGAAAGAGACAGCTTGGAGCTTAACGGAAACTCCGTATGCAGAGTGACTAGCTCGAATAGATTTAATCGCCAGTTGCGTGCATTAAGAATGACCTGATGCGCAATCGTTTGAGTGCCGTTAGATTTCTCTCGCCGAGCATGTAAAACGGTATTATCTTAATACGCCTTATCCCGGTAAATCCTCGACTCATTATTGGACGACGTATTTATCTGCTTTCCAGCTTTCCCGGGGCGTGCAGAATGATAAATCAACCTTTTCCAGCATTCCGCCGCTCATTCTCAATATTGCATAAAGGTGAGTTTGCACCAAGCAGCGCGATGATGAGAGATTTATTCGCGGATTTATTCCGTGCGATATTAAATAAATTATTACATTCAGGATAACGTTGTTATTAACTCGTCATCACCGTCGTCTGTCTCGCTCACTCTTCCGCAAATATATATAAAACAATTTTCTCTAATGAAATAACATTTTTTCAATGTATACAACATTAAAGTATCATTTCGAATTAATAAAAGATTTTCAAGATGTAATTATTCACGGATAGAGCAATGTGTGAATAAAAATATCGACTAGTAAATTTAGATAGTACGTACCGTGTACACAGCGACTGTCAAACGAAGGCAAGGCAAATGGCGAGCGTATTTTCGCACGGAAATGTCAGACGAGAAAAATTCGGACAAACTCGTCGAATCAAGGGAGCGGTATAGCGTAGTAGTTCGTCGTCGTTTTCTCGTTTAACGCTACAACGTTCCCCCGAGAGCGAGACAACTCAGGCGTGTTTGCCTTCCTCCGTACTTGACTCGACGATGTCCTGTTCAGGTCGCTGGAAAACTGGGGCAATAACGGGTGATTGGCAACTTTTAAAATAGCAGCCCGCGGAAACGCCGCCGGGGCGACGCGCGTGCATCAGAAAGTCGATAAAGAGTTCAAGCAACGCGTCAAGGTGTATGTCACCGGGGATGAAAGCGCGCGCGTGGATGCGCCGGAAGTTTCGGAAAGTCAATATGTCGTCGTCGGTATAACGGCACTCGGAGTTTTCCTCACGAAAGCGAACAGGTATTTCCGATCCGGCGGAATTATTTCAGAAAAGTCCGACCGCGATAAAAGTGAGGCAAGCTGCAACTTACGGTATTCGTCGGCGAAACCGATATCCGTTCACGCGCAGCTACTCGCTATTTTAATAAAACTTTGAAAAGACCGGACACAAACATTCCACGCGAAAACATAGTAAAAATATCCCGTGACAAAATTTTGACAATTTTTTTATCCGTGCACTGTAATATCACTTTCGTAGCACCTCTGTGTCTCTATGCTTGCAGAATAATAATTTTCAGAATTTTTCTCAAAATATATTCGCGCTAAAACGTTTGCTAATTTTTCTATTTCCATAGAGATGGAGAAGATTAACTGTAATAGAAATCATCATCTCTCCTGCATAAACAAACGAGACGCTGCTTGCAGGCGGCGCATTAATCTCGGTTTTGATTTCTGCTACTCCGCCGAAACGGGGCAAGAATCGCGTGCGTAGATGTGCACGAATGCCGAAATTTACTTGGAGGCCATAATACCCAGAATTTCGGAATTAGCACGGCTGCCGGCGCCGCCACTACCACACAATGGAATACATTAAACGGCCCGCACATTCCGAAAGCTAATAAAGTCTGTTACCGCTTATTACACCTCCGTGGATATGCAAGTGGATCAATACACGCGCTATACGTGCCACTTGCCAGTCGAAACATCGACGTACTTACGCGCGCGCGCACGCATGCATGCATGCGTGCGTGCGTGCGTGCGTGCGTGCGTGCGTGCGTGTGTGTAGAGAGAGAAAGAAAAAGTTTTATTTTTAACTCGTAAATTATTCCAATAAAACGCGAAATAGATCTCTTCCAAATCTCGAAAAATAATATCGAGGAAAGTCGCTCGAACAGCGTTTTGCAAAAGAACTTGGGGATATGATATAAAAGAAATGTATTGTGATGTGCAGCATCGCGTTTGCATATTATTAGATGCAGATGCGGCAACGAGATGCATTCGTATAACTTTATCGCGACAAACTGTCGAGCACTACGATTTACCGTAACCATTTGGCCGATAATCAGGTGCACCCTAATGCGATATTGAGAATTTTCTTCCCGCATCGTCGTCTTATTCATTGCGTCATACCATGGAGGAGTCCTCGATCAAGCTTTTCTCCTCTTTCCGTTCTCTCAACTCTCTCTCTCGTGCACACGTACGCGTGTTTCGAGTGTGAGAAGAAAAAGATAGATAGGTGCAGATAAGGAGGACGACGTCGCTGGGAGAAAACAGGGAAGGAGGGGGCGGTCGCCGGGATGAAAGTGGGTAGTGGAAGGAGGAGGATTCGTGTGAGAGCAAATCTTTGTCGTAGGAAATCGACCGTCACGCTCGACTGGAAGCTTTCGAGAGCCGAGCACGTCCCGGTGTCGATTCTCGACCGATCGTGTCAAACAATAAACTCGAGTTTATTCGGTGCGATTCAAAGATACGGACTCGCGGATTTGCCATCAGCAAGTGGCAATATAAATACCGTAATAATTTTATCACGCGCGTACATTCATCTCTCCATTTCCTCCTTATCTGTCTATTTCGTCGTTCAACATTTGTTAAAAGAAAGAAAAAAAAAAGAGAGCTTAAGAGAGGAAAGTAGATTAAGTCTATATCAGTGAAATTATCTCTCGAGTAGTCGAGCGTGTCGGGACACGAACGTCCGTTTACGTACGACGATGCGCAGCATCCGGCATCCGGGAATTAACGCAGCGAGTGCTTTTACAAATCCCGACAAAGAGAGGGCTGCGGTAACAATAAGCCGCGGGGTAAGTGCTTACAAACACCGAAGGGAGTCGGGCGTGCGCGCCTGCTCCCTTGTCCTCCTCGACGTCTCCATCCCATCCCTGTAACTATCTCCCCGTCTAGCTCTAAACGAACGAAATCTCCTTGTCAGCATTTAACAGTGCATTCGCGCGGCGTCCTTATACTGCTTATACCGTTATGCAAAGCCTTTACGCGTGATGCGAGTGCGGTCTGCGTATGTCGTGCGAAATTAAGAGCATTCATATATTAAGGCCTGGTAACAGTAGCGTTACTTTAGCTTTAAGCGAGGCTTAAATATATGTCCATCTTTATCTTTCTTTCTAAATAAATAAAGACAGACATATATTTAAGTTTCGCTTAAAACTAAAATAATGTTGGTGCAATTGGGCCTAAGGAGAAAATATTGCTGCGCAATATTCGACAGAAATATTGTTGTATAAGTGGATAGTTCTCTCATTCATATAAAGAAAATTCAGAATATAATAATAAAAAAAATTTACTTCGTGTATGTAAATTGTATGTAAAAAATAAATTACGAAACACATATACAATGACAATTACGATATCAATTGCCATGCATTTACCTACAGCTCTTAATGCCGTCTTACGTCTGTACCGGTTTGACAGTTCTGCCAGCTGACTGAAATGTCAAATCGACATATGCTAAAGCCACTAGTATCGTATTTTTTATTCCCACGAATGTCTCTCGCGAATAGACGTATTATCGTTAAACTTTAATGTACCATAAACCGTACATTTTCTTGCATACAAGAAAATGATCTCTCATTCGTTATTATGATATATTTCAATTCCGGACAACAATCAATGTCATTCTCCGACCTCGTGGTACTGCAATGTATCGCCATCGTATCATGCGTGGATGGTATAATATTCGCTTACAGGATCTAGTATGCGGTGCGTCGATATCCGGTGGACGAGAGGCGTTATCCCCGGGGGAAGTATCGCGCGGTCGGCGAACAATACGGCGGTCTAAAACAAAAGGAGGGCGGCGTGTTCGTCCGCAAGAGAGCGCGGTCCCGGCAGATAAGTAGTATCTAACGCAGTAGCGTTTAACGAAGGCAACAATCTTGACAGGCGGAGGTCGCCGAAAGGAAATTTATGCTTCGCCACGCCGGTATAAGCGAGATTTACATGAGAAGGTATTCGTCCCCTCCCTCTATTCCTTCGACCGAGTCTTCCGGTACATAACCTACGCCATATTCTCCTTCTTGTCTCGTCTCCTTCGTCTTTTATTGTGCCTTCTTCCTACCCTACCTCTCCTCACTCGCCTTGCGCCGTCTGCGCGGCTGAGTTATACAGTGATTTGTACTTTTGATTACGGAACTTTGGGGGAGAGACGACACAATAGCTCCGTCGAGTCGACGAGAAGAGAGACTGGAATGAACGTCGGCAGCTCCGGATATCGCGGAAAATAAAGGGACAGTATCTTTACGCGGAAAACACGCGAGTGTCTGCGTCGAGCTTTCGATCTTTTCTCGCCTGCCATGCACGACTTTATTTTTCCTCGCTTCGCGGCCGGCAAAATGTCAGTCGATAGGGAGATAGTCGATTTTCTTCTCACCGTCGTCGGGCGATTTACCGTCGTATTTCTCTATGACGCCTATGAGTTGTTATTGTCGTCATCAATGTCGCGCCAGCATCGCATCTCTAATGCACGAGAAATATAGCATGTGCGCGCTGTACATGTTATACAAAGTGTACTTATCGTTTTCCCCCGCGTATATAAAGGGGACTGACAAGGGATTCCAGTCCACTTTCCACGATTCTCGCTTCTCGCGGGAGCGATTCAACGCGAAATTAATTTAGCGCGAATTAACAGGGCAAAAAGGTGCGCCTGCCCTGGTGTAGTAGTTCGAGTAATGCGAGCAACTTGGAGGAGACGAGACAGGAATATGCACTCCGTATGAGCACTCCACCGGGTGGCCGCCGTCCGCATTATGAATTCCCGTATGCATTACAGAGTAACCCAATTTCTCGGAATTATCGCTATATACGTCGTTCTCAGGTCAGACAGTTGCTTGACACTCGAGCGCATAAAGAAGAATAATTATCAAAGTTCGTGTGATAATAACAAAAAGTTTCTCCTTGAAAAAATGAATTAGATTAAAAAGTTCATCAAACAAATTGCCTAGTCTTTTCCTTGTGTTTGCAAATAAATATGTATATGTTTCTATTTTACTCAAATTAATTATTCTCTTAATTTTTGTCGATTATTATAGTATCTAGACATGCTTTTAAAAATATTTATTAATTATGTGAGATTAGTATGATGTTAAAAATAAGCAAAGTTTTATTCGTCGTTTACATGTACATAGACATTGATATGAGTTTTGACTCTTATTAAATGGAATGGTCGCGATAATATAGCTAAAGCAGACTGAACATTATTAATTCCCAGGGAAGCGCGTCTGTCTTAATTAGCGACTCTCGAAACAAAAGTAACAAAACAAAAAGCATTAGCTGCGATGCAAACGATTAGTTTTCTTGCATCTCGAATGCATAATCAAGTTCTTTTGCCTTCCTTTAATCACATCCACTGAAAAAACAACTCTTTAGCAATTGTGCTTCTCAGTTAAAGATACACGTATTGTCAATATATAATTCTTTTTTCGCCACATTTTATCCTTTTATTTTGATTAATGATTCTTATTATCACAGCTACACAGAAATAAACTTTGTTAAAACTTTATAAAAATCTGCGTTTGCTTTTCAAGCGCGGCCGGATGTGACTAATTCGCCGATGACAATGATTAATCCAGCGAGCCACCGGAAACGAAATGACGCCATCAAATTGTTCGCACTTATCACCACCGATCGCCAATTCTTTTGCGAGAGATCGGACACAATGCGCTGCACCTGTTGACCCGGCTTGTCCGTGAATTTCAACGATCAAGTTAATTAATCGACGCGTCGACCGAGTGTATTCAAGCATCAGAGTACTCTCGATTATCGCCGTTAAATTAAACAAATACTACGAGCATTTTTCTGGACGTCACGGCGGATGATATTTATGGAAAGAGAATACGATCGTGTGAATGAGATTATGTTGATGAATAAATGCTATACTATTGTAAAAACCGTGAAAAATTATGTAACAATAGAAAATTAAATAATGTATTAATATTATTCTTTTATGTTCTTTTTTTTGTAGTGCGTGTTATAAAGCTGTTATTTTTAGCGATAAATATGTTTCTAACGGATAGAGAAATTAATTTTATAATGAAATATATACATTTTTTTATCTATATAAGCGTATCAATCCGCACATCAAATTGTGCTAAGCAAAATAAAATGAAGTATGTATCCACATAAAGTGTTGTCTTTATCGCGATACTATGCTCGAGCGGATTAACACGTTAAAAGCGTGTACATTATTACAATTATCTTTCGCGAAAATTTTATGGTTGATATTGCGGCAAGTGTCTCGCTGCAGTCTTTGAAAATGGATTAAAACGAAAGTAGTTATTATTGCGAGAGTTTCATTGTATGAATAGATATTATAACAAGATACATTTTGTTTATATTTTATTAACGGCCTGAAAATCGATGAGAAATAATGCGAAAAAAGATTTGTCAAATATTGCAGATATATTATAATACTTAATATAATTTTAAAAAAATTTATCTGAAAAAGCACTGCAATGTTAAAGATTAGTTATTTATTTTATTCAGCGCTTCTTGACGACATCGTCTCCGCAACAATTTTTTAGGAGAAATAAAATATTGACCGTAAATTGAGAAGAATTGAAAAATCCACGCATTTGCAAAAACTTTCTCCTCGAATTCTAATTTATCTTCTACATGCGATCGATTTACCGCATTGTAAAGTTTGCCTTGTACGAGCGAATTACCGTACGACCGTTATCGTCATTCCCGTCTGTTATTCGGTTAATTAGATGGCAGTCGCCGACGCACCTAAACTAGAAAAGAGTAAAGTCAATTGTGAACGATGGATCGATTTCCAGGAAGAACCGCGTCCACACGCAAACCCGGCTATACGTCGCGTGACGACGACGGGGAGGGATACCGGGAGATGGTCGAGCCTCGTACGGCACTGCCGACAATCAGTCGGGGTTAAAGTAACACAGGCAGAAACGTCCGTCTTTCCCCCGTCATTTGGCCGGGGACTTCGATCAAAAATTCCAGGCTCGTAACGGCTTTTATGGATAATAAAAACTGAGCAGTCGGCGAATAAAGTCACGCGATTGTTTGATTACTCCGCAGGCTGTTTCTGTTTCTGCAGCGATGAAAGGACAGAGGATACGGCATGTGAGTGAAAATGAATGAAAATTTATTGTCTGCGCTTGACGGAAAATTTTTCACTAGGTGTAAATATCACATTCTAGAGAAGCATACGTAGCTGTGTAAAAAAAAAACGCGGAAAAAATGCATTAAATGTACGTGTTTGAAGTTTAATGCAAACCTTACGAGGTAACATTGTATAATTTCTTTAGCGTGCAAATTTTCAACACGAGTCCCATATCTTAAACTTTCAACGGCCTTTCAAAACGCGACGTTTTAAAAATTATTAGCTCGGCAAATTTGTATTTCTCTTAACCAATAAAGCAAGAAAGCTTTCTGCTTTTATCTATCGCCATACATAGCAGCAGTATTCGTTACACGCTTATTTCTATGCGCATTTCTAACTCTAAGTTCCTTTTATCTACGGTATAAAAATATTCAAAAAATATTCAATCCCATCTATATATTGCGGTATATTAAAATGTAGACAGATTTATGCACGCCGATTGGCACGAGACTCGACGACGGGACAACGCAAAGTAGCAATAAATTACGAAACACGCCATGATACACGTGCACGTAATGAAGACTTATAGCAACTCGACTGCATCATATCTTTGATTGAGATTTCTACGGAAAGGATCATTTTTCATTGCAGATTCAATAAACGCGTGCAAATTGTACAAGACGCTCTATTTGCGAAAAGATTCAATTATAAGTTGAAAATAACAGGAAATAATTATATGACAAATGACATAAATCTATTCGTAGTTCATCACTAAAGAATTATTGAAAGCTCATAATCGAGTCCGGTAACGCGGAGAGCAATATTCAATTATCTGGAATTACCTACCGGAGCAATGCGCGAAAGCCTTCCCACAGGACCCGCAAAGCAACGTCATAACAGAGGCGCACGACAACGAGCGCGCTTAGGTCGAGGCACAGATAACGGTCGGATATCCTAGATCGATATGAATCGGAGCCCACCCGGGACGTAAGGACGCCATTTAATTTCCGAGGGCGCGCATGCACCGCCGGGAATTAATATAGATGGATATGAGTTATCTGCGATGCGCGTGCAGTACCGCGCCAGGCATGCCGCTGACATGTATGACTCTCCCGTGATGGGCATCACAAAGTCCTGGCAGGACATTCGACCGTGTAGAGCGATAGATATCAACCCGTTTTAACGTAACTGTCGAGCGAACGCTTTCAGATCTCTGAAACTGACACTGATGGCTTATCTCTCGTCGAAGCGCTGTGACGCGCCGCCGCTGAAATCCGCGATCGATAAAGTCGACAGGTCCTCGACTAAGAGATCGCGAGATAGCGACCAATTTGCCTGCGATTATCGATTTTTTTTCCTCCGGCCGTTTTTCGACGCGTCGGCTTTAAAATCTTCGATAATCTCCGTGTTCTATGGATAAAACGACATATCGATAATGAATTCTGCGTTCTTGCCGCTTGCCAGTTCTTTCCAAGATAATCTCGATAAATAGTGCTTACAAAGGATTTAAAAACTATGAGAGAGAGATTCCACATATAGAGTTTGAATGAATCGACTTTGAAATGTCCGCGTTGGATTAATTTATATTCATTCTGTACTTTAGAGCTCTCAGTATTGAAAATTGCGTGAATAAGTTATTATTTCCGCCGATTAAAAATTCGAAACTATCTTCAAACAACCATAATCAATATCCCTTTAGCTTTAGATTAACTGCCTAAACTAATTAAAATAATATTTGCGAAAAGCACATAAAACGACACGTATAACTTTATTCGGTAAAACATTTAATCTTGTGGGTGTATTTGATCATGTTGATATTTACTCGCCGGTATGTTGATGTTGTCGGTAACTCGGGCAAAACTGAACGTGTATCTCAAACTGCAATAATCTCTCGCATATGGATATTCATACGATCGTCTACCGACTTAGGTTTGCTTGCTTCGCATCTTCTTTGAGTCCGCAGAAATACACAGATCGCAATATCGCCGAGGTCAATCTGCGGATCCCCGGCAAACGGAAAGCAAATTAAATTCCCGGCAAAGCATGCGCGTGCCAATTAGAGTATCTCGATGTGAATCTCGCTTTGATCAATGCACCGGCCACCTGAGTAATCTGGACCGTAATCGATCCCACTCTGAGAGATTATCATCGAGAAATCCGCCGCGCATGTGTCGCTCGCGAAGCGATAAATCTCTTATTAGACATTAATTAATTATTACGCCGCGGGGCGATACACTCGAGATTTGGTGGAACAAAGTTACGACGATAAATCTCGTGCAAACTGTAAACAAAAAATATCGTAAACTTTCCGCGATTCGTCAAATGTTCATTTCCACGAGCTTAATTCAGTTGGAAAATATTGCTCGACTCTAATTGGATATGCCGGAAGATGTAGGGGCGAAAAGTTGGCGAGAATTTGTCGTTATCGGCGACGCGCGGGTCAATTCTCTCCATATGTCGACCCGTTTCCCGGAGGAGGAACGGAAAGAAAATTTCTCTTGCTTAATTTAGTTCTTGATTAATCGCGCGAACCGACCGATTTACCTTCGCCATCGATTTCCAAGCACAAAACTACGAACGCAAGCTCCAATTTATCTCGCGGAAATGTCCGTACTCACCGAACGTCGTCGGGATATTATCGGAAGCGCATACGCGATTGTTGTCTACTCACCACCTGTAACAAAGGAAATGCAAACATGAATAAATAGCGACGGGATAGAGAGATGTCAGATTCGTTGTGAGTATATAACATGTTGCATATTACATGCTATACAATCGCATGCTCGATGATACGCAACAGTGCCTCTCATAGAGAAATGGCGTTCACACTATTGGACGGATCACTTGTCTGGAAGACTTGCGTGCGCTCTGCTAGTCACGATCTCCGCCAATCGATCGTCAAATGGACAAAGCAAGGAGGGATTATCGTGTATCGTTCGCGTACACCGATTCAATCTCCAGGTGTGCTCAAAAGGATACTCTCAGACCAGACTCAGTTTCGTTTATCCAAAGGGAGGAGCACCAAGCTCTTTCGCTATCGCTTACTCGAGGAGGGCGGAAAGTACCATGGCGATGAATCGCACGAGAAAAAGATACGGTCTCCTCGAGGGTCGAAATACTCACACCATAGGCCGTCTACTCTACAGAAGAACCCTTTCAGGTTTTAGGGTAGCAGAGCGCAAACATTTCTCCTCATTACCGTCGCCACCGTCTCGCCCCGTGCTTTCTCGCTCGATCTCGCGCCGAAAAGCTCCGCCTTGTTGCCAAAATTAAACCGCGACGACGGCGGTACGTTGGGCTCTTAGTCGACGGACGTTAGCTACACGCTAACTTTTGTCAAAGCGATGTCTCACACGGCTCTCCTCGTGACAAAGACGAATTAACTTGATCGTTTGCTAACTTACGCTGTTACGTAAAGTGCGATATACTCGATCACCTTGCGAAAACCGATGAAATGCACGCATGTATTAACATATGTATCGAGCTCATACTAGTGTACAATGAGTTATGCAAGTCACGAAAATAACATGAAATATTTATGTATCGTTGCCAGGAAAATAAATGGCCTCTCTGCATTTTATTCTTTAAAGATTCTCTTTCGACAAACTTCGACCGCATCGAAGAAACAGTGCAATAAATTTTTTTTTTCCAAGTCCGAATGCTCTTATCGTTATTACGTCGTTCTGTGGCCATAATGTCGTGAGAATATTGACTGCTAAGAGGGAAAAAGCAACGCCGGGCCAAATAGTAGAAGCAGGAAGCAGAACGGGAAGAGACGGGTGCATTCAGGTTGAATGTAAAGTATAGCGGTGTATGTGAATATATATATGTATATTATATATATCTATATATATGTGTGTGTGTGTGTGTATGTACGAGAAAGACGGAATCCTTTTCACAGTTTATTCTTCGTGAGGGCCGAGGAGAAGAACAGCAGGGTCGCGAGTGCTGCAGTCAATAGAGAACCCCGTCATTATTTCTCGTCCAGAGCGTGCCTTGGAAAGAAGGGAGCGGCATAAAGGCAACGATGAATAATCATCGCGAGTGCTTGAAAGTAAAACAAACAGTTAACCGCGCTTGACTTGACGGCTAAGTGGCGTATTTAACAAACAAACAAACAAACAAGAGAACGGTCGGGTACGGGTATAGTGACTGCGTGTAGATTGACGATTCGGCCTCGTGACGAAGGAAAACTTTCGCGTGTACTCATCTGATTAAGATTGCTCCGTAGGGACCGCGGCAATACAGCTCACTGTGGTTTTATAAGTATTATTCACGAAACGAACATAGCACACACAAAACGATTGGCATGGCGGTTGAATTGCGTGGAGACTTTTTAAATGGCTCACTAATAATAAAAGGCGATTAGATCGTGCGCAAAATCGCTCGAATGTATTTGATAATTCGCGCCTGTTAATCGTATCATTTTAAACAAGTATTATATAATTAAAACGTTTCATAAAATTAAATCGAAAGTGCAGCCTTTATAATAATCTGATTACACACGCACGCTCGCGTACACACACACTCTCGATTAATTTTTCGCAGTTAAACAGAGAGAATGGCACAGAGAAAGTGGTGCGGGTAATCGATGCTGAAAACGGAAGAAGGAACGAGAGAGAGAGAGAGAGAGAGAGAGAGAGAGAGAGAGAGAGAGAGAGAGAGAGAGAGAGAGAGAGAGAGAGAGAGAGAGAGAGCCCGAGAGAGAAGAGATGTGGGACGGTTTTATAGTTATAAAATTTTACGGGACACCTACATCGCACCTCCATTAGCGCGGTGCCGTCTCGACTCACACACCTTGCCGCCCTCCTCCTAATGCACACGAGTACCGAGACGCCACATTTCCTCCTTCGACTCCGGTAATCGACAGAGCACAACGGAGAGGACAAAAGGTCGAGGCGAAGAGAAACGGAGAATTTATGTAGAAAAGAGCTAGTGGAGAAACAAGACCGTATCGACGTTCTCACCCTTGAATGTAAGGGCGCATCGCGGTGGAGCATTAGAGCGACGGAAGAAGCGCGGGTGGAGCGCGGAATAATACTCGCAGAGGGACCTATCCGCGCGGATCTCCGCGAGTTTGAAGCGCTGCTCTTCTCCGCTCGTATCATTCGATAGAGCGAGAGGGAAAGGGCAAAGGTCGCGTGGAATGGGAGCGGGGGAGACGGAATAAAGAGCGAGGCGATGGAGATAGAAAGAGGCTGGTGGATGCTAAGGGCTACGACCCGACCCGACTCCAAATGCGACGCGGTTCCCCTTTGACATCATTTAGATAAAATACGGAGTCTCTTCTCGGTCCCCGATTACCCTCCCCTTTACACTGCGAACATCCCCCGTCTGTCTAGCGCTCCCTGTGTAAAATGTCACATAAGCCGCGTCGGTGAATATCTTCGCCTCGACTCTTATCCCGGATGCACTTACCAAATATTTTTCGGTGGTCGAGCGATATTTATATGCGAGACGACCGTAAATAAATCTCGCTATATCGACCGGATAATCGCGATCCACGTCTAATGACACTCCGAGATAATGTTTTATCCGCAACGGAGGATGAATTTTTAAAACTTAAATGCTTTTTCTTCCAAAATGAGATCCGAAATGAGCGCAAATTTGACACTCGTAAATGAGGCTTCTATTTTCAAATCGACCCGAGGAATACGGTCGTGTATTCCTCGAACAGAGTCGATTGTAAAATTAATTTCTGCTGACAGGAGCAAGTCCCAGCCAGCCAGACAGCACGGCGCTGCCGCATTTACGGCGTAGCCACCGAAAAGCAGTACCCGAGATTTCTCGTGAAAGCGTTACCGGATTGTAACGGCAGGGGCGCAAGAAGGACGACGCGATACCGGTGGGGGGGATTCGAGAGAAGTAAAGTTAGCGACACGTCCAAACTTATCTCCCCTCTGTTTAATTTAACGTAGCTTCGAGTTAGCCGTTAACGCGCCGGCGACGAAACTCGGCCGACAAGCGTTCGTAATTCTACGATCCTGGATTTCCACCGCCCTTTCCATCCTGATCTTCTTCTTCTTCTTCTTCTCCTTCTTCTGCCCTCGAGACGGCTGCGATGGCGATGGCAGCGACCATGCCAACGACCGTGCCCGGAGTAGAATCGCGTCCCGGTAATGCGATACATCGCTGCAATATCCTCCCGAGTACTGCAACGAACCGTTTCGCGCCATTTAGCACCTAATTTGTAGCTCGAGAGAAGTTCACGCCGTCGCCGCCGCCGCCGCCGCCGCCGCCGCGACCCTACTCGTATAAAGGAGGATCGCGTTTCGGGTTCGAAATACAAATGGGCGCAAATGGACGTCGCGTCGCGCGACTATCGTTCTTCGTGAATGAAATTTTAATAAGTTCAAATGAGAGATCGAGAAAATATATCAACGGGTTCTTGTAGATAATGGGAGGAGAATTAAAGCTGCGGAAAATAATGCCAATATATAACATCAAGAATTGATGTAAAAAAATGATTTAAAAACGGGCACAATGAGATATATTAAATTAAAAATATCTCCGAACTAAATATATTAATGAAAACATAATAATAATTAATCAAAAAAATATATTACTGATAAATCGATGTCGCGCGACTATCGTTCTTCGTGAATGAAATTTTAATAAGTTCAAATGAGAGATCGAGAAAATATATCAACGGGTTCTTGTAGATAATGGGAGGAGAATTAAAGCTGCGGAAAATAATGCCAATATATAACATCAAGAATTGATGTAAAAAAATGATTTAAAAACGGGCACAATGAGATATATTAAATTAAAAATATCTCCGAACTAAATATATTAATGAAAACATAATAATAATTAATCAAAAAAATATATTACTGATAAATCGATGTCGCGCGACTATCGTTCTTCGTGAATGAAATTTTAATAAGTTCAAATGAGAGATCGAGAAAATATATCAACGGGTTCTTGTAGATAATGGGAGGAGAATTAAAGCTGCGGAAAATAATGCCAATATATAACATCAAGAATTGATGTAAAAAAATGATTTAAAAACGGGCACAATGAGATATATTAAATTAAAAATATCTCCGAACTAAATATATTAATGAAAACATAATAATAATTAATCAAAAAAATATATTACTGATAAATCGATGTCGCGCGACTATCGTTCTTCGTGAATGAAATTTTAATAAGTTCAAATGAGAGATCGAGAAAATATATCAACGGGTTCTTGTAGATAATGGGAGGAGAATTAAAGCTGCGGAAAATAATGCCAATATATAACATCAAGAATTGATGTAAAAAAATGATTTAAAAACGGGCACAATGAGATATATTAAATTAAAAATATCTCCGAACTAAATATATTAATGAAAACATAATAATAATTAATCAAAAAAATATATTACTGATAAATCGATGTCGCGCGACTATCGTTCTTCGTGAATGAAATTTTAATAAGTTCAAATGAGAGATCGAGAAAATATATCAACGGGTTCTTGTAGATAATGGGAGGAGAATTAAAGCTGCGGAAAATAATGCCAATATAACATCAAGAATTGATGTAAAAAAATGATTTAAAAACTGGCACAATGAGATATATTAAATTAAAAATATCTCCGAATTAAATATATTAATGAAAACATAATAATAATTAATCAAAAAAATATATTACTGATAAATCGATGTCGCGCGGGAGAAAGAGAGATCTATAGTAAACATTTTTTTTTTTCGTTTAAGCCGTGGCCGAGTATGAACACGGGAAAATGCAAACGACTGAAGCGTATCCGCCATTCCATTGGTTTCATCGCGGTGTACGGAAACGTGCCTACTCGACACGTTACAACTGTTTCCACTTCAACGACATTGAAGTATCGCGTCTATAGATCGTTTCATCGACGATTTTACGAACGTGTAAGCCAAAAATCGTTCGATTAAAAAAAAAAGTACCCGTACCTATCAGTTCGCGATATTGCACAATACCGTCCGAGAGTAGGCTCGATAAATGTGTTCTCCCTTTTATTTTCTGTCCGAACGAATGTCGAACGACTAGATTTGGAATGTGTACGGTGACTTTTGTTTCGGTGTCGCGGAACATTCGCCATTTGCTTCGTGGGAGAACTTGATTGACATTATTGATTTATTCACTGAATTCTCTCGAATATATCTTGAAATCGTAATGTACAACTGGTGAACGCACGGATATTTAGAATTGTGGTGTCTAAAATTAAAGAAAAAAAGATATCTTTTGATATCACAAAGATCAAGCTTTTCATAAATATTTGCAAACAATTAATAATCGACTATAGAAATATCAATTATTATAATATATTAAATGATAATAATCTTAATAATCGTCTTAATAATTTTACGAATAATTTATAAAATGACATAGCTACACAGAAATATTATAAACCGTTATATAAAAATTTTGATTCCCTTGCTAGACTATACAGCAAGAATACGCTCCTCTTCGTAAAAGCTGATGCCAAGGGTGAGTGAATCGGGCCGAGCAAAAAGAAGCGGAGGCGAACAGAAGTACGGTCTTAAGAAAACTCGCAATATTTACCCAACAGAGAAATCAGGCACGATGTAAAAATACAAATCGTCCTAATCATTATTTACTTTCCCGAGCGTCGCGCCCCTCTACCATCTGAAAAGACTCCCCCGACGTGTACCGGCGGGAAAGAACTTTTCGGCTTCGATGCACTCCAAACGTCGATCCGCCGGAAAACCGACGAGAGTCGAAGAGGACGGGTCGAAGGGATTACTGATTAAAGGCCTGTATCGATCGCGGCCAGGTAGACGAGCGTTAATTTCATTAGTGCACCCGACTCTCCATCCGGTCTCCGCGAAGAAATCTTAATCAATTAGCGTTTCAGAGCGAGAGGGTGATCCATTTAAGGCGAAATACCGATGGTGGCTGTGCGTAAAGTTAGTGTATCATTTTGCGGAAACTCGTAAATAATTAAGAGTAGCTTTATATTTTCAATATTTTTCTATAATTGTTAATAGTTTAAGCAAATAGTTCTATGATTAATTAAAAAAAAATTAAATAAAAAAAAGTGAGACGCTGCGAGCTTGGCATCTCAGTTTGTGACATTTTTTTTGGTTTAATGGCCACAATTATTTATAATATTTCAATCATTAACAAATATAAAACTACTAAAAATATGAGCTAGATTATTTGAGTTTTTATGAAATGACATGCCAGCTTCATATACACACACAGTGACTCGATTCCAAATTATCTTCTATATCCACACAAATCAAATGTGAATACAAATTTTCCTCTTGGCAAATGCACTCTTCAACTGACAATATTTGCGATTCATCTATAATTTAGAATAATAAAAAAAGATTCGCCAAAGACCACGCAAATTTCTTTATATTATTCATATGACGAATCACAAATAAGCGCATAATCTGCACTAGCTTTATCGTATGTTTTTTTTCCTATTGCATGACATGATAAAAATAAATATCTTCACAAAAAAAGAAAGATTGAATTAAGGTTATACTCAGTATATCTGACAGCTCCATCGACTAGAAAGCTTCGAAAGCTCCCCACGTAATCTAAGAAAATCGTAGAGGAGGAAATCACGGTAATCGGGCCCCGAGTACGAAGGCAGAAAGTTAGCAAAAACGAGGAACAACGGCCGCAAGAAGGGGATCGCGGAAACGGAAAGAGAAACAAAGACGACGGGGGAAAACGAAGGGCGCTGTTCGTCTGGAGAAAGAATGAAAAATAAGCCGTGAGGGGTCGGGGACAAAACGGCTCATTGGCCACGCATTCGCCTAACTACGTTACTCGTGGCAAGACCATTTCTCCTCGCTTCGGGCCAGCCTGGCCACTTGTGCCTGAAAGAGAGGAAGGGAGGAGATTGCGAGCAGCAATCACAAGGCTATACGGAGGAGAGAAAGAGGATGGCGAGACCGAAAAAAAAGAAGAGAAATATCTAAACGTTCCTTAGCCGCGGGCCCGGGAAATTGAATAGTAGCTGCGAAATTGAAAGAGGAAATTCGACGCGTTTCGAGTCGCCGCTTTGCCGCTTCGCGGCGCCGAATTTTATCCCAACCCCTCAGCATCATACTCTAGCAACGACGCCTTTGTCCGACAGGAAGCTGACATTCGGCTGAAAAAATCGGCCACGATCCGGTAAATAATGGCGGTACTTGAAATGACGTATCGTCGTGCTATTGGCTTGCTTCGTGAAAAAAAAAAGAATCGCGAAATAAATCGCGCAGCGATTGAAACGTATAAAACCTGTCACTACACATAACAGTGACATCACAATTAAACATCTCTCACATGGCAATATAACGCTCATTTTTAAATCGCCATTTTTTACGACCTTCAACTTCAACTTTATCTTTCATGACCTTTGACTTTATATGACTTAATATAAATTAAAACGCTTGGGTGAGATTTTCCCATAATAAAATTATAGGGCATTGCAATTATGCATCTATAAATATTGACGAACCCTTCGAAATGAAACGAGTAGTTTACGTTAATATCCTGATAATAAAAGTTCGCACGATCGATCGATCGAGAAAAATTTGTATTGCTCGGTGCAATTTTCGACTCTGATATATGTACATATACATTGTCCGCGGTGAATCGAGATAATCTAAGTGAGTGATCCCGTTACTGATCTTTATCGGACATTAAGCAGAAATCCGACCGGGAAATATACGCGGCTGATTCGAGGAACACGCAGACGTAAGCAAGAAGGACAACCGTAATTTCGACTGAAAAATGACAATAAAAAAGATATATCGTTCGCATAATCATAACAAACGGGGCAATTAACCGCGGACCTGCTGAGGCAGCGAAGCTCGTGCCCAGACGATGGTCCCCGACCACCGGAGGAAGCTGCGGCTTCCATCCGGAATAAGATCATTCCGTAGTTCTGATTACGTAGCCCCGAAGTCTCCGTCGGGAAGCTTCACTCTCTTGACCTAATCGCAATTAGCTATAGCCCGCGAGAATTATCGTCCATGATGTGGGCGCGTCGTGTGAGTTCTCAGGCAAAATCTGCGCTTATCGAATTCCGTAACGATGCAATTTATACAATCGCCTCGAAATTGGCTTCGCCGCGCATATAACGCTTCTATCGATCCGCCAATGATCCAATTCGCGAGAAAAATTATTAATCTCGCAAGCCGCGTACTTATATAAATGACCGATACGGAGATTGATTTAGCTTTGCAATCACATTATGGATGCTCACGTTATTCGAATAAAATGATATAAAAACAAATGGGAAATCAGATTGTTCCCGGTATATTTTATTTTACATATTTGTATATATGCTATATATAGCATATATCTCATATTCTGTTCTCATATTTCGCCATTTCATATCCCGTGTATGACGCATAATAATGATGCCAATTACCAACAAATAAATTGTCGACGTGCGGCGTTATGAGAATTGACTGGTGACCGAATATCTCAACTGCACGTAGAAACGTTCAAACGTCCGGCACTATTTTATACTCGAATGGGAATATAATTAGTTGGAATAACGGAAAATGTAGCGGCGCCATTACGTAAACGGTGCAATAAATGTAAATCAGACGGCCACGAAAGCGGCAGTAACTCACGCCTAAAAACACTGGCGCGTCATCCGACTACATTATCATCCTGAGGTCGATGAGAGAACAAGCGGGATAAGAAATGGCTCGGAGGAGCAACAAATTCATTTAAAAGAGTTTCGCGGTAATAGCTGCGGTTTGAAAAAGGGAGAGCATCCATTTAAAATCTGTTTTCCCGATGGGATCGAGCGAAAAATTTACGAGGCTCTTGCTTCGAAAGTTACTTCATTATCGTTTTATGCACTGAATGACTATAATTAACTTGCGCTTTACGAGATCTTCGATCCGAAATATTTTTGCTATACCACTGCTTTGATCAAGAAGATAATTAGTGAATTGCGAAGAGCAAATTTGAAAGCCTGTTCACAAAAAAGCTTTAATAGAGATGAAGCTTGTAATAGAGGTACAGAGACGCGGATACTACGTAGGAAACGGATGACACTCAGCAGGAGGCAGCTCATCCGACTAGAAGAGGGGCGTGCCACCGCCGCAATCATAACTATCAAAACCAGAACGTGCCCCTCTGCTACCGGGTGTTCTTCGACCTATTTCCGTTATCCCGCTCATTTCATCGTTTCAAAGCGGTAGCAAGTTCTGGAGCACCAATCTATCGGGTATAGAAAAGCCAAAAGTAATAACGCTCGCTTCCATAACGTTGTCGTTTGCATTCTTCATCGAAAAACTTCTTCAACGTGAATTCAATTATTATTCGCCAAAGTTTTCACATTTATTAAAGAAAAAGAAGAGAAGAAAAGAAAGATTTGCAACTAACAATAAGTGTTCGAAAGTCGCATAACGAATAAATGTCTTCAATTTCTTAATAATCTTTAAAAAGATGTTCAACACGTTTAGATACTTTTTGTATCGCTAGTCATATTTTGCGAAAAGTCCTTTCGACATTTCTCATCGTTATTCGCTTGCTATGATTCTTTCTTTCCATCGACATCGTCAGATATCGCTTGATCCCACAAAAAAAACGACCAGATGCGCTACCAAGAAATTGTACACGATCGATTTAATACTGGATTACGTGCGCAAAGTCAAAGAAGCAGAAGCTATGCATTTGAATGCACCCCGAGAATGTATCTCTCAGATACATGTAATTTTAAATACGTTTTTATGACACGTTAATAGGACTTGCGAATTGATTGAGCGAATCACAATCGAATTAGTCAATTAAATTCATAAAGACAATCGCATTCATCTGATTTTTCTTGTGAAAACTCAACATCCCACAGCTTTAATTCAAAAATATTGTCATGTCACAAAATAATTGTCACGGTGAAGAAAGAAAAATCCCCAATTCCTTCTATAGACACATCCTAGACTTCGTATCGAGGAAGAATTCGCATCGACGCATTTAAAAAAGCTATACAAAATATTCGTTTCTTTATCGTACACCAGTGTATTATGGCGCGACGAAAGAAAGGAGACCGCGAGGCAGAAGAGTATACAAGATGAAAAGAGCGACTAAGGGAGAAAAAGCGAGAGGGGGAAACGCTCGCGAGTTTCTGGCGGCGCTGCGCCAAGGCCGATTTCGCCAAGTCCGGGTCTACTGGTCAGGGTGCGCTTTACATGAAGCACAATGCAATGGGCGTCGTTATTATGGCCGAGTAGCGTCATAAAGACTGGCGTCTCACTCGCCACACAAAGCGCGCTATTTTGCCACCCTTCCCAACCTCCTGGCACCCCCTGGCTACCTCCTATCCACTTTTTCCATCCGTCCATCCGTTCGTGTGTTCCGTTCGCGGGTTGCCAGTAACGGCGTCCTTTACACGCTCTCCTCTTCCTCTTCCTTTGCTTTGTCGGTAGCGGACGGTCTTTGAACGTCACTTGAACCATCAACGCGCTTCTTTTCAGTCTGGATTTCTTCTTTTTCCTGATTTATTGCGGATTATTTCTATGTTTCATTTTAATATCTCGTTCTGTTTCCTTTCACATAAACAAAAATGCAAAATTTACTTAAACCTATTTCCCGTTTTTCTTATTTAGTTTCCGACTCTACGTGCTCTGTTCTAAATCTCTAATGCAGATCATCCTTTATAATTTTGATAAAATATAACAAGTAACTTTATCGAATGAAAGTATTCACGCATCTCTTTTTTTACTTTGTTAAGTTTTTAATTATTTCTCGTAAGGAGTATCTATACGAAAATTGTAATATCAAATTCAAAAGTCATTTAACAAAACATAATTATTCTAGATTCAACAAGAATACATTTTTTTTCTTTCATTCACGATAGATATCTGACAGTAAATGAATCAGAGCCACGCAAAAACGATGTCGCGAATGCTTGGAACGATCGATCTTCTGTAAATCTTCCGCACGCGACAAATCACTCCGTTAGCAAGTGGAGATCCATTAATCGCATTCCCGTTTGCTCTGCCGTAAAAGCTTCGCTTCGTCGACTGCTGAAAGCACAGAGAGGAAAAGCAAGAGATGAGAGAGATGCGGCAATCGCCGCCATATACACTCTCCGGCTCGCTGCTTTTATGGGCCTAATATAAGAAAAGGACCGCGGTCAACTATCCGACACATCCAGACAACGTTTCATGAACTTCCCGCGCGGCTAACATAACGTAATCTCTTTCCGTCTAACCTTCGATCCTTTCCTCGACGATATTCGCCAATCTTCTCTCAACCGCTTCTCTCACATTGTCGGATATCGTTACATTTTCCCTCACGATCCCCCTCGCGATTCATCCTACTTCCGATTATTTCAGCTCTCATTACATTCTCATCTCTCTCTTGTACATTCAAAAATTAACTTAGCGTTGCAAATTAACCCAATATTATTATTCACGCGAAAATAGAAACGAATCTTGCACATTTCTCACATTTGCATCCGTACTATGTTGCTGTTGCTGAATTTATCACGCACGTGCTAGATCTGCGTTTTTTGCATCACGCTATCGTCCGTGTATTCTTCGCGTACGCCTCTCTTACAAGACTTCCTCTCGCGTTTATTTCTCGTGCGAATGAGGCCAATTCTATTGTGCACGGTACTCGGAGCATGGAACATCTTGCTTGCGTTGTTTTTTCTTGAAGGCGCGCGTACAATGTAAAGTTGTAAAAAGGGAGACAGATTCTTTTTTCGACACCGCCATATCCTTCTATCTCCCCCATTTTTATATTTAAATTTTCTCTTCGCAAGATTAGACACGGCGCATGATAAATTAGGAGTAATACAATTACATCGCGTAATTATGATAATTGCGAGCCGTCGCGTCGAGTAATTGCATAATTCTCGCCCGATGCGACGCGCGAATGACAGAGCGAGTAATTTTCCATCTTCTCGCACCCTCGTTTTAGCTTCTCCCAAACTCTTTGGTACCGAGCGCGAAATTCAGAATATAGCGCTCCTGACGAACGAGACCATTGCAGGTGCGCCACGTTCCAATCAGCACCCTTTCACGTACGAGACAGCAGCCGCGCGAACTTGTGAAATATGATATTCGAGTTTCTATGTATAAAGCTCTGTCGCGATACGAAATTTTGTCTAAAAGTAGACAAATATAAAATATTCCTCAATCTCCCTCTTGCAAGTATTATTCTGCATCTCCGTTTAATCGATTCGACGATATTATCAGCGCAATAAGTGAATGAAGAGAAGATATTTTTATTCATTCAAGGGCGTTTAAAATTATGATCTAAGCGTATATGATTGAAAGCATGTTGGTTAAATCAAACAAGAATTTCTAGTTATCAAGATAAGACTCGATTTTTTATAACTAGAATATTTAATAGATTTTACTATAAAGATTTCGTTAGTATTTTCTGGTTGGATCTATAAAATATTATCAGCGCAATAAGTGAATGAAGAGAAGATATTTTTATTCATTCAAGGGCGTTTAAAATTATGATCCAAGCGAGCCTCGAAGGAAGGAAGAAAATAACGCTACACTGAGAAAAATCGTTTGATTGTACCAACAAGATGTATATGATTGAAAGCATTTTGGTTAAATCAAACAAGAATTTCTAGTTATCAAGATAAGACTCGATTTTTTATAACTAGAATGTTTAATAGATTTTACTATAAAGATTTCGTTAGCATTTTCTGGTTGGATCTATAAAATATTATCAGCGCAATAAGTGAATGAAGAGAAGATATTTTTATTCATTCAAGGGCGTTTAAAATTATGATCCAAGCGAGCCTCGAAGGAAGGAAGAAAATAACGCTACACTGAGAAAAATCGTTTGATTGTACCAACAAGATGTATATGATTAAAAGCATTTTGTTAAATCAAACAAGAATTTCTAGTTATCAAGATAAGACTCGATTTTTTATAACTAGAATGTTTAATAGATTTTACTATAAAGATTTCGTTAGCATTTTCTGGTTGGATCTATAAAATATTATCAGCGCAATAAGTGAATGAAGAGAAGATATTTTTATTCATTCAAGGGCGTTTAAAATTATGATCCAAGCGAGCCTCGAAGGAAGGAAGAAAATAACGCTACACTGAGAAAAATCGTTTGATTGTACCAACAAGATGTATATGATTAAAAGCATTTTGTTAAATCAAACAAGAATTTCTAGTTATCAAGATAAAACTCGATTTTTTATAACTAGAACGTTTAATAAATTTTACTATAAGGATTTGGTATATTTTACTATAAGGATTAGTATTTTCTGGTTGGATCTATAAAATTTCTTGTTACATTAATTTCTTTGCTTGCTGCGAGGCGGCGAGCCACTCTTAACGTAACTCGTATTCAATATTTGCCATGAAATGAATATAAAGAACTAGTATTAACGTTAAATCCCAAGTATATTTTTTTTCTCTTACGAACAGTAGTGCCAGAAAGAGGACGCTAGCTCTCTGATTGTGTGTGTTTGAGCTGCATCCTCTTCTTGCATCACTGTTTATCAGTTTAATTTCTAACAAACTGAATTTAAAATAATTTATTCAATAATTTAGATTGAATTTATCGAATAATCTTGTTGGAATTCAAAATATTAAACAGGCTTTTGAGATTAGATGGAAAAAAGTTTAGACTTGGTGCTGATGAGTTTAGTATTATTAACCAGAAAATTTGGTAAATTTAACAGGAAGAAATTAATCAGGTTCATCTGATAATTCCTACAAGAATTCTGATTCGTCCATTTTCCAACAGACATACTGATTGAATCTACCAGAATTATAATTAATGCAACCAGATTTTTTTCTCAGTGTAGAAATCTCGACGAGTGACGTCTAAGGGGTCGTCTGGCGCGCCGCACAGTGCATAGAGATCCTCATACATGTAGTGGCGGTTATATATATGCATGCATTTATGCCGACAGGCGAGTCAGAAATTTTTGAGTGTTGCGGATGCAGCCACCCTCGCTAGACAGAAGAGCGTCAAGTGGCAACGCGGAATGAAGGGACTTGGCGAGGAATGCGGGGAGAAGAGGAGCAAGCGAGTGAGCAAAGGCCGGGGATGGTGCGGTGATTGTCGTCGTAAGGATGGCAGAGCCCTGCGGAAGGGTAGCTTAGGTGGCGAAGGTGAGAAAGGAGTACGAGAAGGTGGGGAAGGGTAGGACAGAAGTGCCGAAGGGAGGAGTAACGACGCCTTGTCGCATGCAGAATCGCGGCTCGATAATCGTGATAGAACGGCGCCATTACCGCGGCGCGCAAAATGTCGTCGTCGTCGTTGTCGTCGTTGTCATTGTCGTCGTCATTCGAATATTTCCTTCCGCGTTCACCTCTTCGCTTTCGCGTCTCTTCTCTCCTTCCTCCCATTTTTTTTTCTCCCCTTTTAACGACACATTGAAATCACTTTGAGACATCGGCCGACTTCGCGACGTGCCCCGCGAGCGCCCTTCCGCGCCCTTTTAACGCCACTCCCGGGCCGGAAGTGACAACCTCGATGACGGGTTTATGGCAACGCTCGACTCGACCGAGAGAGCCCCTGCACCGGACCGCTTTTAAAGCGTCGATCTTAATAAATGACAGAGGCGCGCGAGGAAAATCGAAGTGGAAGTTACGGGACGACCCGTGGACTTTTACCGGCGATTTTTCTTCGTTGCGGCGGATTGACGTACCGCGTGATGCGCGAACTTGGACCAGTCTCTACAGTCTTTCCACGATCATTAAGATGCCGATGAACGATGAAACGGCTGACTCGTCGAACGAATCGTTCCGATGTTTTGCGAGAAATTAAGTATCGGCAAAATTATGCGAACGGTCACGTATAAGAGAGCCGACTTACTTTCAATTCTCATTCTCGCAGTCCTCGCTGCGAACGTACGATCGTCGATGAATATCGAGATCAGCGAGAGAAATCCCTTTCTCGACCTGCTAAAGAGGCTGAGGGAGAGACACATGACTCTCTTAACGTAAAAGCGTAGTTCCCTCCTCTGCGCGCCTTCCGGCATCTCTCCTTCACGTTAATAGTATGCATTTATTCGGAGACGCGGAATTAGAGCAGGGATTGCGTTTGCAGGCGGAAGTGGGCGCGCTCGCCGTTTGAAAATCGCTGGGCAAGACGCTTTTGAATTATTCAATCTCGCGGCGATGGAAAAGAGTCACCTTCCGTCTCTCCGGGCCTCTCTCCTACGGTTGTGCCGCTTCAACGGTTCTCCTCTCGTAGAAACGATAAACCTAATATTCCCGAGCCTAGCTTCGCCACAGCTGGCTCTCCTTTAACTTCAATCTCCTTCTACGACCACTCCATGGTCGAACCAAATTTTGCCGACATTATTTCCGCTTTCTTTGTGCTCCAAATATCGCTGAGACTATCGGTAGCTAAGAGTGCATAATCTAATAATGAGATGCTAACGTATGCGATAAATGATTACGAGCTCCGTATCTTATAATTTCAATTTGACCGAAAACAAAGCAATGTGTATTATACGATAAATATGTGCGTAAGAGATAGTCATTTCCTTCGAAATTGTTGAAACGTGAGATATAATTGCAAGATGTAGGTATAAAAATTAAGCGTAAAATTATGTTCCAGTAAACCCGCTTAAACGCATTATATCACATTTCCAAGCGGCATCGCGATTGTGAATTTATATATTGACGCCGCGTCACCCTTCGTGCGAGAATAATCGACGGGATACCGTGTAGCGCGGCGAATGGAACACTCCTCCCGGATTCTCTCCATAATTTCCGCGCTAATGCTTCCACATGTGGGAACGGAACTGCAGCACGCAAGTAACCACGAACTGCATCTACATGGTCAAAAGCCGGTCAGATTCAATTACGAGGCAATTTAATAATTCGCCGCAAGCCGAGTCACGTACCGTGCCGAGACAAGAGCCGCCCCTTCCTCCGATTCGCCAAAGTTGCGAACTTGTTTTTGAGCTTGCCACTCGCATCGTTGCCGCGATTCCGCGTCCTTCTCCTTTCCCCGCGTTCCCCTCTTTCACGTTGAGGACGATGCGCCGCGGCGTTTGCAGAAATTCAAGGCGAAATTTCCCCGTTTTCTACAGACTCCGCACGATTGCCGGCGCAAACGTGCATAAAAAAGTTTACTTCTCTGTATAGCTTAAACTGGCATTTTAAGTCGAAAAATAAAAAATTAAACCACTATACATTTTAATCTCCTTACCATTACTCTTCCTCTTCTTTTATACGCTACATTCCGCCGACAAGTATATTAAACTCTACTTCGGCTTAATTAGATTCAATGAAATTCTACTCCGACATCGACAATAGATTAACTGTCGCGTGCTTCAATTATTCAGACCGAACGCGAATGCAGTTTTGGACGTGTATTTCCAGCGTCGATAGAAATTCCATACGAAAATGGATCGTTTTCGGAAACTCGCCGAATTGAATGCGCTCGCAACGATAGTAGCGTCGCGAGTACATCACGTACTCTTTACATCGTGTCGCTCGCGCGAAGCGGGGAGGATCCTGCAAAACTTGCGAGCGCCACCGTCGTCCTTATCCGGGCGAATATCTCGCCGTTGAAATCGGCGTATTTACGTACTTCCCCTCGGCCGGCGCGAGAATGAATTCAACTCCGGTGGGGTGTCGAACGTAAATCCTCGGCCGTTGCGAGACGGGATGAAAAGTTGCGAGCCGGCAAGCCGATAACATTGATACGTTAGCGAGAGTCGCTACGCTTACGATTTTTTTGCGGATCACCAAAACGCGTATCTGTAACGGCAGATTTCCATTCCCTCTTTCTGTGTTTCTCTCTTTATCCCCTCGCGTCCCCCCCTCTCATCGTATAATAATGCAGTTGTCGAGTTTTTGCCGCGCCGCTCGTCTCGGGAAAATGCACGACGGCCGCTGTAGCTGGGCGAGTACGTCGTGCGCGACGAAGGGAATATCAACGGATCCCATCTATGCGTGAAAAATGACAGCGATATATCAAAGGCGCGGTCATTAATCATCGGCCTCGCATTCGCGAGCCGTCGGTGTCGTCGCGACGCCGAGGAGGTCTTTCGTCGACTGCCTAGCCGGCGAAATCCGCTTCGGCGAGTACGCTGGGGCTTTCGAAACCTATCGTTCCGCTTCGCAACGCTTGGCGAAATAGAGAGAGAGAGACGCACGATCGAGGCGATATCTTTAACTTCTCCGGAAGCGCCGATGGCGAGCGAAATGGAGAGACGGACATACAAATAGAGACGTTTATTTAGAGCCTCGAGATTTATGATGATTTTACTCACTTTCCGAAATAATAGATCGCTGCGCGACGCACTCGTCCGATAACGTGTCGGGTATTTCAATGCAATCTGAATTCATCGCGATAATTTTATGGTTAATTGGCGTATTTCGTCGGAGAAATTTAAATACATGGCGATTCGACTGATGCTTCAAATACCGGTCATATCGTCGATATATATATATATATATATATATATGATAAAGACAAACAATAAACAGTCCAAATGGTAAAATACGAAATAAAAATTGAAAGAGATCGTGGCGCAAGGTGTTAGAGCGTAAAAAATAAAAGTAATAATAAAAGACTCTAAGTAAAAGGCATAATATATTAATAATCAGTTAGATATAAAATACATACGTACGTTTCGATCTATACAAAATCCTTTTCAATGCTCAAGAAGTCGTTAGAATATAAACAAAATTAATATTATGCCTCTTACTTAGAGTCTTTTATTATTACTTTTATTTTTTACGCTCTAATACCTTGCGCCACGGTCTCTTAGCCTTTCAATTTTTATTTCGTATATATATATATAGAAATGAAATCTCTCGCCATGATAAATAAAATAAAATATCATAAACAGCGACGCGCCGTTTAACGCGAGTTTGTTCAGTTTAATTAATCCCGAAGGTACGCGAAACAGTCTCGCCACAATACCGGCGTACTTTATTGCCATTGCTGTTTACAGTTGTGTCAACAGGATTCATATCTGAGCACATTACGATTCATCGTACGTCGGATTACGAGCATTGTCTTTTTTTTATATCGAATAACGATGCAAACGCGGCTGAAAGAGAACAATACGCGATACATTGCAATATTGCAGCGGTGATACATTTAGATATCTGCGGGAAAACGGATATATGTGCGAGAATGACAGAAGAAGAAAAAGAGACGGAGAAAGGGAGAGAGAGAGCATGCGACAAGCGAGAGAAAAAAATGGAAGGATTGCATCGATGGCTTTGTTCTATTGTGTCGTTACGTCGTTAATGACATCGTTTTTGCACGCCATGTCGACATTCGAGATCGCTCGCGCTCTCTTTTTCTCCTTCTCCCCTCCTCCTCGCACGCGCGCACATGTGTGTACACTAGGCTTGAAAATCGCGTGAAACGCGTCGGCCGCACGCACGCACGCACGCACGCACGCACGCACGCACGTACGCACGCGAATACACACGCATCGATGACAGCGCATTCACGCGTGCGCGCGTTGATGTCATTATAAACGAGCGAGCGAGCGAGTGGATCTGCACTCAATTTGTTTGATATCCTCGCCACGTATAATCGACGAACTCTTCCTCGTATACCATCCCTCGCCCGTTTCACCTACATCCACCAGCACGACACGCCACTTTGTCATCGTAATACGTCCTGCCGGGACCCTCCGAGTGCCTCCGAGAAAAGCGGTTCCGTAAAAAGTGCGCGTCCTCGGCGTGGGACTTTGTCGAGACGAGGATCTATCGAGGATGTGCTCGGCACGGGGTCTCGCCTCGTGTGAACGAGGCTTAAGCGCCATCAGAGGGTAACGATCGCCACTTAAATATCATGATTTGCCGTTTTCACCCTACCTATACGTAAGTGTGATCTCCTCGCCTTCGTGTCATCATTTAACAACATTATTGCAAGTAACGCTTGAAACTGCACATAAGTACCTGGATACGTATAGGAAAGTGTCACGTACAATCGCGTATGATTTCTCGAAAGTTGATTAATCGGCGCGCCTTGTAACTTCTTCATTTACATCTAATAATATGTGTTTATTATTATAAAAAATTATTGTATACTTTTTCATTTTTTTATTCTATGTACAATACTTTTTTAAAACTGCAATTGTTGCTCTCTCCGATTAATTAATACGATTGCGTGCATAATAAAATACGATAACAAAGTATATACGACGAATACATGAGAAATACTCATGAAATTCCAATGAACAAGTCCCTCCTCTGGAATTTCGAGGATAGCGACGATAATAATCTTCCAAGTGACATTGTCTCGTGCAATCCCGCTTCAATGTCCTGACAAACATACGGAAGGTGTACGGATGCGAGGGGAGACGCGGTGGGAACGCGCGGAGTCGTAAAGGGAGTAAATAAGGGGTATCCCACTGTGCCCGGGCTCGACTTATCAGATGCCGGTCATGTAAACCGATTCTGGCGAGATAAAAGCCCGGCGTCCACCAGCCCGGCGTCGGCGTCGTTGCGGCGCTCGCGTGGACTCACGCACACCCGCGTGCGCGGTATGCAGGTGCACGGGGCACCGACACAGCACGCCGACGTCGCTTGTAACACGAAATGAATGATGATTCATGCCGCACGCGAGCGATTTCACGTCGTGTTCCCGTATTCTTTACCGACGTAACGGGGGGTAAGTGGGGAATAATATGCCGTCATTTGGTCTTCGTGCAACAGGGAGCTAACTCCCGCGGCCCAATCGATACCCGTCGCCGTATGTCGCGTGTTTTGCAGGTTTTTCCTCCGTTTTCACGAGACCTCTGCTCCCCCCCCCCCCCCTCGCTCTCGCGCTTCTTCGATGCGTGCGTCTTCATTTCCCGAGAGAGATATCGATCGCGTCGGGAAAAGGAAAGGTTGTCGCGCAAGGAGTTTCATTGTTTTTCGCGGCGAGTCAAAATTACTCATGAATTATGCGGGAGAAAATTATCCGCGAAATTATCTCACTTCCGACGTTATAACGCAATAAAGCCGCCGGGTAGTCCGCGCTACAGCTTTTAATAAATAATTGCCCGCGAAAATGCACGCCAGTTAACGTTCGCATTTATATTTGGCCGGTGCATTTTAATGCACGCGGTACCGCGTCTGCCGTCGCGGCGGTCGTCGCGACAATGCGCCATTAAATACCGGCAAACCGGCAAATTAACGTGCCAAGAGAATAACGTTTCTGCAGCGCACTTTTTGAAAACTATCGCGTTGCGCACGTCGCGTTAAGCGTAGCTGTCAAAAAACGTCATGTAAAAAAAATTATTAGATTATACCTCGCACCAGTAGCGGTACCGCGCTCTTCTATCGCGTCCGTATAATGCTCCGAGAGAAATATTATGTTACAACTGATTACGTAATTCGTCGAGAAATATAACAGTTTGAGAAATCGATCTTAGTTTTCTACGTACATGCGAGAGTGCACGGCTTAACATGGACGCGATACGACATCTGGAAGAAGAAGGTATTTGCGTTTACCCTCGACTAACCTAATGCTACGATCCCAAGAGCTTCATTACAAATAGACGATGCACTCCTCGCGATTACAAAGGGAGAGAGAGAAAGAGAGAGAGAGAGAGAATATACCGCAGGAGAAGAGATCGCAGAGCAAGGGATCGGATGATTCTACTTACTTGATCTTCATCTCTCGGAGAAATTCTGTTCCGAGAGATTAGGCAGACCCGCAATTTCGCGAGCAGAAAGCCGTGAATGTTTAATGTCATTCGCGAAACCACAAACCGCGTTTTTAACTTTTATTTTATCGCACGTGCGAATGTGTCCTCATTCGTGTAGCGCTCAAGGACGCGACAGTTAATCGCTAATGTATCACGACCACAAGCCAATTAACACAAGCACGAGAAACATTGAAATGCGACGATCGATATCGCGATAAATCTGTGCGTCATAAAAACCAAGTGAAATATCGAAAGGGATTCTAAAAAAAAAATTATGAAAATTGTAAAAATCATTTTAAATAGTTGAAGTCTTCGAGTCTGTAATTAAGCACAATTATTTTACTTTTCGAAAAGTTTAATATTTGAAAAATAATAATTGAAAAATAAAATAAAATTTTTTTTTCTCTCTCATAATGTGTGATTTTCTTTCATGTAGGTTATTTCACCTAGGAAATGTCATGCGTATAACAAAATGACTATAACAAGAAAATCGATTAAATTAAAGGCACACGGCTATTATAAAAATGAAGATTAAAAACTCACTCAGCTCTTTGCTGCTATTACCAGAAAGATGATCAAAAGAACATTCCGCCAACGTATGAGCTATCCTTAACGAACTTTCGAAATAATTACCTGCCGAGGATTAATTATGTTCACTTTCTGAGAATTCCTCATGCCAAAGAGGCCCGCGAAAAGTTTCAGCATCAAATAAAATTACGCTTTAATTGCATCAAGAAGACCGGTCGGTCTTTTCTGGAACTCATCGCTAGATATTCCCGACGACGACGGCAAAGATTTCCATCTCGACGGAGAGGCCGAAAGATATAAATCGGGGCTGTTGAAAGTACTTTCTTTCGCGGCACGTCCCAGAAGATCTCCGCGAACACCCAAAGTGTCCTCTCCAACTTGGAGCGTAAGGATGGAGCAAGGTGCGCCGGTTAAATAATAATTGGCCCGCTGTCAGTCGGCTCACGTGCTAAACTTTATTGGAATTGGATCCGTAATCTCGGCACATTTCCCCAGATGCAGAGACTCATAGTCCCAGCCGCTATCCCTTCGTCCGCCGTCAGCTCTGCGATCTTCTTCGCGCTCAACTACACGCTTCTCACCGAGGGACAAATGGGAATTGGGGAATGGATCGTAATCTGACGGCCTACCTAACTCCGATACCTTCGCGTTTCTGAGGAGCAGTTACTATCCGAGTACCGTAAGAGATACGGCCCGTACGATTTCGACTTAACGTCACGTTACCTATCGTATTAGTCTCTTGTGCAAAAGTGTTTCAGAAAGACCCTCTTGGTTCAATAAAGCAGCTGCTGCTCGATTGGATCGAAAGATCCGGAACGTACATTTTCCACCGAGAATTTCTAACACTTAGTGTATTATGCTAACAATAAGTTATATGTAAAAAAACAGTGGATATTTTTAAATATTTTCCCATATTTTGATAAATAAAATTATTCATGGTCATATATTGCATATCGTTATCATGATTATATAATTGTCTTCTCACTTTCAATTTATTCTCTCGTATCTTTGCAAGCTTTTATACAAATTTTCACTTTTCATTTCTGAGAGAGAAAAAGATAATAACTATATAATCAATCTTTAAAAATATCTCATCTCATCGAGGCAACGTTTATCAATAAATCAAAAATAATAAGACGCACGTGTTGTTAATAATACAATCGAGAGAGTTCTCCTCGAAGTTTGACGGAAACAGCGCTCGCATCAATTATGTGCAGGCAGATTCATCTTACGCATAGAGATGTGTCTCATGCAGCCTGCACGAAGGAACATGTCTATCTCGGTTCGCCGGCGCAGTTAATGCGGAATCGTCCCGGTAAACTGCTAGTAGCAATTACCGAATGCTCGCTCGGATAATCCCTTCTTAGTGCGCCTCAAGCTGACCCCTCGTACGATTTGGACGATGCTACTTAGTTTACGGGGGAATCACCCTCCTTGATCGCGCCCCTTACGTGTCACGTGCACGCAGCCACGTGACGCGCGTGTTGGTTCGCGCAGATTCCTATTGTTAAAAAATCCCCATGGAATGGGGACTAAAGACTCGACGGTTGAGATCTGAATAAAAAAACCGTGCGGTGAAAAAAAAAATATATAATAGAATTGGAAAGAAAACGAGAAGAACGGGCGGTAAGATGACAAAGAAACTGGAACAGAATGACACGTGACATTCACCGCGAATATTCTTTTAGCGGGAACGTCGAATGAATCGTATACATGTATACATTAGGGAGACAAAGACGAAATTGATAAACATTATTTCGGCATGATACGACTGTACAAAAATTCTCGCTGTGAATTCACAGAGATACGAGGGGCAGATTGAGCCAAGTAACAACAGGCAAAGGCGCACGGGAAAAGCACGGCAGAGAGGTAAGGGAGAGGGAGCTCGACATCTCCGGAAATAAGGCCTCAAAGTTCGCCCCGGGACAATTCGCTGTCTGTCTAAACCGTAAGCCTTTCCCGCTCTTTCCCCGCCCCGACATTTTATAAATACCTCGCTCGATCGCGACGGAGACTGTCGCGGCGATGATTTCCGATTTTCGGAAAGACCGTCGACGTCTTAGACGCGACGCGTAGACACGAGCGGCAACATACACAGGAAGATCACCGCGGGGACCTACTCGCGCAAGCAAGCTCAAAGCAGACGACCGTACCCGGTGTATTTCCGGGCTGTGCAAAGCCCCCACGGAGAAGCAGGTAATAAACGATGCGCTGTGCACAGCTTAAGCGGAGCTTTATGAAATCCCAGCCATGATTAATAATTTTCCCTCCCCGCTCTCGACTGCGGCCCCATCCGCGGTACTCATCCCCCGGTTCTGTAGCTCGTTAGGCACACATATTCCCCCCACCCACCCACCCCTCGATCCTCTTTAGAATCCGCGAACTAGTTAGATAACGCTCCGAAGACTCTCACATAATAATCTTCTTTCGCCGCAAGGTCTCTTGCCAATCTGCATATTTGTCTTATGTTATATAGAGCTCACGTCTTCGTTTATCCTTTGCCCTTGCTTCGACATACGTCTATTGTCTCATAAGAGTGAGGCTTCTCTTTGAATAGAAGGAAGGTATAATAACGGAGAACCGTTATCGACGCACGAAATTATGTAATACTCAGATCACGCAATAAAATATTTGCATAGCAATGAGCAATTTCTATTACAACTAAGGCATTCCGCGATATTGTTGTAAGCGTTGCAAGTATTTCTACTAGTACGTGAAGAAAATTCTTTACAAGTCGCGAGAGGACCCGTCAATAAAATTCACATTTCTAGCAGGAATAATCCTGTCGACAGTACTGCTTTAAAAACACACACGCGGAAGATAGGAGGATGTGCAAGAGTGTCTGATTAGTATGACAAAGGACGGTACCCCTCATTAGTGCGGTCCTCCGTGCGTAAAACGAGATTATCTTCGTTTGTTCGCGCATAAAGACCGTGTTCGACGACTATCGTGCATTAGAAAGACGATATGCCGCGCCGTGTATGTATTGGTGCAGCAATAATACAGCAAAGAGTATCGACACACGCACACACATACATGCGCGCGCGGGTCATTGCATACGTGTGCGGGTGGTGCGCCGCCTTTCAAACCGGGACGGCGCTTTACTATGGTCGCACAGAGCAATATTTCCTTCCACAGTCCATTATAATCCAAATCGATAACGCTAACTATTATAAAAACGAACGTGTCTATCCATTCGAGTTACAATATGTTCGTTGTATTAACATTACGTGTTATGTCAGCTGTCGCTCGCAACGTCGCCGTCAATTAACTTCTTTTCCACAGTCATAAATTGTACTTATTTCAATAATGTATCCACGTGTCCCGTGATGTAATACAAGCCATTTTTTTTTTGATCGCTTCACTAATCCAAATATTTCAAAATACATCGGTCCTTGAATCTGGTTGTTTATTGAAAAAATTCATTGTAAATTCACGTGTAAAGTTAGATGAAATGAAACTCTACGTTTACGTTGCTTTCCATAAAATACGTTGTTACTTTGCGTTCTAAGAAGATTAAAAAAATTTATTGGCCGTATCCGATATATACACGGGATTCAAAAACTCATCCTACACATCCTTTAGGAGGCGTCGGAACTTTCCCCATATCCCTCGGTTCCCGCCTACTAATTTTCAACTCGCTCGGACACGTGGCGGGATACTCATACTGTCGCCGGCCAACAAAACATCGGCTGGCTCGTATCGGAGGCTGATCCGCATCTGCATCTGACTGCTACAAAAAAAGAGGCTCTACCAACTGACGCTCGCATGGCAGGTCTGACACCGAACTTTCCGACGAATGCGACTACCTCGTTGTTCCTCTCTCTTCCCGTCCCGTTTGTTGTTGAGGTCAACGTTATGCGCGAGCTTGTGTGGCACAGGTCTGTCCGTGACGGCAGACGGCAGTGTCGCAGCATTGATGATGACAGCGACAACAAGCGCTAGTGTTTAGTCGATTATATTATGCGTTATTAAGTGAAGTATACGCTCTTATAGTGACAAGTTAATATTTTAAAATAACCGTGCGTGCCGTCCAAGTGTCGTATATTTCGTGAATAATAATAATTCTGAAAATTTTTGCACTTTATATTAATAATGATGCGTCCGTTTTCAATAACTTTGAAGAGCAAATATTTCATTATACGCATATTTACAAATTGTTAAAGTTTTAATCTATAATTTTTTTTTTTTTCAAGATAGATTATCGCATTCTCTCGGTTGTTGTAAAGTTCGAAGTTAAACTATGTGGTTAAGAGTGTTCGAGTTCTCGTATTATCAACATAATTCCTCGAAGCAGTCTTACACGAGTTTCAGAGCTTCTGACTTCAAGATGTGAGACGCGAAAATTGAAACAGAATTCGTAGGGCGACGATGAAATATGCGAATCCTCGCGGCTTCTGCCAAATGGAACCTCGTAACTTTCTCGACTGCCAGCTGAAATCGGAGCGAGGAGTAACTGGCAATAAGGATCGGTCCCGAAGACCGGCGTAGCGTCGTCGGGAACATCGTTCTTCCTTATCCTCGATGTCGCTGCGCTGGAAGAGACGCAATCGCCGAAGATATATAGACGAGGAAATGGGAAACACAGAGGAAAAGGAGCGCGAGGAAGCGCGCCGGGATGTCGTAAAGAAGACGCACAGTGGATGAAACTGATTTCAAAGAACGAAGTGATTTCCATGTAGTTTAACGCCACTCGAGTTTTTCGCTGCATTCGTTGTAAGACGCGAGAATTTTAATTTTATAAAGACGAACCGAACGTAAGAGAGAAGAGATAAAGGCCAAAATATCGAGGTAAATTATCCGGCAAAGTGGATCGTGAAAAATCTCGCCAGCGATATCAGACGCATGATTGCGTTTTAATTAAAAGGGATCATGGTGGGCGCAAGATATTTATTTCATGCTTCATTGCTTCTCCGCGTTTAAATTCATGAAACGTGTCGGTGATTCTTGCCGTTCTAACGGCAACTCCTCTTTCCCTCTCTCCCCTTTATCCTCTCGTTTTTTTCCGCTCTTTCGTCTTTCCATCTTGTCTCTCGTACCATTTCCGGCCTTCATCCGCGAGGATTCAGTCCTTTACAACCTGATTCTTCAATCTCGCGCGGCAGTAAAAGCTGCAGATTTTACGAGCCGCTCCGAGACGGCATATATACGTTGCACGTACACACATAGAAACACGCGAACGAAAGTATGTCGACTCCGCGATCGTCGTTACTCCTCTGACGGCGCTTTATCCGAACGGAAAATTTGCCCTCCCGTGCAAAGAAGCCGACGAGAAGTCGCGCGGCAAGATTGCCCGCTTCTTGTATGCGCACATTGAAAGACGCTATGGCACTCGAGCGCACATCTTGAACGTGTACAAATTCGAGCGAATTCACAGGGCAACCATCGTACCAAATTTCTAGAGCCAGATAAAAAGATAGAGACTTGAGATCGAGAAAAATATAGCGTCTTTTTTTCTTCCTTCTCTTTTTGGTGGCAACATATAAGCTCGACAAGATCCGCCGATACTACGTAAAAAGTTTCGAGTATCGGTCCAATGAAGCGAAGACTTCTTTCAACAGGTATCCTCGGCATCGCACGATCTTGCAAAGTTAGTTGGCCGGCGATATACAGAACCACGCGAATATATCCCGGACTCGTGGTGAATTCTCGACGGAGCACACTTTCCAATCTGGCGTGACGTGGAGAGAGTACGGAATGGAAGGCGGAGAAAGACGGCCGTGAAGGAGTCTCTGTATAACGCGGCCAGATTGAAGGAAACGGCGGTACGGGTGGACGAAAACGCGGGGGAATACGATTGTCGGGCCAGCGTTCCGGAAGAAAAGTACCTTACAAAAGAGAAGCGTCGAAAGAGGTGGGAGGGGAGGTCTAGGTTCCGAGCCCATAAGCCACGGCAGCGTGACCGTCTCGAGAAGAGAAGGAGAGAGTGTTCTCTCGTCTCTAACGGGATATAGCCGAAGAAAAGGCCTCGTCGATGACGGGGGAGTAAGGAAGACTTGCCTCTCGAGTATCGAGTGGACCGAGAGAATCGCGAACGAATGGAAAACACATGTAGATATCTCGCACTGATCACACCCTCGTACGTTCCTCCCTCGACGAACAAATACGTCTTTCGTCCGCTCTCTCTCTCTTTCTCTCACTCTATCTTACGCTCTCTCTTCCTCCATTTCGTCCACCTACGGCCCTCGACCCTCTCGAACGGGTGCGTCGGCCCCTTTTGTATTCGCGACACATATCACTTAAGGGTCAGGCGCCCCCGAAATAGATCCGTTTCACGAAATAACACACGCTGCCACGAACATCCGTCAACGAGTGCGCATACCAATGTGATGGGCACGCTTAAACGATCAGAAGCCGTCAACGCAAGCGGGAAACTTGGCTAACACTTTCTTTTCCTTCGGGATCCGACTGATCCGACAACTCGACGAAATCCGGCGCAGATAAAGAACTTATTTCTTTTTTCCAATTTCGTGACAAATCGTGATCGAAAGCAATATCTTTTCTATTAAAATCCTTTCAATTTATCCTGCTCCCAATGGTTTTAAATTTTATTATTAAAATCCGATAAGAGAGATAATAATAACATGCAAAAATAAATTGTGCGACGAATAAACAACAACGAAACTATAAATATTCCGTAACAAGAAAAAAAGATTCCTAAAACCACATATTATAATTAATTAAAACAAATACGTATAGTGTACGATAATAACGCATAAAGAATGCAGTGAGAAATAATCAACGCGCAATTTGGCGACATAAATAGAGATACAACTGACGCGGCGGGCAGCGAAAACTCTTCGAGTGGCGTTGATAGAGACAGACGGCAGTAGATATAGTCAGCGTCGAGTCGGGCCGGCGGAGCGCTAATCCGACGCAAAGTCCGCGGGGGATAAAAAGGCAGACGGAGCGCGCGCTCATGACAAATAAGCTCTGATTTAATTTTCACTCGACCGGGTTTCGCGCGAGCGAGCGAGCAAGCGAGTGAGCGGCGCCCGGTGTGCTTGGGACCGTCGGCGCAGATTAGCCTTAATGTCGCTGCGGTGACTGCGGCGGAGGAAAAGAGAAGGTGGGAGATAGCAGTAGGGAGAGAAAGAGAGAGAGACAATAAGACGAAGGAGATGGAGATGCAGGAGGAGGAGGAGGGGGAGGACGGGGAAGAGACGGGAAGGGCATAGTTATTAATTAATCCTAACCCTCCTCCTTCTCCTCCTCTTGGTCGCGCCGACAGAAGAGGCAGCCGCAAAATAAAGCTCCCAGCATAAAGAGCTTTACTTCCTGCGGGCATGAAACAATTATCGCCATCCACCCGCGGGCACAAAGAAGAGGCGAAAGAAGAGGAAGGGACGTGGCTGGGAGGAGAGAGCGAGAGGCGGCCGTGATTATACGCGGGGTCCAGTTTCGCGACGATCAAAGGGATCTGTCAGTGTGATCGTCGCTAATCGCGAGCCTTTATGTAATGGCTGTTGCACCATCACAGACACAGGCGACCCTCCTCGATCGGTTCCACAGCCTCCATTCTCGAGCAAGATGAGTTTGAGCGAAATTAAAAACGAACTATAGTAATTGTGTAACGGGCGAACTGTGTATTAACTCGAGGCACATAAATTACGGATACGATCTATACAAACGCGCGTTGCAGATGCAAATCGTACGAGTTGGCGAAGTTAATGTTACTCGAGATTCGCGTAATGCAGTTACAGAACTTTCGCGCGTCTTGATCGTAACTTGAATCCGCCTCGCGTTCCGACTAAGCGTCGTAAATTATTGCAATTATGTCTGATAATAACACGTTGGATTAATATACGTTTTCATATCGTAATTCGAATCATACGTCATATTATTTTTCCATATAACATCTATTTCGACAGAGAGATTATTGTTCGAAAAAAGATTCTATTTCAATCGTTAATATTGTTTAATATTTTTTAAGTGTAAAGAAAAAGCGCGTAAGGGATGTAGAGAAATTAATTTAGATATTTTCAAAGATACATCATTTATATGAATCTGATATAAAAAAAATGGCTAGGCATATCTTGGCGCCATCTAAACTGAGAGACTTGTATTCTTCTGTGCAACCCCTTAATCGATTAAACTACCCTGCAGCAGATGGCGCTGTTAAAATACACGTCGATGGCGCCAGTTTACAGGGGTGAACTGCCGCGAAAAGTAACCGACGGAAAACCATGTTACCGACAAACTACGATATTTTGCGAAATTTTTTATTTTTGATTTTCATATTTTTCAGCTTTTATTTTTTCATTAAACTTTATTGCACAAAATTTGATATTTTTTTAAATATTTTCAATATCTTGTCATTTATATGTATAATATTACAATTTATTACAACTAAAGGTTTGTCTAGGCTTTTAATCTTTCGCTTTACTTGTAATATTTTAAGAGACTTATCAATATAATTACTACGTATTTTAAATACATTTGATGAAATGTCTATTAAAAATAATGGTGCAAGAATTTGCACGAAATTGAAATGCAATCTATCCGCTCATAAATCCTAGGAAGCCAGTCATCAAATGGTAAATCCAATATATAGTCAGCCATACCTTAGCGTGATAGTAGCACGGGAACAACGTTAATCAGACCGGGTAAACACCTGCCGCTGATTGTGCTACGTACATGGGAAATACATACACGCGGCGTACAACGCGTCAGAAATCCACGATGGCGTGGGCATCGATCGTCGCAAAGCTGGCATTATCCAATGGAAATGAGCGCGCGCAAAACCGCAAATGAGAGAGATCTCGTAAACATGGCATTTGCCGTTTTCTCGTAGCTCGAAACTCGATCAAAAAACGAAATATTCAGACAGCCACTTTATCATTTTTTTTTTCTTATCAATCCCGATTTGCAGATTCGATTCAAAAATGATTCGATCCGGAGAGCAATCCTTCGCGCTTATAATCCATTTGTGCCATCTGCGAAAATCTCGTCGTGGTATCGAACATTTCAGTTTCCGCGGTAGCACATGGCAGACGCATCGGAGGGACTAGAGGAAAGCGGCACGTCCAGATTCGGTTGTTTTTCAGTTTCGCATTTCCATATTGTCTGCAGGAACCTCTATGGAAATTCGTCGCGACGGGCACGCCTTCCGCGTACCAATATTAAGTTCGAACGAATACTGATGGGCGCATGCATTATCCTCCCCGCGTGCAGACAGACAGGTTACGAGCAGCGGAAATGCGTCAACTTTAAGCGACGTGCACGACATGTCCATATGTCTATCGCGTATCTATCATTGCGGTTCTTCGTTGCGCGAAATAATATTTTGTAAAAAAAAATTCAATGAAAGGGAAGGAGAGAAAGAGAGAGACAATCGAATCAAACTTGTTACCGTGATGAGCATTTGAAATATATTTCTTTCCTCGAAATAACGTCGAAGCGTATGAATGAGACTAATATAATTTTATTCTTTTAAATCATCGTTCAAACTGTATCATTGGCCTCAATGATTTATAAAAAATATAGTTTATATACTATATAACTAACACATTGTATCGTCAACCGCGTTCTCCTTTATTCTTCGATGTATACTGTGCTATCATTTATAGATCATGACTTCGGTTACCAATAAAATATGACCTAGTCTAGCACCGCATTCGTACGCTTGCTGCTCTTGGTTGCACTAAACTGTAGATAACAGATATATGTGTGTACGTGTGTGTTTGCACGGCACGATGAATAGAACGAATGTAATATACTCGGCAGGTATTTTCCTTCTACAGTCGCCTCGGTAAATCATGATGTAAACGTATAGAGCGTTCATAAATTCACAAAATTTACGCGCCGGACGTACATAAACCAACGGTTCGTTAATCGAGATCCTGCATAACTGTCATCGAAGTAGAAGGCGATTCACAGCGCTGAATTTCAATTACTTTAGCATGGAAGCGCGACGTTTAATAAGAGTTCGTTGCTGGAAAGTCGCACTACAGAATTAACGTTACACGTTAAATGGCGTAACTCTGTTTCACATGTCCGCTATTCGTGGCAGATCGTAATCATGTTTGCCCTGTTAAATCGGTAATTCGGATCAAAACTAAATTAAAGATTGTTAAAATTATATTTCCCGCACAGCTCGACAGAATTTATGCGCCAACTTTTGATAGATGCAATCAAAATTCTACAGAAGTCTGAATATAACATACATAAACAATCGATAAACTCATGAAATGAACAGTTTTAATATTCCTCTGATTAAATGCATTTTCAGACGTTTCGCAAAGAAAACAGTAGCGAATGAAATAAGCAAAAATTTGTTTGATACGCGAAATAGATAGTTTTGGCAGAAGTAATAAACACGTTGTAATATAAACAATAAAATGGAAAATTGACGTTTCGCGAATGTTTTAGAAATATCTTAATTATAGAATACACAGAGTATTCACTTCCAATTAGACGATGGAAACATCGCACTGTAGAGTACTCTGGTTGCGTATCTCTCGATGTTTCGAGCTCTCTATCGAGGGAAAGAGAGAAAGAGGGACAGAGAGACACGGCGGAGATGTTTAGTAACAAAATCTCTACAATACCCGTACACGAGGAAACGTAATAACCAATGTATCGTATATCGCGCGCTAAGCACCGCCGGCGTTTGTATTCTCCTGCCATGTCCCTAGGTCCTCCAGGGATGCCTGCGGTCCATGAAATTAAAGCGATTCGTTAGTGAGCGTCACGGCAAAAGGACGAGTTTCGCACAATGATGGCGAAACTGCGCAACGCGAAGGCACACAGAGAAAGGTGCATCGCTATTCGAATGGACCGGTTTGAACTGTCTATTCAAGAGAACTCGACAAAACGCGATCGAACAAAATTGAAAAAAAAAAAAAACCAAAAAACAAAATGAAGTATGACCGCTTCATTCGTTCGCTCCTTTCATTTAGCCCTTTCTACGAATCTCCTTTATACGCGAAGCAATGTTACACGAAAAGCCGCACGGGGGTCTATTTAAAAACGATGAAAAAAGCCACGCAGCAAATGCGAAAAAAAAAAAATTGAAAAGGCAACACACGGGACGAAGGAGCGAGAGAGTCGAATAGGTATCTTTCGCATCCTGCAAAGGAGAATTGCTACAACTGCCTCTCGGAGGCAAATGGTAGGTAATAAAAAAACGTAAATGCAAATGGGCGCATTTCTGCCGGGCTCTTAATTAACTTTTTTGCGATTATTACGATGGCGCGTTCTGATACAAAATGCCTGAGACTCATCTCATGAAAAAGGTAAGCGTCGATCCTACAAGATCAAGAAATTCACCCCGAAATCAGCTTTTTCCTCTTCGCTCAACCTCTTTATATCACGCGCGCGTTTCGTATAAGGAGATTCGTTAATCATGGAAAGCACTTTCTACGCAAATGGAGCGAGATTAACACATTAATATGCACAATTGCACACGTCATATTTATTAGCAAATTATTGATTAAATTATGTATAAATATGATAATTATGTAAATTATTTAAATTACGTAAATAACCTGAAAAAAGCATGTGTTTCGATAGATACTTATTTAAATACCGAAATGTTCGAAATCCCGTACATGTATGTGCAGATTGAATTGTGGTATATAAATCATGTTTATTCATTCGATAGTGGCAATGTGCAATACGTATTAACGCAGGTGCATCAAGGCCTTGACATGTTGATTTGAGCTCGCGATATACATATGCATACACATGCATCTATAATGGCGAGGATTCCGATTACACGTATATATGCGAGTGTAAATTTAGCTCATTACTACTCGGTGTGTCACTAATTCCGATTAATGTTAATGCCGCGCAATTATCGTCTCGCCGTTTTAGCTAAATCCATACATACTTTGATCAGGAAAAGGGGATTCAAATTTGCCACTTTCAATCACAAAATTTCATTGTCCTTCATGTTTGTAACGTTTTGCTTTAGATGATTCAATATCGTTAATACGAAGAAAGTATCTTAGAAAAGCATTGTAAATAACATACAGTATTGTTAAAAGTACACGAAGCAAATGTATCACTGCACATGTTATCGCACCTTTTTTTTCGTAAGGTTTCCAGCTTTATATACACTATGCACATTTTATTTTGCGCTTAATAAAATTATTATCATTTTGCTCTGGTGATTAGAGAATCATCCAGTCTATAATTGCGGGATTTAAGATCTAATTTACAACGATGAGAAACGTTTCGGCGCATCGATCAAGAGGGCGGATAGCGCGCCATGAGCATAAATCCCGTAGAATCAGGCCGCGGATCTATGGATCTTTGGACAAGATCCCGCTCGCGTACGTAAACGCTGACCGGTGTCAGGTTGCATGCGTGCCCAGGTGCAGCATCGGCGCGACGATGTACGTCGATGGGAGCAGGGCTGCAACGGGGCGCGCACGCAATACACGCGCGTAGATTAATGGATCACGCATCCTGGTGTTCAATTGATTACAATGCGCGTCGGGCGGTCGTGTTCCTGCGAGAATAACGACGCGTAACATAATATCGACGGATTGGCATCTCGCGTTCGCCTCATTAACCGCGGAGGCCACGAATTTCACATTCCATGGTTTGTGCCGTAAAGCTCTTTGAGAGGATACGCGCGTCACAAGGCGACCTACGAGCTTCCGCTTTTGTGTTATACAGAGTGTCTCATAAGTGATGGGCAAAATTTCAGGAATGGATCCTCATGCTTACATTGAGAAAAATCGTTTGATTGTAACAACAAGACGTATATGATTGAAAGAATTTTGGTTAAATCAAACAAGAATTTCTATCATGATAAGACTCGATTTTTTATAATTAGAACGTTTAATAGATTTTACTATAAGGATTTGGTTAATATTTTCAGGTTGGATCTATAAAATTTCTTGTTACATGAATTTCTTTGCCATGAAATGTATATAAAGAACTAGTATTAACGTTAAATCCAAAGTATATCTTTTTTCTCTTACGAGCAGTAATGCCAGAAAGAGGATGCTAGCTCTCTGATTGTGTTTGAGCTGCATCCTCCTCTTGCATCACTATTTATCAGTTTAATTTCTAACAAACTGAATTTAAAATAATTTATTCAATAATCTGGATTGAATTTATTCAATAAATCTTGTTGGAATTCAGAATATTAAATAGACTTTTAAGATTATATGGAAAAAATTTTAGACGACTTGGTGCTGGCGAGTTTAGTATTATTAACCAGAAAATTTGGTAAATTTAACAGCAAGAAATTAAGCATATTCATCTGGTAATTCTTACAAGAATTCTGGTTCGTCCACTTTCCAACAGACATACTGGTTGAATCTATCAGAATTCTAATTAATGCAACCAGATTTTTTTCTCAGTGTAGAGAAGAAAAAAAAGTTAATCAACATAGGTTCGGAAATGATTAGTTTTTGAATTATTAAGATTTTTGTAATACAAATTGTCTCATTTCTCGTCTTAAAAGTCCTTTTACAGGCATCAACAATGTTTTTCAAGTTCGGCGGCCTGAGGAATCCATTCTTGAAATTTTGCCCATCACTTATAAAACACCCTGTATAGAAGTATTCTCTCTCTTTCTCTCTCTCTCTATATATATATATATATATAAATTATATTTAATAATAATAATATATATATATATATATATATATATATATATATATATTATTATTAAATATACACATACATATATATATATATATATATACAGGGTCTACCAAAAGTGTGGAAACCCCTAAATATCTCGGAAAATATACGTTTTACAGAAAAGTGTTTCCAACAAAAGTTGTAGGGTTTAAGAAGATCTATATACTGATTCTATCAGTTTGACCTTGGATGGCGTCGTCAAGGTCAGGTCAAGGTCACATTGACTTTTTTAAATGACACCCCCTACATTTGATTGCATATTCTTATAGCTTAATTCAAGAGCTTTCCAAAACACTATAATAATGTTCATTTTTATTAAGTACTTTGCGAGTTATGAGGGTTGAAATAATTTCTTAATTTTACATAAACCATAAAATATCTAGTAAACCATTCATTTTTCGATTATCTTACCTTCATACTTTTATGTACAAAATAATGAAAGGAATCAATTGGTGTAAAGAAAACATACAGTTGTTTTTAAGAAAAAATATGGAATTGTTAATTGCAAATTACATATTTTTTCTTAGAAACAACTATGTGTTTTCTTTACACCAATTGATTCCTCTCATTAATTTGTACATAAAAGTATGAAGGTAAGATAATCGAAAAATGAATGGTTTACTAGATATTTTATGGTTTATGTAAAATTAAGAAATTATTTCAACCCTCATAACTCGCAAAGTACTTAATAAAAATGAACATTATTATAGTGTTTTGGAAAGCTCTTGAATTAAGCTATAAGAATATGCAATCAAATGTAGGGGGTGTTATTTAAAAAAGTCAATGTGACCTTGACCTGACCTTGACGACGCCATCCAAGGTCAAACTGATAGAATCAGTATATAGATCTTCTTAAACCCTACAACTTTTGTTGGAAACACTTTTCTGTAAAACGTATATTTTCCGAGATATTTAGGGGTTTCCACACTTTTGGTAGACCCTGTATATATATATATATATAATATATATTTGCGGAAAATTAAATATATATAAATAATAAAAAGTATAAGACTCGAAGTATAAAATACAAAAAAAAAAAAATTCAGTGACAACAGCAATACAAGTCATGCGTCGATCCTGTGACACAATAATTTATGCAGATACATAAGTATGAAAATATACAAAGAAGGAAGGCGAACGTTTCGACCCTATTTTTTGGTCATCTTCAGCGCAAACGTGATGATATGATGAACATAGATGATAAATAACAAAAATAATTAGTATCGGAGCCAGTTACAGAAAGAGCCGTCTAAAATAAAAATAAATGTCTCGGTTTTCCATACTTATGTATCTGCATAATAAATATATATATATATTTATATATATATATTTAATTTTCCGCAATTTGTTCTATATTTCGTCATTCTTGATTTTCCATAAATTATAAGTTCAATTCAACGAGAATGAATCAAGCCTTGTTAATTTTGTTTGCCGCTTTAAATAAACAACAAGATTTTATTTTGAGCACCTTTGAATTGTTAATTATTTATAACGCTCCAATATTTGTTCTTCCACTCTGCTTTACATTCGCGCTCTCAAGTCGAGTTCGGTCATCGTATGTGTTTTTGTAGACAACGAGCATAATAAAATGCGCTCGCGTTTCAAAAGAAGATGGAATATGAACGTTTCTATCCGCGTACTCGCGTGTCTGCACCTATATATACGTCTTGTTCCGAAAGAATTTATAAAGTATGAAATATGTTGTGAGGGAAAACACGGCAATGCATGCAATATGCGATGCGAAATTTACATCCCGAAGGTCTGTTTACTGTGCGCCTTTTAAAGGTTTTCGCATACATTCCTACGGCGTACAACACGGCAACTTTGTGCGTCGTCGTCGTTTCAAATTGCATCGATATTACATTTCCGACGCGCCCGATGCTTGCAATATTCGGCGTAGTCTACTTACAAGTACAAAACAGAGAGCCGCGTCTATTGATTATCGTACCTCTCGTAGCTAGTTTGAATGCAACGCGAGTCGCACGGCAAACCCGATGCAACGACCATAGTTGCGCGCTAACTCAACGGATATTCTCGTACACAAATACGATACGATCATGTGTTTCAATTTTGCGCGAGCAGAACGTATAAACGCGCAGTTATATTAAATTATAAAGGGTCCCTCCTGATAGGAATGTTCGCAATAACATGGACATTTATGGCGGTATAACCAATTCTCGTTACCTTCTCTCATCCGAATGTAACCCAATGGAGAAAATTCATTATTCCAAATGCGAATCCGTCTCAATAATCACCAATATCTATAAGAAAGAGAGAGAGAGAAAGTTGCGAAGTTTGGAAGGATATCTTCCAAAAATGCGACGTCCGCGCGATTCGCCAGAAACGCTTCTCCGTAACTTATTTTGTCTCTTTGCGCAGGGGTTCACTCAACCGCGATAATAATTCAAAGCGAAAGCTAAAGTTCTTGCGCGAAAATTCGATATTCGGGCCACGATTCTGCGGAAAGTTTGCAGAACTTTTCAGGTATTATCGCCGGAATAGCACAGGGTCTTTTCCCTAGAATCTTAGAGTAGACAAAGTCGTGCCGCGCTAAAATAATAATTCGGCTGGCGTCCTCGAATAATAAGACCTCATTAATACCTCGACGACACGAGTGATAACGAAGAAGCGCGATACTAGACAATGTCCTCTTGAGAGTCGACGAATAAATATTCACGATATACATATATTTATATTTTCTCAGGTAACATTAATATTTCGCACGCGAGGTAATAAAGAACTTAGCGAGTATTTAATTTAGACTCGGGTGATATTATAATCGTATGGATAAATACATTTGTAGAACAGTTTACACATGAGATTAATTCGGCTGTTAAATCTAGTGTACTAAATCAATTATATTGTGCATTTGACCAGGCCGACTGGTTTACAACGCACATTAACTAAATGAAAATTCAAAGCCAGGCTACGTGAAATTTAATTCTTCCCGTTCTTTATCCCGTCCAACTGTAATAATACGAATAAACGATGCTAGCGTGGACATATCGATGGTCGAAGAGGGAAGACTCGTAAATCGTTAAATAATTGATCATTCGCGTTTTAATATCGACGTAATTTAATGGCTCGTGATGTTCTCACGACAAAGCTATAGATATATATTAAAACAACTAATTGAATTAAATGACAAAAAAATGCTCGATTCTGGGACGCTAATATGCTTGTTGCAAAGGGATTTCTATTATCAATTTATCGATTCGAAATCTCGCGAGATTATTTAATATATTCGTGAAAGCCATCGACTTCGAAACGAATAGGAAAAAATATGTGCGTATATAACAATGATTATTTCATTCATCATATATCATATAATGTATATTGATAAATTAAACGATTAAACAATTTCACTCTGCAAAATAAAACACAGATTATTTCTCGTATAACAATAAATAATATTTCATTAGAATGCTAGACAATAAGCGAAATTCCTGACAGTACAGACTCCATCTCTGTTTTCTTACGAGCGAGTCACGTCGAGCGGGAAACGTAAGAGGGACGTCGAATCGGGCCCCGACAACGACAAATATTTGAATTAATTTGTATGACAATCTCGAGCGCGGTCGACCCTCGCAAAACCTTACGCACCCATCAGCCCCGTATTCAGTCACGTCGGAAGTTTATGGCGTAGTTCACCGTCGAGCATACAGAGTTCATTTGCGAGAGCAGATAGCGCTTTTCTGCCGAACGTCTACTGATACGGACAATTTCTACGACGGCATGTTTATAATCCTGCGCAGTCTCGCGCTACGAGCTCGTAAAATATTGATCGTTTTCCTAGCAAAAACGAGATACATAACTTTAGCTGTTATTTAGTCGTAAAAAGAAAAGAAAAAAAAACGATTTATGCGTAGGAGATTTGTCTGCGAAACGCGCGCACAAGCAATTTTATATGGTAGACTATAAATTAGCGGGCTTGAGAGCTCGCTGAAATCAGAGTGAGTGCATATAACGTGTATAAACATCGTTCTACAGAAATGCCCTAATTAATTTACAGCTTCTCGCCGCGCTTCGAAAATAACCACAAGCGTTACAACATGCGACATTCTTATGCAAACATTGGAAGCACCAATGCACTGAACGTCATTGCATGTCAAATATTTCCCGAGTTGTGAAAATATCCGACCAAATACGTCACACAATTTAAAAAAATAAATGAACATTCGCGCGCGTGCACACACGGCCCCCTCCTCCTCCCTCCTCGAAACGGCGTAAAATTGCGCAAAGCGATGCTCACTCGAATTCAAGCGGTACGCGGCGAGTGCGACTCGTGTCGCCAACACGACGATTTCGACGTGGATTGTATTGACGCGTCATGTGGATTGTATTGACGCCTTTAGGAGAAGCATTTTATCGCTCAAACGCGGCTCGACGCTCTGTGGAGGAAAAAATGCGACACAAAAGCGGCCCGTCGTTTAGCTCGTTCGAGCTGTTGTGCGCGAGTCGTAGCGATGCCATTCGGCAACTTCAGCCGACGAAGGAAAAGAGAGAGGCACAGAGCGGAAGATAATAACGCCGAACCGAGCGCGATCGTCTCGTCCTCGCGCGGATTTTCATCTCGCGCAAGTCACGCGTTTCCCTCGCGAAAGAAGAGAGGTAAGCGCATGTTGGTCCCCTTCTTATTGAAATAGATCCCCCTTATTAAAAGATAATACTCCAAGAGCTTAATTCACACGGACGTGAATTATATGCGGTTCCTTTGTTAAATACGCGTGCAAAGAATTCGGTAATTAATACGACCGCGGGCCACGGAATAATCCCAAAGACATACCAAGCGAAAAATATCGTCCCCGGGCGAATACAGACACATAATTTACACGAATGCCCGACAAAAGGATTTATCGTATTTTTTAGATACATTTCTACAAAAAAAATACTCGATGTTTTTATAGTATCCCGATCGGTGAAGTACTACCTTTTTTCCCCATATCATGCACGACTATGTATTCTCGAGTTTTCTGCAAATATTATTTATCGCAATATACTTAATAAGATAAATATGTGAATATAAATATGTATTTATCACGCAAATTACAATAGAAATGAATTACGAGACAAAAAAATTTTTTTCGATAAAAAATATAAAAAATAAAATATAATATATGAAAAATTTAAATAAAAATTTTAAAAGAAAGATTATGCATATATCTGCTACGATGTAAATCGTTTATTTAAATTTTTCTTTTGAAGTAAAGCGAGATATAAAACCATGTAGAACAAATTTTCCTGGGGTATACATGTCCACTGTATGTACTTATGTCACACGAAGAGTATAACTTGACAGAACTTTACGACGATTTAAAGCAGAGCTCGGCAAGAACTGCACATTTCGGCCGATTTTCAGCTAGCTCCGCCTAGCGCGTCCCCCCTTTCTTCGCCGTCTCGCACAAAGCCTACGAGCCGCTCGGTGGTCAGGAGCGGGCATATGGCAATAGCTTTCTACGTCACCCATGAGGTACTATTGTTGACGCGTTTTTTTTAAGTGATATCCTCAATAGGCCTAATTCATTGATGACTAAAACGACCCTTTAACTAATTGCACGAAATTATAAATAATAATTGATATGAATATTTATGACTTTCGGGATTTTTTATAAGCGAGATCAGGAACATCTATTTGCATACGGCATGTAGCAAGTCGCATAAGACGTGATAAACTTTATCGTCTTATGCAATTAGTTAAAGGGTCGTTTTAGCTAATCAGTGGATTAGGCCTACTGGGGATACCACTTAAAAAAAAAAACGCGTCAACAATACTACCTCATGGGTGACGTGGAAAGCTATTGCCATACGCCCGCTCCTGACCGCCGAGCAGCTCGTAGGCTTTGTGCGAGACGGTGAAGAAAGGGGGGACGCGCTAGGCGGAGCCAGCTGAAAATCGGCCGAAATGTGCAGTTCTTGCCGAGCTCTGATTTAAAGTGTCGATAAAACGAATGCAAATATATGTGGATACATGAAAAACGATTTGGAAGAGAGAGATGAAAAAGACAGAGTAATGTAAACCATGAAAGTTTCTTTGATGTACACATCGTGCGAATTATGAGATTTAAATGAGAATTTAAATATTAAAACATTGCTGCATAAAATAATTTACATTATTTGTAAAGCTATTAATGAAAATATTTTTGTAAAAGCTCGTTATGTGTGTATCTATGTAAATCGCTCATAAATACATGATATTTATAAACGATTAATAAACGGATGTTTTTTATGGCAATAAAATTATTGTAAATTTTCCGATTTATCATGAATTCACATCACATTGAGAGAATTTAGACGATCGTATAAGAGAGATTTGTCAGAAATTCCGTGCACGTCGCAATATACCGACGATATTTGCTCTGATCGTGGACTAATAAGCCGAGCAGTTTCATAAAGAGAACCCTCAGCTAAATACTCCGCAGCTCTGCCGCCCTTCATTCTGTCGCAGTCTCGTGGCTTCCTCCGAGAGAGTTTAATCATCGTCGACCTTGACATAAAAGTCGAAAGCTCTTCGCTTGTAATCATATAATGCGAATCGTCTATTGTATCGTAAGCTCTTCTAAAAAAGCGATATTAATATATATTAAAATGTTCAATCGTTTCAATACATAAATAATATATTTTATCTACATAAAAAAAGGAATCGAAATCTAGATGTTCTCTCCTTGGAAAAATTATATTTCTATGAATGTTATTGCCAGCCAATATTTTCTATACACGCCCTAGTACATTACGCAGCAATCTACTATAACATGACTCACTATAGCTCCCAATCTCTTGGTCGGAACACATCAATGCACTTTCACGAGGACGGTTTCATGCTTCCTGCCCTCATCCAGAGCAAAATCCCCTAAAATTTGCCACGCCGCGTAACCAGACGAACGCGCTCATCCATGGAATGCGCACCTCATAATGTTCATCATCGATGGATTACGCGAATAACCGTCACGGCGGTGAGAATTTCTAAACGCATATTAAGCGTGTTCGCGGCGCACGTAAAAGATTAACTCATTAAAGTTTTACGAGGGCGTTAAGGCGTAACGGAGATCATCCTCCTCGCGAGCATCTCGCGGGAGAATCTACGCAGGTCGAGGAAAACCGTTCTAACCGATCTCTTATGCAATATGCAACCTGGACCACCTGCCGCGGGTTTTGCACGCTCCCTCGTCAATCGACCTCCCCGCGGACGAGAGAAGGAAAGCGCACGGAGCGAGCGAGAAAGGCAAGAGGTGAATCAACAAACAAGAGAGTCCGTAACGAGATAGCGCGCCAATTTTGACGCAAAGTTTCTCCTCTACTATGTTAATCCTGTTAATCCGGCCCAATCTGGGATGGGTATTGCTTCGATAAGGAACCTAGAGTTTCCTTAGCGTGCCATATTGGATGCAATCGCGTCAGATCAATTGTTTGGCGGCGAGTTTCAACGCTAACTTCAATCAGTGGTATTGATCTATCTACAACTAGTTTAACTTTTCACTTTTTGCGTATGTTTGTTTGTATGTTTACTGTATGTATGTATGTTTACTGTATGTATGTAAAGATAAATATTTTTCTTTACTAAAATATATTGAAATGTATTAAACATTAAAAACTTTTATTTCATTAAAAAGAAAAATTAGGAAAAAGATCTATTTAATCATTTTGTTGACGTTGAAAGAAAAACTGGGATCACTTTTCAAATATACCTATCTCCGTTCGCATTTTTCTATAAATTTTCTGTAAATCCTTAAATAATTTTCTTTTGTACGATATGTTTAATAAAACACAATACGCGTAAACAGCTGTTTCTGAAATTTCTGAAATTTTATCTACGAAATGGAACTCACACGCACATATAAGCACACCTTTTTCGCCTTACGACAGCCGTTAAAATCGATCGCCGGAAAACTCCTCTCTTTCCCCCCAAATGCAACCCGCTTTCTGTAGACCGTCGTGCTCGGTTTTCCAATGGTATTCGCGCATCGGGAATCAGAGATTCCCGCGAAAATTAAACGGCGGAGCGCGGCGGGGTGCGAGGAACGAGCGTCTGGCTCTGGCTCTGGCTCTGGCTGGGTATTCGTAATCGAAGATTATTTTTCCGAGCCGATAATAAGGGGACGGGCGGACAAGGGCGGCTGGGAAGGGATTTAAGCGTAGGTGGCAGTGAGGCGTGATATTGATACTCCTCCATCTCTCGAAGGGTGACGATTCTTCCGTTCTTCCCCATCATACTTCTATCCCGCCCCCAACCGCTCGCCTCCTCCCTCTATTCCTGCTCGCCAACCACGCATTTTTCTCTCCTTCTCTCGCCCTCTTTCCTCTCTACTTTTAAAGCTGGAAGCACAACAGTGAGCGAGCAGGATTTTTACGATAACAGATTAAAGGATTCCAAGTCGTCTGACGCGCGAGGAACAGATTCGAAAAACGTAGTTTTCAAATTCGTTGCTAGTCAGCATTTTATTTCACAGCGACATTTCGACTCGATACGAGCAATCTTTCAAACTTGAGTTATCGATTGTAAAATATACGAGAGCTACATACGTGTAGCTTGGAACATATTTGCGTATAAATGTCTTCAATGTCATAAATGGCGAAGATAACAATAATATTATGCAATATTCAGAATATAAGCAATGTCCTTTGTTTCCTTACTCCTTTCCGATTCGAGACATCATCGAGCTGCTCTTTACAACTAAATCATACAATAAAATTCGATTATCCTCTATGAGGTGTGTCTTACATATAACGGAAGCACGAAATACATGGTACGTAATGGAAAAAGCACAAGTTGGCACGACTAAAATCGCGTACAATGATCGTTTCGCTCCGCTTATCTTACAAACCATTTATTTAACTCCATTCACAGGTGGAAGCGAACACGATCGATCCGACGAATAATTACGGCTTTCATCAAAAGTTTCGATGGAAAGGTCGATGAACAAGGGAAAAGGACACATGGCATGGCAGGCTTTTAAGAGGAAACTTCACTAATCGCCGATATGCGCGCGCGTACCTATTTCATCATGCCGACAAAAGTTTTCAACATACTTCCGGGGTTACGTGGAGGTCGAATGGGAAGAGTCGAACGAATCGTTCGATAACGCGACTGTGGAGACCGGTAGATTTTCGGTTACATAGGCGATGTAGGTCGACGACCGCGACCGCCGAATGCACCGCGAAAGCATCTCGTATCACCTACACACGACATACATATGTGTATACGTGTATACACTTTTTTCGCCACTGAATCGCGCGCTTCGACAGTCGGTGCATCGGAATGCAATCCTATTTCACGCGATAGTCTATCGCGCGAACAGAGCGTACGTTTACGTATGCGGCACCGCAGTAACGCGAGAGCATCGTATGCACACACCTTGCACTGATATACGACGGGAAAACACAGCTCTGAAAGTTATTTACGACTTCCTCTCCACCCGTAACCCGCGGATGTACACGCGGTCACGCGCGCGCGCGCGCGCACGTACGTGCGTGTATATACATAAAAGCCATCTGCGATAAGTTAATTTAAAAGAGCTCGTTACCGGGGCTTGATTGCGCGTACGTTTAAAGCGCGCCATTTCATTTCCACGAGAAAAGAAACGGAACGCACCGGCTATTGTTGCGCCTGACATTTTATTGCCCAAAGTGCGCTGGGAGAGAGCGGCGTAAAAAGATTGCATCTTCAATTTTAGCGATGCAATGTAACGCGCAATTGCCGGCACCAGCCGGAGAAAACGCTGATTTTTACGAAATACACGATACCGCGGCGCGGAATTTAATATCCGTTTAATGAATACACGCATACGTCGCAAAGATGCGCTGCTCGCTGCGCTGTACATTTCTCGGATATCTCGCGAAAGGTTCGAGTTTCCGAAAAGTCTCGTATTGCCGCCGGGACATTCCCGTTTCCTCTCTTTCTCCCGTTCTCGTCTACCTCCCCGCGGTAACGTTTCGAAATTCTCGGATTTTCAAAGGTGCCAGATATGAGTTTCCGGGAAATCGGCACGACATCAAAGCCAGCGCGACGCCGTTTGTGTAATTCCGACCGATCCTCTTTGCTACCTCAGATAATTTTGCACGGAATATCGGATGAAGAGACAGGCATCTCCCTCTCTCGCGCATTTGAATCGACTAATGTCGCCTGGTGCGCGGTAATCCCGGCGAAAATACAGACCGTCGTAGATAATTCAATATGTAACGAGTACCGTAAGCATATCGGGCGCATTACGGTAACGAGGTCTGATGGTGCGAATCTAAAAGCGCGACTTGGCGCGCTGGCAGCGCGAACGTTTTCCCGTCGGTCGACTCGGTAAACCGGCTTTGGAAATACGCGCGAACCGGGGTTTGGGGTTGTATTGATCGGGGGGTTGCTGGCTGCGCGGCGTGTTGGTGACTGAGGCACGCAGCGGGTCGCTCTAGTCGCCCCGTGTAACCAACGAAATTCGAACGAAAAGTGGCCTTGACCAACTGACGGTTCTATATCGATGATATTTCTCTCCCTTTCCCTCTCCCTCCCTCTCTCTCTCTATCTGTCGCGTAAAAAGATAAAAAAAAACTAACGTGCGAGACGCGCACGCAGGCGCGCGAAAGCGGCGTAATCTCGGCGAATCGTGCCCGCGGCACGTACACTTTGCTATTATTAACGATAAACCGACCAGCGTTAGCATAGAGCACTGCTAAGAATTTAAGCGAAACGATTTAAGCCACGACAAAGCCAGAAAAAGGAGCGGCTGGCACGTAAACGATACGCACACCTGCGTAACGATTAAACTACCTGATTAACCGGTTTACGAATAATTCCGGTTTACGACTGTGTTATCTCTCTGCGGATCTTTGCGAGCGCGTGTGTAAGAAAATTAAAAAATGAAACATGTGCGCGCGAGGCGCATGAGCGGCCGAAAGATTACGTTTCCCTGAATGGCGAGGGGTGGAAACACGTCAGTGCGGTGTGATAACCTTCGATTACACGAGAGGAAACGGAAGAATAGAGTCGGTAGTCGTGGTTTTGTGCAATTAATCCTCGGATTTCGTGTAGAGATCCTCTCGTTAGTTAAGTAATACACGGAAATAATGGACGCTTTCTCATACGATTTTAGAAATTGACAATGATATTCAATATTTCTCTCTCGTTCGTTTGTATAAAAGGAGACTCGAAATACTCGTGCAATTGTATAAAAATCCGGAAGCTTTACAAATGAATCCGAAACCTACAAATTTCCGTGGATTCGCGGGGATTTTGCATATCGTCGACCGGCACACGTGGTGAAAGAGACAAATCAAGACGGATGGAAAAAAGTGTGGGGAGGGCAAATGTGAGAAAGAAGCGTAACGAGAGTGACCGACGGGGGAGGAAGCCGATTCGGCAAGCTTCCGGCAAGCTTGCAACATCGTCTGCACTGCAGATAACGGGTTTGTCTTCCCGCGGGAGCGGCGCGTCGATGTTACTTCGTGTCTTCGTGGCCACGTAACTGTTGGCAAACGTAAACCAGAAGGAACAACACGGAATAAGAATGATAATTCTCGGCGCAACTAAAGATCCGCCTGCTAATTCTAAAGCGCGCGAATTCATGGTTTCAATTCACGCAATCTCCAAGGCTATCCCGATAACTTAACTCCTTTTGTCTCACTTTCTCTCTTCTCGCTCCCTTGTTCTCTTTAGGTTTAACGCACCTCTTGAATTACCGGTATTAACGAGGATATATACGACCGTCGCGTTAATAATTGAAAAATCGAAGGAAAATTAATCTTCATAACTTCAAGGGATCGATAGTCGCGTAATAATATATATACTTTTCCCTCCAGTCAAACTGTAAAATATTAAAATTGTTGAAACACGTGTGCTTAAAATCAGAAATTCATGTCCAATCGGCACGCCCTCTCAGCAAGCGTTCTTTGAAAATTAATTTCGCACCGATGTCAAGCTCCCAAGTTTAAATCTGATGTAAATTTCGCATTCCGGGAGCTTTAATTTATCTCAGTAGCCATATTTAATGCAGTCTTCTCGTTTCTTGCTTCGTTTATCGACGGAGGATTCAAATTACAAGTGGCGTAATTACAAGCACCCGAAGCGAATGCTTACAACGATGGGGCAGTTATTTTTGTAGCCACGGGCAATACACGGTTGATCGCAGTTACGGGGAAGAGAGGAAGGGAGGTATGAGCGATATAAAAGAGCCGAGATATGGTGCTGTACTTTGGGGATTTAACGAAAAGAAGAAGTAACTGAGTCGAAGCAAACCATCGGCTCGGCAATATTATCGGCATCGTGCTATCGTATCGAAATAATAGTTCTTTTGAAACGTGGTTTTTCGGTCGCTTTAACATACGCGTCAATGGACCGTCGCCTTTCAATCGGACTGTACAATTGAAGTACAGTATCGTTTGCGATCACCTGCATGTACAAAGCACGTAATACGGTTGTAACGATCCAAGTTTATCGAGGATCAAAAGAACGTAAAAGCCAAACAAGTTTCATATTTTATGACTCAACCTAGTAGCGGGAAGAAATCGGAAATTTAGTCTTGTACATTTGTTTCCAAGGTATTTGTAAAGATCATACTTTAGAGATGCGTTACATATGAACAAAGAGAATGGAGGTTAAACATGTAAAAGCTTTCGAAACGATGCAAGTTACACGAGAAATCGATTATGGTTTAAATTGATAAGCGCTATTGAATATACGCGGCATGATTTTTCTTTCGGCACTCAATTTTTTAAGCAATTAAGCGGTGGAAATTAATGCGAGGATATTAACTATCATTTACAGTAGACATGCTAAATTCTATTTGACATCGGTGTCAATCAAATTAATTATATATTAATTTGATCGATACTCGCATCCAACATTGCATTAATACGTTAATTATTGCTGTACAAACGATACAATTATCAAATATTCATTACTTAAAACAGAATATTTATAAGAGAAAACTCATAAGGAAAAGACACGTAAAGTGGTCAGAAAATATCTCTATATTATCTAAAGGAGTATTCAATGCGATAAAAGAAAATCAGAGCTTGTTTCCCGTTATACATTACGCGTGTATTTTTTTCTCGCGCACGAATAAATATTAAATTCAGAGGCGGAATTTACACCGGTTTATGTTCGCTTTACACTTGTGCAGTTGAAGCAATCAAGAAAAACGCTTTTCAAAAAAAGCAGGACAATGTTTAGAATAATGTGGAACATTAAACTCGGTGAGCAGACAAGACCTTTACACGAGTGGAATATTTAAAGCAAAATCCTCAGTTACGCGACTCGGAAAGGAAGCACGTCGCGAAATACGCTTTAACGCGAGGTTCCGGGGGCCACTGTCATCTGTGCGACGCTCATTCGAGGATGCACGTGCGTAGACCATCCGCGTACTTTCGCTTTCGCCTAATCGACTAAGTTCGGAGTCTGGAAAAACTTGTGCGCGCGTTAGCAAAGTTCGCACAGTAACAGGCGCGGCACCATCGTCTCACGTTGCGATCAACAACGGTTCGTCCCCTCGTTCTCCCCGGCCAAGTCCAATTTCCAGCGATTGATATATGTAAAGCCATTTTCCGACATGTGGAAAACTTATGCGAAGGGCGCGATAGAAATTATCGTAAGCCCTCGTACGGATATTTTTCACATATTTCTCCGATGTACTTTTCTCTTTTCTCATCTCTCAGAGAATTCTAGGCGCGCGTACGCCTACCGAAGGAAGAAATATCCGATGGAATATGAGAAATGATGAATTTGTATGATTTAACGCGTAGGTTTTGCACTTCTTGCTACGGAAAAGCGGAATACGATTTCCAATCGATGTTATCTCGGCGGAGCTACTGGCGCGACAAATGTCGGAAGCACGGAAATAAATTGTCTTCTCGTTCATACAAAGATAAAATTAATTGTTACGATTTAATTTCTCCTCTCCCTTCTTGGGATACCTTTATCGGCGGACAATACATTCGCCGCACTGTACGCGAGAATCGAATGTGCGTTAACCGAACGGCGATTTCAACGAACGCCAATTCGTCATTATGCAAAGCCATGTGCATAGAAAGCACTTGGAAAGAGTCGTTTTAATTAATTAAAACAACGCGACGAATTCACATGTCCGTCGCTGACAGTTCCAATTTAAAGTCGGATTATTCGAAATACTGTGGATATCGACAGGCGGAGATTTGCATCTCAAATTCGAATATTCTCAACGTTGTTTCCGGCGAACAAACACACGCTTGCACTCTACAAAAAAACTTCGAAAACACTAAAGAGAACGAAAAATAAGCGAACCGGAAATATTCTTAATATGTTTGAGCTACGTGTTTCCGGAAAGATAAAATATATTTACCGTTTAATATTTTCTAAAATAATAATTTTATAACCCAACAGTTATAATTTTTAAATACATAAATTTTTATCTCTTTTTTTTTTGTTTTAAATTTTGCTTAAGAATTTTTTTATTATAGTTTATGTCTTCTATCGCTTCTTTTCGTAATATTTATGAGCAACTTTATTATCGTAAAGCATATATGGGTAAGAGATGCTTGTTGCTACCGGAACAAGCTAACCTTGAGAAATTCGCATTAGACGGCGGACATTATGGATCATTTCGATGAAATTAATGCAAGACTGTCGTTTCCCGTAATAACGGTAATAAGAACGTTTTACATTCCCAGCACGGTATTCACGGAAGCATGGAAAAGCTAGACGGCAATTGCGTTTCGCCAACGTAAAACGGTATGCCGATTACATTAGAAATACGTTTCATTCTCCGAAGGCGCGTTTACCGACTACCGGAGGTCGCGCACGTGCGTTCGTTGCCCCGCAGGAAATTGCACATGCAAATCGGGCTTTTTTCTTACGCGACGTCGTAACTATCCCGTCTCCGAAGCGAACCTCACATAATTTACGAGAGCGTTTTCAGCATTTGAATAGACGCGCAGTGTGCCATCAAATAGGTGATTTAATCCACGATTAAGACCACCAAGAAATTGTGTGAAATTGTGAGTAAAATCAACCATTTATATCTACATTCATATATTCGTGCACGGGGGAAAAAATAGCGAGACGACAATTATATATAAATAGAAACAGTAATTAAAGCATGCTTGTGAAGGTAACGCTAAACGCTGTTGAAAGCTTTTCGATTTCGCCTGAAATGGAATCGTCCGGCTTTTCAGAAGAGGAAGAAAGATAACATTTTTCGAATCGAAATCTCGCAACGGAATTCAAAGGGACGCGAAACGAGACAGTGAATCGAGAAAGTGAATAAGCAAGTCGAAGAAAAATAGAGAAAGAAGTGACACGGGCGCTCCATGCATGGTTGCAAATGAGGCCACAGATGCGCTAGGCGATAAGAGATGATGGAAAGTGGTTCGTGAAAAGAGCCATCGCGGTAGCTCTTGGCGGTGACAAGGAAGAGGGCTGGTGCAGCTGCAACACACGATGCAACTGCGAGACGCTTCTGCCACCGCTGTGAATAAGCATTTCGTTCGCGTAACGAGAAAGTGCGACGCGTACGGTGCCGAAGGCACCGTGAGCACTCTGCTTTATGCGATCGCGCGTTCAAATCGTCCTAACGAAGTGGCCGACTTCCGCAATTTACTGTCAAACGGTCCTCGCTTCAACTGCTCGACTGTGCTGAATGTAAATCGCGAAAAGAATGGCGCTGCGAACGAGAGAAGTTGGGACGAACGCGAGCAAGAGAGCCGAGAGGATCCTCGTCGGGGAAAGAAATCTCGCTTTCAGCAATTTATGACCGTCCCTCGTCTTTTCTTTTTACATATTACTAAAATTTATATAAGTGACCGTTGTATTAACGTCTGTAAGGACGATGAGATATAATCTTATCGCGGTTAGATAAAAAAGAAAACTTCACGAGTGCGTGGAGGGATAGATCTATCTCGAAACCCGATGGGCATTTAATCGACAACCTTGGGAAAGCGAAGAGGGGGAGCCTTCAAGATTTGCCATTCTGGTAATTGAAACCTGGCGTGAGCCTCGAGGCGGGGAACGTTTAATAGCCAAAGTTAGTCGCGTTTCTATGCAAATTAAATGCTTACAGCCATCGAGAGGTGAGCTACGTGGGGTGGCGATGGCGGTGGCCGTTTCCCCCTCGCTGTTTATCTACCGGGAGGTTCTTGGACGACTCGCAACGTAAATAGTTAGTGCCTGTGGGCTGCGACGAACGGCCAACGTGTGCGGAATAACGATAAGCCTGTAACACTGCTGAACAAGAGGCTATATTTATGTGTCTCGCATGTTCCACGTTTTTCTTCGTCCGCCAACCGTTGCTAAAAGCGTTTCGAAGTTTCGGCGCGTACCCAGCACGCGCATTAACGTCGCAAAACAACGCGTAAGCTCGCTCGGAAAAGCTTTATGCGAAACAACTAGGTCTGAATACCCGGTCACTGTACGTTCTCTCTCTTTCTCCGTAAACGTAGTAAGAAATTCATGCAGGTGCTCGCGATATTTTAATCGATACTTTGTATAGAAACAAAGCTTGAAGGTAACGGTATAATCTTATATCTCGAAAAAATCTGATTCGCATTAATGATCTTGTACTCAATGCTACACATGTAGCCCTTTAAATTGCAAGGAACGAAAGAAAGGTGTAATCTCATCCTCGATTTACAATTAGAGAAAAAGAGAGAAAAAGAGGGGCTCCTATTTACACTTACAATTAACTTTATTGCTTTCCGGACAAATGCGTGCAAGCTGAGTCAGCCCGACGTTAAAACCCCTTTCGTGAGGCGTGGTTATCAGTTGGCGTCGATCAATCTCGTTACGAATGAGGCAAATGAGAACGTTGAAAAAAAGATATCGGCGACGGAAGACAATTATCTCACCAACAATGTTGCATTACTCATCTTTTTCTCCCTCTCCCTCCCTGGGAGTCACTTATCTTGAATGCAGTCCGAACCGCACGCGTTGGACTTGCTCAAGGATCGAAAGTTTAAACTTTGTAAACTGCGCGAACGCATACGAACGAGTAGTATTCGTCATTCTACAGGCAGAGTCGGGTGGGAAGGGACAACGATAAGTATCTAGTCGGCAGAGGTGCCGTTCTCACCCATTCGATCGATATATACGGCCGACCGCCGCCCGACATCAGCGGGGTAATAACGAAAGTACGGTAACGGGGGCAACGCGGCCCTTTGTGGTGTATCTCACGTACCGACAGCACGAGGGCCAGGCATTTCGGGAATCGCATAAATTTTGCAAACCAGAGGGTGTACCACGAGTTTCCACGAGGGGGTTAATAGATATTCGTCTTTGAATCGGGCTATCGCTGAAGCAATATTTTACGCACTTTTCTAAGCTTAACGTACGACATTATTCGAATCATAAAGTATAATGTGCTTTTTCCAAGAGATAAAAAATTAAAAATTCTTTGTCTATAGATGTAAAAAGATTTCTTTGTGAAAGGAGAATGAATACGGTTGGAACAAATAGCACGGTAACTTTCTTTGTTGAATTTCAAGCAGACTTTTTCTTTGTGCAATAACGACTAAAATAAAAGATAATTGATTCTATAAAAAGATCGTTGATTGATATCTTTCGCAGACCAATTAAATTCTGATCTCAAATTGAAAGCTTATTATAATCTAGAATTTTTCTCTTTTGCAATCTCGCGTTCAATTTCTCAAACAATTAACCGATTATACCTTATACAATTATATAATATGTTTTAATTGCAGAGATGAAAACTCGGAACACATTTAATATATGTTTTTTTAATATATTTTGTAATATTTATTATTATATTATCATTGCTTTTTCAGAAATGTATTATAAATGCGGAAATCATATAAATGCAGCGGATATATATTTGATAAATGGATTTTCCATAATCGCATAAACATAATGCAAGCAGGGAAACTAACTAAAGATAATCCAAAGGTTTATGCTAGCACAATTGCGTGCTCCATCAATCCAATGATTTGAGTTCGCAAGCTGGCCCATCCATTATTACCAACGCGCGGATAGTAACGGTATTTTGTACGGGAGAATAACGCCGCTATAAATGACTCTATAGTAACCATAAATGCATAAAGGTAAATCTCGTGTTCGATACGTATGCGGTTCCATTATTACCAATTACGTCGCAAAAAAAAATACGACGACTTCGTATGCTATCGGTTTTTTATTTAATTTCCTTTTTCTTCCTCATTTTAATCTGCTCGCGGTACCACAATTTCTGATACAATGATAATAATACGGAGATGCGATTGAAAAAGTTTTCCGATTAAGATTTTCGAAATATCGAAGGAAATAATTCCCGAGTCTTGGTAAATCTTTCGATCTTATACCATCGCTACGTTAAATGTCTACCGATTAATTCGATAAAATAAAATGCCTCTTTCCAGGCAAACGACTCTGTATAAAAACACAATAAAAAATTCTTTAACAAGAGGGAAAAAAGGATCCCCCGCGTCGTGTCGAACTACAATCTCTTGTTCTCGCAACGCGAATTTCTCGGGAAATGGAGATGTTTGCTTTACCTCCGTGTCTTTACTTTGCTCACGTTCCTTTTTTTCCCCACCTTCATTTCCTCCTATCATTCGCAGCTCCGGTATTTGAAGTATAGCTAAGTATACTTTAGTTTGACCAGCATTTTCCATTCTTAATTTTTCCGTTCCCTTCGTATTCGCGCCTTACGGCAACTTATTAGTATGCAGACCTCCCTCGCGATTCCGCGCGAGCTTGCGCATGCAAATTTTTTATAACGTGGCTACGCGATACAACCCCGTCGTAGTCGAATAAATACCCTTCCTTCGTTCCTTCTCTACATCGTCCCAAGCGAACACGCGGTGATTTTGCAAAAGCGCGAATTGCTTCTCACGTGAAACATAACCCCATTATAATCATTGATTTTATACGTTAGCACCAATGCTGTAATCATGTCATTTCCTATAACAATAGCAAAAAAACAAGTACGGCTACTTGCGTTAAATATTTCAATTTAAAATTTCTTTATTTCAATAAACTTTATACGATTGAGAAAAAAAATTTATTTCAGAATATAATTTAAGATATAATTTAGATAAATGTAAGATTTAATAATAATAAATTTAAGATTTATCTTATCTATAATTTGTGAAGAGACTATAATGATCTGGCCAGTCAATCATGGAATAAATGGCAGTTAATCGATAAAATTTCACTCTACAGTGAGAATAACACTTTGTATAGCTGTATTGTCACAACGTATAGCTCAATGAATATATTTAGCAAACAAACTTTGCCAATATCGATAAGTGAGTTGGTAATAGCTGTTGCGAAACTTATATAAATAATCGTGACACAAGTTACGCGTTTCAAAAGGAATTGGCATACACGTATAAACGAGTGGTTAATGAATAGAATAAATTGGTAAAAATTTTTGTAATTAGAATAGGAGAGAGGAAAAAAGAGGGGCGAGATTAAAAAAGAGACGTATACGAGATATTTTTTTGAAATTGAGAAACAAAAGGCGGAAGGAAGGATAGAATAGAAACTCATTTAAACTTTTTTTTACCGGTGATCGATTAAACGGCGATCGTTCCGGATCGTTCGACCGAATGAAATCGGGTATTTCGTTGAAACTTTCAACGGCATTGGTTGCACAAAATATCTCGTATCCTGCTCTTTTTTTTCAATTCTACCATCGGACGATTGATTTCGAATCAATCCTGTTATGTAATTCAAACGATATCGCTGTATCGTAATCTCATCGTCATGATGGATATATTCAACGATGAGTGGTCGATTGATTAAATACAACTACTGAACGAGTCAGTTTTAACAATTGTTCTTTAGAGAAGAGGAGAAAAAGAAAATCTCATTTATCGCAACACGTGGACTCAATAGTAAGATTTAATCAATCTTGCACATGTATTCGTTCGTACTACGTAGAATGTCATTATAACGATTCTGTTCATAATATTGCAAAAGGATGCAGATATAAATAATAAAAGACTCTCGCAATGGCATTACCGGCTTGCCATCGTTTGCGCAAAGAATAGCGTAATATTACGCTCGCGAATTCGCTCTACCATTAAGACATTATCTTAAAACTCGTTTTTCTGGGGAGGGAGAGTCTCAGTTCTTAGTTTAACGCTACGGTGCGCAGGTGAAAGGGACTATAACATCTTATTCTATTTAAGCACTCGTAATAAAAGGAACGCGGGCCCTTCAACGGAAAAACTCTTCAAACAATCGTTGCGACGGATTTAATAACAAACCGTATTACAGAGAAATGCCTTATAGTCAACACACATATAGTCAATGCTGCGAAAAATATACACAATATCCAACGCGAATCTTTTCTTTCTCTTCTGTTTCATTTTCTATAAGCGCAGCATTCGACCTTAATCATTGCATATCTGGATTCAATTTAGCTTACGATAAAATCGTTAATTTTACGATAAAATCGTTAAATTTTCTAATCGATTGGCTCGACTTAAAGAACTTAATAAAGAGAAACAGCGGACTTTTCTTCTCTATTTAAAATCCCAGAAAAAGAGATTCTAAAATTCGCGATTGTAACGTTTAACAGCTATGAAAATTCAATGTGCTTGCTCGTTACTTTAGAAGATTTATAGTTTATCTCCTAAATACAGAGCATCCGCCCAATAAGCAAGAATCAAATAATTAAAATTTGATATAGTTTCTACATCTTATTTAACTCTCTCAATTAAAACTTATCGATACTTCAAATCTTTATCGATATATCGATTCACATTACAAATAGAATCACGAATTCCCGAGCATTTATTTAAGAAAACAGTCTTATAAATACGAGCCATTTTCTCAAAATCTACAAACCAACGGGAGTCCAGGTACTTAAATGAGATTGGATTCAGCTTATCTGCTTTACGAGCGACATAAAACTGCGGGTATTCGCGTCGATGTACTCAGGACTTGAAAGACTGATATCAATTAAGATCGATTACGTTTCATCCTGAAAATCGTGATGCGGACCCTGTCTTCGCGGTTGCCATTGATACGCCGAATCGGTCGTAAAATAAAGATTTGGCCGAAAGAGAGTGCCGTAGATTCCATGGCATTTCCTTCGAGGGTTAGTTCGTCCCATCGTAACCGCCCGGCAGGATCCACTACCGGGATGGCGCGTATACATTCGAGCCCTGATACCGCAGGGGTGGATCGGCCCAACGCTCAACCTGAATACTGATTCTCGACCGACGCATATATTACCACCGCGGATAAAAGACATTTGCATTTTGATGGACTGCGCTGAGTGCATTTGACGTTTCGTATGCATTTCGCCCGGGCACGCACATCTCGACACGCTCCTCCCGCGCGTGCGTGAACCCTTGTGAAAAAAGCTCAGTCTTACCTATGTTTATCACCTAATGTTACACGCCTATGCATACATCCGTTTATATTTATCTCGCGCTGCGCGAATCCTTTGAGGATGCCTCACAAATCATCGTCAGTTTTATCGTGAATCGTATAAAATCGGAAACGTTGCGAATACGTCATTGAATACAATTGAAAGAGAGAAGAAGAAAGAAAGATGCGAATAGTCAAATAGAAAATATTTTGCATACGTTATCGAATACGATATCGTATGTGAAATGATAAAATATTTATAAATACTTGATGTTATTAACTTGTATACCAAGAGTTTATGAATATATTTTATATTCCGCACAGGCCTCGCTCGACATCGATATGAAAAGCAATACCGGTCGTGTATCGCTAATTCATGCTTCAATATAAACTTGGATATGAATTCGCATTCACCGCGCTGCGCCAAAAGCCTCCCGAATAGCTCCGAAAAATCAATTGCTGAAACTTCGATATCGGGTACGAGCGCGAGAGCGAGGTACGACTAGCACGGGATTGCACAGACAACGGTACGAAAGAAGTGGCAAATTGAAAAACCGTTCCACGACCGAGGACAAAATCTGGGAGGACAGGAGAGAGGAGCTCTGCGCGTTTGCGTGGAATAGGGTGCCGTGCAAAACCTGCAATATCTGCCGAATATATACAATATCCTTCAGCGGTTCCGCTGACGGTTCCATGACAGAAAACCGAGCCGGTAATGGCCGGTAATTTACATTTAAACGCGTTCGATCGCCGTGTTCCCTCAACGGAAAATAATAACTCGTCGGTGAAACGGTCAAAATAACAGAGAAACTCATTGAAAACAAACTCACCATTATCCTCGAGCGCTTCTCCCTCTCGATGGCGTGTGTAACGCACGATCTCTTCTGCGCTTGCACTATCACAGGTGTACGATCTTCTTTAAAACAATCGTTCTGTCGCATGTAATCTGACGGTCGTCACACTGCGCACTTGCGCCGACATAGCGGCATTCTTATTCCAGCAAACCACCAACGCTCGAAACTATCGGAACATGTCTGAAACAATAGAAATGTTATGATTGAAAATGGTTCGTGAATTTTAATCAAACATTAAATTTAAAATAATTCCTTATTGTTAAATGTAACCCACATATTTTTTATATTTTTTAAATATGAGTATATATGATTTCCAATACATTGTAAAATATAATTTTTGAAAATAAATTTAAAGTGTTTCACAAATTGCAAGATAAAAATATTCGAAGCGAACTAGATTCATTGAATAGTATATGCATGTACAACCACAGTAGCTTTATAGCAAAGGTACAAGCTTGTTACTCAAAACTTCCAACTTCCCTTCAAACTGTCTAAATATGGCGTACACGATCCATCAAGTAGAAGGTATGTCGAAATATACGCGCGGTATGTAGAAGGTTTACGAGGGCGCGTGAAGTTCTTCCCCAATACCAATTCATATCCCATGGATATAATGTGCAACCTAAAGTTCTCCCATGGTGGAGCTATAGCGAGCATTATCTTCGCTTACAGGTAAATAACCAAGAGAAACTTCAAGTACGAAACAGGAAAATTACTCCTTTGACACGTTGCAGGTTATCGTAGAGGAAAAAGGCTGCGTGTCGAGAAGGCGCAGCGAGGGGCGAAGGAAATGGGTAGTCGGAGAACGGAGGACTTTCAGGAAAACTTGCGAACCCGAGGGAACGCTTGAGAAGCTTTATAACTTCGACAACCTTAAATCGGCAAAACTGCCGTGTCTCTGGTAGTCATAGAAGGCATCTAAGGCGGAATGAGAAGAGCAGGAGTAAGGAAGGTAAAGTCGATGGAAGGGACGTCGGATAGCTGAGTAGGGAAGAGGGAATGAAGAGTGCGAGAAGAAAATAGTTGCACGTACTCCATTTTGAAAGATAGAACGAGGATAGCAGGATGACTATGATTCTCCGCCATTCTCCGTTTTCTTTGATGAGACGACTCACCCTACACTCGCTCGTCCGAGTACGGTAGACTGTATAAAGCGACGTAGTATCTATATTTTCAAACTACTTTAATCATAAAAATGGCATAGATTAAATATGTTTGTATAATAAGCTTAACAGAATCGAATATAATCGTTTTACAACTTTGCGCGCTAGACATTAAACATTTATATAAAGTTATTGCGCGTTCACATTTACTGAAATAATGAAAAAACTGTGTGAATTCTGCGAGAAAACCTAATACATTTTTTTTTAAGAATACGAGTATACATTTGCCTTTTCTGCATATGGTACAATGGACTGTGTAAGTTAATTACATGTTATGATGATGCATTGCGCCGCTAGAATAAAACAGATAAAGGCACAGCGTATAAACTAAATAATATCTCTCTTCGCAACTTCGTGCACCATACATATATAAATCATGTTTTAATCACAGTTTTCCAACAATGGTCCACGTGAAGAATTAGATCGTCGAAAGATCTATCTTATGAAAGAGTAATTACGATAACATCATCTATCATATTTTATCATTCTATCACATTTTCGCTTTCATTATACAACGCGACTGAGAGAAAAAAAAGATATTACTCCCTGTATCTTGAATAACGTTGAAACACCGTTCGCGACGCGTACAACAATTAAAAGTAGAAAGACATCGTGATGCTGGTAGAGCGATGCAAGTTCATGGTCTGTCGGGGGTGTCGGAAAATACCTGCGAACCCCTAGTCTGCGCGACGAGGAGTCGCATCGGGGGTCGCATCGTCGGCCGAGTCATCCCTTAGGCGACTCACCTCTTCTTCCACCCCTTACTCCGTCATCCCTCGGAAAAAAACTCAGGTTTGCATTTCAGTAAAGAGCCAACCCATCCGCGTGCGTGGACAATGGGACTAGACGCCCAGCCAGACGTTCTCTCCTCCCTCCTCCCTCCCCATCACCGACAACGCCCTTTCTTTCGCAGCCACGCGTGTCTACATGTCTGCTTGCTTGCTTGCTTGCTGCTTGCCTGCATATGTGCGTGCGTGCACCGCTGCGAACTTCGCCGCATCTCATCCTGGTTCTCGACGACGACAACGGAGATGGTGTCTGGCTGCTTTTTCCGCGACGATGCTCGTCCGCCCTCCGCGTCAGACGTATACGTCCCCGTTACAACGGCGCGGAAAACAATTATCTTTTCCACGGATGCAAAGCTGCACTTGTCTGGAGACTTTCGACGTCGTAAATCTAGATCAAAAGCGACGTAAATCGTCGTGCAATCGAACATCTCCCGTATAGACGTAATGTGATTAACGCTTTCGCGAGCAGAAAAGCTGAACCTCATTAAAGGTTCCGAGCCCTCGATTAAAAACTAAGTAATTTATTTTTTTTATTTTTTTTATTTTTCTATTCGCTAAGCATGCCTCGGAGCATCAAATCAGATGAAGAAATCGCATCAGATGTCAACATATTATCGCGTCAAATATCAATATATTATTATTATGTCAATATATCGCTAAATGTTCCCCGTGTATCGATAATATGAACCGAAATGTCTCGCGATGGCCAAAGATGTTTCGCTTCGAGACCACCCGCGTATGCGTGGGTAACTCTATTCATTCATTGCGCGTACATTCCTGCAACTGCGTCGTCCAAAGCGGCGGAGAGCATTCATCGAAGTACCAGCATTCACACCCTCGGCAAACGACGCGCGGAAAGTACGAAACTGGAAGCTGACAGGTCCTCCCTCCTTTGTTTTCGGCCATTTTCTCTGACTACCTCTTCCTCTTTCTCCCTTCGATGGGTTACGGTTATCGTCATAGTCGATGACTATGTGCTCGTTCGAACCGAAATAGTTCCCCCTCTGTATTTTATTCTTGCACCTTTATAGCGCTCGCCGTCACACATGTCCAAAAGTAACATGACTCCGCTTAATAATATTATATCTACATATGTACGGTCGAGTTTTCGTCATCTGTAAACGAGCCTAGACCACGAGGGTGGCTGCCAGCCAAACATCCTGCCAACCGTGAAGAGTTTCACGCCGGGGAATGTTTTTCTCCTGCCGCGGAACAAAAATCCGCTCTACCGCGGTTCATCTCCGCCACCGCGTTTCTGTCAACGTTTTGTCGGTTTTTTCGACTCGTTGATGAGAACTTCCAGTCTCGATGTACGCGGTTAAAATAATTATTTTTTCCTCGTCGATTATCATATATCTCAAATATTTTTTTTATTCAGTTGTAGTAATTTAAAAATAGAAAAATATTTAAAAAAAACTTTTTATAAAAGTAAAATATCTTTACCGATCGTATAATCGAAGACGCAAGTAGATCAATAATTATTTACATTGAAAAGAGATAACAGGCGTTATAATCATGCATGCCACTTATAAATTTGAATTTCAACATGGATCTTCGTATTAATGAGGGAATATTCGATGCTTCTCTTTACTGTCTCGAGAATTTACCGAATGTAATAATGATTCCGAGCATCACGGGCCATCATGTCGCGGGATCTATCACCGGGGATTTGGTGGTACGCTGTCAGAGAATCTCTATAATACCCAAGTTACAGCACCCTTGCGCTCACCTCTGACCGTCTCCCCTTAACAACAGTTCAATTAGTTCCGGCTTAACGGCTCTCAGTTCCGGTGACTCGTGACCGGAATCTCGGACAATTATTCCGTGGACGGAAATGGAGCAGTTCAAATTTCTGCTTTCCCTCCCCCCCTTCCCCCTTCTCTCGCCGGCGCACATTAGGCGAACAAATTTTTTCGCATGCAAGAGTGAGAACAGTTTTTTATCGCAGTGACATAAGTTATTTCGGTCTCCTTTTAAAAGATCGTTTCTCGCAGAAACAAATTGTAATGAGTTTTCGATAATTAAGTTTATATTTGCTGACTCAAAGACGTCGAAGAACGTATTTTTACGTTCGCGATATATATAAGCGATACTTATATAAATGTCCTGTGCCAGAAATATCGGTTATTAAAAATAGAAATGTACAGAGTCGCTAAAACATTTATGTGATATACAGTACCGGTCAGAAATACATCACCTTTATATTTTTTGAGGATAACTTAATTCAAAGTGCACATATTTCTATCTAGTCAAATATGCTTAATACTAAGTATGTAAATTACTGAACAATAAACTTTTCATTCAATAATGAAGACAGACAAACTCAAGAAAAATTGATTAAAATATATGCACTTTGAATTAAGTTATTCTGAATAAATATAAAGGTGATATATTTTTAACCGTACCGGCACTGTATATATACTTGATATATTTCAAAATATCTACATTTTATTCTTCTCCAGGAGAAAAATTAAAAGATAAGTTTGAAAAATGGATTCATATTTAAACGCAGCTTTATAAAGCAAATTATTAAGTCACGAAAGATATTGTGTTTGCAAATGGTGACTCGATTAAACAAAGTTAAATCCGGAAAAAGAAGGTGGATCGTAGGTCAGAGAGGACTAGGAAAAAAGAAACATGGGGATCGTAAAATCAGAAAATATCCTGAAAGACCTACACCGAAGAACTGGAGCAATAGTCAAACGCGCCTTAATGTGTTTGCCCGCGAAAGTGCCTATCCGGAAACGTCTAGGAAATGAAATAGCGTTGCGTACGTAAACGAGCTGTCAGAGCACTGGCGAGTAAATAACTAACTTTCTTCGCCGAGCCGTCGTACCGCCTTAAGCCGTTACGGAGAGCTCATTACGAGCACGACATGCCCCGCGTTTTCGTGAAGTTTCTACGATAAGAAAGACAGCGCTGTAATTACGCTACGTCTGCGCTTCGCAGATCGCTGAATAAACTAAAATCTGCGCGTGATATTTACGGCGATGAATCCGTAGGCGCTAATTTCGGAGAATCATGATTGAATTAAAAGTATTATATTTGAATCACGTGTGGATGTCGTTAAATTGTTACGCGCGCATAAATTAGAAGTGGTATTTCGACGATGTTTTGCATTTGCATAACACGGTTTTGCATCAACCAAAGAAGAAAAATTATACGATGACGGAAAGGAAACGGTGAACGGAGCCGGAGGAAATTGCCGCCAATCAGATTTTCTCAGGCTCAAGAAAGACAAAGATTTATGAAAGGAGCGTGAATTCGTTCTATTCAAATCCAGCGAAATTGTCTTTAACGTAGGAAATAAAGTATGGAGATAAAAACCTTGTGCGGAAATATAATCAGACAAAATTAGATACGTATTTACGTTAGATCAAAATTAGTTATCTTATGAAAATAGAATGTAAATTCTTGACAGTTTGCAGGTTTGCCAATTTACTGTACTATTCTTGAAATTGTCAAACAACTATTTCTGGAAATCTTTTCTTTACTTACTATAATACTTTCTTTTTTCTACAGATGTATCACGAATAGCTAATTTAATGAAACGAATTCGCTGGATATGAATTGATTTTGCGATAACATTGAGAAGCTGTTATTTTTAAACAGGAATAAAATTCATTGTGCGTGTGTGAATATAATATGCATGTGTGTGAATATAAAGTTTTTACGCAGTAACTGTGCATACTAACATTGAGAAAAATAATCTTTTACTATGTAAATGCATATTTTCGAACGATATTTTTTCATACGTTGATGCATATTCATTAAAGCATTGACTTCGTCGTTAGATTCAATATCCTATTTCCATAGAATATGCTATCGATAAAAAGTGTAGACACTCTACATGTTTTTCCATCAGAAACAAAGTGCATTAATGAACTTCTCTGTAAATACATTCGATCGAGCCTGAAAAAATTCGCGATAACAATGCAGCATCAATACGAAAACTAAGTGATATAGTTAAAAAAAAAGAAATGGCGCTTATTAATTAATACATATAAAAGCAAAAAAAGAGTGATTAGTAAAAGTTTAATTCGATACTCGGAATTGAAAAATAATGATTGTCATTCGATAATTGATAAAAGATACGAATAATAGTAAGTGATTGTACGTGTGTTTCCATCTCGTTTTTAATTAATTAACAAAAACTATATTCGTTTCATATTCAACATTTTGTATAACGAATAATTAATTAATTAAGAGAAATACGAACGTACATTACCTAATGGTACTCGTGGTAACGTCAAATTCGTAAAAACGTATTTTCAATTTACACACACATATGATGAATATATGATGAACATATGACATATTGTATCAAAAGAGAGATATTTGTTTAGATGTAAACGGCAAAGTGTGTGATATCATATGGAATAGCGTACTCGTGGGATGTGTGAGTTTTCTCAACTGGGAAGCTGGAGACAGAATTCAAAATAGTCAACTCTGTGCAGGCGTCAGTCCGAAGAGAGGGTGAAAGACGGAGAAGGCATTATAGATGGGTCGAAACGGGGGTGGATGGCTTATGGATTCCCTCTTTCCCCTCTCTTCAACTCTCGCGAAGTAACCCTTCGTATAAAAGGTTGGGTTAGTGTCAGGACAGTTAGGTCGTCGACGTGACCCAAGAGTTCGCCTGGAACAACCTCCATTTGTACGAGGAATTACATTCGCGAAGGAAGAAAAAAATATTTCAATGCTTGCCGCCTCCTACCATGTCTGCTCATCAAAGCAAAGTTGGTAAAATTTCACATTTTTGGGGTAAAATCTATGCCAGTGGTGAAATATTTTTCGAAAAAAAGCCAACAAAAACTAATCCTTTCTATTAAAATGTTAAAATAAATATAACATTTTTTTATCCATATTCGTCAATTAAAAGAGCGTTTTTTAATTCAAACTTTATCCACAGTAAAAATTTCGTAATAAATTAGGACTCGACAAGCAAATCAATTTTTTTGTTGGAAAATATTGAAAGGTAAACGCAAACCTATAGTGATAAAAAAATTGTTACTATTATATTTTTTTTAACTAAAAATATTAATAAAATGTAGTAACGTTATTTCCAAAGTTTTTTATTCTAAAAATTTTACATGTAATTTGAATTAAAAGACTTTTATTATATTAATTTCATTTCTTAAATTAAAGTGATGATGATTTATTAATTAAAACAAAAATATCATTTTGCATAAAGTTATATATATGTATTTTAGTATTACATATTATACGTACAGTTTTCGTCAGTTTTTTTATCGAATAAAATCCGGGACAGTAAAAACCAAAATTTACCATGATTTCTTCTATTCACTGAATTTTTCCGACCAATCTTGTATCAAAGGCGAAAGGTTGGGAGTTGGGAATTCGAAAATAACAAATCATAGTATTTCCGTGGATATTGCAAAGGATGAACAATAACGTCAGATGTTTCTGTAACGTTTCCCTGTGCCCGCTAATGTACGTTGTAATTGAACGACGATAGGTCGGACAGGTATTTCCTGCAAATCTCTCGTTATCGGCCACAAAAGTATTGTGCAATAAAATGCTAAGGGATGATCGATCGCGGTCAACGGTGATACATCGAAAGTCATATAACACAGTAAAAATAAACGCGCGCCAAGAGAAATAAGAGCGATATTCCAATGTGAGTCATCTTATTGTTTTTAACTGCAGCACGCATCTCGCGGCAAGGTGAAAAATGATTACGATATCGAGGTGAAGAGTCACAGAAACGACTATGTCACGGACAATCAGTCGTCACCGTTGAATATCGCCGACCATCATGGTGTAATGTATTGGCTGAAAAGAAAACGATTTCCCATTTTTCCATCGGTGGCGCGCAGAAATATAGTTCTATTGCATACATTGAATAATGACGCACATTTATCGAAAAAAAGATAATGCAATTCTAGTTGTCATCCACATTCATCGATTCTTCATTTGCATGTAATCTACTTCGTTCATATTACACTCCGTTTTTATAGTACTGCCGGCATCCATTTCGTCATTATTCAACAAGATTCATTTTATAAATAACTGTCCTCGTTTTCCTCTCTTTAATAAAAATCATTAATCATACATGTATTTGTCCGCAAGCGAAATTATATGAATTAGGTCAAGAAAAGAATTGCAAGAAACTAATTTTTTACTTGAATCTATCCACTTGTAATGTTTGATATAAGTTTTTATTTTCTTTCATCTAATTTTAATAATTTCCTCATCGGAGAGAGATGCATTCGTAATAAAATATTTATTAAAAAAAAAATTTTCAGAAGTAACTATTTAAAGATCAAGTTTGGAAGATAGTATCGATCGTCAATCGTCTCCATCTGGCAAACGCCGCCTCGCAATATATTTGGATTACCCGCATATTGCAGCGATGTAACAGCCTGCATTCGTAGAAGGCATTACGCCCTTTTATCCACAATGTCCCATAACCACGCAATGTGCGGGAATTAGGGTTGATCGACGACTGCAGGGATTTCAAGGTACACGCGTGCGATCGAAAGAACGGTTTAAGCCGTCGGGACACCGCCGTATCTTCCGCCGCGTCGTGACCCTCTTGGGGGTCCTCACAACCCCTGATTCACGGCACCCCCGGCGCGATTTTTAATGACCGACGTGAAGATCATATTGTTCGCGGTGAAAGTAGGTTCAAGGTAAATGTCCACGTGGAATATGATTTATGAATGAGAGAGGAAAGTACGACGGCACGCTAGCTGCCGCGAGCAAAAAAGAGCGCACAAATCGCGATTTATCACATCACGCCAAATGTAAGCTGTACGTATATTTATTCGCGGACAATACGCGTTAAACACAAACGAAGGCTCGGGGCAAGCTCGCGCGCGCACGTTTTCGCACGAAACAACTCGCCGTCTGTCACAGTTGACAACATTATTAAGTTATTCACCCTTTTCGGCATTCAGTCTTTCTTCTGTGCCGAAAAAAAATTAGGTATAATAATATAAGAAGAAAAAGAAATGATATTCCATCGTAGTGATAAGCGACTAGAACATAACTTTGTACACTTCAAAGCATATATTTTACATATTACATACACACAGAGACTGTTCCGAAAATTATGAAGAATGAGACTGACTGTATCGCGATCTCTCATTTGTCTTGGAATTCCAGTAATTAGATCATTTCCTGAGTGACCGGATCTTAAAGTTACACGTGCGTATGATGTATGAACTCTACGTCACAACATCGATATTAATCTCTTCTTATATCACGGTAGTCAAAAGAAATATCGCCAAACGGCGTGTTTCGGCCGGTGTATATACCCCGTGGCTGCTTTTTCCCGCACTCCTACATCTGTAAATCCGCTTGTTCGCGAAGGTGAACGAGCGCGCGATCGAGATTAACCCCAACGCGGCCCTCAGGTCGAAACAACGCCAATAGCGCCCTGCATCCCGTCGGTCGTGGGACACGCCATATTTTATAGTATCAATCATAGCGCGCAATAAACGAACTGGCGAGGGTGAAGGAGGGGGAGGAGGGAGATTGTGTTGCCAAGATACAGAACCGGTTAATGGGACTATTACGTCTAGACCGACTATCATAGGGGCCAAGGAAGCCGGCAGGGGTAGCGCGAGCAGGATGAAATACACTCCCCGAGGTAGGTAGGTAGGGGATGATGTCGTCGCAACGTGCTACCAACTGTGACTTATGACGTATCACGGCGCACGAGCAACGCCGACGTGGCCCCGTGGGTGAGCTTCAAAACTGAGCTACGCGTTCAATAAGTCATGATTTATCGGAAAGTACGCCACTGCCAGGCCTTAAATTGTTTTTGTCGCCATAATACCGCCAGTTTGTCGGCGTGCAGTGTGAAAGGAAACGTATGACAGTTTAAAAGAGTTCGCTCATACACACACAACGATAGTCACTTAACTGTCTATCAATCGATGAGCAAATGCAATTTTTAACGCGCTTTCGCTTCGAAGAAGTGTACAAGTAATAGGGGATGTATTAGATTAAATACGCGATACCCCATTCTCTCTATTTGAATACACGGTAAAAAGATTTACAATTACTCTTTAATACGTCAAAAGTCACGTGGCGCACATGACGAGCGACAAAAAGATAAGATAAATTATTTTCAGAATTTGTTTTTAATCGGGGATAGTCGCGTGTCGAAAACCGCGATCGAAAAACAAAGAGGAAAATGTAATCCACGGTATAAAAAAAACCCATTTCGTTTTACTCGCATATACGGCGATCTTTGTGAGCGGATTAAATCTGCGCGGAGAATCCGTATGCGCGCGGCTGGCAGTCGCTACCGCTGCCGTTGAAACGCAGAGAGATGAGAAATAAAAATGGTAACGATGCCCGGGATATTATCGACATATTAAACCGCCGTTCATTTGCACGTCTGCTGTTTGAAAAGTAATTACCTCGTTGTCATCGACAGACCGCCATCGAACCGCGCGGTGACTCAACAGCTGCGAGGGCGAACCTCTTCATTATTTTCCAATACCTCTGCACTCGGTACGATATCTACGGGAATAGGAGTGCCGGTTTCATGTGTACGAGCGAGTTTACGAGTGGAATGCAGCGACAGTCCGGAAACTGGTGCGACAATTGTGCTTTGTACTACTCCTATTAAATAAACTTTCGCGTTGATTGCCTTTCTCTCTCGTTCTTCGTTTCATCCGTTCTAGTCAAACTTTTCGTAATAGATATCTAAAGACACCGATGAGAGAAGCGCAAATGCACACATGTATAATTTAAATTTGATTTATTTATTCCAAAATTTAATACAATGATGCAAAATAGTATTTTTATTTGAGAATTAACGCAGTTAAAAAAAGCTTTCAGAAATTATTCAATATGTAAATATATAAATTAATTAAAGAATAAAGATTAACGAAATACACGATATTTTTGCAAACAAAATTTTTAAAATGTAAATAACAGAACGAATGTACAAGGATAGTTTACTAAATTTTGTGGTATTATTCCATATGAAATTATAAAATACTATGAATTATTATATATTATGTGATTTATTAAATAAAATGTATTAAATCAAACACCATATCGCAATATCAGTATAAAATATCGCAATTAACATGTTTGAATATACGCTTCACGTTTCTGTACGCCACTTTATATACAATTATACAATTATACTAAAACTCAATTTTTCTACATCTCTTTTGCTTTGAGGAAAAAATGCTTCTTCCTACATTTCTCTTGCTCTTTCTCTTCGTCTTTTCTCCCCTTCCCTCTCCTTGTCTCTCCCTCTCGCTTTCACGCTCGTGAGTAAACATTTCAAGCGACTTTGAAGTCGTTCACTGGTTAAATAGCCCCGCAACCAAAGCAATTCCGTGTTGGAGTGTTTCGAATCAAAACACCCTCGAACTGTATTTAGAAGTGATTGTCTGTTTGAGCTTTAGAGATTCCCGGCTTTCCGATTGTTATTGGCGCGCAAAAACAAAGAGGAAACAAGCTAGTCAAAAAACGTTATTGATTATGAAGCACGTACTTTGATCGAAATGCTATCGTACGGATAAGTACAAATCATGCGTGCGTGAGTGTGTATATGTGTATGTACGTGCGCATATGTTTACAGTCCACTGACGTACTAAATTTCTCTTGTATATTCTAAATGTATTTTCTCAACGTATGAATATATATTCTCCCTGTAATTTTATCAATAAATTATTTTGATCAATCTAGTAATTGAATCAACTACTTCACCGCATTTGTATACGAGCCGCGAAAATAAACTCGACATCATTAAACGTGAGGAATCGCGATTTAATCCTTGAAAAAACGAAAAGACGCTTAACGAGTTTGCGACTGGAACTCATAATTATGATCACGAGTTTACAATTCGCGGCCAAATGTCGTATTTAATCTCCGGTAAGATCCCAAGACGCGTTAATTACAAAAAAAAACCTGAAAAATTTATCTTTCACCTGTTACATTCAAAGCCTTCTTTAATCAAATAATTTGAATATTTAACTATCCAGAAAAAGGCTGATTTGTGTAAAACACGTTCGCGAATAGGGTTTCGCAAGAGTCCGATTGTTTTTTAAAAAACAGACACCAAAAGCAATTCGAACAGGAATCGAAGCCCAGCCTTGATTACCAGCGTGACTAACGAGACTTCGTTCTTCCTCGGGAACGAGAAGAGCCGTTCGGACCTATCTAGGGAGAATCGATTTAGCAACAACGACGTGCCACGCCGATTCCCCAACAATGAGAGATCGATTTAACATTTGTAATCGAGCAAGCGCCGCCCGTGTCAACCTCTATTCCCCGAGTTCGCCCTATTCGCTTTTAAAAAAAAGGCTGGAACAGGGACTGAAACGAAACCATTGTATCGCGTGTAATTGTTGGAAGTGAGAAATCAAATCGCGAAAACTTTTTCTTCTCTTGTTGACAAGGAACAAGAGGGGTCTCGTTGATACTGTCAAAATCGCGAAAACGTATAGAAAAGAAGAAGTAGGAAAAAAGAGATGGAACGAATGCACGTGATGCGATGGTAAATGCTGAAAAAATAATCACACGTGAGATCGAATGAACGAGAATAATTTTGAAAATATTCGTGAAAAATCGGATCGAGTATCGATATCTCAAAAATGATAAATATTCTCCAAATTTTTTTACCCGTTGTTCACGTATTCGATCATGAGAGGAAAATATTCGTCCATATATTGGGAGCAAGTATGTTTATTGAAACGAAAGGATTATGCTTTTTTCCGGGATATTGCAGAACGCGATATATTGCGCCATATACGGCGCCACACAAACTATATATTCCTCATTGGTTCAAAATATAGCTGGTTATGCGTATACACAGATTACGCGTGCGAGAATGTTGCGAAGCATAAGCATGGGCAGGGAACGTGAGAACAAATATTTGTCGTGATATATTAGAGATGCTATATATCGCGAGTAGGTCATTTCGAGGCACAGCGTCGTGCACACACATACACACACATACACACATATATACACATTACTGGAGTGTAACGCATACATATAGGAACGTAATAGAAGCTTCATGTGTAACTCGATCCTCTCTCCATACACGCTGTCTCTTGCATGCGTAGGATAACGACCCGAGATGCGCTGTCAAAAGATAGTCAACGTATAAAATGCGCTCGTATCACGTTCGAAGGTTTCTCAGACATTCCTGCCACGCTAAAAATCCAGCAAATGCACGAGTTTCGAAACGCTGAAGATGGACTATTTAAATACATGGAAATATGTATGCTACGTGCAACCAGTGGGACGAATATACAAAAAAAAATCTCATATTGCCCTCGTATTCGAAATATGTACATTTTCTCGCACCATGTGTGTCGAAAATATTATTCCAAGAGATACAATAAACGATCAACAACGGAAATTTATATTGTATTTATACATACGCGAAATATCATCACAACAGCTTTTATGTAAACATTTAATCAGAATCGGCTATTGGCACAACGAAAATAAATTAATAGAAATTATTAAAAACCGTGCGAGAATTGTTTTATTTTGCTCTCCCTCTTCATGGCATTCGTAGGTGTGAAATAATAAACATTATTTACAAATATATATATATATGTATGTATATGAAGAACAATATAAACATTGGTCCAAATATCACTGTATTAAAACGAGTACCAATCTATGCCCGCAAGCGCAATGCGACATCTCGTAAATAAATTCAACAAGGATCATCAGAAATCCAACGGTTAAGAAGACAACCATGCATATATTTATAGTAATTTTTTTTCATCTCTATATCGAGTGGCAATTTTATTATGAAAAATATCTGAATTTCTGTATAAAGGTTGCAAAAATATTCTCTGTGCGTATCGATATTTTATTTTATTATTCGCAATTTTAACAGCATCGAATAAATTAAACTTTAAATTAAAAAAACTGACTGTATAATAAATTAACAATATTTAATTTTCCATCATAAAAAAAGTAATACCACCACTTCAATGATGTTCAATTTTCAAAATAAAAAGAGGTGATACTACGTCATTGATCGCGAGGATGATAAAAAAATTGCCATCGCTCATTTTTATATGCTCGATAAAAATAACCTTCCTCTATCACGTAAACAAATAATTTTGTGATTGTTGAGTATATAGATAAGACTCTAGGTCGACCTTGAGGCACTTACCTCGATCAATCTCGCATTCCCGCGTCCCAGGCCGTTGTCCTGACAAATCACAAACTGGTGAGCTTCCTATTTTTTCACCTTGCCGTTCAATCCACACTCACAATGTGACGAATTAATCGCGCGAGCTGAGCCGAGAGGCGTACGTCACAAATGCTGCCACCATTCGCGCGCGTTCGATTTCCACTCGTGGAGCACACACGTTCGAATCGCTCGATTTTTGGAATCCTTGCACCGTTACACGTAAACACAAGCGCGCACGAGAGCACGTCGATTCCTGTCGGTCATCGGGATCGACGATCGGCAATCTTTTTTCGCGAGGAAGGAGACCTCGAGACTCGCGAATGATCGCAGCTGCTCACGCCGACTTGACAATCGTCATCGATCATGCATCGCCGACTTCATATCGTTTCTGACACCGACGCACTTCATACTTTCTCCGTATTAGGCTCTCGTCGCACAAGTCGATGCGATATTCGCATGCACAAGTTCACCCGAATCGTCGCGAATCACGAGCGAAAGGTCTCGCCGGCACGACGAGAGCGATCAACTTTGGTGCGTCCCTCCCCCGCGGCGCTACTCCGCTCCACGTCCACATGTGACCGCACGAAACTAGGGCACATTCGCGCGCACGTCTCTACCCCTCTCTCGCGTGTCTCTCTCTCACCTCGAGAAACGGAACGGCGGCACGACACGTCGCGTCGCGACGCGCAGCGACGTTGTGTCCCGGGATCGCGTAAAAAAACTGTAAACGACGCCGCGAGGCTCTCACGACGACCGAGAGCGTCGTGGAGCGAAAAAGCGCGAAGACCCTACACTCGCGAATCGGCCCGGTAACTGAGTCGAGCAACGTACACGGGTAACGCGGGTGGGGGGGCGCGCGAGGCCGGCCACGGGAAGGGGAAAGCCGAAGATACACCCATGCCACGCGCATGCGTCGCCCCGTCTCGCTCGCTGCTCTCCGTCACTCTGTCCATCTGCCCCGTCTTTTTCCTTCTTTTCTCTCTCTCTCCTTCTTTCCTTATCTATCATCTTCCGCATCTGTCTGCTTCTCGCTGAATCCATTCGCGCTAACTTTCCCTCTCCTTCGCATTCTTTTCTCTTCCGTAGCTTTTCCCTCTTCCGTTGCTTCGCGCGTTTCTCCCTCGTATCTTTTTCTAAGTTTTCGAATTCTCTCTTTACATCGTGTCTCTTCCTTGTTTTTTTTTCTCTCGTCTTCTTGCACATTTTCCATTTTTCCTCTCTCTTTCACATTCTCTCGTATATTTTCTCACTCTGTATAATATACACTCGACGCTACGTGTCACGCTTGAAGATAACTACTTTCGAATCAAACGCGTTTAAGGGCCATCTCACACGAAATTGCATGTGCATAGTATAAAGCCGTATGGGCCAATGAGCATCGAGTATTAAATCGCCATATTGAGTTACTAAAATATAATACTCGATGCTCATTGGTCCAAAAGAAAGAGAAAACGTTCGCACATATTAGCTATCTTCGTACCTAGAGATATTCATGACGCGCCGAATGTATCTTTATTTGTTCTTTCCTGCAATCACTGTACTATCTTTTCATCTACTAACATTTGTTCTCAATTTTCTTTCTTCAACCTTCTATTATATTCGCGCTCAACGGATTTCCTCGTACACAGCGGCTTCCTCAAGGTACTCTTTATTATAAGCCATTATTTCCTCGGAATACTGTTAACCGTAATAATGCAAAATAATAAATTAATTTGTTTGTATAGCACAAAGATGGCGGCGAGCAATTCCATGGTTCATAGAGTTCTTGTTACGAGTTTGCTGTTACGGCGGAAAGAATATTGAGATATTCATTATAGTGCATCGTAAGCGGAGAGGGTAAGTGAATCAATTTGCTATATCGAGGAAAGATTGATACAGACATGTTTTCCTATCTTTGTGCCTTCTAGAATGAATAAATAATTGGCAAAATTGATTGTCGATATGCACACACACACACATACACACACACACACACACAAACACATTACGCAATATTGTCGACATATAACACACTTTATATATTATTTTTATAAAAAAAGATCTCGGATATATCCTTGAACGTGTAATAAAAAAAGCTTGGCATTATTTTGTATGTAGTAACATAAAATTGTGAAGGTTATATAACATTATATAACACCGCATGTTAATCAAATAACTGCTCTTGTGATATACGTATGTAGAAGCGAAGCAGCGAGTGCTCTTGACAATATTTATTATATATTTTTATGAGAACGATATTAAAATATTTCAATTCCGTGTATAAAATCTAATTTATATTTTATGTACTGTGTTAAATAATCTCCGAGGGAGGGAAAACGTATCTGCACGCGCAGAGACGTGGAGAAAAACATTTTGTAGCTTTGATCTCGGTTACAAACGACGACTTCCGTAAATGGAATTTTAATACGCTCTCTGTACGCTGAAGATAAAACGCTTACGCGACTATATGAGACTTTCGGTGATGCTCTATCTCAACGTTCCCATGTTACATCATATCGTTGTATTTATATTTTATAACATGTATCTTATACGACAAAGTAGTAATATGTATCTGAAGAAGCAAAGTATTATCCGAGTCGACATTGAGAGAAACGTTATATTGCTTTGATCTCTCGACTGCAGACAACAACAAATGGAATTTTAATAAATTTGTTAAAATACATACAATATTTACTACGCATTATTCGTGTTCTCGCGTCGCGTCATCAAACAATAATCGAACTATCAAACAATAATCGATTTTAATTTACAGAGAACATTTAGTTCCTGTTTCTGGTTTCTCTCAAGTTTATGTAATTCTCTTCATACTCGATTAATTATACACGTCCATTCTTAGTCTTCAATATTATCCTTTGGGAAATATACGAACGTTTCTCTCGTTCCTTTATATATATGTTACGTCAAACCAAAATAGGTATTGACGTTACGTAATGTCCTAAAGCACGGAATCGATTAACGCCATTCTCTGATGCATGCATCCAAGCGAAACTGTGTTCCTGACATTTATTACAAAAAAAGTCGATGCATTGAGCGTTGCATTTCGAATGGGAGAAAATGCATTTGCGTTTTCTTTGACGAGATATCGCTGAATATATGCTCCGAGTAAACAAATATTAAAGTTTACAGAAAACACATCTTTTTTAGTATTATCCTCTGTTTAACAATTAATCCTCAACACACACATATATCTCGATACCATAAAAAAAGACTTATCAAAGATTTTCTCAAACGTTTCTTGCATAAACAAAAATGACAGTGTTATAATTATTAATATAATATTGATATTAGGCTGCATTTGCTTTGAGCGCTCACACGCTAAAAGCGTCATTCTTTCTTTGATATATAACGAGCAACAAAGCGCGTGAACGCCCAAAAGCGAACACAGCCTTAGATAATTGAAACATACACACACAGAATGATAGTTGCATGAGTATTTTCTTTTCATTTGTTAACAAGCGAAATCAATTACGTTTCCGTGCGAATCTTTATCACGTCTAACAAAACGCGAGATTCGTTTACGAATTGATTGATTTTCCACAGACACTCAAGTGAATGGAGAACAAAGTTGGTTCGATCGTATCGCTTGGTCCGTTCGCTTCGTGTGGACAAACTTGCGTCTTAACTAAACGCGACGACCGAACACGGGCATGTACACGGTGTATATATGTGTCCGCACAAACATATATATATATATATATATATATATATATATATATGTATATACGCGACAACGTGAGTTATAACAATGATCAGCTCGTTACCAACATGTCGGACCGAGAACCACAATAGGGCCCCGACCGGTATCGGCAACGGCGCGTTGTCGCGTGGCTCTTGTATATGAGCGTGTATATGAGCACGATAATCGCGATACAACCGCTGGAACACTGGACGTGTAACAGCGACAGGTTCGAGCGTTAGTCGCGGTCCGGAGAATAGCGTACATTCACATTGACAATGAGCCGCGATCAATAATATGTTGCGACGTGACGGGATCGGATTTTTGACAGCGCGCGATCGCGGCTCGTTAATTCCTTATAATGAGAATCGCTATTTGGTCTGGTAATATATTTCTCTTCTTGTTGTTGTGTCAACGCTGATGCCATATCGGCACTGTATGACGCCCTTTATTCACCGTAAAACTCTTATCGCTATCACTCCGACGCATTTTAATCCGACAAACGAAAGAGAAAGGGAAAGAGAGGAAGAGAGAGATCCAATACGATGCGTTTTAACGTCAGGATCCACGTGACATTTAAATGCTGACATTTAAATGCCGCTTAAGTATTAAAGTTTTTCGCCGCAGCCGCAGTTTGATATCGAAGGGACAATCGAAAAATTCCGAGACCTCCCGATAACGATAATCTTCCGTATCTCGCAAGAGGAAGGGGAGAATCCGTGAGTAAAATTACAACGAAATTGTATACCTCGCGTGAGAAGCGTAATTTGAAGTTACTCTCCTCCGGATGCCATAAAATATCCACCGCACTATCGGGGGCCCTATGGGGAATCGAGTGAAAGGCCGGTCGATCCAATCGCGTAATCTTTGCAGAAATGGAAGAAATTTCCGTCGTTGTCAATCCGTGGCGCAAAATGCCGCTGTCGCCATCGTACGACAGTGACATTTCCCGCTCTTGCCTCGTCATTCAATATTTTTCTCTCTATTATGCGCGATCGTTACATTCCCGACCATTTCTTCCCGACAGAAACGATCAGTACCACTTATCCACGCTCTCTGCCGTCTGTCACGAATAAAAGTGTCTCACGATTCCTCAATGGAGGATACTACACGCGTACATATAACGCGCTATGTATACACGACTAACGCGAGAACACGTGGAGAGATTCGACTTTTAATTAAATGCAATTTAATTATAGTATTCTGCCATCTGTACATCCTGTTGCCAGTTTAATGTTTTACGTTAAAATACAGGGCATCCTTTATCGTTCCATTGCGAAATAATGCAGCCTTCATTTCCATTTTGTGTATTTTATGAGTGCACAGGAATATATAGAGAAGTGTAAAAGTGAGATCCCCCCCTGATTTGTATCAGGATAAAGTTCAAAAGATAATTCGCTGATATTACATATTTCAGGATCATCGACAAACATTTCATTCTAAAGTTTCTAAAGACAAATTCATTTCTTAATGAGGGAATATACGCTCTCACGTTATTGTCACGAGAATTGGCAAGTAACTTAAATGAGCCAGGATTATAGATGAATGTAATTAGCTAGTCGTATTCGCATAGTATGTGTGCGCGCGTGCACATATATACGTATGTGTGTACGTATATGTGTCGGCAACGTTTCTCATGAAACTCCATTTTTCGTACAAAAAGCACTCGGATGGAGAAAGAATTGCGCGCTCGACCTCACTCTTCTCCTCGACCACCTTCAACATCTTTCTTCCTCGTCTCCACCCTTGCATGTCCGGCTATTTCTTTCGCGCGCATCTCCTTCTCTCGCTCCCCGTCTCCTTGCTCTCTTTCTTGTGTAGCGTTATTCCCATTTCTTTTCCGCTTCCACCTTCTCTCCGGCTGGTCTTCGGTGTCGGTATTTATAGCATAGAGAAACCACAGAGTCCCGGGGAAAGCTGCTCAGCAGGATGGAAACTAGCGACCGAACCCATGAACCGTTTCTTCCAACGGCGTTTAGAGGAGTAGCTGTTCCTGCACGCATTGCGGAGAAGAAGCACGTGGAGCCGGCATTCCAGCTAAAAGCCTTAATCGCCGTTTTTACTGCTTTTCTTTTTTGAAGAAAGGAATTACTGCTCCTGCGCTTCGTTGCTTCGCGGGCTCGCTTGCGGTTTCAACGCGGCAACTTCTTACCTCATCGTGCTCTTTAACTGCTTCGCTTCTTTACCGCGGGTAGATCCCGGCGTCGTGCTTCGCGTTGTTCTCGCTCCGTGTTCTTCGTGAAGATTTCTCAGCACACCTCGACCACGTTGAAAGTTTCATCAGTGGAGTTCGATCGATATTCGTAGCGAGCAAGGAATATGATCCGCCAGCTATTTAACGGATCGCCGTACTTAGGCGAGGAGGAATCTCAGATTACCTTGCCCGAGATTTGCTCGAATGAACGATATCTCTTGCGCGTTTCGAAACTCGTCAGAAGTGGTTTACCCGGGCCGGAATTACTTTACCTCCCGGAACGGATCGTGAAATTCTTGTTTGCTTTTTTATTTGCGCGAAATGGAATTTTATCGATACTTCGATATGTGGTCCCCGGTTGCCCGTTCGCAGAAAAATCGTTTTCTCCGCTGTCAGCATCGCGACCATCTCCTTTCCATTATTTCCAGCAGCATTCCAACAGTTAATATTGGAATCTTTCCAAGTATTTCACAATTCAAATGGCATCTTTCCTTCGTGTCGTCTACTTTCCACGGCTGATAGAAGCGGTATTTTGCATATCTCTAATTGCGATTTCATTACGCGGAAGTGCCACGGAATGTTTTAATGAATTGGGCCATTATGACACGGCGTTAGAGTCAAAGTATCAACGATACAGAGAAATTGAAAATAAAATAATTAAAAACTCTTTCATTTTTAAACATGCTATGAATACAAGAATTCTTTTAAATTCCTTCTTGTCACAGTGAAAGCATGATAATCTTTTAAGGGAAATATAAAACACACATTTGCATTTTAAATAATCTCAAAAATATTTTATCGCGAAAATTTGACATGATACTTTATGCGTAGCGATATGTATGTACATTATTCTTTAATGTGATCCCCAAGTTAACTAAAGTTAAGATATGATGACGTAATTATATAATAATAAAAAAACGCGGATTATTGTGCCTTTATATTCATTCTACAAACGAAAAACGCATATGTATACACGTGACTGTAATATTGTAGTAGTCTCATACATATACGCATCTGTACATACATGACCGTACATCAGATTGTATCAGACCCTCGGCTATCATAGGGCCACTCGAGACGACCGTTAGCATGTTGACTTAAGTACCTACAAGAATTAACAAGCTATCCGCTTTTTGTTTGACTTATCTTCTACAATATTCCAGACTAAAAAAAGGAACATTCGCGAAACCCTCTCTTTCTGATTTTGATTAAAGGTGGGCAGTCGAGATAATGTTAATAATTTTGTCTTATAAAGTGTATCTCTATGAAATATATTTTTATATCGCGCGTGATTGTTCGATGATATTATGTCATGCAAGAATTGTTTTCCTGGGGATTTTCAGGCTCGATGCACAAAAACGCGATTTGAGCATACGGCGCATACGCGAAGAGACATAAAAGATAGAAGTAGATGGCCTGTCAGTTTACCGATGTTCCCTCTGGGACACGTCAAACGTACGAAACGATGGCAAACCTGCTTTTCTACAGCCTGAGATGCCTTCGCGCTCCCCTAGGGCCAGTGATAAAAACCAGGACCAGTCAGCATTCGACAATGAAGGCGCTTTTACCTTTCCTCTTTTTCGACAAAAGGTCTCCATTCATCGAGGGTGGTATCCCGACTAGGCGACAACTCGTAAACTCCAGTCAATCGTTTTCGATTCGCAAAACAAGGCAAATCGAAAGTGGAAAGCCATTTCCGCAAAAATTGCTGATACTGAACTCGAGAAAGTGAACTAGTAGCATGTAAAAATGTGCTTATTCTTGTTGAAAATGTGCTTATTCTTGTAGCTTTTTCTTAATGATCATTTCAGAACAAACATTTATTTTACTTTACAGAGTTAAAGTACGTTTAATTTTACTTAGTTAAATAATTTTATATATTTTTTAAATTAGAAATATAATTTTGTTGAAGACATCAGAAAACTTTTTATGTATTATAATCTCATTTCGAATTAATATGTTAATTTTTCCTCGGGATAATTTTTTCTTCTTTATTCAGAGTTGTTTAAAACTTCTACGGAAATATTTCTTCTTTTCTTAATCTGTACCTCATCGAGATAATTAAACACAAATCACAATCCTGGCTTTGGCGGAACCTAATGAAGAAGAGCTTTAAACCGTTCTAAGTTATTGTTACTCGACGTGACATTCTCAATTCTAAAGTAACGTAACTTCCCCATTAAGGTTTAATTAAGTTTGCATCAATACATTAATTGTCCTTGCTTCGCGGAAACTATAAAAGGAAATTATTGTCTGCACACAAGCATGAAATATTAAGTTATAATAATATTTTGATATTTCGTCCATTCTGTCATTATCTTGATATTCTTATATTATCGTCCAAAAAGCTGACAAGCACTTTTTTTAACATCTAATATCATTTTTTCCACGCCGACCCTCTTCAACGTACGTTACATCAATATGTAATAGCTTGTAACTACAAAAAATTGCTTCCAACTCAATTCCAGTAGCTCCACTAGTATAGAAATCCACCTGCCTGGTTTGCTTGGCAATCTTGTTATCCGAGTTTGTCCGCGCGGGCTATTAATATTGCGAAACTTCTCAATTTGCCGACGAACGAGCGAGGAAAAGAATGAAATATATGTAGATAAATGGATGAGGAAGAGACTGGTTAGAGATGGATGAATGCACCAAGGAAAATCGATGAAAAAAAGTAGCGCGAGACGAGTGTAATGTAAACACGGTAAAGTCAGACATTAATGAGTATTGCCATATGACGATGCAGTGAATTAATATTTGAACACGATAAATTGAACGTATTATATATGCGTTATGAACACATCGCATATTAGTAGAAAAGTTTTGTATTTATATCATGTGTGGTCAACCACATCGCGAATCGAATAAACTTGTTTGACTCTACGTTTATATTCGGAGTGATAATGCGAAAACGTCGAAAATTTATATGTTATCATAAGATGTCTTCATGATATATAATATTACTAGCAATGATACTTTCTCAGGTGTTTTCTGAAAAACTCACATAGATAAAATACTGTCAAATTTAATTTAAATAAGAGTAGCAAGACATTAGACTGTGTAAAAAAAAGTCTTTAAAAATACAATGATTATCATCGTTTTGGACGATCTTGTTAAACGATAAGCAAATCGAAGAATTTATATTTGATAAATTACACGTTAGTCTAAGGAAAAATGTTAAAATAAAAAATAACAATAGTATTTCCTAGACTATAAGTTCGACAAGAACGATTTATTAAGTTACATCGGCATCAAGATTCATGAGTGCCTTCATCATTCCACTCAATGATGCGTCAAACGCAATCAGAGTCGAGATTACCTCGACGAAGCAGAAGCCTCTCGCACTTCCCATAACCATATCCTACCGATAATCTAACCAATTATTATAGTTCTTGTACCCGGACACGAACGCAAACAGTGTAAGGTGATGTCTGAAATATTATTTCCGCTTTGTCGATAGCATCTCATACTGTTCCTTTTTGCTGCATTTAGTATAGAATTACGCTATTTACACACGTACATGATACATCACAGAAAGAAAACGTTTGACTCTTATTTCTTGTTAATGTTGCATTTATTTTTTCGGAGGATCTTCTTTAATGACTTCGAATATTTGATCTCACTCGTAATTAATATTGAAACATTTTTTGCGAAAATCAATCACAGAGGCGAAAAAATCACAGAAAAGATCATTGCAATTGTTCTTCGTTTTCCAATCGCCGATACGTATCGCAAATTAGGTTTGTTCGTGGTTGCCTGAGTGTTTTGTCGGAACGTTTTCAATCCCGTAAAAGCGACGTAACTAAGTTAGCCAAACTGATTTCTCTTACTCTAGCCTAATTGGCCAAGCCTCCGGTTGGATGTCCGTTTCTCTCTCGTACACACACACACATACACACACACACACACAGATATATATATATATATATATATATATATATATATACATATACACGTATATATACACACATTACACGTGTATTGCTACATACACTTCTCTCGTATTAGCTGGTTTCTAACTTGCCGGTATATCCACCTCTAATTAAATCTTTACTCGGAACATCTGATTCCGTGCAAAAGTAAATATTTTCTCTGTCTATTTAAAAAGAGAGTCTATTTAAAATTAGCTGAGTACACTATTTTTTTCATCTAAATCTTAATCATGATTTAAAATATAAGCCCATATTTTTATAAATTTTATAAATTAAAAATTAACGCGAATCCTTGTAAGCTATCGCGAAGATAAATATCGATAAACAAACAAATCGCGATATTTCGAGATATTTGGCGATTTGTGTAGAAGAATAAGTTTTTTAAAGTTCGCCTCGTTGTAACGTCCAGTCCGACTTCCAGTTGAGACAAAATTCGATTCAATCTAGCGCTAGATTCGAACGAGTAATAACGTTACGGAGTTGGAATTGCGTTAACGATCGAGCTCGTTGTCCTTGTCAGCAGGGGGGAAGTAACGGCCGAATTGGGTAGACCAAGTCGAATCGATCGACAAGATCTTCTAATTAAATTGGACTTTCCTTCGCCGGATCTCCTTCGTCCACGCCCGCCCTCTATTCCCGTAATTAAAAGGAACCTTCTATAAGACCGCTCCTCTCCGCTATTGTTATTCACGTCCTATCATCATTTCGCAGCTGGGCTAAAACAGTTTTGTTTGCCAACGTATTTGTAGGCGGAATGCTACGAAACTATCGAGCAGCTTCGCTGAGTAGTTGTGTGTCAGAAACGCATCGCGTAGAATATCGTATTTACATACTACAGTTTCGTTCGAGTGCGCGCATCGGTGCACCGCAAAACCCTGTGCACAACGGCATAGACTGCGGAGCGTCTCCAGCTTCAAGGCGTATCTTCCTTCGACGCTCGCAAAAGCTGATTACGCCACGTGAATATCGGATAAAATTTCAACGTCGTCGTTGAATTTAACTACCCTTACTCGTATTATACGTTTGCTGGCTGACTTCTTTTAAGAGAACCTTCAAATGCACAACTGTGAAAAATGATATTGCGAACTATACGAAAAATTTATAATACTGTCATACGGTCACGTGTACGTAAGCGGTATCTCATTGGAGAATTCAATATCAGAAAATACTTATGTTCTTGGACGCGCATTGCGCGTTCGATTCCTCGATGCGAGTTTAATGTTAACTTTGAGATATTAAGGATATAATAAAGTGTCTTGGGCAAATATTCGACAAAGACTAATATTATCCTCCGCACCGTCCGTTCATCCGACCCCATTTGCTCAGCAGCGCGGATCTAAAAAATCGATATATCGACGTATATTCGTAAACCCGTTATAATATCGCTGCCGCCGAACCGCCAGGCGCATTTCACTCGCTAAGCAGATTTTCCCGTCTGATCCGCGGGCGTACGATGTCGTGTTATGGAAGCCATAGTCATTTCTATCCTTACGAATACGGCTGGACATAAGTAACTTAACATTTCGTGATAATTTTTCGAAAATTATTGATGATCGCTCGAAAGAGAATTTAAAGAACATTTAGATTTGCTCGGTTTTTCGTTCGCCATCCAGCTATTTTCCAACGCAAATACAATCGCATAATCATGAGCAATCGCTCGACCGTGAACTCTGCGCGCAAGCCACCGTCTCCCTGCGGTGCGCACCGCCCGTCACGTGGAAATCCCGATAGGCACAAACTCCGAGACGGCGCTACCGCAAGAGCGCAGCTTAATTTCCGAGCTACTCTCGTGCGATATTAAATTATCAATCGGGCACATTCTGGCTTACTCCCAGAACGCGAGCCCGAGCCCGAGCGCGCGCAGTTCGGACGGACATATCGAAATGCTAAGAGGTAACTTCTCCCCGCGCGAGTTTTATCCGACACAACCGGTGTGTATGTACGACTGAATCTCCCCGCGATTTTAAAGTACAATGCGGAGAGAATTGTACGAGTTGGATTAAAGAGTCGCGGAAAGAGGACGGTGGATACCTCGCGAATGCTTTCACGAAGAAGCGCATGAAAGTATGGAACGTGCAACGTTACGATAAGTTGAATCTCGTTAAAAGTTTTCTTTTAACGCTCGCAGCGGAAGATCCTATCTAGCGACGCGTTGCGTCGCGCCAAAAATAAGTTGCTCTACTTGCGCGGGATCTCGTTTCCGCGGCACCGTCCAATATTTTCCGTTCCGGACATTTCGCGATAATCAGATTGCCGATCGGCTAATCCGTGTTTTCAACCGAGAACGGGAGAATTTACGTTCCTCGTATCTGCCGAACTAACCGACTTCCGAAGCCATTATTGCTACCCGGAGCATAATCGCGCAGTCAAACCGCCGAAGCGCAAACTCTCGATGACTTTGATTATGCGCCTGTATGCATCTCCGCGCGTGCACGTACACACGGATTACATTTTACAGTTGACGTATAGTAACCGCGGGATTAACTTCGTGCAGGATACGTATTGCTTTACCCGCGCGGCTTTGCGGGATTGGACTTAACCAATTTTGCGTCTAATTAGCGCGGCGATACATCATGCGCGGATAACAGCAACACCATAATGCCGTTAAGCATACTTGTAGCATCAATTAAGATGACGGAAATTTAATCTCGTTCACAATGGTAGAGCCGTTACTTACGCGTGCATCTAAACCGAGTGATTATGCCGAGTAAACGGGTTGCGAGCAATTTATTTAAACTCTCGATGAAACGTTGCATTTAATTGCGAAGGAGGTGATTACAGCGAGAACGTTAACATTATATAATTTTTTTAACATTTTTAAACTTCTATACGCGCAACATATTATTATTTAAGTTACATTGTTATTGTATCGATCGAATAATTATATATTGCAAGACTAGATGCACTTTACGAGGCGAATTAATTACCCGACTACGCACTACTGATTCTGCTAAGGAAATTTAACTACTGTGAAATGGCAAGCGAATATAGGTGGAGACTCCGACAAGCAACTAGGGATTCCAAATCTAGTTATGTCCATACGTGTACCTATGTCAGTAAGCTTCCATTTCTCTCTCTCTCCTTCTCTCTATTTCATGTTGTTTCCGCGATTCCTAATTCTATTTACTACAGTTCCCCAACTAAAACATTACATGCAAATAGCTTGATGCATTTATATTTCGCAATATGTTCAAAATTCTGCAATTTTCTGTCAAATTTAATTAGTCGTATACGGTTTTGCCATATATTCGGTAAATAAATTAAAAGTTGTATATATAAAAGTGTAAAAATATACCGCCGTATTATATTATTAAATTGCTTTTAGCAGTATCAATTTTCATTATAAATTTAATATAGCCATCGCATTAAACTTATTGCAGAAATAATATTAATAATATGTTAAACCAAAACATTCAGACATCACACTTTAATTTGAAACATTCAACGGATATATATATATATATATATATATATATATATATATATCCAACAAGCGATTAAGATAATATACGAAGCGAGGATAGTATGTTATGCTCGACGTCATATATAACGACGACTTTATCTCAATTGCGATGAAATTACAATAATTCCAACATAATTTCGTTCTCGCAAGTAAACGCCGACAAGCGCTGGTGATTTAAGCGGCACTCGGAAGGATACGAGATCATTCTATCTGGGGAGTGCATCGTTGAAACGTGCAGGTACGTACGAATCCGGGCAGGAGTAGAGAGCAGAGAGTCGACGAATGTCGGGCCCAACCCAAATAACATAGTAATGGAAAACGTGGACCACTTAACAGACTGGCGCGAGGCCAGCTGCAATCCCTATACACAAGCACGTTAAGCTGCCTGCATTCTGAGTATACTTGGACGCTTCTTCCGCTATTAATATATTATTCGACGCGTCTTAGTTTCTGCGAAATCGTATTAGTCTTAACGTTCTTCTCACAATTCGTTCATTGGCAGAACGGTTTTGTTCGCAAATTTAAGATTTCGCAATCTTGCACGAGTATCTCTCTAAATATTTGGTGTCTCATGCATTCTGTATATGATTTTATATTCCCGAAAAATTCATTCCTACGTCAGCTTTACGGCTATTATTACAAAGGCCGTCAGAAGAGAGAGCTTTTTTAAAGTCTTAACGCGAGCCAGAACACAAATTGTGGCGAATGTTGTCGTAATGTGTACATGCGGCTTTCCTACAGGATTTTCAGTGATGTCCATTAAAAAATTGTGTGGCACCTCACCTGTTGCATCGAAACAGGAACCGTCCGACATTTTACTTAATCCAATGGGCTAAAGTGCCCTGTGGAAGACCTTCGTGTTCGAGCACGCGAGTCGTTTAATAACATGCCGTCATCGCGACGCAATATTTCACGCGGGCGAATCTCGCCAATCTCATTTATAGAATTTATTGTCTCGTTCGAAGCGCAAAGAGACGTTATCTTAATGACGTGCATCTACGCGGCTTATTATTTAATGCCATCTATCATTCGCATCGACGCGGGAGATCATTAACTTATGCCGGTCTCGTGTACCGGGCGGCGATAAATTTCTCCGACATTTCGCCTTCATAATTTTCCCTTTACAGGCGCCGTACTTAATCTCGGAGTTTAATCCAGCATCAACGGAATTTTAGTACTTCACTTTCGAGTAATTGATGAGAAGCTTTAACGACGCTCAGTTGAAACGAAATTCAATTCGCGCGCTAATTCGGAACTTTGTATGATTTTGTGCGCGTTGAAGAACTTAACTGTTATTGATTATTACAACATCTTATTGAATTATAATTAAAGTTAAAATGATGAAATTAATATTAAAATTAATTATAAATGTCATTTTTTAAATTATATCTCAATCGATCTTATCTTATTGATGCAGAAATATTTAACTGAATTTGAATCACATTTACTTTAGTATTTATGCGCAATTTCGTAGTTTCATTCATGATCTTTCATCTCTTGGAGACATAAAATTAAAGACGAAGATGTTCTCCGCTTCGTTCTTGCTGTATTTCTCATTCTATACGACTTTACGCTTCTCTTCTGAGTCAACTGAGGTCTAGACGAGCGAATCCAGTCTTTCGCCTCCCTTCAATCAACCTCTTCCATATTTATATGTAGAGGGGAAAGGGAGAGAGGGCACCACCCTCGGAAAATTTTCCGTGAAGTTCAGAACGGACTACATTATCATAATCTGCCGGAAGGTACGACATACCATTGCAAAAGAAAGAGGCGTGGCGGCTTTAACATAATTATTAATCATAATTCGCGAAAGAGAACGGAACTCGACAGGCGGCTCGGTGGTTTTGCGCAAAGAATTCTTTTCGCGTTACGACTCATTTCGCGTTTGTAATTAGTATAACATTAATATAAAACGCATACGATTAATCGTATAATTAAGACAAATTGCAAGATCTATTTTTTATTTCAATAATATTAGAACTGCTTAATTCTGATTTTTCTCGATTTTATTACGTATCTTTTCGCATAAATGTATCATTATATAACTTGTTATATTATTTTCTTTAGATGTCATTCAATATCTTTTCAAAGGATGTCGGTAACTGTAACGCGTGTCTAAAACAGATACTAACCAAAAATAGTTTCTACGGGCATTTCCACGGAGAAATGCGTATTCTCCCTTTACTGTTATATCGTACCATAAGCGTAAGCATCCAAGGAGTTCGCGATGAACAATTTTTCACGTTGGAAAACATGTCGTACGAAATTATATATAGTTGTAAAGTCTGCTAACGTCGCGATTATAACGACATAATATTTAAACTTATCGATTATACAAATTTGCGCACGATCCATTATAATTTAGTCCGCTAACTTCTACTAATCAATTTATCGATCGTAAAGTGGGTATAAAAATAATTCAAATATAATAAATAAAAATAATTCAATCTATTCAAGAGGCAAAATATACATCCCTTACACAAAGAAACGTAAATTACATTCGTACATTCAAAGGTAGGCGGTTTGATACAGGAAAGAATTAAATTACGTTTTTTACAACGATGAGAATGCTCGTCTTATGCGATTAATATTTCGATTAAAACGCGCGCGACGGAAACGCGACGACGACTCCGCCGGCAATTTCGCCGTAAATCCGCAGACGCAAAGTTCGTCAAATGAGTTATTATCGGATCCGCGCGAAATTCTGGGTGGAAGGGAGATGAGTACTCGTGTACCTATCTAGTAAGCACTGAGAGAAGATTACGCTGGTACGCTGCCGTTGAGCTAATAATGCAACGGCGCGGCGGCAACCGATGTGGTTCGTCGCGGCGCAACCCTTTCTCATTGTTATTATCTTAATACGATAGTGTAAGGTCTAGTACCGTCTGACCCGCTCTCAGTTTAACGAGATTAGCATAATACCACGAAGCCCTCCTCAGAAGTCTGGCCTCATACCTGTTACCCCTCGACCACCTTCCCGTCTACCTCGCATCTGACAGGGACTCATCGTTGGAGTTGCGTATCTATTCACCTGTCGGCGAGGGTTACGTGGCCGGCTGGTTCAAGTGAAAGGTGGATTTGATGCGAGAAATTATGTATTTTGTAAATTAAAACAGGATAGTGGCGTTAGTAATTAAAATCGTCACTAAATGAGTATTAATTTTATATCTGTGTATATGTCTCTCTCTCTCTCTCTCTTTCTCTCTCTTTATATATATATATATATATATATATATATATATATGTATGTATGTATGTATGTATGTATATGTATATGCATATGTAGAGAAAAAAATATAAAAAATGTACATGTGAGAGTTATATTTCAAATGCACACATTAATGACGATTTATTGTGGAAGAGCACGTGACAAAAATATTATTTCCCTTCCGCTGTTGTTATTTGCAAATGCTGACCGCAGTTTAGTATGAAAAAAGTTCTGTGTATTAACGGCGGAACGGTGGTTGCAAGATGAATGAGCCTGCTGCATCGTCCGCATGAAATACATCCTCGGAGTACTAGGTCGTAGCATTGCTTAAATTATTCATGGCTTGCGGGACACTTTGCTGAAATTAGCAGGCCGGTCATAATGTTAATGAATTTTTCAAAGTGGAGCGAAAGACAGCTTCAAAGTATACGCAAAACATGATCACGGGCACGTAATTGGATCTCTTTGGTGCTCAGAAATGATAAACTTTTTGTACGTATCAAAAATCATTTTCCTCTTTTTTTTAACTTGTCGAAGAAACTCATATATCGGTAAAAATATACATTCCGTGCCGTCGTTTTGATTTTAGAATTCGCCAGCTTGTTTTTAAATCTTTTCTGATTTAAAAACAAGATCAGATATTCATTTGAATATAAATATTTTTTTATAGTAGATGGAAAATAAAGGAAACACTTTTGTTACTTTCATGTAACAAATGTCAGAACTAATGACACACGATAGAGATCTTGTTTTTTTGAGCGAACAAAATAAAACTACACATTTTTTTCTTTCCTTATGAAAAGTGTCTTTAACCAGAATACATGGTAATTTCTATCTCTTAACAAACATCGCGTCATGGAAACACAACTAAAACGATGACAAGTTCATTGTATTAAATTTTAAGCTCGCAAATATTATTCGCTGCAAAAATGATATTTTACTGAAAACAGCTTGTTTGAAAAATATTGTAATATATTTCACAATTAATCTGTTTATTCACATAAAAATATTCATATAAAAATATTTATTTATTCATATAAAATGCAAGATACATATTATAATGCAAGATACATATTATTTATGAATAATGAATTTATTGCGCGCAAAATGGTGAAGCATTTTAAGAGGGAGCAACAATGTTTTTCCTTTTCCTTTAATCTATTCAACTGAATTTGCGTAACCATGTAAACGTCTGAAGAATCAAATGCCAATTTATTACGACATGCTTGTGCCGACATGCTTGTTCCCTAAGGCAAGGAGGTTGTTGCAATTTTAATAAGTTCATAATAACAGTGTTAATAATGACACGGTAAATGTGCGAATCTCGGGGGCAACTTGTTACAAGAAGGAAGCGTAGTTTTCAAAGTTATAATGACGGTGATTTAAAAATGCATTTACAAAAGCACTGTCGCGCATTGAAGTTTTCCTCTGCAACAAATAATGTAAGATGGTGTATATCTATGTGGTGAATAATTTTTGCGCATTTCTTTAAAGATTTAGATTTTCTATCGATTATATAATACTTTTCACATATTATCTTTTCATTTTCTATCTCTATCTCTAATTGTTCAATTTTTTTAATTTGATCGATTAACGATATTTTTACATTCGATTTATCAAAATGTTAAATAGGATAGACACTCGTTTCTTTTACAAGAACCATTAAAGGAGCCATTTCGAAATCGTCTCTCGTTTTCAGTGAGATTAAATTTCCCCAGTTAATCTTTTCGACGGACTCTTAATTTACCGACTTGATTCGTAAGCTTTTCGAAAACGGCATGAAAAGTGTCGCTCATTCTCAAATCGTACTGGTGCATAAATAATTATGTACATATAAATCTTACTGTGTTGAATCGTTATACGAACTATAAAGATGAAATAGGATATTCAGAAATTGCTATCCTCGGAAAATTCGTTGTCTGCATCGTGTGATTTAATTTTGACACTTCATATTTTAAGCTCATTTTTTGAGATATCTTTTACCATAATTCTCATTTTCTGTCATTATTACATTTCAAGAGGGAAACATTGATTTTTTCACATTTATTGATTTTCACAATGTTATTTTCCTTTTGATTTTCTTCACTATCAATCAATTGAAAAATCAATCTCCTTGTACTGTTAACATTATACATTCAGAAAAAATTGTGAAAATTGATGGTATAGGCTTTGCAATTTTAAATGGACGATAACGATGATTCTAATCTACATTTCGGAAACTTGAAGATAAGAACCTTGAATGTACATTTACAATCTTATCTTTCTCTTTCAAATTTAACACATCATTTCGCACACGATTCCCGCGAATAAAGATTGGCGAGGGCCCGCTTCCCTTTCTTTGACAGTGACAGTCGATTTAAGGATTTGCCCCGACTAGATGTCGGCGTGGGTAAAAAGGAAAAAAGTTATCGGAGGAGAAACAGATACTTTGAAGAACGAAGGAAGGGGAGATTGGAGTAAAAAAGAAAGAGAGAAAGAGAGAGAGAGAGAGAGAGAGATATTTTCTTTCCACCTATAGGAAAAAAAGGGTACACTCGACTTCAAGTACTTTTTAGATGTACCAAAAAGCCACTTAATGTAAAATTGTCTTAAAACAAAACTCGATGAAACATACTCATAAAAGATATCGTCATTCGGAAATATATAACATTTTGATCGAATAGATAAAAAATGGTAATAAATGATAGTAAACGATCATCTATTTTTCACAAACCGTTTCGTAGAACATGTAACGTGCAATATGCGTTGAACACGTTAGTGCAATTAAATTCCACAATAGAGTGACTGTACTGTGCAATTTCGAGCATAGAATATAGAAGGCATCGCCATCGAATGATCAGCGACAATACTTGGACGAGGAAGAGTGCTACCGGGTGTTCAGCGTCACGCGACATCGACTCCTACTTCCGTTCATCGATTATTTACCCTCCTAGGACGGTTCTCATACGAAGAGTTTATGAATACCGTGTCATACATCCGATGAGCATTTCATTGCGTGTCAAAGTATTGCGTTATATAGTAAATATGAAAACATTATTGTGATGCTCGATATTATTTTTCAGTTTTCTCTTTTATTGTTATATCTTTCGTTTGAAAAAATTAAAATAATAAGTTCTTGATATTATGCAGAGTATCATATTGGGATACATGTATGTAAGTAATATGTATGTGAGTAATATCTAGTTTTGAAAATATTAAAAATATAATCACACACACACATACACATGATTATAAAAGAATTTTTATCAACAATTTCACAAAACACAATTGCAAATTCTACCGTATCATATACATAATAATAATTTATATATATGTATGTCTTATATTTTTATATTTCTTATATTTGTACATTGATCTATGTCTCGATCACATATTCCAAAATCTTCATAAAGCACGCGCGATAATTATCCATTTAGCAAAATCACCACCTTTTTTGTAGAGAAGAGATATATTCCCTCTTAATTTTCCGACAAGCGAAAGTGAAAATCGATCCGACGGACGCGTCTGCGTGTTCATTGGCCCACTTTTCTTTTTCCCCTTCGAAGTGTTTTTCCAGACCCCGGAGAAAGGCGATCGCCGTGGGCAAAGTGGTTGACGTATTGCGTATCCAAGATGATCGACAAGGTGCTACTCGAGGCGAGAAGCCACGGGTATCCCGCGGCGAATTGTCTCGGGGACTGTAAACGGTAGAGATCTCGGTACGAAAACAGGCGACTGATTTCCGTGGCACTTTGCGAGGCCTCCATCGGCAAGAGAGATAGGCAAACGAGATTTAGCCCCGAGGTAGTTCCTCTTTATAACGAAGACCGATGATAGTTGGGGCTTGGCTCGGAACCTGGGCGAAATGGCACGGGCGTCGGAAGGAGAGAAAGAGAGAGGGAAGGAAGTGGAAAATGAAGGGGGATGGGTGGGAATGGTCGTAAGTTGTCGGTTAGGATACCCGGCGCGGCTACTGGGTGAGGCCATTCATTCTGATTAGATGCGGTCTCCCGTGGGGACAGGCAGAGAATCTCTCGCTCGACATGCTGGAGTTACTCCCAGAATGCTGAAAAAAGGCACGAGTCGCGCGCAAGCTGCTCTCGATTGCCATAAACATGAACACGGGCAAGCGATCCCCACTGATTTGCTTGTCACGGTTCGTAGACGTAAACTTTGTACATGGTATAGTGCGAATAGTACTGTTAATCGGCAGATATTTTAAGTAAACTAAATGACTTATGTAATTTATTTTATCGAACCACTCGAGCGAAATATTTCCCGAAATTTTAAGCGACTCTTTAATTTATTAAATTTCTTTTCAAGTTTTCATGAGAATTAAAGAGAATCCGGGGGAGGCGCATTCCTTTTCTAATATCATAGATTATATTCCTTACAATAATTACATAACAATGCAAGGCTGTATTTAAAGATCGATGGATGTGCTCATCCCGTAGCTCTTAGCTTCAAGTACGTCGCATCGACGTCGTTCAACTTCGGAACAGGTGCGCGAGCGAGACGTCATCGTCGTCTGCATATCTTGAGACTCCCTCCTCGTCCCTTCGCCATTCTCACTTTCGCGGTTGCACGCTTAGCTCGGCGCGACGGCAGCTCTTGAAAAACAATAACGTATCGTTGACTTTGAATTTTCCGCGATAGCGGCTCGGCGTTATTTCGCTCCCGCGAGTGTTATAGGGGCTGAGTTTTCGACCGTATTATTTCCCCTGCGGCACGTTGCGCCGTTCTTCCCCCTTTCATCTCACATGGGAGAAAGAGAAAGGGACGGAGAAGAAAAGGAGCGAGCGCCGTTGCCGAGGTGAAGTTCCAGCCGCGACTTTCTCGCCTGTTTCCCGGGATACGAGCGAGACGGAGCGATTGGAGCGAAAATACAAGAACCAAACCGAGCGGGAGACGTTAACTTTTTGGCACTTTCAAGTTTGATGGGATTTTCCTCTCCTTTCATTCTTCAGGGGTGAAGTTTTTCCATACTCTTTAGCTTTTTAAGATGCCTATCTTTCATCGCTATAGAGCAAAGCATCGCAGTCTTATTCGCAATCTCGCAAGTTTACAATTCTAAATGGATATACATTTAAGGTAAAGTCATTATTCTGCTTACGGAACCTTATAATTACCAAATAGCACAATCTCTATTTAGTAATCAACACGTTATGGGATGATTTTATGTAATATAAACGTGATGATACTAATTTATCGTACCTACTGATATGTACTCATTAGCACATAGCTCGTGGAAATCTCTCTCATGAATCCTAATGAAAAATGCACGCGATATATACGTTACATAAGCGCGTCCTATGCGCTTAATCCGGCATGAACGAATTGCGACAGCGCCCGTGCAAGCCGATACAGTACTGATTTACATAGAGAAATTTGTTATGCTGATTACCTCGGAGCGATCGTTTTAGCCGAAGAATTGCCATGCTGAAACACCGTTTGTTTAATCGTCAATGAATTATCATGATTTTTTGCGCGTATTGCATACAGATGATATCCCAAATAATATCAAATTCCCGACGTTCTTATGCGGATGCAATAATATCGTTTAATATATGTAGATATTAATTAATTGAACGACCCAAATCGCAGTAATAAATTATATCCAAATTATATCCAAATTCATTATTCATTACATCATCCAAATATACCACAGCAAAAGAGAAATTGTGTTATGAAAATTGAATATATATATAAATATATTCTAAAAACTTAAAAACATTCTATAAAAAACATAATGTTTATGAATGCTCTTGTAGAGTTTTCATCTTTCTATATATAAAAATTTTCAATATTTTATATGACTTTTTAGTCTGCGCACATGTACACACAATTAAATGCTGTACATAAGCTTGGCAATCTGCTGTTAATTAATTTAATTAAAAATAATTAAAACATACGAATAATGCCATCTCATATTTCAAAAGTTTAAGCTCTAGTTTTGTACAAGCAATCAATATCAGCAGCCTATTTTTCTCGAAATTTTAATTTTAATATATGTTAACTCCTTCAAAATCTAAATAAATATTTTTATGGTAACAGTGCTCTCTCGACGAGACAGTTATTCAATTCGAGAACAATACCCATCGAAAACTGTACCCATGAAAAGCATCGATGAATTACAAGATAGCTCTTTCTCTCTCTATTGTATATCATTGTGCGATCAAAAACTTGCGATCGAAAGCTACCGGTTCGGTATACACAGAGACCGTAAAAATTCCGTTGCCCCGTTATCGCAATTTTCATTTATATCGTCCATCTCTTGCGCATAACGTTTGGAAAATGGCGCATACAATGGCGCGAAAACGCGTTAGCAAAAAATGCCACAAAACACAGTAAAAATCGCGCAGGCGTGATCGTACGATAAACAATACACATTTCTGGACAAACCCCTGCACCCATGCTTTTATGTTTTATTCTGGACCTGCGTTCCGACAGAAAATTTAATATCCCGGCCGTTGCAAACGATGCGCGTCGCTATTTCGAATGTTTGCACGAAATACTTCCGGACTGCATATCGTCGATAGATCAACCACAATGCGATTAGATTGGAACTGCATTGCAAAATTGTCACCGTCGGAAAGGGCAATTACGTTTTCCCTCTCACCCCTCCTGTGTTTGTCCATTTTAGCAATTTCTCGTCTATCCTAGATCCGATTTAGAAACCAGGTCGAAACTTGTCTTGCTTGATCGTCGAAGCGATTTTTATTATTAAATAAAAACTGCAGGATCTTTCACGGTTCGTTTTATTTTTCATTCCTGTTTTCTAGTAAACATAGTTTTTATAGACACATAGTGTTTCTTTTGAAATATCTTTATTTATAGATAAAATATGCGACAGTCTATCTATCTGAGCGATCGCAAGACACGTCTTCGAAGTAAACTTTTTAGCATGTTTATTTAATGTGCGAAATATGTTTGTTACATGCTCGTAAATTATTATCTCGGAAAGGAAAAATGGACATGTTGGTTAAGCCTGAAGTTACTCAAACATTTTGTGGTTGTACAAAACGATGAATTGAACAAAGGGCTGAAAGGAGAAATTCTAATGGCAATATTAAATACACATTTTTATCATTATCAAAGAGATCTAGAGAAGTACAAATAATTCGAACATCGCTTACATTTGAAACGTGCTATCGGATTCTCTTTTACTGAAATAAAAGCTGTTTTATTTCAGTAGAAAGTGAAAATAATTTCGGACATTTTCAATCCCGGATTTAAATTCCATAGTCACTTTCGTCACGAGCGTTATAGCTGTTGACACCAGTGCTTCGCGTCATCATCCCCCTTGTATTCTCGAAACGAACGCCATTAGGGCAACATTCCGCGTCGCGCGGCGTAACTTCGTTTTTACGGAATAATGAGATTCGGTTGAAATTCAACGTATGCTGATCGTCAATTTACCGACGCGTAACCGTCCCTAGTCGCACTGCCCCGACGCATTTTATCCCGAGATTCAATGCTTTCCTCTCTCGATTTTTATTTCTTCTCTTTCTTTTTTTTTCTTTTCAACATTTCCGCACATACAGGGGCGCGCATAATACATGTTCACGGGGCGATGAACAAAAGCGCTTTTTAGAAAAAAATTTATTGCTACGCCCCGAGGATCGCGAACACGTCGCTTACTGACATGCAGTCGCCCTCGTCCCTATATCTCTGCATAGAAATTCTGCCAACCCCCTCGTTGCCTTGTCTAACTGCATAACACCCTTCCAGTCTAGTCCGTGAACATTTATATGTATTTCGCTGTATTTTTAAGTCTGTTTTTTCCGCATCGTGAAAACATTAAATCTGTCACGATCAATATACGAATATATAATTCAAGAAGAATTTTCGCACATCCCATGATTATTTTGGTTGCCTCTTTTTCGTTGAATAATACATGCAAATTTTTAGATTTTTCTTTTTCAATGAGCATGGATAACTCTTTCCTTGTGAAAATACATCTGTGTTCATTATATACCACAGTAATGCTTGTTACGCTTAACGAAATATTCAGTCAATAGATACCATTAATTAGCTCGATAATGGTATGCGATTGTGATAACGATGAAATATATAACAATTTATGGATTATTCGGTGTTAAATATGATTATCGTTATTATCCTCTGTTCTCTTCCCTCTGCACATGTGAAATACAAATGTAAATTATAATAGTAGAAGCTAGATATAATTATCGTCACTATTAACATGACAAGCATATACAAGGATTTACAGTTATAAATCATTAGTGATTGAAAATTCAGTCTTTTCGTGAATTAAAGAATAATATATGAGGGAGTTAAAATTAATGATAGATGTAACTTTGACTTTGTAATTAATGAAATGGATAATTGAATATGCTTTGGATTTCAAGCGAATATTTTCCGTCGGATTTTTATTCCCAGTTTTTTAGGGACCAACGTGAATATTCGTCTCATAGTTGACAGAGAACGATTATAACCCACACGATGCTCCATCGCATGTTTGACGCGCGGATAAAATCCCGTTGTTAAAAAATTCGTAAAATCGCTCATCAGAAACGCTCTAAACGTGTACATATTTCGCAAAGAGCGCATTTGTAACAACAGGCATATTTTTCTACATATATTTCAAATTATCATATATATTTTATTATATTGATAAAATTTTAATAATAATTCTTCTTTTTACTTATCTTCATTATCATTTCTCATTTCCATTATTATTTTTATCCCGCTCGGAAAAAATTTTTCATCATTTTATATGCTATACCAATAATTTCTTTTAAAAATACAGATTTGCAAAGATTCAGTTATTCCTGTGAATACAAGTGATCCATCTACTCTCGGTTGTTCTCAATAACATGCTAATATCATTAATCAATTAATGAACAATGCTTTATCATCTTACACAAGCTTCCATTACTTGATCATTCAGCTATGAATATGTAAGAGAATCTAGCGGAATTGCAGGTCCATTCAAAGCTTCGTTTAGATTTAGTTTGCAATACTCATTGTATTCTCGTTTAATATACCAAAAACAACGTGTTAAAGATGCACATGAATTCAATAGAGTCTAAGCGCACAGAAAAATGCTATTAAAAATCGGTTTATTTTTTTAATATAATCAATAAGCAACTAAAATATCATATTTTATTTTTAAAATTTATGCAGTATATCTTATGTTTCACGTTTTTCTTATTCAGAAAAATAAAATTATATAACCTCTTTAACATTTGTTATAATTATTGAAATTTTACAAAATACTTTGATAAAATATAACCGAATGCATTTAATATTTGATTATAGTAGGTATTAATAAATAAAAAATGTTATATAAAATACTTCAAAATACTTCAAAATATGATATCTTACGATTATGATTTCTAAAGTAAATTTTAAGAGAAAATTCTCTTCTCTTCGCGTAGCATTAGAAATTAAAGCTTTGACAGAGATTGTCTATATTAAATATTATTAAAGAGCTGAATAAGAGCGATGTAATACTGTACAATAAAGAATCTTCATGAAATATTGGTTCCAGTGCCATTTATTTTATGAATAACTTGAAAGCTACTTCTTTAGGCTATGTCGAAGAAATAGAAGATCAAGATAAATAGAGAAATGTTTAATCCATTTTGTATATAATAAATAAAACTCGCTAAGAATTTAAGATTTTTTGATTTTTTAATTATCTTGCGCATATAATAATATCTTTATTTCTATAGAAACTTGTATGCATATATTTATATAAGTAACTAAATTAAATAAATATCTAAATTTGTATTAAAAAAGATAAATTGAAAAGATACATAATGCTGCATAATTAATGCGGTTACTCCATCTATAAACTGTCAGCAGAGGCGTGGTTGTATGAAATGTAGAATAAAGGAAGGCATAGGACTCTCTCCGTATTTTGAAGTTACCTGCGTTACATTACAATTCATAACCGCTGACCCGCAAAGCTAATTTTCTCAAATTCATCAACGCATTATATTTTTTTATTTTATCCTAGCCGGGTGAAAAAAGCGGATTACACATCTCTCACACAGGATATTTTCCTTTTTCTGTCTGTACTGTCGGGAACGTGAGAATTAGAACGTGCACGTACCGCGGAGGGTAGAAAAGCTGATGAGTGGAATAAAACGTAAGTAGCAGGTGAAGAATCGCGCGGAAGGTAGAATTTCTTTCTTCCTTGTCATGTACGTGGCATGAATATACCATTGCAAACTCTTCATTACTCGCCTTCCGGAGAAATCGCGCAAATTTTAAAAAGGAAGACGTTCGCGTTCATCCGCCAACGTTAATCAGAGCTGTACATTTTAAGTATTACATTTGGATTATGACAGTTGCGTATGTAGTGATATTTCATAAAAGAACAAATTGCATCGTTGCAAATATAAATAAATAATAAATGTATGTGTTTTTCGATACAAGAATGAATAAGTGAAGGATTTTCATGTTGTTCTAATCAGATAATATAATTAAGGAAGAAAGAAAAGGATAGGAGAAAATAAGCGTGAAAGCGCCAGGTATATTTTGTCATAATAAATAACCGATAAGTTTTAATCTCTTTTCTATCTATCTCGTTTCGCTCATCTCGAATCCCGGAGGATGAAAGAATTGGGGCGTGAAGATGCCGCATGCCTTGAAGGGTACAGAAACGTGTACGCCCTGTGACAACTCTGCAAGGGAACATCTCGGATAGCGAGGTAATCCACGTAGTTCCGGCACGTCCAATAAGAAGTATCAGAATTCCAAGAGACTGTCTAATCAAAAGGAACGTGTCGCAAATTGCACGTTTCTGCACGTAACCGTGATCATCGGATCTACATGCAATGAATACGCAGGGAGTTATTTTCAGTTAGTTCGAGTAATGGATGTACGTTGAAATGCGAAACTGGCAGTCAAAAGATAGTAGAATTCCGATCCTCCGTCGAGGATCTTAATCGTGGAACTTAATCGTGGAGCCCAGAAAAGGAATATCAGTCGCGGACATATCGAGCGGACGAAGAAGGCGGAAAATGCGCGACGGAAAATAAGGCGGAGTTCACGCGAAATGAAAAAGAAGGAAGACGAATTCTCACCGGGTACGTGCTTCGCGTCCATCCATCACAAGCTGACAACTGGTGTAGCCCAGGCTGCCACCACTCCATCGTCCCGCGTTTAGATTATCTGTACGTCGTTGTTCCTCGCTCGTTGTGCACGAACGACCATCACCGTCGCTGCTTCATCTCGTTATGTTTTCCGTCTTAATTCCAGGGCGAGCGACGAGAGATATGCGAGATAACGCGTAGGCGGACTACTCGCGGCTTGGAAATTATTATGTAGCATAATCCGCAGCGTAAGCGGAAAGAGAGAGAAAGAAAGAGATAAAAGAAGAAGAGAACAGTTAATTTTTCACGTCTCTTCGGTGCGAGCTTAAAAGTTACGAAGCCTTCTTCCCTTCCACTATACGCCATCGAAATAAACCTGAGCTTTCATCGAGTGACTGGCATGAGCTCGCGATAAAATTTGTTTTGGTCGAGTGTTTCTATTCAAATTCCATTTCCAATCTTATTACTTATTCGTGCGCAAAACTCGCATTCTGGATTTGCTTATTGAAAATAGCTGCCGTGTCGTTCAGCGAGATTTTTCGAATGCACATCTATATGATATTTGGCGCGAATGAGTTTTATAAAGTTTTTGCGCGAATAAATGTTAAATTTCATTTCATTTTCACGAATTCACGGATTGCGAATTTGGGACGTATCATTGATGCATATTTATTTAGTCGACGGTATAGCAATTGTCTGATTTATTAGCGCTTCACTGAAGCATACCAATGATAAATTGTTAACAGAAACAAAATATTTCTGGGAGAGAAACGCGATTTATCTCTTTTGTAAATTATTCTCAGTTGATGAACGTTTTATTTCATTCAGATTATATTAATAACGAACGGAAATTTTATAAAATGTCTACTGTAGAGATATTTATGTTTAACAAACGAGAACGCTCCGTCTATCCGCAATGATATGTGTATATGACAAAACGCTCTCACGCACTTTGCGTTTATATCCCCTATCACATTTATTTATTTTAAACATGCAAAAACCTTTTCCGGCTTAAAAGCAACGGTGAAAGCCATCAGCCGCAGGTAATAGCTTTGCACGCTCGGCTTTCGAGATCCTGTCGATTACACTATACCTGGCGCTTACGATGTATCTGATAACCTTTCTGGTTATTTTATCTATAATAAATTGAATTTGTAATGTATTGACATTTCACGTATATAGCTTTATTATGTATAGTGCAAAATTATGAAGAAATTTATATAACTGTCTCTGTAATCGCATTACATTTTTATTATTTTATGTGAAAAATTAAAGGTCGTGAGCGAGCTGAGTCAACAAGCCCATCAGCAAATCGTGCGTATGCTTTCATATTGAAGGAACAACCGTCGGGGTTTTTCCGCATTCTGATTTAGTTCGCCCGCGAAGCGTAATGAGCGTTGCTGCAATTCATTTGCCGAGTAAAGCGGGTGCATTCTGGGTAAATGAATTACATTACCCCGGGATTATGTAGTGAAATATACCGCGTAAGAAAATTATGAAAAGACGCCCGGGGCACCGGCGCAGATGCGCAAGTAAATCGAAATATGCCGCCGTGCGGGATAAAATTGTGCGTTAAATTTATAGTCTTGAATTGATAGCGAAACAAAGGCGTCCCTTCGAAGGATTCGCCGTGATATGCGCGGCCGCGCTTGGCCAGGATCTCTATGCTTAAAACTGGGAAGGAACATCGCCCGTAAATATGGCTTACGGGCTCAAAATGTGAAATAATGAAATGTTCTTGTTAATATTTATAAGCGAACATATGTAGCCCCTCGATTTTTGCAAGTAAATAAGCGTAAAACTATACGCTCACTTGATTTTAAAAAGTTATTTGCGTATGTGTGTTGTGCATATCAAAAAAAAAAAAAAAGAAAAAAACAACAAAATTCTCATATGCAAAACATGATAAACAAGACCGATGCAGTACAAAATTTTTTACATAACTCTGTACACATGTACCAAGTGTTTAGCTTTTTTTATTAAAAATGATTTACATTTAATCTAGATAATACGAGTAATACTAAGTTTTTTGGTGTGCTTTTAAATTCATTTATATGAGTAGCGTCACATCAGTGCAGTAAGTGAATTTTTCAAAGTTAGGTGGTTACCACAGATGCTTCCTTCGTTGATTTAATTAAAAAGCGCCGTTATTATTTACGGAGCTTTCCGTAATCGCATTCCCTCCGGCTATATACATTTATCATGTACGCGCTAGCATGTGAGGCTCGACTTGAATTTAATCCCAGAGTGACTTACTGGTAGTCTCCACGGACTACGTTATTTTAACATCATTCTAAAATAATCTTTTCCTGGATTTGCCAATTTTAGAACACGTAGTTTGATATACTTTTCGTAATATATTTTTAATCAGTTAAACGCTTGCAGAGTAATCAATTTTATTGAATTCACGAAACAATATCGTTTTAACATGAAGTCTACACACAATAGAAGATAATAAGCGAATCGTAAGTCTCGTTCGAGCGATTTCGCACGCGCGAGGTGTGTCGGCTGTACAAATAGGACAAAATGATGGATATGATAAGCTGTCCAGATAGCGGACGAGGGTTATTTTCAATACATCAATCCTGGTTAACCCAGGTGCATAAGCGCGCGTTCCGCATCCAAGCGCAAACGGAGAGCGTGGCTGGATGACAAAGGATACGCCCGCCTTTCGTAGGTCATCTGACGGCTAGCTCGATTAATTAACGCTCGTTGATTGGAGAAGTCTGCGGTGAACGCGACACGGGAGTTGGTCGTAATTACGAGAACATGGGCGTTCACCCTTATTTGTCGCATTTTTTATTTGATTAGAGTCGGTTCTGTCTCTTTTTCTTTCATGTCCACGACAGCGCGTAACTCGTTTCTGCATACGATACGCATACAATCGGGAAGTAAAATTTGCGGACGCAATACCGCGGACAAGCTTCCAGGACGCGACACTTGTGCACCAATCCACAGAAAGTACATGGCGCAGGAACGTGATCGAAATTCGATAATTCTCGCGCTTCTTTTGCCATCCGCCGCGTCATGCTTAAAATAGAATACCTCTCTGGAGAGAGAGATACCAGCGAACGTGCGAATCATGTTACTTTAATCCGCTTTTTCGTGATTTAACATTTATTTGCGATCTTTTTAACTTTTCTAATTATAAGTTTTTCTTTGAGCGATGAGTAAAAAGGATCGTTACATAATTTATTTTGTAAATATCGCTGAGCAAATCTAATGGATGCGCATCAAGAGTGATCTTATTGAGCAATCGGTCACTGTCCTCTGCTGATGTACATTATTAATTACGGTAGTATCGATTCTCTCATCTCGCATCTGATTCGTATGATCGATCGGCCGGTTGCATCAGGAGAATGCATCTAGCTGGTAGAATACTGCGCTATAATATCGTACGATACCCTGCTATCGTACATCGGGTTCTTGGAGAACTCTTCAGGCACGTAATGCATATGTTGATTCGAGCCGGTGGCCGCGAACGTGTATGCGCGTATGTGTGTACACCGCAAGAGATAAGCAAAGACAATGTATCGCATCAGCCGTCCGTAAGATATTTCCAGCAGTCGCTCCTTTTTCACATTCTCCACCATCGCTACCTGCTATTCCAGCATCCCGGAAGATCCGCCGTAGAAAGACGGATACGTCAAGAAGTAAAGTCAGAATCTTATTTCCCGGGACGCTTCTTCCTCGTGTCTTTTCTTCTCGATCCCTCGCCGCCTAGGCTGTCCTCTATTTTTTTTCCTTTCTTTTCTCTATTTTTTTCCTTTTCTTTTGCTTTTTTCCCTCCACTGTCGCCCTATTCTACCCTCCCCATCCGCAAAGAGACAGAATCACGCGTCAAAACTGTAGGATGCAGACGTGCAAACCCCAGAGTTGACAGTCTCCGCGAGTATAGCATCACGGCGCACACTGAAATGTCTGTCAACTCGGACGAGCTCATTTCCAAAACGAAAACACGATATTTCTCTTTCCTCGCACAATGAAATTTATCTTTTTCCACAAATCCCATTTTATAATAATCAGAATAAAATTCTGAAAGCAGATTGAGAGCTTTGGCCGCGTGAATATAAGTTTTTTTTTTTTATTTCAATCATTTCTATATTTTAAAGATCTTGAGAAATCATAATTAATGTTACGCCAGCTTCTTTAACAACGTTATGGCAATTATTTAGCTACTTCGTATGATAACTTTATCCAAGATGAGATGGCCCCTTGGCGCTCGTGAATTAATATTCACCGAAGATGCTGGATATGCGAGATATTCTCGGTCGACTGTGCGATATATAGCTAATATTTTCGGTGAATGTAAATAGTATTTGTCCGCGATATCGATTCGCGATGGTTTTAGTTGGAGGGATGTATAAAAACGACAATTAAGCAGTTACATGGCGGTGGCTTTTGCGTTGTGAATAATAGTCCTTGTGAGAGCGGACGCGTCCTCTCCGCTAGAGAAAGGGTCTCCCATGGGTGTTTTTCAGAAACCCTTTTACTCTCTCGCTTCAAGGTTTTAATGTCTCCTGCCGGGCAGGAAGGGCTAATGGGCAGTTTAATGAAAAACGAGGTCATTCTTTACAATTACGTCTCTCCAGAAGCGACGTGCGATAATTTCGAGCATATCCGATACGCGCGTTAGCTACGAACGTGTTGTTCCGAAAAAATGTCTACTGGAAAGTGAAAAGGATTCTCGTGTCAACGCGATTAACGCTCATTAATAAAAATGTATGTCTTGTAATTTCTATGCGACGCTCCCATAAAATTGAAATCCGTTTGTGCATCCGCGTCGTCGACGCGATCCAGCGTCCAGTTTCCGGATTCGGTGTAATAGAACATCATTCTCTGCAAATAGAATGGCGCATGATCGCTCAAATAAATTGCCGGCTTATAATCGATGCGGCTACCGATTTCTCGTATACCGATGATAGCTCAAACGTTCCCGTGCCGCGTTGCATCCCGATGGCAAACAGGTGCGCCGTATCTGATCACGCATTAATCTGGCGAGAATCCGTGAGCGCGGGAGTAATTCGGTGACTTAATTAAACCAATTAATTCCGTGTGGTGTAACGACCACCGTGAAACTTCCAATATCTGAGAACGAGCGGTGGTAACCCGGATCCACAGCGGTCGTAGTCGATTTCCAGGCGGTTCCGGAATCGCTTTGACCCCGTTACTATTACCAGATAGAGAGAGAGAGATAGAGAGAGAGAGAGAGAGAGAGGGAGAAAGGGAGAGAGAGAGAGAGAGCCCATAGGAACGAGGAAAGTATCGATTTCCAAAGTGTCGAACTTTTATACAAGCGAATTGCAAGCTCATGTCGACGATTTTAGCGTAGATTTTTATTGTAAAGGATTTAAAAACGTGTTTGTCTGAATTGAAAAATCCATTTTTATCGTACAAAATAGGAATATGGAGCAGTAACACGATTAAGGAACGAGGATCGAGTCACAGGGACGAATAAATTAAAGCGCCAGCTCGCGCTTAATACGCATAGCAAATTAATTGCTGACACCACGAGCGACTTCGAAAACAATCGATTAACAAATATCCCCGTGTAATTAATTAAATCGCAATCAGAGCTCGCGCACGTACGTTATTAAATTTTCGTCACTGCTCGCGCGTTCGATTTCGCAGATATCGCTCCGCCATTTCGTAATTCCGTCCTTACACAATTTACAACCTTCGATGGAGTATTAATGTATTTCTTTACCTGGATAGAGGTAAAGTTATAAGCTCAGCTAGAGGGACGAAATTACTTTATAGACCAGCCACGCGGTAATCGCGCCAACACATAACTCGGGGGTGCTTCGCGTGGAGAAACGCCGCGACCGGGGCCCAGAGGGTGAGGGTCTACGACCCACCCTTATAATTTGATGTTGCGTGTTATTAAAGGGCCATTAAAACTCTCCGTGCATCTACTAATTGCGGTGCACGTAGACTCTGCGCGCGCCATCGTTTAATCGATATTCGGCTTTGTTGTTTCCACGACGCAACTCGCCTGCCATTCAAAGCGTTGACATCGTACCTATCAATAACAACATTCAATCGAGTGTAAGCGATATTTGTCGGTATCTATGGTTATCAAAGACTCTCAGTCGTGAGATAATGACGATAGCAAATTCATTAAATCTATGTTATGTTTCGAATAATCAATAATTTTCCTTTTCAATAAATAAATAATTTTGAATCTGATAATTATTATCGCAGAGATATGTATATTTATTTGTTTATTTTATGTACATTGTATAAATATATAGAACCGTTTTCAAAGAGATGTTTATATACCACTATCTCAAAAGTTTTCAGATATAAATCGTGAATTATTATATCTTGTAATAATCATGCGCCTGCAATTTTTAAAGAATTTCTCTCTCTTTGTTTGATATTGTTTCACAAAGGCATTGCATCGCAATCGATAGCGACCTAGTTTGACACAATCACGGCAAGACTTAACTCATTTTCACGCCGTTATTTGACGTGTTCGTCGTGCACGCTAAAGTTTTATGAATCCAGCGACGTAAGCGATAATGTCACACAGAAATTACCAAGTCGTTATTTCACGAATCGAAGCTGCCGGCGAGTTACGAACTTTAAGTGTCGTTAAACGATGAAAAAGGAAGTAGAACGTCGCGCAATCGGAGATGTAATGAATCGAGAGACGGAGAAGGGCCGTGAAATGTACGGTATAGCAACGAGATAAATTAATTTGGAAGTACTGAGTGTTCTCGCGATCAAAATCAATGGGAGTTAGGGGCTTTGAGTATTTCCACGAGTGGCAAGTCGCTTAGCAAACATTGCCATTCTACGATATCTGTCGTGTGCTTATTTTTCTATAATTTTTATATATTTATTTTAAAAATCGATCGTGTGTTATTATGTTTATTTTATACGAACGGTGGTCTCTTTTTCCCTTAAATATGGAAATTTCGTTGCTCATGACATAACGAATGCAAATGTGATGCGCATATATTATTTTTTGTTAATAAGAATTGGAGTATATGCATAAAACCGTAAAAGTAATAAACGTCGCGTAGTATATTTTCCATTTATCGCTCGACATGTGTGCATAAAAATTTCAAAAGCGAATAGCTGCTGAAAGTTATCGATAAATTCCAACGTATTTTAGAAAGCGTTATATGTGCGAAATTTTTTTATACACCGCTAAAATTAGTAGTGCAAATTATAAGAAATATGCGTTTTTATCATACTCCATCGCAAAAGTATTGAAATTCGAATACGTGAAAGCATGTTGTGTTTTTCGTTGATGCCCGAAGTACTATTTGCACCACAGAATATCGAAACAGCTAGTGCCGAATAAAATTTCATGTAAATCTATTTTGTACATACAAACGGCAATATTGATTCTGTTTAATGAACATTTTACTTCAGAGCTATCAACACACACACATACACACACACACACACACACACACACACGCTGCAATAAAAATATCTCTCACCATTGAGGCAATTGAAGCGGCAACATGGATCGTAGCAATATTCTCATTTGGTCGTATAAACGCCTGTTGAAAGTTATACAGAATGATGCGCAAATAAAGTCGGCAAACGCACAGGGTCGTTTTCATTCAATCGCGATCGATCTAATAGATCAGAATCTGAATCGCGTAAGGGAGCGAAAGAAAAAGGCTAAATAGGATAAATTACTCTGAACAAAGAAAATTTAAATAAATTCGCTCAAATTCGCTGCCAAAAACTCGGCAAGACTTGCTCGAATCGACGGAGATTGCAACGGCTCGCATCGAACAAACGAAAATATCGCTTGGCCTATATACGTGGAATCCTCATTAATCGCCAGATACGTCAAGATATCTACGATCTTTAGAAGATCTCACCGGCTCGTTAGAGGCCAGCATTTCTAGAGGAAGAGAAAAGAGAATCGTTATCTTTGCGCGCAATTTCCATATATCTCGGCGCGATAAATGCCGTTCTCTTTCGGAAGGAACGATTCGCCGACAAATAAGCTTCGAGCTTTTTTATCTGGGCCAATGAAAGCGAGCCGAATGCTTCGGAAGCGAGTCGATAGTTCGATAACTTCCACGACAACGAGCGCACCTTACGGAACCTTAGCACGCAATCGCGAGGTTCTGTGCGAATGGAACTTTTACGAGGTAAAACCGGTCGAATCCTGCTATCACGTTGTTTGACTTCAGCTAGTATCTCTTGCAGAAGAATATTGATACTCTGTGTCAAGTAGGAAATATACTTAACTCATAAAATACACGATTCAGAGAGCTCTAAATCAAATCAGCTATTATTGACAATAACATCTTCCGCTTCGCTTTATTATTTGCTGAAAAAACACATTAAATGTTCATCGGCGTAAATGAGCTCGTAAAAGAGTTGTTTCGCATTAAAAAGATACATCTTTCTCGGAAATACATTTAAATAATACTCAAAGAGGAAGAAGCCGAGCACCTATTTCACTCAAATGCGTTTATGCTAATACATCTCGACGAGTTATCGTTAAACGAATTTAGACGAGAAAAGAAGCCGAGCAAAGTGTGATCGTAATTTTTAAAAACCGCGTCGTACAAACCGCTCAAAAAATCCATTGTACACCGTAAGACTAAACTGTTTGCGTGTAAAGCACGAGCGTAGTAAATCGATTCCGAGACTTGCGCGCCCAAGTCATATCATATATTTCGCGACGACGATAAAACTGTCTTGACCCAGGTTACAGATAAGTTTTGTACATATCCGGAGAGAGTCTGTCGCGCGAGAAAATGTTTTTAATTTTTTAATATTTCTTTGTATTCTACAAAGAAAGAAAAAAATGTACAAACTCTTCATTATGCTGAGAATTTATTACGGTACGTAATTAAGAATCATGGCAGCGCCCTAAAGCACTGCGAGATATCGCATTTTAATTTTAACCGGAAGAAATAAAAGCTGCAAAAATTATTTATTTATCTCCGTTAGAAATTACACGAGGAAGAGCAAGTCGTGTGACAAATATATTTTATGTTAAATATATGTGAAACTCGGCAGAGTGAGCGTCAATAAATTATTTGTAAATCAACGCTTACGCCATCACGTGAATTCCGTGCGTACGCAATAACGAGGAGAAATAACCGGCAGTTTGCGCCCCGCGAAATGGATTGCCGCTTCGGGACGAGATATGAATATTTAAAGTTGCTGCCTGGTTTAAAAAATTCACGTTGCAATTAAAAAAAAGGTTATATCTCCCGATATAACCCGTAGGGGTAGGAAAAATGTTTGCCAACTTTATTACGTGCGCATTTGTTTGAGATAGATCACGACGCGTTTAACAACAAGAAAATATTAGGTATACGTGATTAAACTGAAAATAGCATGCGCGGCGCGTCAAACAAATAAATTCGTTGGTTACCGATCACGGCAACCACGAATGAATCGTATCGCCCTGAACGAAGGAACTCTATATCCAATGGGGAAAGAAAAGAAAAAGTGAAACGGCAAAAAATGCTAGAGATCAGCTGTTAATTCCCAACGTTTTTCAACGTTGGATTGCTTTGACGTGCGTTTCTGGTTAAGTGAATTTTTCAGATTTTCTTTCAACGGATCACGCGCTTCAATCGATCGTTCAAATATCTCTTTTCCTCTCTCTTTTTTTGAGGTATTCTTTAAATAAATCCACATAAATGAGAAACACGTATAAATTTAATTTCAAGAAAAAAATCGAATAACGATGTCATCGAATTTCTCTCTAGCGTTCGAGTCGAATATAAATTATCGTATCGGTGCAGGTGGTTCCTTGATCAACATCTTTGTAAAGATTATCGAAAGCATCGCGTGCGTCATGCTATCCCGAAACCCAAAAGAACCTGAACTTTTTATCGAAAAATGAAGGTAACGTTAGTGGTTGATTTCGGTCGGCGGTAGTCGCGCCGATGGTACCAGCCAGTGTCGGAATTTTCCTGACGCCCACCACTGTAGCTGGAAAGCGAATAGCAAAAGCAAACAGGGGTAGAACTTCGACGAACCCTATCGCATCACTACTACCATCACATCGTTTTAACCTCCGGCTTGAACGGGAAGAGAGAGCCTCGGCGATTCCCTGGCTTGCCTCCGCCATTTTCCATCCCCGGCAGATCGGAATCTGTGCCAATGGATGCTGCCACCTCTCGCTGATCTTATTCGCCGGGAGCTGGCGGAAAATGTGAAAAATTCCTATTAAGGGATTCCAATAAGGCTCTCCGCGCGCGGGTGTCGGGGACATAAAACATAATATTATTTCCGGAAAGCGGCGGCGCGAGAATTCAATTTAGCCCCCGTGGCACATAATATAATGCCTCTTCCAACCGCTTCCGTTCTTCTCTGTCACCTTTGGCCGAGCGACTTCCTATCTGCGGCCCTCTAACGCTTCCACTAATTTTACCGAGTTCATCTTAGAATAAAATTGCCAACACACGACAAGATACAAGGACCTTTCGCGTTTCAGCTCTCAAAGATTTAATCAAAATGCAACAACTGATCTGTGATATTTCGACCATATTGTATTTGCACTTAAAATTGCCGAATATAAAAACGAATTATCTCTGCTTTATCAATATATATTCAATGATGAAATCCGCTTATGTTTAACAATTAAATATTAACACAATGGAAAAAAATTCATTTGTTAAAATGACAAAATGTAACTGCAATTCATCGAGGCTTTACGGAGTTTTATCAACTTGCATTGTTCAATTTTATCTCGAAATAACAATTCCACTAGAATACAATACAGAATATGAGTAGCAGTTTATTTCGTTGAATCGCGAATATGTTGTACTTCGGCCGAGCAAAAGTGGGATTAATTCTTCCAGGATTCAGTTGGCTGGAAGGCAAATGCGATCAATAAATAAACGTAATGCCGCTCGAGCTTCTGTCGATTCCTCTCCTTTTTACGCAGTCCGCCTACAGTCCCCTTTCCCTTCTTTCCGATATCGAAATTTGCGCTCTTAACTGTCAGGCGATTTCGAGCCGGAAAAGCAAATTCAATGCAGGAAAATTGCACAAGCAGGAAATTTCATATCCACTGCGAAGTTATTCCCGACGTGATATATCCCCATATACGATGTAACTAACATGGTGCGTTGTTACCGATACTTGCTCATCGAACAACTATCTGTCATTATGGCGTAAAATGTAAAATTTTCGCGTGCAATTTTCTGATCGCGCACGACATTTTCTCTTTATTGACATCTTTCTCGTTATAACGAATTTCTCTAAACGACAAAACAAGACTCTATATATGTATGAACAACATATACCGATTTATATTTCAACTCTATAATTATATACTCACAGTTAACAGTCGATAAGATATCGTTAATTCCAAGGATTTGGCGAGCGTACTATTGGGAATCGAAGCCATTAACCTCAGTCTGGAGGCAACCCTGAAGCGGCTTACGCATCACTAAATAATTCCAAGACGCCTCTAAGAAGCTCGAAGATCGGTGCGGAGCTTATCGAGACGAGAATCCTTGAAATGTTCCTTAACAGTCGATCTTCCTTAACGGGATATCTCTACCACCCTCTCTGCTAATCTTTAATTCCACAAACCCATTTATTCACTCCATTTACACCGATGTTGGGGAATGAGTGCTAAGTCACCGAGGCTTTAAGTAATAGACAATTTATAGATTAGATAACATGAGGCAAAATATATTATCAATCTTTTCGCGGTTTTAATATCGCAACATTTCGTTGCATCATCTTATGATTCGCTTTTTAAACTAATTAATATTTTTTTTGTATATAAGATTTTAAAAAATATATCATATTCTTGGATAAATTGCGCTGTCATATACGAGAGTCAGTAGTAATCAATAACTATAACGACACCACAATTTTCAGTTACCGACTTTAGAGCGTAGACTTTAGCGCGCCAATAAAATCATAGTGATTTTCGAATATGTGTTCTCACAAAAGCGTAATGAATTTGATTGGAACTATGTGTGTAGCAGTTAGAGAGTTAATCTAGACTTTAATGAATTACACACACACATAAAAAGATCTCGAATATAATAATATTCGAGTAATAACTCGAGTAATAACTCGAAGCAATATAATAGGACTATAAAAACATTTCCAACATGTACTTATTTCTAATATGTAATAAAAGAAAAATGAGTAAATGTAATACACATTAACTTTTTCATGATTTATATCGTGACGTTTTATGTCGTGTGTATTGCGATATAAAATATATCGTCTGATAATGTTGACAGATATTCAGAGACTCATCGATATTGAAACATTTATTCATGCATAATGTTTACTTTGTATTGTGCATATAGATAATTTAAGAGAAAGAACATTCGAGACATCATAATAAGGTTCAGCGACTGGAAGAAATTTTCCTGAAGAAATAATGTAGCTTATGAGAGAACCTTTGAGAGAGGTTGGCGGTTTCTCGTAGATGAAAGTTGATGGTTTCCACTTTTCGCGATATTTATGGATACTTTTACCAACATACATCGGGGGTAAGCAAACGATTTCCGGATAACGGTGCTTCAAAGAAACCGCAGAGCGAGTCAGTATTAGCAGCAACAACGAGCAAGGAATATGATATTTTCCCCAAAGGTCATCCGGTAGCGCGTCTATCTAACCTACCCCGGAGCCAGATTTTGCCGAAGAAAGAAGATCCGCGAGAGCCATCAAAGTAGCCTTTCCCAGGACGAAAGCGAATATCGAATTCCGATAAAAGGAAGTAACGCTTTGAGAATCTTTCGCTTTAACGTAAGCAATTCGAAGCTGAAATGGTGACTCTTTCGGAAAAACACCGTATTTATTGAAGTTTCCGGACCATCTGCCGTGTTTTTGTTATTTTGTAGCTTCTCTTTTGTTGCTTCTCTTTTTTTGTATAGATGTACGGTGCAAAAACAAGTAACGAGAAAAATATTTGGAAGATTGTAGAAAAATAATGAAAGAGAGAGAGAGAAAGAGAGATTTCAACAAGTGAAAAATGATTCATATCGCAAAGCATATTCTAGTCGATCTTACAATATTTTGGTCCCGCCTACGCTCTTTTGTGTTTTACAATTACGGTAGTTTTATGAGTTTCAGATTCACGAGCTCCGCGGACTTCTGCCAACTTGTGATTGCGCAAGTTTCTGGTTTACGAGTGCGGACTGTCGCGCGGGTTATCTATCTGCGATATTTCTATCTTTACTGTCACGCTGCCAGATTTACGCAAGCATTAATGCACAGATCGCGCGAGCGAATATGTTAATTTGACTCTATGAATATATTGCGGTGATTTTTTTTCACAATCCACGTGCATCTTTTTTATTGTTTTTTTTTCGATATCAACCATCGTCAAACGCACGCAAACGGAAGCAGTGTATAGTAAAATTTTCAATTATTCGACGCGACGTGTCATTCGTGGATGCCGATCATCACGAATTCGCCCTTTGTTCGTCGACGCTAACGAAGCGCTGGCATAATGAGGTGCGACAGAAAGGTGGCTGGCGGTCGTTTGGGGCGGACTGAAGGACTGCTTCAGACACCCCTGCATGTTGCATAAGCGTCTGGTATCGGGGATCACAGATTTCCCTCCCTACGGTACGAGGCGCGAACGACTCCAAAAATACTCACGCGCGATAATACACGTCCGTGTGTGCGTGATTACGCATACGTGTGGGACACACGTAATGTAGAGACCGTAACAGAGAGAAGCCTCGAGGGTGTCGAACAAGCATGGACACAATACAAGCCGGCTGGATTACAACCTCGCTGTGCGTAGCGATACCTTTCGATAGCATCAATTCGCCACTAGAGTTTGCGACAAGCAGCACTCGCCCCACCCTTTCGCAAGGGATGGTAGACTGTTCTTGTTGATAAAAGCGCCGTAATCTGATCGATCAATCGATCGCTGTTGATCGTGAAGATCATGAGAATGCCTTTGTAGAGAGCACGAACATTCGCGATGTTTTCGACAGTGTTACATTACGTTAAGTTAGATATGTCACATAAATCTCTCTGCGCCAAGTGCACTATAATACATTTATTCTTGCACTAATGGCTTAAAAATGCAAGTAATTTGCGCGATTGTAAACGCAAGGAGAGAACAGTCCTGAGAGGTTGTTATAGCGCTCCATTTTCATCCGACGAATTGAGAATCGAACAAGAAAACTCAACCTCCTGTACCGTCTCAGGACTGCGAATGTTTTCTCACCGTGCGAAATTATCGTGCCTCTCTGCAACTCTTCGATTTGCGTTCCTCGACATAGCTCCAAGCACCTGAGACAAAAGGAGAGACGAGAAAATGCAAAATCGCTCCTCGACCTGTATTCGTGCGACAATCCTGGCAAAACCCGATTTTGATATTTGTCTGCTTTACTTCGCAATATGAACAAATAACGCGAACAAAAGCGCTGTACATTTCAAAAATATTGGACGGATCCAGAAAGTCTTAGAAACGGAATCATGCCATTTGTATAAATAATGAACATATATTTTCGATCCGCGCAATATTAAAAAGTATCATACTATTTTTGCCATAGGAAAATGGCAAATTTGTTAGCATATTCATCTCTAGCAGTAACATGCCTGAGAATTTATTCTGAGAATTTTTTTTCCGCTATCTATATTATTACTTTGTTATAAGCTTTAATTAATTTATAAATTCCGGTCGCTTCAATAATTTGTAATATTACATTCACCGCCGAGAAATTTAGCGTTCATTTTAATTAGGGGCTACGGAGTATATCGATTTCATTGTTAGCCGATTGCCATTGTTACCGTTTCGAGTACTGGCGAGACATTTGTAGGTCGTTGATTTATTTCATCGTGATTTGTTACATTAAATAGGGGAGTAAGGCCGACAGGAGCTGGAGAAAAGCGAAAGGCAAGTCCGTTAATGAGAAGCTTTAATTAACACACCTTTATTCATCGAAGCGGGCATTCGTATCCCCCTCTTTCACCAAAAAAAAAAAGTCGATAACTTTTGATCTTTGGGCTTACGAACACCAACTTTTCATTACATTTAATTTTATTTGATATGATTGAAATCATTTTTTATCGGATAATCCGCCATAAAAGCTGCAGACATTGTTTTACAAGATTATTTTGAGATTATAATATAAATTATAGTTCAAAACTCACCGATATAATGCGAAGTTGTAATATATAATGTTGTGACCTGTAAAATATAAACAAATCCTAATTATATATAAATTATATCTATACAAAATAGAGTATACACAATTAAAATTATAAAAAATAATAATTTCCCATAATTACATTTGTAATTATTTTTCCGTTAAGATAGGAATTTTTTCATTTTTTTCTTTTTTTAATTCATTTTTTCCATTGAGAAAGGAATTTTTTCATTTCTTTTTCATTTTTTAATATGCATTTTAACAAAATATAATTAATAAAAATATAATTTTTATTCCACTTTTCAATTATATATAGCTTATTATATAAATATTTTAAAATAAATTTAGAATATTTTTTCATAAACATTGTATTATACAATAATGTGAAACGAATTTCACTACCGCGAAAATAAACCTATAAATATTAAATTAAAATAATAAATTATTTACCGTATAGTTGTTCCATCATCGCTCGACACTTTATGGGGTTTCTTTTTTATTCCCTTGTTTATATTTTGCTGCTTTCTTATATTTATAGTATTCACTTGCGAAAATGTGGTTAATTACACACACTTATATTGATCGGTAAAATATGTAAAACAATCGCGCGACACTTTACTTAGCACTTTCGATGTAATTAAGTTACGATGCATTTCATTATATTGCAACGAAAGAACGATGCAAAAATTATATTTATTACAATCTACTCAAAATCGCAAATCAAATTCATGCGTTACTTGCCATGACAATTCTTTATTGCTAACAAATAATATATAGAATGTTCCAAATTTAAATATCAAAACATAAAAAAAATGCAATCGATAAACTAAGTAATCTTTTAAAGATTTATTCGTTGTTTCGTTTTGGTGAAAATTGCAAAAAAAAAATAAAGTTTTTATTTTACTCCTTTTTCTTTGTTTATTGTTTGTTAATCCATCATATGCTCCCGAAGTTTTAATATTTAAATTCGAGACACTGTAGAATTATGTTATAATGTAAATAATTATACATGGTAAAATTATAAAATATATAAATATTTGTAGAATATATACCGTCAATTTGTCGATTTATTCGCGCAGTAGATTTCCATCGAATAACAATAATAGAATTCGCGTTTTAATATACATATATCATCGATATGCGAGATAATATACGAAGCAAATCGCGCCACTACCGGTTTGAATCCCTTATGAATGACAAGGCCATGTTATAAATGTAAACAAGAAATGATACACGAAGCGTCTTATGATATATAACGCGCAATTATGTGCGTGTATGCATATGTGTTTACATACCGTAACCTTATTATTCAGATAGGTAACGATGCGAACCGTTTCGTGTATCATCACATTATCTTATGAATTACGATTATAAGTACTAAAAGAGAGAGAAACACGATTATTTCCTACTATTACTTGATTATAATTATTGATTATTGATTATTGATTACTATTATTGATTATAATTAGTGATTATTGAATGTCGAGTATTTGTAACGAATATAATTTCCATATTATATATTTTCCGTTATAATGTGATGAAATATAACATGGGATTGATGTCGGAAATGCTGTGTAAAATATTGTGGTCAATCATCATTAAGTAAATTGTAATTATCGCGAGTGAGTGTAGTATTCTATAAATGTCGAGTGCTATAAAATAACAGGAGGAATAAGAGAAGGCTCAGGGAACATCGAGCGATGGTAGGGCAACTGTAAAAGTAAGTATAATTTATAATCTATTTTTTTTCGCGGTAATGATTTATTTTACATTTATATACTATTATGTAACTATAATATATGATACTATAATATCATATATATAATATATGACTATTCTCTTGAAATGTTGTTCTTTTAGAATATTTATCTCTGTTAGATAATTGTATTATTTATGTAAAAATTAATTATTATGACATAATTATTTATAAGTTATAAAAATTAATAATTTATATTACGAATATGAAAAAATTAAATTTTTATTTTTATCATATTTTATAAAAGTTGATTCCATCGAAAATTTTATTCTATTTTGTACTAGTTTATTTTATTTTAATCCGAAAAGTTTCTTTCAGGAATTATATAATTTTATGAAATACATCTATTTGAAGAATAATTAGGAAATTAAATTGTAAAATAATCATTTTTCAAAAAAAAAGATGAACAATAGGCTCACGTGTCTATCAAAAAATATGTTGAATATAATTATTGACATTCTGCTTTATATATATTATAATATAATTTATATAAAACATTTATTTGTATTTTTTTACTACATTGTGTATTACAATTTGCTATTGCGCATTATATTAATGAGTTTTAAATCATTTTTTATTTTAATATTTTAATTTTAATACGATAAATTTATGAAAATTAAATAATGAGCAATAAAAAAATATTTTTTAATTATTTTTTTAACAAATGTTTTGATGGATACGAACTTATTAGTCATCTTTTTTTTGGAAAATGATATCTCTTTGATTTCAGTATTTAATAAATTATTACATTATAAAATTCTGAAAATAAATGTTTACTTTATTTTAAATACATAACTTTTATGTGTATCTACAATTTTTATTTCAAATATTCATAATATTTTACTTGCTTAATTTTGCTTATTAGTCGTAAAATATACCGAGGGTTTCATAACAGAAGAGCATATCCTTAATTTTTTGAAAAATGAGATATTCATTAAAATAATGAATATCTCATTATTTACATTAAAATATATTTAAAACATATTTTACAGACATTAAAATATATTTAAAAAATAGATAAATGTTAATATTTCTAATGCTTTCTTATCCAAAACATGTAAGAATTATGTTCCTATGTATAAAATTCAAATTTTAAAACGTTTTGTCTTATTCTTGTAAAATTACGATTTCGGGCTTGTATTCCTATATTTGATAAAATTCTCGACATATATTTGTGACAGTTGATACGTAATTGCATTTTCATATCTAACAATAAAAATCAGATTTTTGTCAAAACGACTTTCTTTAAATGTTTTCCGAAATATTCTCTTGAGCTATCAATCGAAATCTATTACGTATTCAATCAATCCAGAAGCTCGAGATCCGACAATTTAACTACCCTCAACTAGACGAACCATGTATAGATATGATCTACTGTTTGCTGTGCGTAAACTTGGTGTGTGAGATACGGTGTACCTCTTAATAAAAACGATCGTACATGTGTATTTGTAATATATCTATGCACGTGTATTTTAAATATCTTCTATTTAGAAAGAGAAAACAGATATAAACATCAGGGAAAGAAATTTTAATACAATATCATCCACACAATTTATTAAGTTGCCGTAAATTATTTAAATATAATCATATTTTATTACTATATTATATTATTATATTAATATATTAAATGTTATAATGTAAATATTTAAAATACGAGATTTTGTGTATCGCAATATATATCGATAACGACACAATAATACATATGTATTAATCAAACAGTAATAACATTTTAACGTATGATTGCTACGAATGATTGGACAATCATTTTCCGTGGATTATATTCCAAAGTTGCTCATAAACCGTACAAATTGGAAACGCCAACGTATTTCCCCATTCTCGCAGATTCTCGTTGCTGAGCAACCGATGAAAACAGCTGACGCTGATTCCGATAATGCTATCTGATATTTTATCATTAACTCCAAATTAGTAGGATATAATTAGTAGTTTCATCTAATATGTAGTTACATTGGAAGCAGGTTAAACTCCTTTTCGAAGTAAGTTTAACGTATTACATAATAATACTGTATCAACTAGAGATTGGACATTGAAATGGAACTTACGATTCTTTCATCTCATTGTAATTGCATTATTAATTTTATAATATAATTAAAGTCTTTAATATAATTAAAGACATGCACATGTGTGTGTAACATTTTTAATATTTTATAATATAATATATTATATTTATAATTTTGAATGTAATTATAATTTATAATTTTTATGTAATTATCATTTTAATTATAAGGAAGAAAATTATATTTGTACCGAAGAGAATGCACTCATTCAAAAATAATGTTTGTTTGCCAAAGTCGATCTTTAAGAAATTTCCAAGTAACTTTTATCAACATGCTTTGAATGAAAGCTCGAGAGGTTGTTACGCTCACTGGTATGAATATCGAAAGAGAAGTCCCTTGCATTAATTATTCCGAGTCTTCGTGCTTATAGAGAAACTTTTCCGCCCGCGGTGATGACGTATTCTTGATTATAATAACATCTACTTAAAACTAGAACTCGGAAGACAACGGTAGATTATTACCAGAGTGCAGACGGAATAATTTGCCAATTAGTTATGAAGAAATCGATAGTCCCGGACTCACGCGAGCTTCTAAAAGATTCCATGTTCTATTAACGAATCGTATTTGAATAATATAGATCTTAGTGAAGGAAAATAGGGATAACATACATATTCTCTGATGTCAGCTGATGATCTCACATCGTAGACTATTAAACTTTGTTGATTCTCGATAAGTTCATGGAGTTCACGATAGTTCTGTTCGAAGTATAGTTAGTTACATACAGAACGCATATGGTATCAAACTTGATCGCTACATTACTACATCACACATACAGATATTCGCAAATCTATTCCTACCATATAGTTGATGAAAAGACGTGGTGAAATTTATGATACGCTGTATATTGCTATTTACGTGCGCTGCATGTAGTGAAATTAACATCAGCCATCTACGCCTAACGCCAAGCATACAATATGAATACAAATGATCTAATCAGAAGACAATGCAGTATCCATAACGATAAAAACGATATTGATGCGATGTATCCACGAAATGTTTTCGAGGTTTTTCAAAGTTACGGTTCGATCCCCCGTGGAGTTATTTACAACGATCGAACGATCAGTTCACCTTTAACGACCTCTTTTATTCTTTCTGCTATTCCACTCCCGATTTTCTTTCTTCGCCGTTTTGCGCCGCGCCTTCCTAGACGAGCCCTCTTTCTCTCTCCACCTTCTCCTCCCTCGCTGCAGGCAGGAATGATAGCCATGGCGGATCCAGGTCGCGCGTAAATTTCCGGAATCTTAGCTGATTTATCACCGCTTGAAATATAGGTTGCTTCGCCGGAAGGATGAAAGCCTGGCGCGTTCACAGGTCATGGCACAGTTTGCCTTCTACCTCATTCCAATGGCTCGTCGTTTACCATCATGGCTCAAATGTTGCTACTATCGTCGTCGTTATTGGTATTAGTTGATGTTGGCCCGTACAAATGTGCATGTAGACGCGATTCCGACTCAAGGTGAGCTCGTGTTTTTACAAGGGGTTGACTCAGGGTTGAGCGAGGGTCGACCACGCGGTGGATCGGATGAGATGCGGCGGGCAGACGTGGCTAAGGATTTGCTAGGCAAACACCATCGTGGTGTTACGATAACAAATCACTGCGAGCCGGCTTTCGCTACCGACGAGGCGCCGAACCCGCCACCCAAGTATTCCATCGTGCTGCGTTCGTGACGCTGAAGAATATATATGGTTTCCGCACAATATGTATAAGAGTGCTGATTAACCATCCTGCTTTTGTGTAGCAATATAATAGATTTATTCCGATATTTTTTATCCCTGCATTAACACGAACGCGTTAGATATAAAAATATTTCATATTTTTTAACGTATTTTTTTTACATTTTTTTAACACAAAATTTAAATAAATATGTTAACAATTTTTTGGATTGATTATTTATATTGTATTTAATATTTCAAACAAAAATAATTTTTGGAATTAAACAAATATCAAACAGGTTCATTCTTTCGAAAGAGTTTCGGAAGAATTTGCCGAAATTGCCGAGTGTTCGTAAAAACGCGAATTCCACGGAAGCGAAAGCATGGGCGCAGTCCATGCACGTATTCCATCAAGAGTACAGCCCGGAAGCTGGCGGAAGGGTCGAAAGAGGGTCGTCGAACCATACTTTACAACGGCGTGCCACGGTGGGGCCAAGATAAATGTACTCCGAATCGAATGCGTTCTCGTTCGAGATTGGCGTTCGAGGAGAAGGCCAATGTCATTAAGGCCGCCTTTATCGGTCACATTCGGTGCGATTTAGATCGACGTTTCGCGATAAGTTTCAGGGAGCCTTATACGAGGCGTATTGCACAAAACGATTGGAAGTAGTTAAGGAGAAAAAGAATGTAAATATATTGAAGTGAGGAATCTTATTTTTTCGATATTATATGTATAAATAAATACGAAATGAGAATCAATGAATTGATGATTTATTAATTTTATGATCGCGTCAATATTTTGTGTTGCTCATCTTTCGAGGTAGAAACTGAGTTTAAATATTTATCGCAAAGACGCTTTTATACATAAAGAAAGCAGTTTACAAGAAGCTTCGATAGTAACGACAAGACATTGATCGTGACACACTTAACCACTTTTCCATATCGGCCAGAACAAATAAAGCATCGCAAACTAGTTTCGGGGTAAAAGGAATTTCCAATTGACTTTGATCGATTTATCATTTTCTATCAACGTAATTATCAATATATCTCAACTATTATATCCCTACAAGTTATCGTGCTTATTGAGAATTGCATTTTTAATAAGAATAATATACATATATGTAATAAGACATTTGCTAAATTAAATTCAACATTAAAATACTATACTAATTCAGCAAATAAATTTGTATTAATTCTGCTTTATTTCTCTCTAATTTTCTTTCTCAATAAATAAAATCAATTCAAAAGGAAAAAAATAGATACTGTTTTATAACGCGATAGTAACATAATCTCGAATTATAACGTGCTGCGCATACAAAATACTGCTCGCGGACTACGATGACAAATCACAGCCATCTTCTTCCCCGATCGAGTACACCGATTCTCCGCATATTTTCTTCGTCACGCTGGCAATGTCACATTGTTCTCCACGACGGGAAAGAAATCGCTGTTGCTACGGTTGCCCATTTCCGTTATTCACCCAGCAACACGACATTTCTCACGCGATACTGCATGCAAGTGTATGACTTCTACCATTAGATAGTCAATGGTGAACAATATGTCGCTCTTTGAGGGATGTCATACGAAGATAGCTATCTGACATAAATGGCTGGTCTATAATATTGAAATGTCCTCTATCAAAATGATATTACAAGCTCAAGTTTGCGAAACAATATTATTCGTAATATACGTTCTTTTGCGATCGATAACTAAATATTTAACAAATTTATTCAACGTAGTAATTGCGAGTATATACTAAAGCTACAAGTTTATAAGAGTATATTCCAATCTTCGAACAAAATCGACAATAATAATTAAATTTTAAATAAATAATTAAGTATGTAATTAAGTTTTTCGTATTTTTTAAATTAATAAATAATTGATTCATCTCGTATTTATTTATATATAATATCATACAATATCATTGTTTCATTGTTGATTTTCTGAATATTTGTATATTTCCGCGAAGAAATAAAATCCCATTTCAATATATTTGCATTCTTTCCCTTCTTAACTACTTCCAACCGTTTTGTGTAATATGTATAAGGTCTCTTGAAACTCACCGATATTTTATTCGAGTATGTTTACACATCATCTACGTGACAAACAATGGGAAGAGGTAATCATATACCGTAAATCATAACCGATGTAAATCGTTCAAGTTCAGATTTTGAAAAGATAGTCACGAGTACACGGGCCCCGTTTCCGACGACTTCTCCAAACGTAGCGGAAGGATTCATATGCTGTCATCGTCGGCGTCATTTCTGTCATTCTGGTTAGGATTGAGACGTTTGTCTTGCATCTGACGTTGCGTCTTACTCGCAGTGAAATAGGGGGAGAAGCTGGCGAGTAGCTCTCGAGTGCGGAGGCTTGCCGGGTCGACGCTGCATGTGACGTCTAACGTAACGCCAATAACTCACCTACTACACGGAAGCCCTTCCCGGGAGGGGAAAAAGGGAAGGGCGAAGGAGCGAGCGCGCAACTTGCTCCTTCGCACCGACTAAGACCATCCACCCTCTCCCCTTACATCCTTCTCTACGCATCTCTCTTTATGCTTCGCCCGCCGCCTCTACCGCCACCTCGTCTTCTCCACATCCTCCCCGCCGTCACTTCGAGACTCTCTTGGAATAACCCTAGGCACCGCCAAGTTTGCGAAGGGATGAACGAGAAATTACAGGGAGGTTTGGCTAAATTCCTTCTTCGCCTGCCACGCCCGACACCACCCTCTCGTAGGATTCGCTCCCGACGGGATCGGTAATTACTCGCCGAACACGAGGCCCGAACTGATCATTAATTTACCTCCAATTTCACAAGCGGTTATGCTTTGCCGCAGTAGCTACGGTCGGTGCAGGTATTATTTCGGCGAAAATAGTCGACGGTGATTATCACTTTTTGCGAGGAAATAAAGAGTCAAATGTAGGTCAATCTCGATGTGACTTCTTCGTATATGTTTGCCGGGAACGGATGAATCTCCTTTTTTACGACGCGCATACATCGCAACTGCTCCGTTTCTTTATTCACGCGGTGAATCGCGTATGCAACGACGCGACCCGGCTTTAACCGGTATTCGCCATTGTCGGCGAGATATACCGCAGCGGAGTCTCGCGAATGAAAAATTCGAACCAGGCGGATAGTTATATCGGTGCCCTCTTTCGCGCTATGCGGGAGATGCTCTCTCCGTATTGCATTTGTATGTATAGCGATTATTTATCATTGCGGCGCTACTGAAATGCAAGACAGTTATACGCGCGGTTATACTCGTACATATACGTTCATTGTATTACGCACGGTGTATTAGGCATGCATATTAATGTTGAAAATTGGCGATAGAGAAACAAGAAAATTATATCTTCTAAGAGAATGCGTTTCTTATTTGAAATTATCAATTTTATTCAAAATAAGAATGATAAGAAAATTATATCTTCTATAAGAGATGCGTTTCTCTCTTTCTCTCTATCTCTCTCTCTCTCATTGAAAATTATCAATTTTATTAAAAGTGATATAAATGATAAAAATTCCGTTTCATCTGTAATTTTATTTAAACTATATCCGCAAGGCACGAAATGTTAAAGCAAATACGTATCTCTTCCTTTATAATACATGACATTTAAATTGAGTAAAATAAATAACTTGTTTAACCGCAGAGGAATATGATTCGTTACGAGATTGAAAATCTAAATTACGGTTGGTAGGATTTTTCCTTTGATATTACGCTGTTATCGCGTGTGAATGTGTATTGCCCGACAAGAAAAATCGCCTCAATACGGCGGACAACATCTGCGAAATTACCCATGAAATATTCGATAACAAGTGTTGCATGGCAAAGCGTCTCTATATTCTTTACACTACATACAAATTGACTCTTTATGATACAACAATAACTTATTGAGCCACTACATGTTGATCCCATGTTATCCCACGAGTGTCTATTGGAGTATAGTTGACATGGATGGAGAAATGACAAAGAGAATATAGAAAAGAACGAGACTTTCTGTATAAAATGACAGCACTTTAAGATACTTTTCTGTTGTGCAAATTTTTCCTGCAGATAGAGATTACTGACAACTGCTGATTGTATATTAAAAAATTCATGATTCTATATACACGCAACTGTCGTTCCTTTTCTCTCTCTCTCTCTCTCTCTCTCTTTGTCTCTTATTGCGTGATTACGCAGTTCGGGAAATTTAATGATGTCGAGAGCTATACGATTTTCAGTCTCGACATAGTATTAACGTGTTGATGAAAATTATATATTTATACTCGCGCGGATTACCTTGTTTTCCCTCTCACAAGTCCGCGCGATTAGTCGCACACGGCCAAAATATTGCGCGCTTTATTTTAACCATGGCCGTGTCGCACGTATCGAGCTAATCTCATCGCCGCTCTGAAATCACCTCGACGGAGAACAAGAGGAGCGATAAAACAGACGCGCACAATGCAGCAACGCGAATGGATACCGGACGTGGAGATAGTCGCGACCCATTCTACGGCATTCGTCGAATGTAATTCAGCGCGAGGGCACAGAATCGTAAATTTGCAGGATTCTATGCAAGATTGACGCCACGTACTTTGGCGGCACGCAGCGTGGATAGCGAAAGCCAAACGAGGCAGGTCGATAAAATGGACAAGCAAGGTTACTTCAAATTCTTCTCTTCATTGTCGAACAAATCATTTCTTTCATTTAAATCTTGAAAAAATCGCAATCCTTAAATTATAGATATATATATTTATTAGAATACAAAAGTTTTGCATACATATAATCATATGTATGTACATGTGTGTGTGAAAAAGTATCTAGAAATGATAGGAAAAATTGAAATATATATATTGCATCTTTGCAAAGATCTTTTTTTGTGTCGAACGGAGAATTTATTTCTTGTATTTCGTCCATCTCCCAAACAATGAGCGAGAAGCCCTTCGTCATAAAGGATTTGTTCCTGTTTTGACGAGCTGGTCGCGCAAACTCGAGAGCCGAGGCCAATTACCTCGAACCAAGATCTCTCTCTTTCTTTCTACCTTCTCGATTGATTCCCCGTATCAGAACGCTAATTGTTGTGCCTTTTCCCCTCGCCGGTTGTATCGATTTAGCGAGCCGGTTAACTGCGGGTTGTTAACGACAAGAGAATCACGTCGGTTCTAGAAATCTGGCACAATGCCTGATTCAAGTTATGCATTAATTTCGATTTTACGAAGCATCGAAGTGCGTGCATCTTTTATAAATCTTACACAAATTCTTAATTGTTTATATATTTCTGATTGTTATACAAAACTCACTTAATTTCTATTTAAAAATTGAAAAAATCATTTGATAAAAAAGCACAATAAATTCTTTTATTTTTTTTTTTTTTCTGATTGTTTCTCAATATTTATTTTAACAATGTCCAATTTAGTATAACGTTAACAAAAGAAAATATTAATAAAAAGGAAACGAATTAATTGAAAGAAAAAAGAAAATATGTTTGCACAAGCAAATGTTTGATCATCTATTTTCCGCTACATTGTCGCTACACAATTCGACATCGAGGATACTGTGCTTTCCAAAGATAAATTTGTTAGACAAAGAGCTATCGGATTCCCTTTAATGTTATTCGATAGTCCTAATTTTTTCCCGATAAAGAATTGAAATTTGCTCCATAAAATCCGATTTATGGTCACCTTCAAAGTCAGTAGTGCCCTTTGATCAGACCTATGGACCATTGACCGCTGTCCCCTGCAGTGCTATCTATCACACCCGGAAGGCAGGCGGTGTCCGTGTAACAGCAGTTAGAAGATTGCAGATAAGAAGAATCTTGATATAAAAAATAGGGGAATTTTGTCGACCGAGGGGACTTCCGTCGACTTTATTCCGTTTGAATTATCGTTTTAATCCATAGTTACTAGTCGCTCTGAACAGTTTAAGTGTCCATTTGACGAAACGATGCAAACGAGAGGAAAAACTTGTGCATAGATTGAAACGATGGTAATCGATAAAAATCGAAGTCGAGAAGGGATCATGGCTAAATGGAAGAAGAGCGGGGAAATGGATGGAAAGACGAAGGAACGGGGAAGCGGACGGGAGAGACATATCAGTAAGATATACCCGCAGGCTGACCATGGGGAATCCCCCGTAGTTCACCATGGTGAGATACGATAACATCTTAACTACAGTGACTGTACTACACTCGAGCCCCTTGAATCCCACCTGTGGGTCGGTCGAGCTTGTCAAGAGGGGTTTAGCGCGTCGTCCTTGATGTAAGGCAACCCTATCTCGTTAGGACTTCCGGTGGCAGTTTCGCGAAATAAGAAAGATATATACAAGGAAATGCGTTTGGAAATGGACGAGATTATTACATCTCGCAATAGCACGCTATTCAACGGAAATGACAAGAGAGGAGAAACGAAGCAGAAGAAAAAGATATAAACAAGAAAACACAAACATACACATTTTGCACGCAATGTTTCTATCATCGGTCTTTCAATCGTTTTTTGCGTGACAAGGCGCCGCCAGAAGAAACACGGCTCATTCGTTTCTGTATGGTAGCCACGTTTTTATCGGTAATGTTTAAGAAAAGAACAATGAAGCAAGATGTACCATATGACGTATTATTTTCGGAAATAATATTGTAAAGAAACCTATCAAGTTTTGTGATAGTTTGCGGCATAATCGATTTCCTTAGCAAACGATCCTAAGACATGACTCTTGTCGTGAAATAGACACTTACTTGAAAATATATTCAGTCTTTTCATATCAAAAGAATTGAATAAAATAGTGTAAATAGATATTTATTTATTTATAATTTATTTAACATTTATTTATTTGTCAAATAAAAACGATAGCATTACAATGATAACATTTTTAGCAATAAGAGTTTTGGAAAAAATGCAAATATCTACGTGGTTCAAATAAAAAACTAACACATCCATAACTTAAAATAGTGATTATAATGATGTAATAAAATCACGGATCTTCTCTGAAAAATTATATCGTTTATAACACTCGACAATAATAGCTGCGTTTACATTGAAACGAAATACAATCGAAAAGAAATGAGATTAAAGTCAAAGAAAAAGCTGACGTGATGGTGTATGTTTCATTATACCTCATTAAACAAGAAAAAGTTCTCACTTATCCCTTTGAGGATTCACACAGTAGTAAAGCTTAGAACTTCTTAAGAGTTTTGTCCGAAACCCCGTGAAACGAAGAAAAATTCTGGACAAGATTCATCGAACGGAAGTATACGAGGCCGATGAGACGTTCGCTTCCATTAAATGTCAAGAAAGAAAATGGAATTAGCGGACGTCTCTCATGAACAAAGTGCAAAGGGAAGTATTCCGTCGTCGCGGTTGTTTCTTTCTTGGGGAAAAAGTTCCAGCCTCGCTTCCTTGCTTAGAAGTTATCGCGCGGAGCTGTGACAACTTCTCGAGACTTCTGCTAAGAATTTCGTAAAATAAAGGAGAGCTGCTCTTGGTCGGAACGGTTACTTGAGAAAAAAAAAAGGAAAAAGTACAAACGACTTGACGTTATACGGTACAGTGAGAGAGACTGAGCCTTGTGAATATAAGCGAGAAAATAAAAAGCGAAAAATCGAGATGAAGATTTGAACGCGTATTATACCAAACACAAAGAAGTTTTAAAATCTACAAGTACTAAGAAAAAAATACCGTCCCGTAAAAATATACTATAAATCTTCTTGTCTGTATAAAGCGTGTCTATTATAAAGTCACTCATGTAAACGCAATAATTTGTGTATTGATTGTTTATTCTCAAAGCTTCACTCTACATTTTCAGCGTAGAATTGCTGAATAAGAGCGAAGAGATTCATTGAACTGAAAGATAGAAACATCGTGTTTCATAATTGTTTACTATAAATGCGCATGCTTCTTTTTCAAAGGATCGAGCATAAGAAAAATACATCTGTATACGTATTCAGTTCGTCGTTACTGCAGTAGGCATCACTTGTGATTTTTACCCAAAGAAGAATTACTCGATGGCTATCGTGGTAAGAAATGTTAGCGTCGAGAAGAGAAGAAAAATAAATAATGATCGTGAAAAAGACCGTTGACGTGCGTAAACCATATTCATCGAGGCAGAAGTTTTCCGGCGTCTCGACACTAACCGTTCGAAATAAAAAAGACCTACGTTGCAAAATTGTCGCTGAAAAAATCTCTAGGATGTCACGTAGCTTGCCACAGCGGAAGTTCAAATGGAATTACATGGCGAGCCCGAGCAAGTAATAATGACGTTCGAAAATAAAAAAGAATCTCGCCACGAACCTGGATCGATAAAGTCGAAACTGCAACTGGAAAAAAGAAAAAGACAGAGCAAGGAAATAGTAAAGTGAGGAAAAGCTGCAAAAGGAGGCATTGCACGAGTGAAAATAGACGTGCGAATAACATTCGTGATTCGAAATAAGTCGTCAGGCATAAATAGAAAAGTAGAATCTACGTGTGAGGCCAACAACAATGATTAACAATTTTCGAAAGAGATATCGAGAAAGAAAAGAACAGGAAATATGGAGATGAAAAAAGAGAACAAGCAGTTGAATAATTCAAGCAAAGACAAATACCGGAGAAAAATCGAAAGAGAAACGAATGGCGCGACCCGCGTAGAAAATCAAATAAAGGCAGGAGATGGGAAAGTGGGAAGCCGTGAAAATCGGATATTCGCACGTTCTCCATCTCCGTGAAGTCGCGAGTGATTGTAGGACTTTTGGAACTTGCCCGGACACACACACATTGCAGGTGAAAGGAAAGGGCACGAAGGGTAATACCTTGAACACGGGCAAGGCACTATCAACATTGTCACTTCGAGCGTCACATCGCGGAAGCATATACGAGCGTCGCTTCCGGCGGAAGCGAGATGAGAGGAAAGAAAAAAATAGACAACGAATGAAAGAAGAAAGAGGAGGGATGAACGCATTCCGCACGCAAAATCCCTCCATCGTCGCCGCCACCGTAGTCGCAGCTTCTGAAAATTTCATGAGCCTCTCACCGATCGGGGGGAGCTTTTTATTCGCATGGGACGCTTTGCATTTTTACGACGAAACTAAGGTGGCGGGACTGTTCGGCGAGACCTTTGAGATCTTCGCACGTGGTACATGGATCCGAATGTAAGCTTAAGATCGATATCCTTCGAGTAAGATACTCAGTGGACATATTCGGTATAATGTCGGTCTCATGAACGATTGTTTGCGTAGTGGAATGATCGTACGTGTTGCTGTAGTAAATAATAATAATAAAATAATAATAAAGTCCTTTACATGTTATCTTATTACATTCGCTGTGTATCAGCTTATATATTATAATCGCAGCAAATTATTTTTAATCACATTTTATCGATAGCGAATTCATCGATTATCTGATTGAATCGCGTCACTTTCGCGTAAGATCTTGCGCAAAATCATGCGCGCACACCTCGTCGTGTCTTGAAACTTTACCCCATCTCTCCGCCGCAAACTTGTCGATCTTCCTTGTAACATCGAGATAAGTCTATTTCTCATTCTTAGAGGCAGCCGTACCTTTGAGCATCGCCGAACTCATTCTTATTCAGGAAATCCGTATTCCGCGAGACTCGCTGTTTTCTTCGCCGAACTCGTTCGTTCCTTTCTATTCCCGCCGTCCATTTCCTGCCTTTCCGGTGTGGGAAGGTTGAAACTTACAATAAGTCGATCGGTCAGGTAGGATCCGAAAAGAAAGCTTTCAATGGGTACATCTCGTTCTCGAGAACCAGCAGATTCAATGACGATACCGAATCGGCGAAGTTTTCGCGTTACCTAACCATCTCTCTCTCTCTCCTTCCTCCCCTTCTGACTCTGTCGAACTCGTTTTCTCCTACTCGTTTTCCACTACAAGCATACGAAGTGCGTAAAAATGTAAAAAAATGGTGTAAAGCTGTCAGCGCCATTTCTGCGGAAAAGAAACATTTAATGATGCTGCTCGGACATGCCGCGTGTCATAGAAATGAGATTTCTAACCGGGATTTTTGCTGCGCGCATTAAATTACGGTAATTAGTACTTTTTTTAAAATAATCTTTAATGCGCGGCCAACAATGTTACATGTCGAGCGATACGCGGCGTTATTATTAAAAGCGTCAACGCAGGCGTTAAAAGGACGGAAGTACTGTGAGAACTGCATTTATTTTACATTTATACTCGGAACCCGAGCATTTTCTAATGAGGATGCAGTATACGTGCAGTATGCCTGAAATATTATGCCGCATCGCTTAGGACGCAGCTGGAACGCGGCGAGGCGCAGGACGACTTTAAAAAATCGCCGACCATGCATTTTAATGTAGACTCGCAAACAGGAAGTGATGCAGCCTCTTACATTATGATGTTTATCCCGCTACACGCTAAGCAACTTCACTAGTATATCACGTTACATAAAAATGTGTTTCAACTACGCTCGTCGCTCTGCTCGGGATATACAAATATTGTCTTTAACAAGGGACGGCGAAAAAACGATCGCAATGTCCTAGATATTGCGACACCGAATATAAATGCCATAGTTGTCCTCACACCATCGTAAGGTATATTCGTTCCTTAATTCGCAAAAAACGTGTAATTTTTTCTCTATACTAATGACTAGCTTAAATCCAACAGATTACATATGTGCATCGATTGGAACAACAGTTGACGATTTTATCAAGCGCGCAGAGTTTTTACTGACGGTATATTATACGAAATTATACGTACCGTCTATGTGTTTATCTCTCCCTAGAATTCCTCGGTGATATTTGCTTCCTCCAAATGTGTATCGGGCCGTAAAAAAATCCATCGGTATCTCGCTATAATCTCTCACGCCCGAATTCCTCGTTCGTATTTACTTCTTCTGTCCGCTGACAAATTTCCACGTCGGTGGCCGTATAAAAATCCATCCAGGTAACAGTTGCGAGTTGCGAGCGCAGTGTATCGGGAATCGAGTCCGGGCAACGCGATGACGTTTAAACCGAGAAATCACGGGCACAGCTGTTTCCGGTAGTAATCGTAAAAAGAAGGGGGAAAAAAAACAAACTGCGCGCGAGCGAAGGAGCTGCTCAATAAAACATAAGAGGGCGATCAAATAAAACCGCCGGCGCATTGAGGGAGTGCGAACGGCGAAAGATCGACGCGAAGGAAAAACGTTTCGCGCGACAGAGACGAACGGGGGGTCGAAAAGCGTCGGGAAAAAGAGAGGCTATAGAAAGAGGAGAGACAATGCATATCGATTCGCAGTCGGGAGCACATCCGTCCGTCGGTGGATCCGTCGTTCTTCTCGCCGCGAGCGAACGAACGAACGAGAGAACGAGCGAACGAACGACTACTCTTCCTTTTTCGCGGTGAATCGCGCATACCGTTGGCGCGAAGAATCGTAAAATTCTGAAAAATTTATCGCTCGCTGCCTCACCGCGCAACACGATATCGTCAATGACGATACCTTCCACCCTGCGGAATTCCGGACGGAGTTTCGGGTGCGAAAAACGAGGAACGGCGAGAAGCGAGGGTGCGAGACGGTCGGTGCTACATATTTAAGCGCTCGATCATCTCGCCGGTCCGATGAATTCTGACAGACTGATCCCGAGAAAAAGAGACGGAAAAAGAGGAGAGAGAGAGAGAGAGGGAGAGAGGGAAAGCGAGGAAAAAAGGGAGAAAGAAAGAGGTGGAGAGAATGAAAAAGAGAGCAGCTCTCATGGTGAATTTTTGAATGGCTGGAAAAAGGGCTCCGCGCGTAGTCTGTAAAAATGATAAATGAACAGCGCTACGTACGGAGCGATCGATTGGCGTATAAGCGGCGTAATTCTCGAATACGTTGTTAATCTAAAGCGATTGTATGTAACGCGGATATGTAGCGCGCAATAGTTCGAGTATCCCAGTTGATGTTTTATAAAATGTGTAATTACAAGTTTCGCTGGTAAACCTGGAATTTTTCAGTAAAGCAAAATGGAATACTCATTGTCAGCGCGCGTATCATGGACATATTGTCCGGCTCAATGTGGAATCATTTCCGAATAATTGAAACATCGGGAATGATGCATGGCTATCGATTGCAATCGGCTATACAGCCAAATCATGCGCGATTGTTGAAATGATGCTTCATGATACCGATATATTATTTACTCGTTTCCTCATCGTTTATAAATGTCGAGTTCCCCTCCTGGCCGATGCAATCAAATGGACTATGCCGTGCAATGATTTGTGCAAACGGACGCTGACCATCTTTAATTCGTTTCGCAAATCGAGAAACCGATTGTCGATCTGCGGACCTTCCGTCAGATATGCACCCTGGTCGGATAGTTTAATCGTGCCTTTTATCTTTCAGATCGATCATCTCGTCCAGAAAATATGAGAAAATAAACTAGTAATAGAAATAATAAAATCCTTTTTCATGCTTTATCGACAGATATTTGACGATTCGGACTCAGTCAAGATCGACATTTATGAAGAAAATGGGAACGACAGAGAAAAAGAGAGAGATAGAAGTAATTTTATATCTATGTATTCAATACATATACATTCAAATTTCTTCATGCAGCAAGTCAAATAGTATTTCTTTTAATTAATGTTATAAAATACAGATTCGCATTGCATATATTAATACAATCTGAGAGGATATAAACGTTCTCATTTTTATCCTCATTGATTAAAATATCTCGATCTCTGATGCTTCACTTCGAGTGGCTAAGCTATTGCTCTCGCATTCGAATACGACTCACGCACGATGATACCGCGGCAATGTGGTAAATAATAAAGACGTCACGTAGGGTGTGCGCAATGAGACCGTCGTTCGTAATTCTGATAACGCGATAATGTTGACCATTCTAGCAACCGCAACGATTTATAAGTCGTTATCTCCGACGGGTCACTTTAAATTATGTAGCTCTTTATTACGATGAAAGACGATCGTTCGGCTGGAAGCACGCTTGCGACCACCTATGGTGTTCTCGTTCCGCTTATGTACACAAGAACAAAATAACGGGGGCTGACGTGATCGCGCATAGCAATTAATAATGCGATCATCATTAAGCGAGTCGCTGAGCGAATCTAAATTATCAGATGAAAGTACAGTCGAGTGATTCTGTTTTCCAACGAAGGGATGAGACATAATAAAGTATAATAATAAAATATGAGGAATAGAAAAATTTATTTTGATAGGATATTAAAATATTTTCCTTCCTAGCATGCGTCTCTCTCGAAATGCTGTAAACCGGTTATATATCGTCACGCGAATCTCGGGTGTACAGCATCGCCATTAATGCCATCTTACGCTCCATATATTTCCTCTGTCTTATCATTATCATATATATATATATATATATATATATATATATATATAAATTTTGTTATCTATTAAAGCGCGCGCGCGCGCTTAGGGTAGATAGTATATTAACGACGATGTGCTAACGAGACTAGAGACCTTCGCGATATCGAGCCCTCAAGGAAAGACCTTGTTCGTCTAATGGTCAATTAGTCCCATCTAACCGGCATCCAATCAATGTCATTGAATATCCATTACCGCTAAAACCAATTGTTAACGATATTCGGGGTGATGCAGCGTCGCCCGGTTGGATTATCGTTACTAGCTGATCTTTGATAGAGATATTGCGACGCTGCGCATTCGTGTACTATCAGATAATCTTAATGAATCGTGAAAATGAGAATGAATTTTCACCGAGTGACTCCGACAAAAAGACTTTTCTCATTTTGGGGGGCAACGGCTGTTTATTGGTTCGCTCCAAATTTTAATTAGTTTATATTATTGCAATGTATAAAATGGATATAGAACGTATAAGATATAAAGGATGCGCATCAGTGAAACGCTTCTTGCTTGCAAGATTATAAAAAAAAAGTTTTCACGACGAAATGTTATTTTGATGAATTATTATGAAAGAACGCAGATTACGAGACGCGCGAGCATTAAGTTTTTTTTCTCACTTTTATACACAATAAATGCGAATTGTCCGCCAAGGATTATCAAGGGCCAGATTATCCCGGCAAAGAGCTCGTGGTAAGATTTTAACGCGAGTTTTTTTCTTCTAGTTATATGTAATAGAGGAAGATAAGCCGCTAAGTACTTGTATTACATCTACTTTGCCTGACGTTTACATACGTTAAGCCGTTGAATAAAATCAATTAGATAGTCTAGCCGAAGTGCTACAGCAATAATTTAGTACGGTCGCGTGTCGTCGATATCTCTATAAAACTTATAAAATAAGTAGCTTCCGTGTGAAATGTACAAGTACTCGTGGTATTTTTTGATAACGAAATTGAACGGTTCGAATGTACTTAACATGCGGTGCAAAATGATATTTTAGATATGCTTACCGTGCGCAGAGTCGTCGCCAATCCGCGTAATCCTTGTTTCACGGCTGAAACTTCGGTTGTTCATTCACGACAAGTTTCATAGATGCACCGTATTTTAATATATATTTGTGGTAAAGTCCTGCTCAGAAATTCTTATCACTCTGAAGATTTGTATACTTTGCTCCAGTCCAAAAACGAACGTTTTTTTTATAATATTCTTCTAGAGATTGACATCGGTTTCAGTATCTTAATAACTTAATAATTTTAGCTAAACATAGATACATTATCTACAGCAATCTATGCACCTTGTTTTACATTTCGATCACTCGATTGATCTCGAAATCAAGATTCGTCGCTGCTTACGATTCAATTCTTTCGGATACGTTACATTTCGCGCAAATCGCGACGGGAATGAAAAATTTCTGAAAGCGTTATGTTTATAAAACACGCAAACAAAATTCGCGTATTCGAGTCACTGATATTTATTTTTAATTGCATTCGATTGTCCGAGGCCATTCCGTCAACTTCGAAACGTCCAACGGTCACTTTTATCGCGGCGTAGTCATATTTCAAAATCTGGAGGAATTCGAAGCACGATTGAATCGATCGATTTTTTTCAGCGCGATTGACAGAAATGAAAAAAAATCCTTCACCTCCACTGATAGGAAAACCCGAGCGATCGAGCGACGAGCGATGCAAAACATCCGCACGCTACCCGGCGACTGGAAGGGTGGACGAGAGTCGACGGCTCTCGGGGGCGGATTGTGCGCATGCGACATAAACAAACCGTAAAGAAAAACCCGATATACCAGGTGGGAGACTCTGGTAGTCTCTGGCGTATTCAAGTAGACGACATTATATAATACACAATAGCGTAGTTCCTTGCTCCTGTAAGCGCAACGTACTTGATACTCCGGACGTCCGGGATATCGCGCGAAACCGATAAAGGAAACTCGAAAACCGGAACGAGATACCGGGATTTCCGCGAGATGCAAATCAATTCGACGAACTGAAAAATTCGCATCGTCCGTAAAATAAACGATATTCGACAATAACAACAGAATTACAAATATACTGCATTGAAAGCGTTGAAGCCGTTCCGCAAATACGAGATAGAAAACACAAGAGTGGCACTTCGTTTTACTTGATTGAAAAAGTAATTAATCGCTGAGTTACAATCGTTTTTCAATGATGCAATGAATCATAGTTACATAACAGCATATACATGATTTTGACGTCACTTAGCGGCAGAGCGATATGTACATCGTGTTCCTCGCTCTTCTGACGTAGTATCTGCTCTATCACTGACAAGCTCGTAGTCGGCACTACTCGCGGTCTGACTACAACGCATCCTGCATTACTCCGTAGGCTTGCAATCCGTCTAACTACTGCAGTCTGATGCGCTATACATTCTCGCCTTCTCTGTGAATTGCGGTCTTAGACTAGATATCTCAAACGATGACATTTGCAATACAGCATAAACGTGCACCTCACATTAACCATCTCGCGGTTACAGTACCGACGATAACGTTTCATTAACGTTGGCAATTACCGCACGCGATAACGATGTTAAAGCTGTTCAGAAACTTATCAAAATTTATAAAATTTAGAATAACAAAAAATTAAAGAGGAAATTTGAAAAGTTTATATATGATGTACTTATAAATTTTATAAAATACTTTTTTTATAGTACGTTTTTATTATCTAGTAATTTTTAGTTTATTTCTTAACTTTAGATTCGAATTTATAATTTATAATTGAGGAACAGAGGAGTTAAAAAAATTGAAAATGAACGTAAAATGCTAATCGTATATTTTTTTTATTAGAAATAATCTAATTGCTAATAAATTCAGATTATTTATTTATTCATATACATATATCTTGCTATCCAATTTAACTTCCATGATCTTAGTTATTAACTCAGGAAATTTTTGTATTAACATTTTACAATCTGACGTTTCTGTAACAATGTTTTCGTATAATTTGAAAAGTTTTATGGTATATTGCTTTAGAAATGATGCATTATTTAAATGCGCAATATTTAAATGTTCTATAACATTGTCTTTGGATGCATTGTTTATTAAAAAATTTTCACATAAATATTTGAGATCTTTTATGTTATACATTTTCTCAGCTGCTATAATGAGATCATATAATATTTTTGTATTAATATCTGCATTCATTTTTAGATTACCTAGATTACCATTTTCTATTTAGGATATTAAATATTTAAAAATATCGTACGTTATGTCGCTTATTTCTACTATATCGGTATTACTTTCTTCCAGTTTACTATTAAACATAGCTTTAAAAACATCTTTTTGAACATAGTAAGTCTTTATTTATATAAAGTTGTTTTTCGTCTATTACAAAGGTAACGAATGAATTCGATTTATTTAACGTCATTAAAATCGTATCTAAATACGCATTCTTCCCTTTCTACTATAATCTGATTTATATAGTTGCACGAGAAACTTTCGATTATTTCGAATTGAAAACATACTGTAAGCGTGTCATTAGGTAAATATGTTGATTTCTGTTCGTAAAGGTTAAAAGATATTTCATATATCACCTGATTATGTTTTAAATAAACGTTTTTCCTGATTAAAGGCATTCCTATTCCATCAGTATATAACAATAATAGTTAACCTTAATTTGTTTCTCAAGTCTTGACTCAAAGTACCAAAACACAATGTACTAGTTTGCTCAATAAAAGATGCCATAATAATAAAAGGCTGGTCTCCAGTTTTACAAATTAGTAAACTACTATTCATAGATCTACATATTACTGAAAAGTCAGTAATATTCCATGTATAATCGAAATTTTTAAAATTTTATTTTATTCAACAATGGGAAATAATACGCTCTTTTATGTTTATATCTTCTAGATTTTCTACATTTTCATCATTTTCTGACAGTTCATTTATATTCTGTGACATTATCAATTCGTTTATAATATTCTGTGACACTATCAATTCTGCAAACAAATATGCACTTAATACATTCTTCCTTATAAAAATTAGATAAATTAGTTAATTTTATAAAAAAATATTTTATATACATGAAGAAATTTATTTATTATCATAAAATTATATATATATATATATATATATATATATATATACTTGTTATTATAAAATTATACTCAAATATAATATATTAAATATGTATATAAATGTATATAAATATATATATATATATATATATATATATATATACACACACACATACACACACACACACACACACACACACACACACACATGTTTAATATATTATATTTGAGTATAATATTTAATAATTTTTATATACAAATGAAATTTTTCTTTAATTAAAGTCCAGTACTTTTATGAAAAAATATTACATTTTTTATCCAATTTTATATGTTACATTTGTTGTCCTATATATGTATATATATTTTAATTATATATTATTTTTTTACTTTTGATTAATGCAAAGTATCATAAAAAACTATAATTGCATTTTAAAAAGATACCTTACGAAAAGACTAAATAAATTTTCTGCAAAAAAATAGCTTTTATATTATAGTAAAATTTGTTTCGCAGCATTATTATGAAATACCAAATAAAAAAATATAATATTTAGTTTTATTTTTTAGTTGAAAAAGCTTTTAAAACAAAGAAATATTTTATAACCAGATTTCCATATTATCATACGTTTTAGTTAAAGTAATTAAAAATTTTGCTTTCTATTATATTTTATTTGTATATTTTCACATTCGCGTGTATCTTATTCTTTTGTTATAAATTTATTGCGCTTTTGATCACCAAGTTTCTCGAAGATATATGTATCAAATATAGTTGTAATTAACTTCTAAGTAATAGAAATGCCAATTTTACACTATTGTCTTTGATATACGTATCTAATATTTAATAGTATAACAAATTTTTACTTTCTCAAACGAGTGTTGAACTGTAACTGTTTCGGATCGACAGCATGACCGATGAACGACTTTCTCGACAAACAATTTTTATTCTAAACATTTGTATTATATATATTTATATTGTATATACATTTCTTATATTGTGTACCTCGAGCGTTCGTTACTCTTAGGCAAAATTGAAATTTGAATTTAAGTCAGATATTTCAATAGTTGTATTTAGTTGTCGTATGTGTGCTGTCTTATGAAATAATGAAACATAACTTCAGAGAGCCAAATACTATGAAGAAAGAATTCGAAGAGTTTTCGTTGCGAACGAAATAATAAAATCGCGAGCGGATAAAAGGCATCGCTCCTTCTTGATCGTAAGAGTTCGCTTCAATGGATCTTTTCCATTTCGCGAAGCATCTCTCGCTCAGCCGACACTGCCCATAATGGACCGAACACGCGATCGAAATTACACGCGGTGCCAGGTGGCATGTGTGCACAAAAGACGCAGAGTCAATTCTCGCGCGGTGACTCTCTCGGAAAAATCGAAGATCAAAGCCTGTGGAAATTACGTTGGCGGGACGACGAGGACGCATCTACGGTACGCTCGTGTTCACTCGTAAACCGCCATCGAACGCGTATCCCCTGGCTTTTATTTCAAAGACATTTCCGTTTTACTATCGTCCTATCTCGAATTTACCGAAGTGAATTTCGCGGGGCTGATACCCCCGTCAGGTTGATCCTTGTGCGCGGACAAACATCGTCTTTGCGGAGGGCTTTATCCGAATGATAAGAATACGAAAAATTCATCCCTCGCGCTATAGATGCGAAATAAAATTACAAAAATGACAATAATGTTAACAGAGTCACATGCCAAAACTAGCTGTTAAAATTAGAAGAATAGAATAAAATATTTGCATTTAAATTAAATTTCCTAGTTTTGCAAAATATAGAAAAATAATGTATCTTTGCTATTTCTTTATTGATATCTTCAAGTTGAGAGAGCGCGAGGAAACTATAATCATTATTCATTCAGTGCAAATTTAGATAGCAATAAAGAGAGAGTGTGCTTTGCGTAATTTATAAACTATTATCAGTTGTTAGTCAAGAAATATTTTTTTTCATAAGTGAGAAATGTTGCACTCACACACACACATATACCAGAAATATATTTCGTGCGCGGAATTAATTTACGAGAAAATACTTATTTTTTGGCCGCGTGTTGCGCGACGATATCGTCTCTGAAATATCGCGGCGCGCGAGAATTCATTTATTAACTTCCGAGCTCGCGAAAGGAAAAATACGCGAGACATTCATTTCTCGAAGATAGCCGATGGACCCATTGGCCGCGTATGCGCGGCGAAGTATCGCGCGTTATCTAAATTTATTTATTAGGTGCTATTATAATTCTTGCAATTGCTTATCGCTCGCGGAGCCTCTGTTACCGCTGCTGGAAGACATAATTCAGTTCGACTATCTCGCTTCTCCGCGCGCGCCATGGCAATGTTTTCCCTCCGCTAGGCGTTTAACATTAAATGGAATTCCGTCGGTATGCCATAGCGAGACTATGCTAAGCGAACTAGCGAGAAATGAGCTTTATCGTGCCGTAGAGAAGTTATAATACGAGCATAGCGTGATAGATGAATCATCACAATCGTTACCTTGTTTTTAGAGCACTGGCGAGCGCGCGATACGCGGCGTGGGAAATTCGACTTGGACGCGTCGACGAGACTATCGATCAAGCGTTTCGAGGCTGTACGAGAGTGTGTGTAAACCGGCAACTTTGCTTATGAATTTTACTACGTTGCGCATTACACGTGTGGATTTATACGTTTAAATGAAAATTTGCATAGAGAAAGCTTCATAGACAAATTTATATTTATTCATTTATTTATCCAATTTTTATTTTAATGTTTAATTTTCCTCAATTCCGCCCAAGGATTCATTCGCAGAGGTTTATCAAACTGTTCCTCGTCGAACTAGATTTTACAAATTACAACAATAATTTCCGCGTATAACTAATCGCCCCAACATCATGGATCGTTACGTTCGCAATTTATAGCGCTGAAAATGCGCGTTGTTCTTCGAGGCCATTAGACGAGGAGAGATCTGCGCTTATCCGAGCGGCAGCGCGCTGTGGCAGTGGAACAATTTCCAGCATAGTTTCCAAGTGCCTAACATTACTAACTGAAAATTTTCGTCACGCACGAAGGGTGCATACGCACACTCACACGTGCGTACCCGCTCCTGCACCCGCGCTCGCGCCCGCGCCGGAGATTGATCGTGTGTGCGTTGTTAAAGTCGTTAGCAGCGCGAGTTAACCGAGTCACAGCGTTACAACCGACGGCGCTCTCCTGTCTTTATTGAATTACAACTTAGACACATCCGGGCGCAAAGTACACGGATGCCGGGTTTACGCCGCGCGGATTAGCATGCAAATTTGCCGCATTGAATTTCATAGTTTCGACAGCTGTAACAACCGAATAGATTCGTCGTGACGCGGCGCGGACCGGCACCGACGACGTCTATCAAACCCCGCCGCCCCCGGTTTGCCGTCTACTGATAAGCGAATTGTTTCGCCGGGAATATAACCGAGCGCGGTATAACTCGATCCACCGACTGCGCCACTATCAGCGAGATTAATACGCGCGACTCTCCTAATGAAAACGGGAATTAAGTCAAGATGGACGCAACGGCAAATGGCATATTCCAATTGCAATTTCAATGCGAATCGGTATTAAATGTAATTTGGAGAAGAATTGAATTTCCCATGTACGTTAATCATTTATTCACGCAAAATATTGCCGAGTAATGAACAAGCGAAATAATATTTATTGCTTTGGACGTAGATTCAATATCAAAAGTCGTTAAAATGCATATTCTCCCTCCCACGATCGAAACTCATTTCGATGACAATATTGTCGGAAACTGGCGGTTGCACTCCCCGTCACTCGATTCATGACCGTGCAGCGACAAACGTCATGAAAAATATTAATCCAAATGTACCAAAGGTTAAATTTATCGTTTATAATGTAACAATGTAACTGGTTTGTCGAAGAACGCAAATAATAAAATACATTTTTTTTCTTTGCAATTTATCATGGATATTTATTTTGTTATTGAATTAATCAGTTCAAATTTCAATTTAATTATTTAGCCAACTGAAATTCTCCTGCTAAAATAATTTAAATTTAACATTTTTTTCGTATTTAATTAGCTTTTCAAAATTTTATTAAAAAATTCTTTATATATCCAGAGACCGCGTTCCAGTTTTTATGACACACATGTATGAGAAATTTAATATCACAAATTTAACTCGAGCATTTTTTTACGCGTCCGACCAGTGGCGTACACATTCTTGTATGCTAAGTCGTCGGTGTAATCGTTTTTAAGCGAGCATTATCGCTACTATGACGGCGTTAGCATGTCGTATTTTTTTCTTTCTCAACGGCTTAACGTTCTTGCGATCATTACACGCGCGGAGTCTCTTATCGTTTTCATGGATCTTCGCCATTCTAGTTACATTATTGCGCAATAAGACGTGTCCTATCGTCGAGGAGTGGAACGCTAATCGGTAAGAGTATTCCGCCGGAGAAATTGAACGAGATGGATTTTGCGCGAGTCGTTTGTCATTATCGGACGCCGCGAAATCGAGAAAATGATGCGCGACGCAACGAGGCAAATTAATATATATTTTAACGATCAACTTACAATATTTCTGGCGCGCCGTACGCAGATTTAATTACGCAAATACGAGAGGGGGATGAGAGGGAGCGCGATATCCCGGCGTATCCCGATAACTCATCATTGGTCCGATCAAATTTACTGCCGCGCGTGTGTATCGATGCCGCCGCGAAACCGCGAACGTATGTTGCTACGAGCAAAATTCAATATGCCGAACTGCTCGGAGAGCCGCTCGGTGAACCTATATTTATCGTCGGCTCGGAACCGCCTTGTGCTTTGCCTCGCAGATGCAACGCTGTAAGCGGCTTGCTAACGCGATTCTCGCTCGCATACAGGTTAAGGCATGCGGATACGCGCCCGACTTTCCCGTAAAAGCGAAATGCCCTTACGGGCTTGCGGCACGAGCGCACGACTCCGCTTCATAGTATATGCTTTTAGCATGCAAGCGCGAGTGCGGCCAGATCATGCACGAGTCGCTCATATATTTCGCTAGCTTCTCCGGCCGTTACATCGTCGTATTCCTAGTGTGCGTTCCTAGTCGCTAAAGTACGTCCAAATAATAAGGTGAAGCCATGAGAGGAAGATATCTTTGCTATTCGAATCTGTCTTTCTCTCTCTGTGACTTTCCTTCGGTCTGTATAGCTCTTTCGATGATTATTGCAGAAATTCTTTTTAATCGCGATTTATTAAAATTGTTACAGATTGAAATCGTAGGTCACGTGTGATTTATTTTTATAATGTTACAATTTTCACGATTAAGAATATGTGTATGGTATTTAAGAATAAAACAAACTGTATTAATGTGAAAAATATTGATTATTTGTTATATAATTTTCGCGGGTTAATTTCTTTTTGTACAGCAATCAAAGTAAATACGGGGATATAAACTAATTTTATATAAAAATTTGCGCTTTTTATTATTTAATTTCTAGTTGTCTTTTTATTCAGCGCGTTTTCGCAGATTCTTTTTTCTTACAATCCTTTTATTCATGTCACGCCAACCTCTTTTTCCTTTTCATTATTCCCACACGTGCAACGTTATCGGAATTTTAACAAAGTGATACACGTTGCAACGAGAACCTTTGTAGGACAAGTAAATAAAAGGAGCTTTCACGGGCGTCTGCACATCGATCTTGAAGCATTTAAAGCAACAGCGACATAGGAAGATGGTAGAAATACGTTCATCGCGTTGCTGTGAAAAATTCAATCGAGTCGGATTTCAAGTGGCATATAATAGAAATATTGAATCTCAAACATTCGCTGCGTTAAATAATATATCGACGTTGAGATTGCAATGATTAAGTAATGAATGCAGGAAAACAGAATTACTCTGGAACATATCTTAATTTTATCTCGATTAATATTTTCTTTAGTATTTGCTGCGAAATAATATATCCTGTTGCTTTTGGGAGTTTTCACATGGACTATGATAATAATTAAGTAAAATCTATCTTCACGATAGGGATCAGATTTCATTAAAAATTGTAACAAAAAAAATATATTTTCTATTTCCACGGAATATCGTTTTTAATCGTCGAGCTATCGAAAAAAAACCGATATGACGAGAACTATCATTCGATATCGAGCAATCGAAGAGAAACTCCGGATATAACACAAGGACAGAAAATAGACCGAGTAATTTTCGAGATATTGCGATCAGAGATTGCATCGGGAATAATATTGCTCGCAACGTCGATTGTGTGATTGCTAAACGCAAGCTTGTACGACTGTCGGGCAAATAAGCCGCGAGTCGAAGGCATACGGAATATCAACATGGAGAGAATTTGCCTGAGATTTTCCTGAACTGCCAATCCTCTCTCGAATAAGAACATCGAACGTCATGTCAGGAAACGTTCGCTGTTGAAACTGAAAGTTTCTAAGGGGATCACAGAGATGAGAGGAAGACGATCAAAGTCACGTCTGTTAAGTTTCGAAAAGGAGTCAATTAAAAGTTTCGAGAACTTGGCCGCTTCATGCCGTGCATACGAATCTTCTTCGCCAGCGTAGCATTCTGGAATTTTTCACTTTACCAGGTTATTACAGTGCGGCGAATCCTTGGCTAGAATCCGCTAGCGAATCGAATATAATGCGCCACAGTCGGATTTTTCAGTCGCTTGCTTCTCGGGATGCGCCTTGCTTTCAACGATTCCACAGAATCGAATTCTGTGGAAAGAAAGCGGCTAAACTCGAGTAAAAAGGATACGGGAGTCTCCTCGCACTATACTCGTCACAGATTATTCGAAAAGGTACCCCGATTTTCCAAATGCAGTGTAAATTCTACGTTATGATACAGAGGACGACGACATTTTGAATGTAAAAAAAAATGATATATTTTTTTTCATATGCCTTCACTTAGAATTAGCTTTTAGATAGCCGCCAACATTCTGGAATGAACTTTTAAATGGCTCATTTCATTTTCGAATCCGCATAAGCCATTTCTTCAATGTTGGATCTGAAATTGCTTCGCAGAGAAAAATGAATATTTTTTCTCTGGAGACAAGCACGGTTGCAGAAAACGAAGATAGGCAAAGAATACATAGAGCTATTAAAAAGTGTCAATGCATGTATTCTAAGATAAAATTTGTTCGAAGTAACTGATTGTGCTAAAAGAGAAATACAAGTAACATAATTACAGAATGATTCAACGTGATAAATATATGGTATATATGAAGCATAAATTGAACAAGATACAATTGAACAATAATTAAAAACAAATGTTAAAGGTAACTTTAACTTTTAGCGGAAAAATTATATTTAAGCATCTCAAACATTTTAAAGTGTAATAAAGTAACATGTTATAAAGTAATATTTTATATATTATATAAAGTAATATTTTAATTTCAAAGATTGAAAATCACCTGACAATACGGATCTAGATGAATAAAGAAATAAATAATCGACTGGTAATCGATCAAGATTTTTATTCGTAGATAAATTTTTAATTTTTAATATTATTTTTTAAAGTATCATATATACATTTATTTCTAATATACATTTATTTCTAATATACATTTATTTCTAATATAAAAAAGAAAAAAGAATATATAAATATATATATACCTGTAAAAAAATAACACAACTGGAGGATTTTTAGACAGTTTTGCGATGCTTCTCATTCAGATTATCTGAAGAAACGCGCTTTGCGTGCATCATCTATTTTCGACTCTCGCTGGAAGAAAATGCGACGACGAAAATGAAAGATAGGAATTTAATATTTTTCGTATCCGCGATATTAGCCAAGCAGCGACGACATTCGTCACATACGCAATCCTCTCGTCGCAGCGAAACGAGCGTCATACGTGCAAATTGGAACGCGCCCCGCCAGTCTTCATTAAGTCGCTCGCAATCAGGCAATGCGAGCGCGGGACAGTCACTGTTGCGGCAAACACGTCCGACGTGCATATGTCACCGCATTCCAATGTGCACGCACTTTTTAAGGCCGAATAACGCGCAGATACGCGCTTTCGCTTGTACTCCGGCGACTCTTTTGCGCAGTTTGGTCGTTTCGCGGCTCGGTAGCGACACGAGTAGCCTTTTTTTACACGAAAAATGCCGGCTTTGATACTGGAAACACGTGCGACACGGGATCACCGGATGTATCAAGGGCAGCGATCTCGTTATCCATCTCTCGTACTCACATTCGCGTTACGCGAGACATAATTAAGCGAAGAGTCGACTCATTAAAATTGCCGCTTTATGATTAACATTGCTCGGTTCTCGGCGAGTATCCTCTTCATGGTTCTTGAAAGTAAAAAGAGCATTGATCTTTCATTCTTAATAAACGTAACGATACGATTACACGCTTATTTCTAGTTGACACGAGTCGTGATATTAATGCTTCATCTAAAAGTTTTTCTCTTCAAGTAAACTCTTTTTTGAATATACGTATGAAAGGTGTAAAATATTTGAGAAAATTATAATAAATGTTCCGTAAACGCCGCATCAAGATATACGAAATCTCGAATTTGTATCAAACCGTGAAACTGAGCACAAGGGGACAAATATTGCGTTTTGCTTTCATTTAACCAACTCATTTTCGAGAATCCGCAACCAGGACGAAAGTCCCCTCCAAATGACTCGCCACGCACATAGGGGAAAACATAGGGAACCTTTAATTAGCCTCCTTCCCCAGTTTGCAAAATCACTCAAGAACCGAATTAGTTTCGCGACACACCCGCCGACCTTAAAATGAGTTTCCACGACGGGCGCGCCGGTAACTGTTGTTTGCGCACACTTTCTAACTAGAGGCCCTAAATAAAACCGTAGAAATCTGTATGCGGGGTGCGTTTCTGTCGCGGCTCGTGCTGATTGCCGTGTCCTGCTGGCCTTCAGATTGCGAGGGCGGAAAACGCGAGAAAAGGAAAGAGAGAGTGTACGTTTAAGTGAGAGAAAGATAGGCGCTGCAGGGTCGTAGTTAGTTGGAGCGAACGCGCGCGAGGGGGAGAATTGCTCGTATTCGTATTCGGGGGAATGGTTTGTATGTTTCTGCCGGCCATTCGCGGGGGGTGGCTTGCAAACAAACCGCGTTCCGTTATTTGATTCTGTCCGTTCGCACGGGGCGCTGTTCGGTACCTTTTCAAGCCGGATATATCGGTCGCGACTAACGCGCCGGTGTTCGTAACTGCAAAATATTCCATATTAAACTTTAACTGTGATTGCATAAATAAAATGAGAAATGTAAATTGTCCGGCCATTTTTTTTTATTTAACCGACGAATTATGAAATTATGCATTGTGATTTTACTTTCGGAATGTTAGAAAAGCTTGGGGTCGCGAGAATGTTAAATCGAGATAAAAGCGCATGCGGAATCTGCTTCGCAAAGCAACCTTTTGCAATTCAGTTCACGCCAGTGCGATACGCATATTTAATTACGAAAGTTCTGTTTTTAATTACGAAGCTATGCTGTTTAATTATAAAAGTTTATTGTTTCTTTGAACGCGCGCAGCTTCGTTCATGAATTGACGAGCTATAGAAACTATCGTAACACAGTTTCTGCATTCTGCAATCAACAATCAGTGTCTATAGACATGAAATGTAAACAGTTACACTGATGGAGATACATTCATAGATGTGTGATCAGCGCAAACCAGCCTGATTAATTAAGGTACAAGTATAGCACGTAGTATACCGGTGCAACCAACGTAACGTTAATTACATCATTTATTTGCTTAATTTGTTGTCATTAATTAGATAGAAGCCTGACGAGCTATATTCTATTCATAAAACATATGTGACGAGCCTCATCCAGCGAATTTGATCGAAACATCCGAATATAATAATGCATCCGTACATGTGTATGACAATAACAATATGCAAACAATCAATCAAATAATAAAGGCATCGAAATAAAATGTCTCATCCAATATAAATTCAGTGCAAATATACATAAGTGACACAATTACGTAGGCTATGAAATAATAATTAATTTTTCATTAGATTGTGCCTGGCGCGTAAATTACCTGTGACATAATTAACGGGAATCGATCGGTGAATATTAATTTAGAATAATATGTATGTGTTCTCGAAGTTATAGCTTATTACGACATATCCTTGTTATCCTATATGCTTTTCATAAAAAGAAATTTACGTCGCTTGAAAATCCACGCGCTTGAAAAACACAGAAATCTGATTCTCGCGACCGTCACAATGGAATCCACGGTTTTGCCCTCGATAGGACTGCGAACCTGGTGGCAAGTCGACCGCGATCTCATTTATCTTCAGATGGTGTGCGGCTGCGCCTAGGGCTAATAAGGTGTTATTAATGTCGTCACGCCATAGCTATCTAACTGCCTCCTAACTTTGCAAACTATTCTCCGCCGCCGGCTCGCTGTCATTCCCGCGCATCCCTGCTTCATTTAGCTGACAGTCTCCGGGCGCAACCCCGTCTGTCTGTCTGTCTCTTTGAGTCTGATAGGCATTGCCATTCCCATCGAAACGTACACTCTTGAAAAACGGCATTGCGTAATTATCGCGATTACATGACGATTACACTACGTCGCATTATCAATATGCGAGACGTCTAAAATGTCATATGAGAGAGAAACATTGCTTTATTTGCGATATTTAGCAAAATCATTTAAAATCTCTGATGTATTCAGAATACAAATTCATAAGATGATTCTGCAATTAGCGGGGGATTATATTCTCTAACCGTTATTTAATAGACATTAGCCGCTGTGTACGTCTAGCACGTCGAAAGTATCCTTTTGCAACGCAGATTTAATTAAGATCTCGGAGAAGTTTCCACTTCGGGAGTTGCAATGGAAGGATGCGCGGGTGAATGAAGGGAAAATCGGCGCTTGAAGTAAACCGAAGGTTTCTTCTCCGATCCTCGCGTATCGGCATGCACCTGAGAACGCAGACGAAGTAAGTATATACGCGGAAGAAACTTGGCGCTTCTCAGGCTCCATACCTCACTTTGACGTAACTGCGCGGAGCTTATCGCGGTACGTTTACCAGGCGGGAGCCGCTTTAAGTAACTCGATAACAGGTTGCACTTGACAGGTGAGGAGACTCCCTCGACGCGCCCGCCCGCTCCCGCTTCATTACATCCTCAAAGGCAAACTTCGACTTCAAGAATGAGAAACTTTCGAAATGCCACTTTGCTCGTTTTTCTCTTTTTCCCTTGTACTCCGGACCCTCTTCGGATCACTCTGACGATGTTGCCGTAAATATCCTGTTCACTAAGTATCGCTGAAGAGGAATGCCAACTAACTTACACTCGATTCCTCCGCTATTGTCATTGGCCGCGTTTAATAAAGAAAGTGGTCGCGATCGAAACTTGGATGAAAATTACGTATCTGATTTTGTAACAATTTAGTTGCTAAAAATCTCTCATGATGAATGTCATTAATTCCGAAAAATACATTTATCTTGGTTTACATTTACATACAAACACGCACACGCTCGCTCTTCGATGTGAGAGTCTACGGCAGAAGAGCACCGACCTGTTTTGCGACGCGAAACTTTTTTAATTAGAAAAGTATCACATACACTTTCCTAATTAGAAAAGCTGCATTGCAAAATTTAAGATGAAACTATGCCACGAGTGTTCTTTTAATTAAAGACCTCAGGTAGTGACATACTATCCGCACATACTATCCTCGAGATGTTACTTACCATTGGTTTTATTGATCACGACATACTTCGATAAATTCCTTTTTACGACGCTATCGTCATTGTCATCGATCTTGAGTTAACACAAAGAAGACATTTTATTCGCGGGTTTGAAAATTCGGCCAGTTTTTCGCATAGATTTATTCAACAAAACTCGCTCGATGATTTCGTTGACAGATCGATTCCTATTCATGGAAAAATATTTTTATCAAATAATCCTTTGAATTAATCTTTCTTATTAAGTGAAATTTAGAGTTTTGTCAGTTGTGTTCATAATCAGCAAGTATAAGAGAGACTTAAGTAAATAAATAAATAAAGCAAACGTCTCAATGTCGCGATATGCCACTCTCGCAAACATTACGGAAGCAATTGTCACTTAGCGATGGTACGTCTCAGCGCTTGTACTAATAGACTTGCTAATTCCCGCAGACGGTTGCGCTTATGGTGATTACCAATCTCGCTGCAGCCCCATAATTTCAATCGACAGTCAGGTGCCATGCGCATTGTCGACAGCCGACAACCCTTGCAATCGGAAGTTGCTATCGCTGTCTTCGCTGTCGTCGCGCATCGCTGTACCCGCAGAGTCTATTGCGAGGGTTCGGTCGCATTGATTAAAGGACAAGCCAATAAAGCTCGGGATTCAAGCGACACCCTCCACGAGAGCACTGAATTCAAGTAATTATAGCAGGGACGCAGTCGAATGCAGCGAGCTGCATCGTGACACGAATCACGGAATCGAGTTACCACGATTTTATGGTGACGATAACCTTTTCACCTCGACGTCGTATATATACGCTGTCGTCGCGACGAGTAACTATAACTTTTTAGCGAGAGACCCGAGGACAGGACAATGAGTGACTAACTACGTGGTCCACGAAGAATAGCGAACGTAAACGCAAGGAGCGACGAAAAATTCTGACGACTGACAAAACGTGATCAACTGTAATTTGACATTTTGTTCCATGCTCGTTGCGATGAGATTCATATGTATCATAAATTCGAAGAGCAAGCTGTCGTTGGAATAATATCAGATATACATCGACGTATAACCGCAGGCGATACGCACACAACATTGCTCCCGCAACTTGTTTCTTCAAAAGAGAAGAGGCTCTTTGAGTCGACACGACCGAAATCTCGTGCGCAATCCTCCGGTGGCCGAAGAGCGACAACCAATTAAATATACGAGACGTCGAAGAGACCAAGCACTTCCAGACACCTCTATCCAAAATGGACTTCGAGAGAAGTATGCATGTATACAGAGTGTCCCAAAATTAGACATAAATATTAAAGGACAGACCAAAGAGAAATGATGATTGCTTCGATAAAGAGACTTAATAATTATCAGACTAAATCGCGTAAAAATACGCGAAAAATCTTGATTCAATCTTGTTTAATCACAAATTAAATTCGAAATTTATCAAGATATTTAGCTTTGACAAAATTATATTACATTACGTCAACCACATGCAAAACTTACGGAAGAAAAATTGCAAATTTTTCGAAATTAACACTTAATCATAATTTAATACATTTATCCGATAATGAATATTTTTACAGGTTATACATTTATTGATTAGAAGTTATATAATTTGTCGATTTTAATTTTCCTCGGATCGAGGAATCGTCGCGTTTGACTGTGATTATTAATTACAATTAATACAAATATTCGTAATTTTTATCAAGGGAAAACTGATGGTAAGCTTGTCTTACAATCTCTATCTCAGAATTTTATATCACCGGTAATACCGGTAATACCGACGCACCCAGTATATACGGAGAGTATAACCGTCCATAAAATACAACTCTCTTGCGCGCGCGTTCGTCGGTGGGAATCTAAATGGCGCATTTGCGCAATGGGACGTGCAACCAATGCACGAGAGGAGCGTACCTGCCGTATACCATACCCAGCCGGCGCTGGGTCACGCTGGTCGCGATCAGAACCCTGGGCAGAACTGCGCGAGCCCGGACTCCACCGAGGTGATATGGAGCCGGTAGGATGGCCGCGGTGCGCCGCGCTCTCCGGTTTCCATTTATAGGATTGCATGAAAAATTCCGCACGCATATCCCGCGATGTTCCGTTTCCTTTGCCGCTGCGGCCTCGTTATCGTCGGCCGACCGTCTCTAAAGCGATTGGTCGTGCGCGCTCGTCCGTGTACGCACGTGTATCCGGGCGTGTGCATCTCTCGTATGTGCATCCCTTCGTACATAGGTATACCGCGTATATGGACGCGATCGCTATATTAAACAAGATTCGAGAGACGACGGCGCTTCCGCTTCGCGGGGCGAAGAATTTTAGCCCGAATGTCCTCGTTTCTCCTACCCTATCGCCTCGGCCGTTCGCGCGAATGAGTTTGGTCGCGCGATGCCGGATTAAGGGCTTTTTAGCTCGACTGTAATTAATGTTCGCTGTCGGATTTAACTGCGTGCAGAATGTAGCTCGCGCACTTTGCCGGGAAATTAATATTGGTTGGGCGATATATAACATGGTTTTTCCTTTTTTTTTTCCTCTCCTCTTTCAATTCTCTTCACGTAGAAAAGACGTAGCTAGAAGCATTGTATGCTTAAAGCGGTTCGCTTAATTAATTATAATTCCAAGATATATCTTGTATGAATCTTTAAAGGCAAAGAAAATGTATTACGAAGGGGAAGACCTTTAGATAGACAAAAGATAATTGTATCGGCGAATATTTGTCGAGCTAAGGGGCTAAGATACGCCTTCAGCCATGTCGGAGCGCGCTGCGCAAGTCAATTATTAATATCTTTATGAATGCCTCAATCTTCGTGCGAAGTTTCCTTGAGGGTAACGTGCAATTTCATAGATGCACGACGGTAATAACAGAAAACTCAACTTCTGCGAGCGCCCAACCCCACCGGAGAATTTCCCTCTTCTCTCTCATCGTGGAGGGTGGATTGTACGAACGAGCATCTTGCTTCTCTCGACATTCCTTTTAGCAACGCCCAACCAATTTAGTCATACAAATAGTGCTCGTTCGCGCAGTGACGACGTCGCGAACGTTTGATATTAAAAGCGTCATTAAATTAGATAATGAAGCTAACTCTGTGTTTCGATCAAAAATGATAATTTCGTTTAAATTGTATTAAAAGCTTAAAATTTAAACGTCAAAATACATATATATATATATATATATATATATTTCTTTGTGTTTTCAATTACTATTTTAAAGAATATTAATTATTAAAATCTCGTAAAATCGGTATTAATTTATCTATATGAGAGGCATTAATTACAGCTGAAGGAAAATATTTCGCAGATACAACAAACACAACGACTGTAAATGTGTGTATGTGTGCGAGCATCATACAAATAAATTTATTCCAACCTAATAACCATTTTCGCGATAAATTCTAGGGCAAATTCTTCATGATATATCGTGGGCTTACTTTATAACCTGAGGACGTTGGCCGTATTAAAAAACCCCGCAGTATTATCGTGGCTTATAATTAAGATTTAAGAGGATCTTTTAGCAACGTAAGCCCAAGACGAAATTGGCTCGCGAAGAATATTACAGCCGAAAATACTGTTTTAGGTGCCTAAAATGCCTTATTACGTCGCAGACGCCGTTATTAAAAGGAACGCACCCTCGTATATACAAGTATACGCTTTCATACACACACACACACACAAACATATATATATATATATATATATATATATATATCTTTGTGTATATATATATTGGTCACACTCGGGGAGTAAGTACGCTCTGCCCCTTTTAATTTTTGCCCCCGCGAAAGTAAAATATATCGACTAAAACAGAAAAGAGCGCGGGTCAGCCGTAATGGTCGCCGCAGGAGGCGGCATTAAAATTTCTCGCGAAGAACACTTTTTTATCATATATCCGCGGTCAACCCGTAAATCACCAGCCGGATGAATATTTATAGCGATTATTAATGGGGTTACGCTGTTGCGAGGATTATTTGTAAGGCACAGTGGAAGGGAGAGAGCCAAGGGTACAATAAGGGCTCATAATGCACTATGTGGTCCCTCTTCTTCCCTCCGTTCTCATCCTTTACCGACGTATATACATACGTATGTATGTCGGTGCCATTAAAGAGAAACACGTGCCACAGAGAGAGAGAGCGAGTGAGAAGGAGGCGGGAGAGGAAGAGAGGGAGATCCCCTTTTCACTATTTACAACCTTGTTGCTGATTACCGCTCGCGGATTATCACGTTGTTTCTGTCGTGCACGGATTACGGTGACATCCAGCAACGAGCACTCGAGCGTATTGTCGGGAATCTAATTCGCTGAATTCCCCTTGCAAAACATTATTCGATCGTTGCAAGAGAAATGTAATCGTATTCGTATTTACAGAAAATTCGTGTTTACAGAAAACGTTAGAACGGAAAAATTCGGGGAAACACTTGATACTGGCTGGACATTGCGACACGGAGAAAGGATTTTTGGTTTCTGGTCGAGCAGGACGCTAGATTTTTTTCCACTGACAACTCGCGTCGTTTTTCAAATTCGTTAGCCGAACAAAACCAAGTTGACGAGTTTCCCCAGCCCTTCACAAACCCTATCTATCCGCTCTTATACGAACGTCGGTAAACAGTGAACTGGGCACATTGTAACGCGAGCACGGTCTAGCGATCGTTTCGCCAGTCGAAATCGACGGTGTGAAATCGAAATGACGCTTTTGAACGTGCTGTCGCACTACATCGCGCGCAGAATGGCGCGATAGGAACGACCCCATTTGTACCCGACCCATCGATAAATCGCGAACAAAGCGAGTCGCGGTTTGTCCGATCTGCTTGTGCGAAACTGATTCCCGTGACCCTCCCCTTTTCCCTTTTTCCCTATTCGCCCTCATTGCAATCGAGAGTGTTGTTATTGATGTTTTCGCATTAATGTATCCGTTATTAATGTAAATAACTACAATATTTAATAATCGCTAAACTAAATTGAATACAGGTAGCCCAAGTCATGAAACTATCAACTATGCAGATTTAATGAAAATTTAATGAAAATTTACCGCGAAAAATCAATCAAATAATTAATACTAAATATATATGTGTGTGTGTGTGTGTGTGTGTGTGTGTGTGTTGCTATCTTTAACAATGTTAAACATTTTTATATATTACATCTATTGATCACCCACAAATCATTGACAGTCGGCTTCGATTTCTCTCATGTGCGAATTGTCGCGTCTAACTTTGATCGTTAATTAGGGCTAACGCATGTTTGCGAAACGACGAAGCATTTTGTTTATTCCGGGATTAATTAGAAATGGTGTCCAATCAGAGATGTGTCTGTCTGCGATAGTAACAAATTCGACACTAAATCAATTCAGACGACATTGCGCATGACACTCAAATGCACAAGCATTCGCATATACAGAGTGATCAGAACGATCATTTATTGCGATTTTCTCAAGAAGGCCTGGATTTCTTGTATTAATAATAATAAAACAATAATAATTTTATATATATATATATATATATATATATATATATACATGCATGTTATGTATATACATGCATGTTTATATATCGTGTTACTTTTATTTAATTTTCCAAATATCGTTATTTAATTGAATAATTTAAAATTTTTCTCCAATTTGTTATTGAATGCATTTTATTTTACAATATTTAAAATTCTTTTCTCTCTTGTGAGAGATCACCAATTTTATCGTAAAATACTGAAAAAATAGCAAATATTCATTACTAAAATTTATTAATAATTTCAAGATATTTGTTAGTAATTTTAGATGTTTGATAGAAAATATATTTAAAATATTAGTATGATAATAGCGCAAACACAGCACATAACACACACACACACACACACACACACACATAAAACACATTGTTATACATACACACACAAACGAAATTATGCTATCATAAAATTATAGAAATAATTTTTTAAAGTCTCTTCTAAAATAGAATGTGTGTGAACACACACACACACACACATACACACATTCTATTTTAAATATTAAACGGAACAAAATGATAATCAAAAGACATTATATTCGAGCGATAGAAATTACCCGATTTAATATCAGCGATAAAGCGCATATTAACGAGTTTTGCCGATACGAGTTTAATTGCAGATCGAACCTTCGGATTCGTCATGGGATTGCTCTGATTTATATTTAGCCAGATATGTGCGCTTATACTTTTAATCGAAAGTAAAGCTGTCGCTTATTCAATATGCTATTAAACTAAATTGATACTCACTGAATATTGGAATTAATTAAATTAAATACTTTTCTACCCTCCCGCCGTTATATCCCGCGTATATATCGTCAAATGGCTAACATTTCAAATTGATTATACGCGAGAATAATTTTTTTTAATATTAAACGAACAATTCTCTGTGTAACAATATCAGATCCAAAATTCTAATTAATCTTGTATGTGTAACCTTGTATGAACCAAACTCTCTTAATAAATGTTATAAGCGTTTACAATTTACGTGAGATCGATACATCATTGTATCGCGTGCACTATAGCTATCGCGCGTAACATTATGTGCTTACACACAGACGCATATATATTAAAAGAGCAGTGTACTCTCCGCCCGGAAGGGATGATGAAGGCGAGTTAAAAATGATGGGCATAAGGCGGATCAGAAAGGAGTCCATAACTCGAAATACCTGGATAGGCGCATAACGGAAATTTAAAGCCACTTCGCAGCGGCGGCGCGCAGTAGTGTCGTCGTATATTTTAAATTTTATCGCGGTCGCACTCGGAATATACGAGTTCCTCGCGTCGGAACGAGAAAAATTGTTCCGGCTTTGACAGCGGCTCGACGTCGCGCGTCGGCTGGCGGTGAAAAATTTAGCGAACCTAGCAGTTAATTTCCAACGCGACTTGCTGATTTACGAATTTATTATATAAAATGGAATTATATGCATACCCCCACATTCGCACCCCCACATACATATATGTATATGTTAGCTATTATGTAAATATTTTGCTCGAGATGCGACTACACGTCCAGATGTGTATCGGACGCGAATGCTTACGATCTCGTGTAACAGAGAAATAAGAGACTGTTTACGCATTTCCAGAGGAATAATGCTAATATGTGCGCAACAAGGGCATGTAACAACAACGTGATGCTAACATAACGGAAGATAGATAATCTGTGGCGCCCTTCGTTAACCTACCGCGCCAGTAATGGTACACTTCGGGTAATGAGAGCCTAAGTACTGTTATTCGATAGTTCAGACGAGCATCATTAATTTCGCACCGTGGTCGTTAGCGCATCCCGTCGTCTCGTTACGGTATTTGGATAGATCTCTGAGATCGCCGCGCGGTGATGCCCGTCGATTTCGTACCAACGCGGATATAATAACGAGTACGTCGGTTATCGCGGGACATGTGACACGTGACGTAACACGCGCTCGGGGATGTCACAATTTGGAATTTGCTCGGCCATTATATCCTGGCCTAGCGAACCGCGTCGATATCGAACGTCCGCTAGAAATTTCTCCGAAGGGAGTTTGATGTACAACCGTGAACGGAATTCCGCAAAATGTACCGTAAAGCTCAGCAAAGTAATTGCATATAAAGTCCGATTCTATAATTTATTATCGAGCTTTCGTATCGAAACGTATTCCAACGGTTTCGGATCACAATTGTTCTTTCGCTTCGAGTTCGATCGCGTTTAAATAATAAAATTACAATTGTTAGCATAAGGTTTTAAAGTTATTTTTAATTTGTACGATATATATTCTATATACAATAAATATATCGTAGAAATTTATAAAATAGTTACAAATTTGAAATTATATATATCTTTAATTAAGACTTATAGCAACGTAATCGTGTTATTTCTATTTCGCGTTCTACAAATTTGAAATTATATATATCTTTGATTAAGACTTATAGCAACGTAATCGTGTTATTTCTATTTCGCGTTCTATCGCCAAGTTTATTTTATGATTTAATTTTGATAACTAATTTCTCGAGTTAACTCTATGTCAACACTATAAACTGAATTAAATATATCTCTTGAATAGATGCTAAAAGCAAAAAAAAAAAAGAAAATTTACGCTCGCAGACGGTTAACGTAGAATGATTCAACATTAATTCTATATATTCTACGCGACATCAAGATGATCCAGCCAGATTAATTAGATTTTAGATAGTGTTAAATGTTTCTTGACAACAACAATTGAAAAAAGAGAGAGAGAGAGAGAGAGGAGGAGAACCAGCGATAAGACGAGAAACGGGCGGTGGACAGGGAGTGCCAATTTGACGCGAGAAAAGCGCGGGGAGATTCATCCTTTCTTCTCGCTTTCCTTTGAAGACGGTACGTAGGACAAGGTTCTTTTCACGGCGACCCTAACAGGTGATTTCGCCGAAGGATTCAATTTCTTTCCGAGCCGCGTGCTCCCTCCGTCGAGCGTGCAAATGCTCATTTCCGGCGGCGTCCCCTCGCCGCGCCCTCCTGTCGCCGTCGTCGGGATGGACTATCAGTCCGCTTTTTGTTTCTTTCCCGAGGACGCCATCGTTGCTTTTATTAATTATATAGCTGTACGCTCATCAGAGGTGATGAAACAATGTCGACGTAGAGCACCATTATCCACGCTCGCGGTAAATATTTAATAGCGACGTCTGATCTTAAGGAGATTAAACCGGTATATAGTCGACCTCCTGCAATTTCTCATTAATATTAGACAGTCGAAAGTACCGCGGCTTACGCGGATAATACGGAGGGATTCTCAACGATTAGCAGAGCTTCGGACGTTGGTTAGTTGGTTGGTTGATTGGATGGCTCGAAGACGACCGCCATTTCGTCTGATTCGTTAGAAAACTAATCAACATTTAGTAGTTGGAGGGAAAAAAAGAAAGAGAGAGAGAGAGAGAAATATAGCTTTAATGAAATTCACCAATTCTCGAGTCTCGGAAGCACATCTATGACGGCGCGGCGGCTAATTGATTGGGATCGAATAGTTCTTCTGTCCTCAGACCAGGAAAGTTTGTGGATTTTAAACTCGATTCTCTGTTTCCAGATTCTTCATCTACTCCGATTATTTGAGAATAATTGCGTTAATATATATATATATTTTTCAAGCACAGGGTAATTCATAACATGCGCCAAATAGCAGTGTTTAGTGAATGTTTAATGAAGGGAGATTAAGTTTGTGAAACAAAATTTAAGTCGACAGATTCGTGATTACTCAAAGAGCCTTTTCACAGGGTTTTTTCTTTAGAAATTGCATTGACGATAACTCAAATATGGTTACGTAACGTTTCTCGTTTGCATCAGTCACAAGGAAGAGAGCGGAGCAATCTACGACACGAGTTCGCTAAAGTCGAAGATGACGGTCCTCCTCAGACGAGGCTTAAGAAAAATTGCACGCGCAAAAGAGAATCGAGAGAAAGAAAAAGAGGGTGCCATGGCAGTTAGAAAAGAAGACGTGTGATGCACTTAATGAGGGTGTGAATGAGTATGTCTCAAGTGGCCCTAGTCGCGCTATCACCACTCCATGGGCAAAAATTAATTCCGCATGCATGTGGCAACACGTATGGGTGAAAACATGAATGTGAATGAGTGGGTTTTACGCATACAAGGCTTGCACGTATCGTTGATGCTGATTCTCGTTGCTATGCACGACACACGCGGCACATGCGGCTCCCGATAAAATTTGGAAAAAATATAAGACATTAAATTCGAAATGAAAGATAGAGTAAAAGATTGCACATCGTTCACGAATGTGATAAAAGAATTCACAGTTTCTTTGTAATATTCACAAATCGTCACGTTTTGATATGCGGTCCTGTGACATGACGCAATTGTACCTTACGCGGCGCACTGAAGCATCGTTAAGTAGTAAAACCCTATGATTTACAAGCCGGTGGCCGGATCCGTCGTCCCATTACACGGCACGACTCTCATTGTCCTCGCGATGCAAACGGACGGACGTGTGTACGGCTAAAATAGCCGTACGGGATGTGAAATTGATTAACTGGTTAGACAACCATACATTGTGCGCCGCTAAAGCGTATGTTAACGCAGGCCTAACTGCCGCCGTTGTTAGATATTAACATCTATCATTGCCTGACAACGCAGCTATTCTCCTGCAATTTTTAAACATCGAAGAATGCGACGCAGCTCTTATTCGGAGATACACGTAGGATATAGGATCAAATTCGCGCGGTATAACTATATCGTCAAAAATAGAAAAGGTGAGATTTGCCGTGATATAAGAATCGCGCAAATGCGATGCTTCTAAAGAATGCAGGACACAGACGTTTGCGGAGACTCGAAAATTCCGAGATGGGAACGCTCGCGATAATGCAAATACTCGCTTTCTTAGAATCTGGATAACGCGCGCGCAGACTGGAAGCGAACATCTGCCGGTTGTCGTGCCTCATGGAGAAACGTTTAGATGGAAAAATAAGTTTCTTTAGAAACTCCGGCCAACGTTCGACGTTCTATCGGTGCATTTCAGCGGCACGCAATCGACTTTTAGCGACCGGGAGTTCGCCTTCGCTCCACCGATGGAGATTGTTCGACGGCGTGGGCGTACATTGCCGGGGAGCTTCGTAAACGTGAAGTAAACGGGGGCAAAAAGACGGTGTCAACACGGCTCCGAAAGGCAAGGCGTCGGCCTCTGTTGATTTAGGACGGAAAGTCGACAAACCTCGGGAATGTAGGCTAACCCTTACGAGACACGCGTTACAAGATCAATATTTTTTATTCCCCCATCTTCCGAACTTTCCTCGGACAGGCTGCGTACAAGAATAGTAGCTGCGACAAGACACGCTGACAAGATACCAGCTGATTAAGATACTATTAAAAAAAAAAAACAGGAAAATATAGCAAAATAATTTTCAACTAAAAGTGATGATAAAAATCGAAAAAGGTAGGAAAATAAAATAATCGTCTCATATAATAGAGAATCAGTTCGTGCTCTTCTCGAAAAGGCGATTCCAAATCGTCAAAGTCTGAAGTGGAATAACAACGGAACATGTCGAGCCGCTTTACACTTTTCAATTTCCATCCGACTGCCTGCTTTATCGCCTACGATTACGGGAAGCCTTTTTTATGGGGACAATCGCCGAGAAACATCTGCGGCCCGAGCCGGTACACACAGGGAGATCCTAAGGATTTATATAGGCATCCAATTTAATTCATCCCATAGTTTAAATAGTACGCGGAAATGGATGTCACTCGCGCCGGCCCGATATAAGATTCCGGCTTTGTCGGCCGATAATAGGATTTCGCCAAATCTACGTGTTGAATTTAAATATGGATGAACCAGTACAATTGCAATTTCGAACGGAAATTTATATGATGGAGAGACGGAGTTCGGAAAGTGGATCGTGTTCCACGTATTCTGAAACGTTTGGGAAGAAAAAGAGAGAGCGCGATGAGTTTACACCCCGCATTGTAAGTTAACGACAACTCGATCTCGTCTAACAATCTTTCTCGTCTAATTAATTTATTCGCGCACGATACAATAAACCCCATTACCGTAGAACAATCGCAGTGTCACACGCCTAATGCAGATTTCGCGAACGGTGCGCTGAGTGCGTTAAGCAGAGTTTGATTACATCGCGACTTCTGAAGAGTCGAGAGACGAATTGCTAAAGGACCCTCCCGGGTCGACAAGGCATTTGCGGCAAAAGACGCCGGACGCCCTCTCGCGCGCAGGCAGACGACTGTCAAAATTTCGTACAAGGAGGTAGATGGGTACAAAAGGGGCGGCTGGAGTTACGAGAGAGGGTGGCACACTCGTGGCCGGAGCCTCTTGCTCCGAGGCGAGCCTTCTGCGAAATCTTTACACCCTAGTACAAAAGGGCTCGACGGTTTCCCGGAGGTTTAAACCTGCTCCTGGCATTTAATGGCGTCTGTAAGTTATACTCGAAGAAGGGCAAGATACATGAGAGAGATTTTGCGCAAGGGGAGAGACAAGAAAGCGTAGAAGAGAGGATCGAGTAGGACACAAAGAGGAGAGAAGAAGAACAAAGGGAGCGCAGGCTGTGCAAGGAATTGAGAAAAGAGCGAAGAAGTTGGAAGGAAAACGACACACACTCGACATCTCCCACACAAATTACCCGGGGTGATATTTTTCCCGCGTCTCTTGAAGAACTTAGGATTCGGTTTTCAATTCTTTGACCGCTGGCCTGCCTTTCTTCTCGAAGACTTATTAAAGTGGTGGATAAGTTTCGTAAATCCGGCGGGTCAAATATTCCTCGAAAAATTCGCGTTATCTTCGAAGATATAAATTACACGACAATTGTCCGTTGAAAATCTTCGCATAAACTCATAGGCGGTCATATTATCAATACATTCGAATCGAACTTCGTCGAAAGGATATCGTAAAGTCCTCTGAATAAAATCCTTAAAGATATGATATCCTTAAGGTCTCATACAAGCTCCTGTATTCAAGCTTTGAGATTCTTCCCCTCGAGAAGAGATCACCGATCACAGGGATAAAGGGCATCGAAGTAAACAGGATGAGAGGCTACCGTCGAAAGGAGCACGTCGGCTACGGCAGGAAATCGGAGATAACTGATTTTATTCCGGCGTAATGCCAACGAATACAAGTGTTCGCGTTCCCAGCGAACGTAGGGAGTGTGAATTTCGGCTCGCTCGCTCGTCGTGCCTCGTAAATTCATGACGAATACCTGGGGGCGCCGTATCGCACCCCCGTTAGATCCTCGTAAAGTTCCGGGCGCGTTACGCGATATGCGCGCGCGTTCGCACAACAACGAGAGACTCGTCCTCGATCTAGCGCTCCCGGCATGGCACGATAAACTCGCAACTCAACAACGGTCGACGCCACCAGCCTGGAGCGAGCAGCGCGCCGATAGCATACTTGGAACACGACCGAATGGCATTAATGTTCGGGAACGAGCGGATAAACCTGAAACGCGAACGATATTCCGGTAAAAGTAATCGAACCGGTTGATGATGGAAAATTGGAAGCGTCGAGGGAGTCGGACGTGGTTTATCGATCGGAACCTAACCGGCCAGTTAATTATTTGCAAGAGACTCTGAGACATACCATAAAGTTTGAGATCCCATAATACGATATCAAATCCAAAAAAGTATGTATGCATAAACAATTTAATAAGTATTTAAGACATTTAGAATGAATAAGAAGTAAAATATAGAGAACCATTTCTTTTATCTATAGATTCTGATCAGATTTATAAAATCATAAAATAAATAGATTTAATATTAGTATCTTTTTAACATATAAAAAAATCGAGAGGTCAAAAAGTTTAAATTAGAAATAAAAATAAAAAATTGAATTATGATCACTAAAGTATTTAAATTATTTATATAAATAATTGTCAACTCTTTCTATCAACATTTTTACTAATAAAAAATCTATTGCGTGTAATCAAAATACTCATAGGTGATTCGTACTAGTAGTGTACGAAACGAAGAAAAAGATATACTATAGATTTTTAAAATTTTGTCGCTTTTGATCCGAACCTTTGTGATTAATGTCCAATTTTTTAATCCATATAAAAATCCTTGCGATCGCACTAATGACGAATGCAACGAATTGCGCTCGTAAAATCCCATAAGCATCCCCGTCGACCGCATGACTTAACGGTTACCACACATTTTGCTCTTGGTAACTTTGTTACGCATGGAAGGGATCAAAGTATCGGCAAAGTGACTTATACTCGACCTGACATGGAGCAATAGCGTATGCGCCCAGTCGTGTCCGTTTCGAAAGTGGTCCCGTTTTCGTGCGGGTCTGCGGGCCTTGATTATATTAGATCTGGACCAACGAAGGGCAGAAAATTCAAGGAAAGCTTGTGAAAAGGGAGACGATTCGTGAAGTGTACTCAAACCACAAAATCCACTTCGGCTTATTACCAAAAAAGGAGGAGTGTCCTGTTATCTTTGATAGTACTCTTTCAGCTATTCGTCCGTTAATGCTCCACAAATGGACCACGAAATACTGTGAGATTTCTTGTATACTTTGTGTAGACAGTTTTATGGAAATAACACAGAGAAAGAGAAAAAAATAAGCAGAAAAATAAAGAAAAGAAAAACAGAGAAAGAGAATCTTTTGCTTTATTTCTTTATCTTAACAATATTTTCAAAAATATTCTTTAATATTGTTGTAGAGAGAGAATTTATAAATTAGAATATACTTCATTATTTAATTTTTTTATAAATTTTCTAAGTCGAAGGTATATTCGTTTTCTAAATAAATTTGTCGTGGACATTCTTTTATTGTCAGAATAGAAATTCAGATCGCACGCCAACTGACCGAGTGAACCGTTTGCAATCCGCTCCCGGAAATGTTCCGAATCTCTCCGAGCATACCATTTACTTTTATCACTATTGTAGTGTGATCTCATCTAGTAAGTACTGTCACATTACACATAAAATGTCAAAAATATCGATCGAAATGTTATATCCAGTTGTCCGACATCAAAATAACAAGTGGAATAAAGGGCATGGACAGAAAACAAAAATTTTTGTTCTTTTTTGCTTTCAGATTTCATCATCTCTGTTACGAATAGTAACTTTTGTTTCCGAATTTTCTGATTTTCGAGACTCACTCTCGAAATGAATCATTGAATGCTCGTTGAAACAAACTATTTCTACGTAATTTTCAAGCGGATAGCGGAATGTCCACTTTTTTCGAACTCTGTCTAATTTAAAATGATTTGCCGCATGAAATTTATCGCATTAAATACAAAGCGAGTGCTTCAATCGCAACGATAATTTTGTGAATTAGTGAAATCCGGATTTTTCGCAATTTACATACTATATGATTGACACGGAAATGCAAAAAGATCCGTAATATCGGTACGTTTGTAACAGAGGCACGTAATAGCGAACATTTTAATCGTTTCCAGTACATTATAATGGACAGACAGAAGCGATGATATGAAACCGCGTAGTGAGATTAAAAGAATTACAAAACTTTTAATAGCGCGCAACCGCCATTAAAATAAATCTCGTTGGAAATCGTCGAGGGCGTCTCTTTGACAAGTCGCACAAAAGCTCTGAAGTTAATTGCTTCATAATTATTTCTATTAACATCACTTCGAAATTGCTGATATAAAATTACAACAAGATGTATATAATTAAATTAGTACAAGAATGCTAAGTCGCCTTATGTCAGTGTAAGCAATACATCTTTTTTTCCTCTTTGCTTTTTCAAGCGCGAGCAAAGAGTAAGATTGGTAGCCGGTATAATTAGGACAGCGAAAAAAGACGTGGTCATTAGCACGCGCTAAGCGCGGAGAGGAAAGAGGTAAGCTCTGTTGAAGAGAGGCGGGGGGGCAGGTGTAAGGAGAGTTTCTCCGCGTTATTCAGAGTAATGAAGCAGATATGCAAAACTACTTAGACCGTCTCGTTCGGTCCGCTTCTTCATCTCTTTCTCGTTCTCGTTTCTCTCTTTTCTCTTCGCCATCTCTCACCTTTCGTTCCTTTCTCGGTCGGTCTCTTCATCTCCTTCCCTTTTCTCCGCGCAACCCCTCCGCAACCTTCTTCATTGCCCGCGCTTTCTTCTCATCGTCTCTTCCTTCATCTGCAAGGAGCACCAACCGGGCATCTCTTCTCGCTCGACCGGAGTAGAATAAAAGAGACGTAATGCCCTGCCATTTGCATATTAAATTTGCCCCTTCATCCGAACGGCTCTATTCAAATGATTATTCTTTATCGTTCGCTTTCGTACGCGGATGAGCTCGCGGTGGCGATGACGGCGAAAGCGGCTTTCGTTAGTTGCAGCATCGCCAAAACTGTTTCTCTCCGCCGACATGCTCAACGCGGCTTGTGTAATTACGGGCTCGAGGAAAATAAAAAAAGGCAATCACGCGAAAGAGCAAAATTGCAGAGTCGAATTGCGCGTGGAAGTGGAATCCAAGGTTGCTCCTCTCCTCTCTGGAAATCGCTTCTTGACATCGGAAAACGGACAAGGACGCCGAGCATCAAGTGAATTGATCTATTATAAACCTATTATCGCGCTCGCGTACACGACTGAGACCAAATAATGTTTTTTACGATACAAATTTATTTTCTACGATAAAAGTTGAGCTTTGAAAAAAAAAATGCTGTACATATTTTTTGCACGAAATATATAAAATATGCACTTTGTGCTAATTAGCTTGACAATTCTAGGATCTCTCTTACATTTGAAACATTTTATTTAAATATCATTGTTTATTTGCAATTTCTATAACTATGGCAATCAGAATCGATTATCGCATTATTTAACATTTTAATTAATTTGTGCGATATTGAAAGAAGTTAGAATATTGAATATTCATTTTATTTGTTCTATAAAATCATCAAAAGTCGTCGGCGTTGCATTACACGAAAAAATCGCGCTTGTAAAATTATACTCTTCTTTTTCATCGCATTCGTGTCTCTTCGTTAACGAGAGTCTTTTACCTTCTCAAGGATGCCGGAAAAACTAAGGAAGATAGAATGACGGCGTATTAGGCGCGATATATAGTCACCATGGCGACCAACCAGAAGAGCCAAGAACCGGTGCTATAATGAAATCCTAGAAATCCCGCGGATGTGGAAGAGCGAGCGAGTAGGTGGATATATACTCTATCAGGTCCACAAACCCCGATTTCCTTCGAGTAGAAAGCTTTCAGAAACCCGATCGGGAGCTGGCTCGCCTAGCGTACGTCGCGAAATCCCGAAGAGAGTTCTTCTTTTTTTTCTCCTTTTATTCGGCGGAGTCGAGCCGTCTCTTCCAGAGATCGTGTAGAGAGATCGGAATAAGCGACGCTGCGGCTCTTTATTGTCGCGCGGTGACAGTTTTATGAAATCTCTCCTGGGAGTATTCGGTCATTATCGTGAAATTCAATTAGAGATAGTTTAAAAGGTTCAGGATCGCAATTAAGTGACCGACCGAAGGTCGTCCGCGCTCCGTCGTTGCGTAAATCCCGCCGGGAGGATTTATTAGTTTTGAAACATTCGCGAGGATTCTTTGGAATATATATGAATGAATTGCGCTCCTAGAATGCGAATTACCTCTGTTCGCTCGCTCGCTCCAACGGAGTAAATTAATAGCGTTATTTATAGACAAAGGACCATGCGTCCTGGTACTTTATTACTGGGAGGTTTTTGCGGATTGAACCAACTGAAGTCTTTGTACACGCTCGCAAGAAGCATCGGTATAAATTTCTGGTCAGGCGGGTGCAACGGCCACGTCCTCGTAATCCTGTTGTACAATCCTAGCAATAGCTTCTCCTTAACAGGGACAAGAAAACCTGCTGGGACGTATGACCAGGCTGCCGCAGTGCGATCTATGAAATGTAATAGCGTCACACAAGCGGTATTAAATTTCAGGGGATTTCATTTGTCACTGGGAGTTGGCAACAAAACAGGTGGCGAGGGCGATGAACTAGGTCAGGTCACGGTATCTTTTCGTCAATGACTCGACAAATTTTTTCAGCGGAATTTCGACGATGATCTTGCCTAATCACCCTCTCGAAAGTGTCATTTATGCTTGATATAAGAACTCTGGCTCTCTATGGGACGGAATAATTATTCGCCTTGATTCACACGATTTAAAATCAATTACACAAAAATAAGGTTCTCACACGAAATGGCCCCCCTGTGGAAAATTGAATTTTATTTAACATCCGCGGGCACAGTGTGGATCGCGCGGATTGCAATTGGAAAACTGCCAGATTGCATCTCTGTGAATGACTCGCCCTCAGGAATCGGTACAAATGCCATAGCGCTCCGAGTGCCAGATGTACCAAATCCCGAGCCGCAAACCGATTAAATAAATATATTTAATCTCCGGTGTGCATCCGCGAATGTTTCACGGATTGGAAAATATCGAACGCGTTCGCGCAAATGACAAATAATAATAATAGATTTTTAGTGTGATAAAAACAACAGGGGAGTGTCCCAGTTTCCGATGGTAACAATTTAGATTTGTTCGTATCTCGCAGCGAAAATAATATTTCTCAGTTATTCCCAAGAGAGAAAGAGAAAAAGAGTATTTAGTAACAATTTTCCAGTGAAACTGTATATTTACCCATGAAACTCACAGCTCGTTAAAAAAAAACTCGGAAAAAGTTTTTAATAACATGCTTTCTACAATTTGCTCTTAAATATTACGAGTCGCGCGAGATGCGTGTAAAAATTTTAATCGTTATATTATCATCATTAACAGTATCTCAAAGTCTAGTCTCGAATGTAAAATCGATGAAGAAATATATCTCTTCTCTTCTCTTCCTGACAAAATCTGACTGCTCCCAGCCAGTTTTCCAGCAGTCTGAACGCATCGATCACGTGCACGTCTAATAGCAGCACGTGTTGGTGATTACGCTCGGGGGACTGTGGCCAGATCGGGTCTAGGTAATTGCCCGAACACCAGTCAACCCGTACCAGTTCCACCCCTTGAACCTAGCGCTCCCCTTTCGGCCTTTCGATGCGTTCGCGTCGAGCCCTCCGGATCCTCGCACGCGACGCCGTCGATGCTGCCAGTCCTGGTACCAACACGATTGATTGGTTAACATGTCTGGTTCACCTCCGCAGTCCGGCCTTGATTATCTATTCCCTCAACCCTGTCTCCGCAGCTTATCGGATCTCGCAAATCATTTTCTCCTTCCTCTCCGCTCGTTCTCCACTATGCATCGTATCACTCGAATTGCAGTATTAAGTCTTTTTCTTTTATCGCATGCATTTCTAGTTCCTCTTGCTGTGTTACATCAGGGTGAAAGTCATGTGTTTTACGTACGATCACGTAATTTAATTATCTTACTTCTTGCTCTCCTCTTAAACCCATCGCCCACAAGATACTTCGATGGTCATTTATTAGTAGCCTAAGTTTTGCATTCTCTTCTCTTTGCTATAATTTTTCAAATTTCCGGGTAGAATTCTCGATAGTCGTCTGTTCAATATCCGCAGCAATATTGTTTTTAATCTGTGTGTTGTTCCAACTCGCTGTCGCCACCAAAGTTTTTTATTGATGGCGTATTAATAGCGCATTTTGCTGTCTCGCGGCAAAAAAAAGTACATTTGCAGAGTGCATTTTTCTAACAAAGCAATTGTATTTTTGCGACAGGTATATTGATCGCAAAACATAACAAACTTGTTTGTCGAATGCACAAGTTGAAATTATTTTTTGCTCAGTTTTTTGCGTAAAATATCATCATATATATTATGTATTTCACAACAAAATATTTAATCTCTATAAATTAGTTGCCTGTTTATATATATATATATATATATATATATATATATATATATCAAGACATAAATACGCAATCTAAGCGACCTCGATCAGTTTAATCTTTTCTTACCGTGTTTCGCAGAACCTCAGCAAAGATGTTGAGAGACGTGGGTTTATTTCCCAAGAGGAATGTGGTCTTTTTTTCACAGTTTTCCGACTGCCGCTATTACCTCAATATAAGACGTCCTCTCTAGTGGCCGAAAATTTCAAGATCGCAAACTTTTATCGTAAACTTTGATGGAATATCTATTGAGGAAACAGAAAACGTATTTCGCACAATCGTAAAGCGATTTTTGCGTAACTCTTTTCCAAACTTTAAAACGAAATTTTGCTGCACACTATAATATTGTAGTGAATGTTCGCGATATTTTACATATATATCTTGATAGAATATATTACGTTAGTACGTGAACTGCGAGGAATAAAAATATTTTTAGTAGTGTAGAGAAAAATATCACGTCGCACGAGTTTTTTGTGAATTTTGCTGATTGAAGATAAAAAAGTTTCAAATAATTGACAATGAAATTTTGCGGAATTTAGGTCGACTTTGTTTGCAACCTTTCTCATCGAATATTCTTGGCATAGTATATCCGATATACAATTTTTGCTTCAAAGAAAATCTTCTTTGTCACTCGATAGGTAGAAACACTTTTTCAAAGCCAGAAGTGCAGCGAAAAATGATACGCCAGGTCGTGTCAATGTCTCGTTGAAAGAGAGCGAACGATGTCTCAATTTTTCCCCTACAGTCGCGCTTTAGATGGTGTCGAAGAAGAGCAGCTTTGCACGCCTAACAGCGTATATGCTATATGCATGAACGACTATTGAAACGCGAGAGAGATATAATACTCACCACTTAGGCAGAGTTGCCTTGTGACCAGACTGTCAGAGGGTTGTCTGGTGTCTCAAGAGCTTCTCTCAAGCTGCATCGCATACACTGTGCGGATGTACCCTTGTGTGATTTGCCCCCAAAAAAAAAGAAAAAAGAAAACTCACGCCCTCATGCATATGCATATATGTTCATCATGACACTCGCCATTGATGAGTACATGTTGCGATATGAAAGAAACCTTGAAAAATGTGAAACTTATACATGAGACGATATTTCATATATAAAATATTTAAAGATGGAAATATAATCATTTTATTTATTATAATATATATTATCGAGTTTATGGTATATTTAAAATCAAATTTGAAACACAATCGATAGATCCATCAAAAGTCTCACACGCGTACGCAATATTTTATTGCAAAAGGAACGCAAAACGCAAACGAATACTTGTGGCAAAGATGGGGTACATATTTCATAGTATGTCCGCTCGTAAAACCTTCGAAAACTAATTTCAAAAGTGTTTCGAGCTTTTTCAATGTTTCAATTTTTACACGGTTCGCTTAAATATGTAATAAAGGCACGTATGTACTTTCACTTTAGCGACCCCTCCGAGCCGTAAATCCATAACGATCGTTATGCATCGCCCATCGCCGAAAGTACATCATTCTTAAATAGGGGGATGGCTGACTTCGATCCATTACGACGAGTCCTGCCTCGAGACGACGTCATTGACGAAACGGGGATACATATTCGAGACGTCTCATTCCGAGTCTGGAAAGCACCGGTGGATTACCTTTACAAAATACGCGAGAATCTTGCAAGCCGCGCTGATCCCCTTCCAGGGCCGTAGATATACTTTTACTCCGTTTTCTAAAAAACTAGCAGAAGACTATCACGATCTGATAGGAAAGGAGGGTGCCTTGGTCATTGGTTTTAACGATTCTAATTTCAAGAGCTTCCAAACTGTAGATCTGATCATCTTAGAGAATACAAAATATTGTAGGGTACATATATGCGAATACACATATAAGGGTAGAAACAAATAACGCCCACGAGCTTTGAAAAGTCGATGGAGGATGCAAAGTAGGATTTTTCAGAGTACGCATCTTATGATCCTCGAAAGTTTGCCAATGTTACATGTTTTAGCTCGCTTAGTAGATATGAGAAAGCGAGAGAAAAAAAGCTAGAAGGAGAGAATGAGGAATCGGCTGGAAATAGCGGCAGCGAGGTGGAGAGCACGGAATTTCGCGAAATTTAAGCCTGCCGACATCCATCACTGCGCGCGACAGTCCTCCCGTCGCTTCAACGTCAACCCACGTCGCTCTTTTCGGCTTCGCCGGAGCGCACGAGTCGGTACATGCATGCATACGTGAAGCCGCAATAGCTGTAACGCGACGTAAAATCCGGCCGCTCGTCGTGCAACCGGAAAATCGTCGCGTGAAATGACGGCAACAATGTCGTTCGATCGATCTTACACTATACGAACGATGTAAACGATGGTTGATCGACGTGATACTTTATTATCTCGAATTTGTATACGCACTATCTGTGTCGAAAAATTTTGCATCTTAAACTATTACATCATTTTGAAATATAATTCCTGCTTTTTATATTAGATTTTTATATTATCTAACAATTTCAATAAATCAACGGAAATTATTTGTATACTGTTTTAAATAATTGAGAACAATGTGATAATACTGTATACTATGTTACGTACAGCCTCGTGGAAAAAAAGATACTCGTCATAAAGCCTATTACTTTTGCAAATATAACTATTGCGGGCAGACCGATTGCAACTGACAGTCAAATTACAAAAGCGCGTATTATATTTTACACTGGCTTTCAACCTGATGCGCGCCGTCGGATTATACCGACGTAAATAATGGAAAATTGCAACACTCGGAGAAAAAAATGTATTTTGTTGCATGCCAGAGCCACACATGTGCGAAAGAGCTCAAAACGCAGGAATATCCCCGTAATATTTTTGTTCTATTGCGCAAATGTATATTTCTGTCATAAATATTTCGGATTTAGCATGGGCGCATTAGCTGCGTCAATTATAGAAGAATAAGATTATTATCGCAGAATTCAACGAAAAAAATTTAAGCGAATTTGAAATTTTAATAAATGTACATATATAGAAAAAAAAATATATATATATCTTTGTTAAAATTTCAAATTCTCTCTTTTATTTCTCGTCCTCTTAAATTTTCCCTTGAATTCTGCAATAATAATCACTCATTATATAAAATTTAAAACGCGATGAATTATTTTCGGGACAGTTCCGCAATTTATATATATATATAATTAAAGCGAAACTATTCGGAAAATAATTCGTCGCGTTTTAAATCTTATATAACGTGTGTAACGTCGTAAAATTAAAAAAGAATCAGCAGGATGGCAGCTAAAAAGAGGAAAAAGGGAGTTGGGGAAATACGTTGTATTATATATCAACAAGAATAACGTTCGCGTCATGCATCAACCGCAGTCACACTCGGTTGTTTCTGTGTAGTGCGACACCAAGTAACCAAACTTTCGGCATCAGAACCGCACGACCGCGGCAATTAACCTCGCTAAATTCAAAATTTACCAGTGCGCATTCCAATCCGGTCAATTTGCATTTCAATGTCGCACTCGAGATTCGATTCACCGCGCCAACGTAAGAGGGAACGATATAATTTCATGGTGTAATGCAACGGTAATGTATGCCAGCGTGCATATAATGCGCGGACGCGCATGATAATTACTGTTTTAAGTGCAAATTATTCCGTTATATAACACGATCCCGCGATTTCGCACTTTCCCCCTTCATTACGATTCGCCATTTAAGAGTCATTACTCATCCACGCATTGTTTTTACCCCATGATACCGAAACTTTGCGGATAATTGTCGTTGTGTGATCGTCCAACCGTCTGATTATCGTGCAACGATTCGAGATAAACGTATGCATTAATAATCCGCTTGTGTGTCGATTTTGCAGCCGTTATGCCGAGCGGTTCGTTCGATCGGAAATCTCGATGGCCGAGCTAGTGGCAGAGACGCCGCAAGGTGGAAACGAAAATCGCAAACACGAAAATAGCCCGCTTTTGTATCCCAACGCGGCGGGATACAACGCTCACGATTTCATATTTTCGCAACAGAGCCAAGTCGAGTTACTGGATAAAAATTATGGAGACGGTTCTTCGAATGAAATATGCGCCGTTGAATTGGATCAAGGGAAGATTGATGAGCTGGCGAACGATTACCGCGCTGAAACGTGCGTATCTTACGGCAATGAGGTACGAAACGAATCTCACAAGGAAACGGTCAAGAATGATGGTACTTTATTCAGAAACGAAGATAAATCTCGATGCAAATCGAGTCGTAAGAGAAAACCGTGTCGCAAAATGCCTAAAGGAATTATCATAGATCTTAGCAAGGATATTTACGATAACTCCCATAGTGGCATTACAATCAACATTATTTCCATGGATAATCTAGTCTCTAAACCAAAGTTGATTACAGTATCGAAGTATGAATTTTTTGTTAAATGTAACAAAAAAACGTTATACAAAAAAATTTTGTAAATGCTTTCAAAGTCTCACAGATCCCAATTTTTTCAGGAGATACCTGCGACCTTTAATGCAAAATCATAGTTTGAAAAAAAAAACGATAAATAAAATGATCGACAGTTCTGCGCTGGCCGTTTTTTGTACCGGGAATTGCGATAAAATAAAAAAAGCCGGGAAATCTGTAAAACGCAAATGCAAAAATCGTGAAAATAAATTAATGAATAACAAATCACGTCCAGACGTCACTGCAACTATTAATATACCGAACCAATTAAAAAATACATTAAATAAAAGAGGATTACACGTAGAAGATAATTTAGTACAATTGTCTTGTACGCCCGACGATATTCTTGATTCGAAACGCTATCACGAGAGTGGTAACAGTGCGATGATTGATATTGATAACGCACGCTGTCAGGTGTTGAATACGGGACAAACGTGTGTCGGCGCGAGGAAATATACCGCGAATCATTGCTGTTCAATTTTTAACGACAAGCGTCAAGAATATCACATCTGTGATCGAGAGAATTACAACGCGGCCGGTTCCGATTTCAATGCGGAGATGCGAGCTGATTGGATCGCCGAATGCTTTCATCCCGAATGTATACACGCGGGGGAATGTCGATGTTTCCATGACTCGAGCGAGTACTATGTCGACATAAATATGCAACGGGACTGTTGCCCTCTGGCGCCGATGCGAACGGCAGGAACGTTCAAAAATTCCGCTCTTCCGAAGAGGCATCAAAGGGAGGAGGCCGAGCGATACGAATCGACGAATATCACGCCTGAATTCTCAACGAATGGATATTCACCAAGTCGCAACCAGGATCGATGCGCGAATTGCGACGGAGAACGAGGGACCTCGACGAGTACGATCCGGAAATGCATAGCGTCAAGGGCAAGCGTGCTCGCGGAGCCTAGCGAAAGCATCGTCGATCTTCGCGATTCGCGCACCGTCGACGCACCGTCGCGACGCGAGATTGATAAGCGTCCTGGGAAATGCGGGCAGCGAACGACGGCGACGGCGACGACGACAACGCTGGTATCGAGGGACGACGAGCGTCCGAATAAATCCGATTCGTTGAAAACCGTCGATACGTGGGACGCGAGGGGAGATGACCCTATCGAACGCTGCGAAAGCCGATGCGTTGTCGCGGAATCGTCGCGTTCCGACCGATCCCGCGGAATGGATTTAGGGTGGAAGCAAGGCTCCATTGAAACTGACGTCCAACAATTGGATTACAAATGGAAGAGAAGAATCGCGACCGTAGACGCCGGGACGCGCGCGAGCGTAGATTGCGAAGAGGAACGTGATTCCAGGTGAGAGTCGATTTGAATGAGATATGGCCGCGCGATAAAGGGATTGTATTGCTTTTTTCTCTTCGTCTCCCCCTACCTTTCTTTATCTAACGTCAGCTATATCTAACAGATATAAATTGGATGAGGCAATTCGTGTCCAATTGCGCGAAAGCGCGGAGATAAGGAAACGCGAGATTCTGCAAATGGGCGAAGCAACGTTAGTCTCGGACTGCTTTTGACTTTGGCGCATCTATTCCCGATTAAGAGAATCCAAATTTTCCTATCACTCATTTCTCTCTTTTACATTATTTTATGAAAGCTATTTTATATATAAGAGGCCTATCCCGATTACTTCTTTACGTAATACTTTTTATTATTTTTTTCACACCAAACAACTTTCTCAAATTCAAATACGTTCTCATTCGTTCTACAAATTAAACTAACACATTGTAACATAAATATTTGTTTGACAACGATCTTTCTTCGTTCCAAATTTTGTGCTATGTGCGAATTGTAGATCTGTTGCATTCCTCTATTTGTTGGATTTTTCGGTCGATTTGGAATTGACTTTTCTTTCAAATCGGGAGAGAAAGACGCATGTTAGATCTGCGACATTCTGTATAATGCAAAACGCGAGAAACGCTCTACATAGCAAAGTTTCGCAAATGTTTCGCAGGTCACAAACGAGGAGCGGCAATACAAACGTCGACGGCAAACGTCGCGAGACGCGCGATTACTCTCCTTGGACGAGTTTACAGATGGGCAAGATTTGGTCGCAAGTGCACGACGCCTGCAAGAACGTCGTAAAGCTCGCCGCGACGAGCGTCGGCCGTGCAGCGAGAGACGCATCTAAATTGGAACGTTCGGAGAGAAATCTCTTCCAAGTGACTGACGCGAGTCTTGTCGAAAACTCGTGCGCCGAAATATGCGAAGAAATACGTGATAAAAATTTTACACGTTCGAAGAATGAAAGAGAATCGGAGGTGCGTCGAGAACGCGAGATCGGAGACACGAACGAATATCGCGATGATGCGGAAGCATCGATGCGACAAAATCCACGAGCCGTTATATCCTCTCGCTACAAAATGCGAGAGCAAGTGCATGAAAACGTCAAAAAAGAGAAGACTGAAAAATCTTGTGTATTTTACAGAGGTATGATTAATAGTGATCAATCCGCACATATCTACCTGTTGCACTGAACCATCGAAATTCATAGCTTATATTTAACAGTCAACATTCCGCTTTTTACTTACAAAATATATGTAATATTTTTTTAAGAACGTGTTGCTTTTTTTATGGAGACGATGCAACAACGGAGCACTCGTTTTTTCCAAAAACACCGCTTTTCAATTTTGTCGGGTTATTGATTTTCCTTTCATCTTTTCATACCTGCGGCCGAATATGGGCTATAAATATTGCACGATAGCAAAAATGTATTTTTTTTATTTCGGACAAATATTAGGGCGAAAAATGAAAGCAAAATTCTTAATTTTATATATAAATTTAAATGCCTGCAAAATTATGTTATGCCCGTAATATATTAACATTTTATTTTATTATATATGATTTTTTTAGTAATTTTCTCTCTTTTTGGAAATTTTCGAATTTACACATTGAAGAGAAGAAGTGAGACAAAGAGAATATTATTTATATTCAAATTTTACATTAGCCATTGCACACGAAAATTTGCATTTAGATACGAATGTAATATTCAATGCCTGTGTAATATTCAATATCACATAAAATATTCCCTTGTTTCCGATGTATACAAATATATATGTATATAAATTTCTCGCTTTTGATATGGAAATAATAATAATAATTGCTCATCTAGAACACGAGCCTAATAGATATCGGGACGTCGTTGAATTTCTACCACGAAATGAGATGTACAGCCACGATGAAAATGTATATCCTCAATTTCGTTTGAGTGAATCCTTTACGTATCTTGAAGACTCTGCGCATCTAGGATTTCGCAACAGGGGTGGTAGCGACGACGGCCGGAATTCTGCAGGGAACACTGAAGATAAACAAAAATCTATACGACGTATTTACGAAGAATCGAGATCCGTTAAATATCATCGAAATTGCATCTCGAAGAAGTGCTCGTGCTGTAGCAGAATTCAAGAATCGCGCGGACGTCGCGTCGAAAATCAAAATTCCCAGCACGTGGATGTCTGTCACGAATCGTCTGTAACTACTGATCGCCAGACGATTCGCGCAGACGTGTCGGATGTCTCTCGTAGTAATCCGCCACATCGTGAACTCCAATCCAGTGTATCAGTTCTTGAAGGTAACAGACAAAAGAAAATGTCTGAGCAAATGAGATCTTGCAAGAAAATGGAAGCGTACGAGAATTCCAAGTGTGTAAAAGACGGCGCGGGAACCGAAAGAAACTTGTCGGAGATTGCGGAAATCGCGCACGCAACGCGAGTACTTTCGACAGATTCTACGGTTCATTCGGAAAACAACCCGGACGAGCCGATAGCGTCGACTTCCAAGTGGGGGACACCGCTTGTATTATCCGGAAAATCACGAAAGAATCCCGGTTCGAGACCATTCTGCACGACGACGATGAAATTCTGGAGGAGGCGACCGATTGTCGATAATAAAATTAAAGCGCCGTTTAAGCGGAGGAGGAACGTCAGAAGAAAAGAGCCATCGAGTGTTACTATTCACGATAGCGAAATGAAGATTACGCAAATAGAGCCATCTACTGTGCAAACCGTTCGAGAAAGCAATAAAAGGCGGAACAACATAAACGTTCGATTGCAAACACCCGACGCGATCGTTGCGAAGATTTTATCGGAATTCCTCGTCAGCGGCGAAATGAAGAAAAGAGTGTTAATGAGCATAACGTTAGAATCGGAATCGGATCATGACATTTTGGATAGAAAAGAAGTAGAGACTCAAACATCGTTCAGCAACATCACTTTCACGGGGATAGATGTATTTCGCTATTTGGACGGATCGCCTCTAGCTACGAATGCGACCACGTCAAAGATCGTGCAATGTTTCGTGTGCGATAAACGAGATTGTTACGAAATAAAACGGTCGAATCACTCGATCACTTTAGAGGATGCATTAGTCGCCGAATATCCAGAAACGTCTGACTTAAACGATTATCTTGCGAAACGAAAATCAGATATCGAAATCCCTCCATGATTTATACTCGAAGAATTTTTTTCAATAGAATATCTTTTGTAAATTAATACATCTAGAGTCGTAAAGTACGCGAAATTTTTTTAAAAATAGCGATATATTAAAACTTGCGTTTGTCAGATTTTCGATATAAATCGAACTTAATAAATTTCGGATATCGAGAAAAATTCGCAACTTCAGATATTTTAAATTCTAGTACAACCATTTTATCCACGTTTTTATCCATATATATATATGTTGATATTTTTCATACATTTAGTCATGTGCACCGCCGAAAATGTATTTAATACATCAATGTATGTGTGTTCGCGCGTACATTGCTATCAAAATTGCTATCTAAATTGAAAATTTAATTATTAATAGCAATATAAACAAATAAGTTAATTATGAATAACCTCACCTGAAAATTACGAAATTCAAATTCACATCCAAAATAATTTCCTTATTCGGCTTAAAGCGAAATTGCAATTTAGCGTATTTAATATTAACTATTGACATATTCAATTGAGTATAATCAATATTAGTAATATTAACGAGAATATATATTGCTATATTTTATATCATTTTAACATTATCGTACAAATCAAATAAATATATTAAATGCCGAAAATATGGCAAATAATCGAAATGAAATCGTTGGATCTGAAACGGATCATATTACACAAGCAGATTATTTTCTTTATTGCAATTTTCCAAACGCAACTGATCAAATGCAGCAAAACTTGTCAAAGATCAATCGATCAGAAAATCAAAAGCGCTTTCACAAGATATTGGACGATTTAATACATTCCACGGTGCAAATGATGAAGAACAAACAAATAGACTTTATTTTAAGGGACTTAAATACCAGCACATCATGTAAACCTGAAGAAATTCCTACATGCATACCATGTAACGCGATTGAACATGATATAAAGATCGATAGAATCAAGCAAAGAATAATCGGGACGATTACATCTACTACGCAATTCGGCGAAGACTCCGATAAAACATGGCACGAAAATCTTTCAAGTATCGTAAAGGACTTTGGATCTCTTCGACATATGGACTACGCAACGAAATACATGGATGACATCGTTTCGGAGCGTGGCTGCGATTCGCAATGCACTGGTGCCAGGACTCAAAGCGATATCACGAACAGAGAATTCAGTTCGGAAACAAACCTCGATGCTTTCATGAAAGCTTGCGAAGAGAGGCGGCACGCGGACTTTATTCTCGATGAGATTGCAAGGATCTCTGACGCATTGACGGAAAGAGTGCATCTCGTTTCCGAAGCTAAAAGCGAAGGAACAGATTCTAGCTCGCACATAATATTGACGGCAGATGAGAAGGAGGAGGAAATATTTGAAAAGGCAAAATCATTAATGTCGATTATCTGTGCGCAAGAGAGACCGAGCGCTGTAACAGAGGCTGTTAGTAAGGTCGTAATACAGCAGGAGACTTTCGTGGATTCGCGGGTATCGGTATCTTCAATTCACTTTGTCCAGGAATCGCAAGATCTTTCAGCATACTTGGATGCGACAGACGGATCGCGCGTAGCTGCAAGAATCCAAGTAATTTCATCGATAGAAGAACCGAATAAGGATGAAAGCGCGCATGAAGTATCGAGCTTAAATCCAGAGAAACGTGATTTCCAGGATACTACGGTTACAGTTACTGTTAAAAGTGATAAGGAAAAGGAAGAAAAGAGAAAAGAGGATGAAATCTTTCTGCGATCAATAATAGACACGGTTGTTCCTGCTGTTTTTCAGAATGTTAGAGATATACATACTGTCGTTAAAGATGATAGAAGAAAAGAAGATGAAGGGAAGAGAGATGGAGAAGAGATTGATATTTCTTTGCAGCAAGTGCTAGACAAAAATGTTGATGAGATAGTTGAGGCTGTTGATTCTTCAATTGTAGATTCTATACAGGAGTTGAGAGAGGACAGTAAACAAATTAATCCTTCTTCTCCAAAGCAAGAAGCTGTATCTGTAATAAATGATATTATTGATTCCTTTGTCCATTTTACGCAGATAAAACAAGAACCCGCGAAAATAGCAAAGGATAATCCTCGAAAACTTGTATCTTATAAAATGCCAAAATACCGCAGCATCGATGCATATTGGAGTCCTGATATTTCAAAGACTTTCATTGAACGCAACTATTTTATTACAAAAAGAGAGAAGATGCCACAATGTAAGGAAATACGACATGCCAAGCATCTCAACGTTTCATGTACATTCCTTTCATTCACATCGTTTGAGCCAACAAGGAGATCTTATTGTGAAATACCAGCAGCGAAAATGTGTCAGGATGATCGAAGCAGGTTGCCGAGAATTCTACAGCCAATAAGATGTTGCAGAGGTTTAATACCAAGTAACATCTATCTCGGGAAACCTAAATACTATGATATTTGGACCACCTCGTACTTTAACCCGCAGATTGCAGCTACGCGGGAAGCTACTTTAAGCGCTCTTTGCCCTTCTCTGCAGGATTCGCGTACAATCGGATGTCGTATCAGCTGTCGTACGTTGATCGACAATAGGAACGCTTCTCTCAGACACCGTAACGTCAACTGCTGCACGAAACGTAGAGCAATATTCGGAAACTCATCACATACGACATACGATACGCGTTGCAAGGTTGGCATAAAACATTGTTATTCGCGCTTAAATAATAATATTAATAATATTGGCAACGTTCGAATGGGCTATTATCATTGCAACGATAATTGTCCAGTGTGGAATAACAATCGATACAATGAAAGGAGTCGATCGTTTCACTGGTGTACGAGAGAAAATTTATATTTTATACATCCATAGCCATCGAGGCGACATAACTAACGATCGATAATATTGATATATATGACGTTGAATTTGACTGGATGATTAGAGATCAATATAAAATTAATCGACCGCTTTATCATACGTAATTTTTATTGGGATTTGTACGATGTAAGACAGGCCGGATATTATGATGGAGGCTGTGAACAATTAAAGTGGATAAAATGGAAAAATACACGACGTAGTCTGTATCGCAGTTCGTGTAGTGACGCGCGTCAATCCTAATTATATATATTACATACTAATTTTAGTTATTAACCCGCTTGCAAATGGCAAATAGAGTTTTGCGCCCTGTCGGATGTGTGCGCGCATGCATATTAATAATTAAAATTAATAACGCGCTAAATATAGTTACAATATATGTGCGACACTCGACACACATTGATGTCGGACGACAAGACAATGTATCGTACGATATATATTAACGCGGACAGAGAGTGATTATGCGAGTTTGCGCGGAAGCTTGTATTATGCATTATGACAACTAATTTATAATATAGTTCACTAATAATGACAAATTACTCGGAACTACAGTTCGAGCAATAGTAAAATTTAAAAGAAATATCTGCGCATTACAAAGAAACATTTGATAAAAAAATGACCAGTCACAAAATATCGACGGAGATCAAATGCAGCGAGAAGATTGCTCGATAGTTTTTTCGCCTGCTCGCAAAGTTACTTTGCTACAACTTGGAAAGCGTTTGGAAGAAGAAATCGGTATGTGCGTGGAAAATTGTTCTGCAAAAAATACTAAATTGTGTTGAAAAGAGCTTGTGGGCACTTCAAGAATTTTGCTTTCCGACAGGAACGTCCCTATATCCTTGAACAGCTTTCGCGGTTGGCGGAAGAAGCCTCACGGAAGTTTGCAAAGTTCCTCACCTGCCGGATACACCGGTCAAACGTTGAGCCTTAAATCAATAGAAACGGAAGCTATGCGTTTCTCTTACCAGATATTATAATAACGTAATTTTTTTATAAAAAAACTAATTCACAATTTCCTACAAAAGACTAATTCACAATCTTCTTACAAAAAGATTAATTTTACAATTTACAATAATAATGACAAATTGCTCGGAACTACAGTTCGAAAAATAACAAAATTTAGAAGAAATATCTGTGCATTACAAAGAAACGTTTGATAAAAAAATGACCAGTCGCAAAATATCGACGGGGGTCAAATGCAGCAAGAACAAAAGAAAGAAAGAGAGTACGGCAAAATTTTCAATTATCTTAAACTATAACCATGTTACGTTGTTTGATTTCCTAATCTCATGTAGATGCGTGATACGATCGAAGAATTCATGCGCGAAAGCTTATTTCGGGAGAATCTCACGTCTTAAGCAGCCTTTGTACTCGGAGAGTCCATCGAGACGAAAACTTTGTCAAAGTTCGTGGCAATCTGCTTGGCGAACTTCCCGGGTGACCGAAATAAGAGGGGGGTCCAAACTCGTCTCTTCCCGACAACCAAGTACATCGTCGTGAGCCACACAGGCGGCATTAAGCGCATGTCTGCCGCTGGAATAAGCGTCCCGGTCGTATATCGGGTAGCTTTATGTAATGGCAGGACTCAACGTCATTCTGGCGGATATATCAGGCAGGCGACGCCGGAAGATTTACTATTCAACTTCGACGTCTCGCACAGTACGAAACTTCCTGCGGAGGCAAAAGGAAACGCGATAAACGGCTTCGACGAAACACACCGCCATCTTCCGCGTTAAGTATTCGAAAGCGCTGATGTCGGCGGTGCTGAAGACTGTTGTTGGAACGGAGTTGCTTCGTGGACGATGATAATGATGATGTGGAAGCTAAGGACTCATGGGGACGCGATCTCGTGCTTGATCGCGCGAAGTAACAGCGAGGAAACTTAATAGCGCCATTTGCTCCGCAAAGATACACTCGGTAAAAGATTTTAGCGAGGAAAGCTCGAGGAGAGAGCGAAGAATCCGACCTTAATGCTCCTCGACGTCTCTATCCGTCGTCTTATCATGCTAAGTTGATTAAACACGGGCGATGACACGCTGTTCCTTCCCGTTACCCGTTGTCGTGTTTCGTGTATATCGTGGCCCATCGTCCACCGGTCGTGTATCCACCGCTGTCTGACCCACCTCCGTGCAATCTGCCGTCGTGTAATCCGCCGGCGTGTAAACCACCCTTGTGTAAACTGTCCCTGTGTAAATCACTGCCGTGTCCAGCGCCATCGGCCTGCCGCCACCGTCGTGCGACACGTCTCACGTCGTGTTCAACGTCTTTGGACCATTCAATTTCGACCAAGAACCAGTCTCGTGTCGAAGGACTCTGTATTCGATAGCCTCACGGAACACGCGCGACGAGAGACACGGGTCAATGGCGGTGAAAGGATTAATTTGGTCAAGGTTGAATTAAATGTGGATTGTGTTGCAATTCGGAAGACCTCTTTCTTGGGAGTAAATGATATACAAGAGATGTATGGGTAACTTATGTAATTTTTACATGCTTATTTATATCTTGATTTTTTAAACATTTATTAATATTATATCTGAAACTATTTAATTTTCTTTCTTCTGCATCTCATTGATTATAATTTATTTAATTATAACTTATATTAAATTTATTTAATTATAATAACTTATATTAAATTGTGCGCTCTAGTTGTTCTGTTCTCGCTCTATTGTTCTAGAAGAGAGAATAAATTTCTTGACTTGTTCGCTTATTTGTCTCTGTATAACGCATGCGGAAGTAATATAGAATGCCACGTGTACCTTTGCGTCTTGTTAAATATAGATGACCTGCGAAAGTCTTCCTTCTTGCGGAGGATGCGGTCAATCGTGCGGAAAAATATATAGTCGTGCGAGTACTGGTAGCGGACTGCTCACCGAGAACATTGGGAAGCAATCCGGGAAGTTGCGGCGTTGAAAATCCGGACTGCGGAGGATGCTGCTAATGAGTCATTGCTTTAAAGATCCCACGTCCGCTGCACGCTCAAGAAATTAATAAATAAATTAATAAATAAAATAGTTTCCCGAGATATAACGGGCAGATTTATTACTTCCTAAACATGTAACTTATTTTATTAGACATGTAAATAGCTTTGTAATAAACGCCTTATTAATTTTTGTTTATCAACTGCAAACCGACAATAGCCTCAAAAACAATGACAATTAACCTTATCTATTAACGTAACCTGAATTAATCTGAATTAATGTTGAACAGCGATGCGCTAAAAAATTATATATCACATGCCGGAGTCGAGAGAAATATAGAAAATGAAATTGTCTAGTTGTTTGCTAATCGCATTGCGTTGGCCGCAACGCGTGCTCGGGATTTCGAAACTGTCCTCTTTTGAATTTCTTAAGGCCATACATCCTGATTTATCGAATAATCAACTGTTGAATCATTTGAAGAAGCAAAACAAAGACCTTGATGAGATTCTTGCCGAGCATCATCGACAGCTTGCCTGCGAGAGAGATCTTGCGCAGGTCTTACGTAATCTCAACGTTAGTTATCGTATCATAAAAAGGTAACGTATAATTCCCCGCGAACAAGTAACGTTGTGAATTAAAATCTGTTGCTTAATTTTCTCGAGATATCATTTCTAATTTTTTTTTATAAAAACAATTCGATGAAAAAACATTGCAAATGAATTTAAATTGGAAACTTTTATCTGATCAAGCAGAATAGGCGACGTGAATAGATGCGTGGATTGGTCTGATTTGGTGATCGTGATCGGTGGGGATGGCACTTTTCTCTTAACCTCGAAGCTGATAACGAGCAATGCGAAGCCAATATTAGGCATCGATCCGCATCTTAGGACTGGTAATACTTTTACGCTACCAATGGAGAGCAGCGCAGACATCGGGAGCATATTTGAGAAACTGCGTACCAGGAATTATACTGTACTGATGAGAAGTCGCATACGTACAATTATGACAGGGGAAGGACTTTATCGGCAACCCTTCCACGTGCATGAAAAGAGCCGTACACGAGGCGAAAGAAGGATCGAGTGAGCGGATTAGCATTTAGCTTTGCTTTCTTTGGTAGATAAACGGATTACGTAACGCTCCAGTCAACGCGGCTTATATCTTACTTATTGTTGAAAATAACGGCTTCTCTCTTAAAGGAAGATCTATATTGTGCGATTATTTATCTCCTCTCTTTTTCACAACACGATTGTACTCCACCCAGATTTTACCTGCGAAATTTTCCAGTATTCCTTTGTAAAGGACAACTATTCCTCTCGAAAATTCAGCTTTCGTTTGAGCGAAAACGAGAGCAAGTTGGAACGCGTTATGGAATAATAGTATTAATAAATCTAGCACGTCAAAGTGAACAGACGAGTGTCCCTTTATTCGCGAACATTTAAAAAAAAAGAAATTGTCTTGAAGACGACATTAACGTAACGTACTGCTCGCAGAAAGATAAGGGCTTGAACGCTTCTTGATAGCCAGGGAATGGCTTTGCAAGCGCGACTGCATAGAGAAACGAGGAGTAATAAGGTTGACAAGGGAGAGACGCACGCGCGCGTAACCGGACGAGAGAAATGTCCCGTATAATTCCGTTAGTCCTTCCCTTCCTCTCCATAAAAGCGCGTCCGCGCTAGATGGAGAAACATTAAAGTACCGTTGAGAGAATGGTTCCTTCCATCCTCTAAACTTTTATTTACCAGCCATTCCCACGCGACGCGCTGTCAAGTTTGAAATAAGCGACGAGGATATTGCCGATTTCGCACTTTCGCGAGGACATCGTAATGGGTCTTCGTTGCTCGCGATCAGAGTCGTAGCGAAATGTAATTCACGTGTGTTCCAACTTCGTTACAACTTGTAAATTACAGAAGAGTCGCGTATAATGCGTACAAGGAGGTCGTAACTTTTCAACTCGTGCATCAGGCGATTTTTACGAGAAAAACTTTAAAACTTCTTAGATGTCTATTAACTGGGAAAGATTAATCCATAAGGATTTATTCGGCGATTAATTTAATTTAATTTAATTCGACGTCCTTGACGAGAAACAATGCTGTCGTCGCGCATTTGATATTCCATTGCGTCTCCAAGCAGTCTCTTTTTACCGCGACGTCGTTCTCGCGTCTCATTAATTCCTTTGCGCGACGTTTCTCCAAAGGCGCGCTAAACAAATGAAATCTTTGCAGCGCACTCATGAGATCCACTCAGAGGAAAATAGCGGATGCCCTGCAGCCCCGCTGGAGAATTCTACCTTGGTTGGCATTAAACGAGGTTCTGAAACGTTAAAGCGTTTCTACGGTGCTCTGATTGATAACGTTCACTTTTAGGTATTCATAGCCGAATTTTTTGCATCGAGACCGATAACCCTGACAATCCAGGCCGATAGTGAAGAGACCTTTACGACTCGATCATCGGGTATCTGCGTTTGCACGGGTTCAGGCTCTCGTTCCTGGTTCAGGACAATGAATTTGCAATCCACCGAAACCATTCAAACACTTGCCACTATGGCAACTGGCAAACGACTCGATGAAAAGGAAGCTGATGAATTGTTACACAAGTATCATAGTAATCTTCTCTTCCCTGCAGGTAATTTATTTTACATCCCCCAGGTAATTTATTTATCGACAAATCTTTCGAATTTTTAATGATGTTCTTTTAATTAGTAATTAAATTAACGATGATATAGGCTAGAAGCTATTTCACCAAAAATATCAGATTGTAAATACATTGAATGTGCTGTACTTGTATTACAGACGCTTTAAAAATGGCATATATGATATATGAAATGTACCGCAATTCCAACTGTCCAAAGTCCATTCCAGCGAGGCAAATGTGCCACAAGGTCAAAGTAAAATCGAGAGGTTTCGACGCCGGTATCGTTCTCGATGGATGTGTGTCATTACCCTTCAATGACGGCAGCACTGCAACCTTCGAAATCCGACCTGAATATTCATTGAAAAATATTATTTTGCTATAAATTGCTCACATAATTGTACACAATAACAATTCCATCTCGTTGCACAATGTGAAATTAATTTATTTTTTAACAACTTGCTCACGATAGCTTAATTATACGAAAGAACTAATTTATCTCAGTTCTCGGAAAGGAATAAAGATGTAATTTCTTTTAGCACATTGTGCTGAATCTCGGATGACATAACACGAACTAAAAGACCTTCCCTCAAGCCTACGGACTTATCGCGCTCGGCGACGACGGCCGGCTTAGTACATTTTGTTTTCAGCAGCGAGAGAAATGGACCACCTTTTTTCGAGAGCGACCCACAAACCGAGACCCTTTGCGATTCTCCGCGCGCTTCTTTCCCTTGAGAACAACGTTCCAACAACCCTCGTCCGGACTTCCATTAACCCCGTAATTTTGGTTTTCACCACAGGCACTCCTCGCACACCTTGTCGCGCCGATTGTATCTCTAGATCTCACAGGCGAGCGCGCACACAAACGCGCACTTACGTTCACCTTTCGTCTAAGTGCATTGTGCCACTTGGAGCAAAAGTTGCGGGCACTCGAAGCACGAGATACCGCGCAAAACTACCCTCGGATAGTTCACCTATCTAGGTGAACGCCGACGTTTTCGGGCATAGCGCCGCGTAAAGTAACCGTAAAAGAGTTGCGGGAGAACGTAAAAGCCTCGTATTCCACGTCCAATCCGTTGCCGGAAACTTTAGTTTCATTGAAACCGAGAGCGGAAGAACGAGCGTCCTTTGCCAATTGCGCTTCCGAAGAATTTTCTAACAGCAGTATTTCTCAATCGTTTTTGTATCACCTGTATAAATAGCAGTTTGCACGGTTGGACGAGAAAACTAATCCTCTTAAACTTGGTTTACTTATTGGGAGGAAGGAAAGAGTTTTTTGCAATTATATTCCTACGTCGACAATCTTGAAATTCTCAACGCCAATACATAAAATTTATCAAACATTTATTATTCTGTATAGAGAAATGCATACATTTTGCACTTACATTTATTCACGTAAATGTGTTCACGATATATTTTTTGAATTTCTTTTAATGCCGATTGTCACACGAGCACGTGCTACGGGCATGAGAAGAGAACACGGTATTAATCGATCCGAATGGGCTTCCCAATCGGATTTCAGTGAACGGCCGAACCATTCTCATTAATCCTCGCGAAAGCCCCAATCTGTAAGAACAATGGTGATCCATCCCAGACAGTCTCATGGAGGACAAACAAATGTACGGGCAACCTGGAATAACGGGCGATGTCGACCGATCCTTTGTACTTCGTAATTGAACGTCGTCGTCTTCCGCCCAAGTTTCCAACGGTCGACATTTCCGCCGAAGATTTAGCCTGGACGAAATCGGACGGAAGTCCCCAGGAATTTTATAATATTCTCGGCTGTGCTCCGTTAAATTTCTGCGTAACGAGCGTCTCTTTTATTTGAAAAACAACGGCCGCTTGTTATAGCGATGACGCGAGCAACAAATATCCTTTTGGTATCGGCTCGTTATCGGTATCACGCGGCGTAATTAATTAATAATTCTCCCGATATACTGCGTAATAATGATTTAAAACAAACGAGAGTACAATAGAATGCTTTAACAACCATTGATGCGTCATTACGATTATAAACATATTAATGAAGCAAAGCGTTAAAACGCGGGATTATCGCTCGAGGCGGCAAGCGACGCGGAATGCACTTGGTTACGCGAGCGATACGCGCGTAAATATATGTATACGCGAGTTTATAAAATAAATAATACTTCTGATATATACATATATGTATATTTATACGTACGATGTATTCGCGCGTGTAGGCAAACTCGTTGCGCCGTTGTGTAATCGCAAAAATCAATATTATCACCGCGGATTCGGCCGCGCCTCGCTTCGCTTCGCCTCCACCATCCAGCACCAAAATTGTACCTTTTTTTTTTCTCTTTCCCTCTTCCTCCCTTTCGGACCTTTCCAGCCGTATAAATTCGTCAACCGATGACCGGTCGCGGCCATTTACCCTTATCCGAAGATTTAGCTTTCTTCGAACGAGCCGGCGGTGGTAATGGCGGTTCGCGAGATTTATTAGCGGATTCATGGGCAGAACGTTAATTCGTGCCAAAGAGACCGAGAAGAGAATCGTTTGCGCAAAATGGCGAACGCGGAAAAGAGGAATGGAAACGTTGTAATTTGATCCGCCTTTGTAACGACCCGTGCGCCCTGTGTGCATCGTCCGCTTCCGCTTTGCGCGCGGGGAAACGTCGCGCTTGCAGTAACCGCCACAAAGCGGAGGCGGAATAATGACAGTTAATGAAAATATGAAAGGCTAACGCACGCGCGAATACAGCTTGCGTTGGATCGCAACGCGACGTAAAGTGGCGAAAGAGCGGGAAATAACGGCGGCGATTAATCGCCGCGTCTAATGCGCTTTGATCGGTCCACTTTGTCATCCACTCTCCCGGTTTTATTCGAACCGCGTAAAAATGGCTGCATCGTTGAGTTAGTCGAGGACCATTTACACTATCGCTTTGTCGATATCGCGATGACGATATCCTCCTATCTTCATATCGTGCTGAATAATGAATTGGATAATAAGCGAAGATTTTTTTTAAAGGATCTACCCTCCTTCGATCTACCCTTATTTCATTCTCGACATTCGTTATACGCTATACGCTCTCGCCGAGTCAATCTGGAAGGGACATTCCGGAAATTCGACTGAAATGGCGCTTTTCCCGCATATAAACTGGATCCGCCGTCAAATTTGCTTAGCGTATCAAGAGCCGCCACGCGCACACTAGTCGGTTCCATTCTAAGCGGAGCCCATACCCTGCGGAGATTTTTCAACCATGAGAAATGACCGTAACGTGCACTTTATAGTTCACCGGAGTCACGTGCAAACGCCGCGTTCCACGGCCTTCATAATTAGGTGATAATTTATCGGAGGGTGGAGTTATTTCGGCGACATCCCGTCGACGGAAACGGAAAAGAGGAAGGCACAAAACAGGGAAAGGACCGCTGTTTATAAACCGACTGTAAACCGAAAGAGAGCGAGACTCATTTCCCGTCTGTCGCGCTCGATGAATTTCGGTGGCAAATTGTTGTTGGCGACGATTTCGAGTTTTCCTTGCGATCGCCCCTTCTTTCCGTCACGAAAAAATGGGAGAGTCAAATCGATCTCCTTCCAGATATTTTGTATGCACAATTCGACATTCTACACAATATTCATTTCACGGTTTATTTCGTTCTACTCGAAAATCATAACAAACGACTCTTTCCCTCTTTTTCTTCTTCTTCTTTTCTCTATAAAATCACCAATTATCGCGTCTTGCTTTTGTTCCATTTTTCTCGAGGCAGCTTCCTGCGAGACGAATTTCTGATTTTATTGATAACCGATGAAAAGGAGAAAGGTTACGCATGAACCGCAAAGCGAGAGGAACCGGAGATTGTCGCGCAAATGAATTTGAAGTATTGCCATTCTACGTCTCTTCACTTGTCTCCGGTGGGTCGAGGCTCTTCCTGCCTTTCCATTATCTTATCTTTCGCTCGTGCTTTCGCTCGCGGAACAGTTTCGCCAGGTCTTTTTCCTCCCGCGTAGTCTTCTTTTTATCATCGGCGCGGTCTCGTTTCCGCTCGTCTCTCTTCCGCCGAAAGTCACTTTCTCGCGCGGCCGGCTGGATCGATGCGCCCAGCCGCATATTCGAGCTCAGCGACCGTACGAATTCGTCTGGTACAACGATAAATCGAACTGAATGGAGAATCACAATAAGATTATCGATAGTAACGTTATCCTCTGTGAATGTCGATCGGGCGATTTGTTTCGTCTCGCGAAACTGACGATGAAATCGAGAGACGAGAGGGGAAAAGAATTGTCTTGCATAATTGAATCCATGTAGCAGTTTCGTGAAATTACAATTTCAATGGCAGAATTTGTTTTTAAAAATATTGCAACAAAACTAGTTGAAAAGCACATTGAGATCCAATTACCTCTAGCTGATTAATTTCCAAGCGTTCATCGCTGTTAAAAGAAGTTACATTGACCGTTTCTCCTTTCTCGAAACAGCTCTCATTTCTCTTGCGTACCAAGAGTCCTTACCAAGTTTCAGGCCAAGGTACAATAATATTATCATTGAGTTAAGTCATCTTGCAGTCGTCGCAAAGAATTCCCATTAAAGGATTTCAAAGGATAAGTCGTGAAGAAATATTCCCGGCTCGGAACGCGAGTTAAATTATCGCGGAGTGTGTTTGTTCCATTTTCTACACCGGTACCGTTAAGCTGAAAGGTACCCAGCCTTTTGACCTGAATACCGGAAGAGAGCCGTTTTAGCCGCATATAATGTCGCTAAATAAGGACACTAAATGGATTTATCCCGTCGCAATTAAGCAGCGACAAGATGCGATTTATCAGATTATCGAAAACTGGAATATAGTGTCGCGTTACATAGGAAATTTCATTTGGCAGAAGCTGAGGACCCGAAACATGGAGAGGAAGGAGACGAATAAAATATGAAGTACATTTATAAGTTAAAACAGAATTTTCCTCGCCCACTGGAGACTTTCCTCGTTCGTTATTACGGTTGGTCGACCAATAAAACTAATCACACTCTTTAATTATCGTAATCCCAGGCATTATTCCACGCTGTTAAGCTCGGCACTAATCATCTGACGTAGAGCGATTTCGCTTATCCGCCATGAGCAGAACACGTACGCTCTCTCGCAGAACGAGTCAAGCGAATAGTCACCACTAGATGGTTATTTCTTTTATAATCACAGGTTGATTATTTCTGCGATCACATAAAGTGATATAATTTTCTTTTAACAATAAAAACATGTATGTAACATTATCAGTTTTTAATTAATACGCTATGTGTAGACTATTCAATTGTTTTAATTATTTTTATTTATATTAGATTTTACAAAGCGCACACTACATACTCGCCACATATTGCTAAATAAAATGCAATTAAATTAAAAATCTGAAACTAAATAAAAAACTCCAATTTAAAAAAGCAATATCTTTTCAAAATGTGAAAATTTTAGTATAATTGGAAAACATATATATATATATATATATATATATATATATATATATATATATATAAAGATAACATTTTGTATAATAATTTTAATATAATATTTACATTATCTGCATCAATATTCTTTAATAACTGTAACCACCTTCACGAATGCATTTACTGATACTTTATGGTCTACGATTTTCTTCATACTGAGGCTATTCCGCAATACCGTAAATCGTGAAGGGCATCTAGTTGCCGCAGACGAGAGAAAGAGAGAGACGAAGAGAGAATTAAAGTTAAGGGCAAACAGACTATGAGCGGGAGGAAGCGAGGTCGGCCGAGCCCGAACCTCCCTTTTAAAACGCTCCCCGTGGTGAAATAAATTGGCGCCGGCGTGTTTACACGTTAGGGCGAAATTAAAATTCCTAAAGTGTTGCGAGGTAACGCCCGTAGGTAGGAAGAGCAGTGTCGGGAGAGCAATGCAGGGTAGCCAAGAGAACAGGGGTGGCGAACGTTGAAGTGCAAGAGGTGAGCAGGAGGACGCGCGCGCGCCGGATGTCGACGGCGGGTACCCCGAAGGAGAGAGAGATGTGTTTAATTAATGACCGGACTAATTAAAAGCCCAAAGAAAAATACACTTGCCCGCGATCCGGGGAGGAGGGGGCGGAAGGCGGGATATAACGGACCGCGTTAAAACGCTCGTCCGGTGTTAATGCACAAAAGCGTCGCGCCGACGATGGTGACGACGAAGGAGGAAATGGAAACGAGTCGTCCTAATAAGTTCGCTCTGTTTCAATTACCTCGACACTCGGTCCCTTGGTCACGTCTGTATAGCGTTTCCTACAAAGTGATTTCAAAAGAGCGTCGAAAAATTTACAAAAGGTATCACGCTTCAATAAGTTAAGATTTTATTAATAAAAGTACTCTGCACTAAAGAAAGAGAAAAAAGACGAACAATTATCGAGATAGGAATTGATGTTACTCTCTAGAATAAAATCGATAATGACAAAAATTTAGTGTGAATATTTCATGGTAATGACGTTTGACATTTTTGCTTATATCAGCATGCATTTCGCAAGTACTTCTGTCTCAAACTAGATTTCCTTATTCGAATTATCGATCGAATCTTATTGGACTAATTCGCGTGTATGCGCGTTCTATTACTCGCTTCTAGCCTTAGTATAAAGATCATATCACAGTTTACCGATGAACAAACACATCCTGTTAATGTATGAATCTTGCAGGGAGCAAACGCTGGTTTCTAGTACAAACACACACATGTATCTACGTAACTGCGTATCTGACATCGCTGAATCTACATATCCGAGCACAGTTTATTGTGCGTGCGCGCTAAAATAGTTCTAATTAAATAATTAATCGCTAATGAGAATTTGCTACGTTCTCATATTACGAAACTCGGAAGATGTATATATGCGGTTCTTTACTGGAACTATCGCACATATTGTATACACGTACGATATTGTACATACGCACATATTGCATATATATATATATATATATATATATATATATATATATATATATGTTAGAATATTCTAAAATATTAAAATATCCGTTTACACAAAATTATTGTTTCAACAATAAACGTTGCGGAGTATTAATTATTTAGCGAACGGTGCACATAACCATCGCGGAAACGCGATCTCGTTGAATTCATGGGAAATATGAAGCTCGAATAGCTCTCTGGTTGATACATCATCAAACTCCGGAACTCAATTTATCGAAGAGATAGTAAGTTCGCAAAACAAAGTTCATTCACGTAGATATCGATGCCATTTGAAGATAATCTTGATACCAATGGGAAATTTCTACGACACAGAGACGCGACACACTGAACAACAAAAAAATGAGATCCTCGACGAAGCGGGATTTTGCGTTACAAATGACGCGATGCCGCTGTAAATAAAATGGTACGTTACTAATTTAGATTTCTGTCAGATAAAACCACCCTGCAGAACATTCATCATAACGCTCGTCATTCGATTGCGTTTCAATACAGCTCGATCCATCTTTGATTGCAACTGGCGAAATATAACGCGTGTAGAATGCATGAAAGTGCGATGAACACTACCATTAGATGGTAATAAAATTGTTACATGGCTAAAAATAACTACACAATGTAAAGAACGATTTAAAGGAAAAATTTTCACGTTTATTTTTTTCATCAACATACAACATAATTATATATAATAATTAAAGTTATTTATTATATGCTGCAAATATATATTGTAAACTTAAGGAATTTTCAATTTATATAAATAATATTCATATCGTTTTCACGCCACATTACGTTTTTCATATAAAAATTAATTAAATTTTTTATTTATAAATCTCTTCTTTCGTTTTCACAATTTTTTAGATATAGCTATTACAACATTTCGAAGGGAAAATGTATAATTGCTATAATTGCCACAATACATATTCTATCGATATTTTATTTATATATCACCAGTCTGACAAATTTGTCTTCAATAAAACATATACGTTTCTCCTTTACGCGCTGCTAAAGTTGCAAATTGCATTAAGGAAAAAATTGAAATAATTTAATTATTTATATCTTCCCTTACTTAATTTATATTTATAATACCACAAAGAAATTAAATGCCTTCTCTCTCAGAATGTATTATCATCGTTATTTTTATCGCAGAAATTCAAACCTAATAATAATGATGGCAGTTATCTTTATTGATTATAAAATGCTAACAAAAAATATACATGCATGTCTTTTTACATAACATAAAACTATTATGCTGTTATCAAATTATTTTTTTTCTTATTAATTAATTAATATTATGTCAACTGGCACAACGATATTTTCATAAGAATAATCAGTAAAACACAAACAAAAATTTCGTTAATATTAATGCTCATTATTATTCAAATGATCGGCACAGAATTTATCAGAGATGAGAAATCCTCGGAAATCTATAGCCACAAACAGGAATAGTACAATGATACAAATGGCATTTCAATTTCATGTAAATTCCTGGTGGAGTCTCCATTAATGTCTTTAACTTAGCCAATTGTCTAGAAATTTTTGTTTAATTTTTCGCTTAATTTTTGCTCTTTGAATGTGTATTGTTTTATAATTGCATTCCAACAAAATTAAGTAATTCGTTCGATCGCTCATCAATCTGGAGCTGTATGCATATATAATGCATGACAGTTAATGTAAACATGATATAACAATATTTCAGTATGCACACAGCCAAAGTTTAGTTTAAAACCATTAATGTAGTCAACAACTATTAGTTTCTCGAATAAACATTCAGTCGGTTACAAAGCGGCCGCGCAATTAATCAAACTGCGCTAAAATGGTCAGTTAATCGATTGATGTTTGGCTGCTACTATTACCTGGTCAATTTGTTCAACTTGCAACTGCCTCTCGTAGTGATTATTCTAATATGAATAGACTTTATTAAAGTAGTCATCTGTAAATGTATCTCTTCAACAAAGTCATCGAAATGAAAATCTCTCCCAATCTAGTGTATTTTACACTTATTCGAACACTTTCCATTAATAATTTATGAGTGTAATTTTATGTAGAGTTTCAATCGCAATAATATTTATTAATATCTACACTATAAAGAGAGATCATTAAGTTTGTGAAAAACATCATTGTAAAAATAGTAACGTTCAAAATAAATTAACAATATTAAAATAATTTATTTGCACTAATTTATCTGATATGAGATTGTTATTAATGAAAATACTATTGCATATTTGCTCGTATTTACTCGCATTCGTGTAAATACTAATATACCAGGGAAATATCTCTGCTTTAACTTAGATCTATATACAATCCAAAGCTAGCCGTGAATGCTAGACGTTTGGTATTCTAATTAAGCAGAATTTTGACGATATTTTTATAAAACAATGTTTGCATAAGTTATCAAATCATAAATTACAAGTTACAAAATGGAAGACAAAATTTTTTATACCATGGTAATTAAAATAATTTAAACAAGAAAAATTTGTTAATAATCTTTAATATACAACATCAATGAAGATAAAAAATGTTTAATGTATCGAGATATCAAAGATATGCAAATATCTGGTAAAACATGATTACATCTTATAAATTATCATATAGCAAACTATGTATTAACATTTTCTGTAGATTTTTATATTGTATATAATTTCAATAATTGTTGTTTCTGAGTAACTGTTTCTGCAAGTATCTTTGATAAATATATAAAAAAGTAATACTAATATCTATAAATACTAATATAATAATACAGAAACGATTAAAAATATTGAATTTCTGTGATTTATTTCTTCGTAAACATACATATAATAAATTGATAACAATTTAAGCATTATTATATATTAAGAGTTTGTACAGATTAAACATATTTTGAATTTTTATACATAATATATCTATAAATCTTTTAAAGAGAAAGATAAATATATAACTTTATATATAATCTTGATATAACTTAATTATATTTTATATATCTTTATCTTATATTTTATATATTTTTATCTTTCTTTAACACATATCAAAAATTTCAAAGAAGTATATCCTTTGAATAAACAAAGTACAATTTCCGCAATATTATACATATTATTACTTGCTTTATACTCCATTCACTTCTAATTAGATCGACAATGTACGCAATATATTCTTTTAGTTTGACAACTTACATTTCACATAACATTTACTTATTTGAATAAGCTTCACGAATCCATTCAAGAGAATTACTGATACGGGTAAATCCAACGTATGAATTGTAATCACAAATACCCTCTTTGTTAGGACTTACGCTAATGACACCACGAAGATACCAAATACCGTTTTTCTCGAAGCATAAACCGCCGCCACTATCACCATCGCAAACACTTGAACCTAATAATTATGCAATTACAAGTATTTTCCTTAAATTTGACGAATTACTAACAAGAAAAATATGCAAATATTCTTCTTTCGTAACACAATCATTACTGTTAAAAGTTATATTATTTATCATAAAAATCATTAATTATCACAATAATCTTGAAAAAGAATTGCATAAAAGTAACATGAATAAATCTCACAACTGTAAGATTTGTATGTAAACTCACCATTCAAATAGCCAGCACAGAATTTGTCGTATGTGAGGAATCCTCGAAAACTTACAGGTACTTCAGAGAAACATTGCTGATATGGTACATATGGCAATTTAATTTCTTGCAAATTGTTCGTGGATTCACCAGTAATGTCTTTACCCCAACCGACAACCTGAAATCACAAGGTAAATATATTTTTTTCTCTTTTGATCTTCTTCTAATTTTGAATATGTGCAATAAAGTATCCTTTAATCTTTTAATCCTTTAATCGTACAAATATTGGATAGCCCATTTTATTATATAATCTATTTATAACATGCATATATGTGTATCAATTAATAAAAATATGATGAAATGATATATCAATATACACGCAGCTAAAGTTTAATTTAAAATTATATCATTAATGGAGAGTAGCAATAATTAATCCTTTCAAAATGTGTGTCTATTTTTGCTCGATTACAATACGTCCTAGTAGTTAATTAAAATACATTAAAATGACTAAATAATTGAATCTCACAAATGATACTTTGATAATGTTACCTTGCCAAATTGTCCCTTTTGCAGTTGCTCTCTCTCGTACAGGTTACTCCAATCCACGCAGACAGGTCTCACTAAGGTAGTCAACTGAAAAGGTGTTTCCAGCTTCAACAGAGCTAAGTCATCAACGTAATAATTCCCGTAACCTAAGTATCTATTGCCGTTTTCGATACTTTTTACCGACGACTTCTGAGCGTAATCTTCTTTAACATCCCAATCGCGATAATATTTACCAGCACCCACAGCATAATTGGACATATTATTAATTTTGTGGAAACTCTCATCGTAAAAACAATGAGCCGCTATGAATATGCATGAAAAAGGTAAATATAAGATTAAGAATAAGATAATTTATATACGCACAACAATTTACCCGATATGACAAGATTGCAAACGATGTGTACAAAAATTTAGTTTTATAATAAGTATGTACAATATATTATCTAAAATAATGCAATGAAATATTGTGATATTGTAATGGAGACAAAAGTTCGCAATGTAGCGAGAGGTAATTAATCTTAACTCGAATATTACAATAGTGCATTGATCCACAAATGCAAAACGAATATTTTCTAGAATTGGATGTACATCTTATCAAACATAATAATCAAGAAAAATCCGTATTAAAAGAAAATTATTGCAAGTTTTTTTATTATTTGACTGAGAAATCATGGTAATAATGAAACAAACAAATTAAATTTTTTAAATTTCAATTTAATATTTATATATAACATTATAAATTAAACATTACGATAATATTTTACGTTATTAAATTGATACAAGATAATGAATATAAGATCGTGAAAAAAAGATCTAAAAAAATTAAAATTAGATCGAAAAAAATATAAACGAATTAAATACATACATATAATCTTATTTCTTTATTTCTTTTACCTTAAATGATTCTTTCTATGAGATCACTACATTCGAGTTTCCTTTAATCAATAATTAGGTTTATAAAAGTATATAACTGTTATTTCTCTCCCAATATTTTGTTTCTTTATTGATATCACTTATATGTATATTTGTCTAATATCAATCGTAAGATACAATATACGACAACATTCCTTCCGCAACTCACAAATCTCAAAGCATATCTCTATTATAGGAATCTATTTATAGGAATTTGAAATTGATGGAGATGAATGCAATATACGAGCTGTAATCATCACCAGTTGATTGAGCTTATACCACGAAGGTATCAAACACCATTCTTCTCGAAATATATTTCGCTACCACTATCCTCATCGCAAACATTTGAAATAATTGTATACAATTATGTATGTTTTTATTATATTTATATAAACAACGAATTTTTTTAACGTAAGATGTTTATGCCTTTTTTCTTGCATAACAGAATTATTATTATATCATCAAATATTTTATACCTGTCATCAATCAGTTTACATTATTATTCATATGTATATTCATATTATGCATCAAATGATTTATATAAAAAAATTGCAGAAAAATCTCACACAATATATGTACACATATGGACTCACCATTCAAATGACAAAATTTATTGCGTTATATATCTCCTGAAATCTACAGATATTTCAGATAAACACTGTTGATAAAATACAAATGACATGTTAATTTCGTACAAGTTTTTGGTACAAGATTTGTCGTTAATGTTATTCCATTTAACAATCTGAAATCAAGAAATAAGATTTCACATGCTTGTTTTATGTGTAATATTTTCTTTATGTTTGATATTTGCTCCATTTTTATAAACAAATGATCGAAGTAAGACATGCTTTATAGAGGGAAAGAGAGAGAGAGGGAGAGAGAATTATGTTCTAAAAATCAAATAATCTTTCTCGTTGTATAAACACCTTTTTATACTTCATTCACCTGACTCGATGATGTAGACATATTTCGACAACTCAGATTTCTCGAATCGTTTATGCATTTACGTAAGCGTGACGAAGCCATGTAAGGGAATTTTGAATACTGGTAAAGCCAACGTACGTATTGTAATCGCAGGAACCCCTCTTGTTAGGACTTACACTGACGATACCACGAAGATACCAAATACCGTTTTTCTCAAAGCATATACCGCCGCCACTATCTCCATCGCAAACACTCGAACCTAAGAATTATGTAATTATAAAATTTCCTTAAATATGACGAATTACTAATAGGAAAAATATGCAAACATTCTTCTTTCGTAATACAATCATTACTGTGTTGTTAAAGTCATATGTTAATGTTGTTAATGTCATATTATTTATCATCAACTAAATATCATTAATCATCGCTATAATTTTGAAAAAGAATAAAAACAACATAAATCTTATAACTGTTTATGTATATAAACTCACCGTTCAAATAGCCAGCACAAAATTTGTCGTGTGTGATGAATCCTTGGAAACTTACAGGCACCTCAGCCAAACACTGATGATATGGTATATATGGCATATTAATTTCCTGTAAAATTTCGCTGGATTCACCGTTAATGTTTTTACCCCAGCCGACAACCTAAAATCACAAGATAAATATACACATATAGTCACTTTGTTTATTCTTCTTCTAACTTTAAATGTATAAAATGAAGCATCCTTTAATTGCAATTACAAAAATTGCATAGCCCATTTCATTGTACAATATATTCTTGATAATATGCACTTATATATGTCGATTATTAAAAACGCGATAAAAAATATATATATACAGCCATATAATTTAATTCAAAATTGAATGAATGTTAATGTAATTAGTAACAATTAGTCTTTTCTAAATGTATGCGCATTTTTGTTCGATTATAATAATTTAATTTAAGTTGTATTATAATAATTTAATTTAATTTAAGTTATATTAAAATAATTTATTAATTAATTATAATATGTGTTACTTTGATAAAGTTACCTTCCCAACTTGTCCCTGTTGCAGCTGCTCTCTCTGATATTGGCTGCTCCAATCTATGCAGATAGGCCTTACTAAGGTACTCAATTGAAAAGATATGTCCAGTTTCAACAAAGCTATGTCATCAGCGAAATTATTCCTGAAGCCTAAATATCTATTGCCTATTCGAATACTTTCTATCGACGACTTCTGAGCGTAATCTTCTTTAGCATCCCAATCACGATAATATTTACCAGCGCCCACGGCATATTTGGTTACTGGATTAATTTTGTTGAAACCATCATCGTAAAAACAATGAGCCGCTACAAATATGCATGAAAAAAAAGATAAATATTAAGAATAAGATAATTTATATCCGCACAACAATTTACCCGATATGACAAGATTGCTACTAATGAGAGTGCCACCGCATATCTGTTCATATTCGTTCGCATTCTTCTTCAAGTAAATACCAACATGCCAAGGAAATACTCCTATTGTCGCATTGAATCCATGTACGACTAAAGTGCTACCGTGTGTGATAGATGTCCCGCATTCTAATTAAGCAAAATATTGTTGATAATTTTTATAGTGATATGATGTATGTAAAGAAAATTATACAAACCATCAATTACATAATAATAAATTATAAACCAGAATAATATCGAAATTGTAATTTTACAGTTATATATGTGTATGTGTATATATATATATATATATATATATATATATATATACACATACATGTATACATAAAAAATTTATACACATACCAGAAGAAAATGAGAGAGGAGATAATGATTTTTAAAAAGAGAAAATTGCTAGTTACTAATAGAAAACATTTTCAAATATTTACAAAAAATATTTAATTTATTGAAATTTTATGTCATTATATGTATATTCGAAACATTCAAATGATAAATACCTGGCAAACAGCGAAAAACGTGATTATCCCATAAACCATCATTGAGACATGAGATCTCCCTATAAGCCGGATCGTACGTTACAGGTAATAAATAAGATGGTTTACAAGCGAGCATAGCTTTTGTACCAGCCAATACATGCTTGAGGCAAGACACCGTTTCCCCTCGATAACTGCAAGAAATGTCTACGCTTGTGCTTCTCAACGGTTCACAGATTCCTACGAAGATCAACATAGAAAAAGTTAAATGATATATGTTACATCCTGCATAATTTATCAAATTATTCCTTATAAAAATATATTATTGGTATTATTATTTGACACTTTTAAAAATATATTGTCGAAATGAACTTACTGTGGCATGAAGGCGGTGTAATCCATTTCCGATCGATGCAAATCGATATGGTATTTCCAATTAATATATGGTTGTCTTTACAAGTATAAGTGAGAACGCTAAATTCAGGAACTATGTTATTAAAATGTTTATTACAAGGTTTATCGCAATCAGCCAGATCATAACGTCCACCTTCCGGTTGTTCAGGCAAAAAACAATAGCGTGAATTTGATGGCCCATTTGCTTCTGTATTTTCAGTATGACTAGACAGAGTCGGAGTGCCATTTTTGGACCCATCTTGTATGTTTACGGAATTTGTAGTAGATGGTCTGTTTATTGTGCCTAAAATACTTCCATATGGATAAATATTAGTCAGATTAGTTGGGGTACCATCTTTGTCTGTTTCTAGATGAATAATATAATGTGTACTGTTCAGACGCTCCACATGACAAATAATGTAATAATTATTTTTTTTTTGGACAAGTGAACCATTTAAATAAGCTGGAGTAGAAAAAGCTCTCATTCTAGAGGAGAGATGTGGACTATTTGGCCCATCGGGTATATTGCATGCAGATATAGAATTAGGTGAATCATTTTGTGATGTCTCTTGACGCTTCTGACGAACACTGTAGTAACTATTGCTCCGTTCTATTTCGAAGCTATTTTGAAATGTTTCTTGAACATTATAATATTCATTGTTTCGATTTGGTGAGCTACTTGTCTCTTGACTAGCATTGTAATAACTATTGCTCCGATCTAGTGAACCATTTCTGGGCAATTGTTGTATAATATTTATAAAATTTGTAGTGGATGGTGTATTCTTGTTTGTCGTGTCTACAATACTCTTATACTGATGAATATTAGTCCGATTAGTTAGAATACCATTTTCGTCTGTTTCTACATTAATAATGTAATGTGTACTATTTAGAGGTTCCACATAACAAAAAATGTAACTATTTTCCTCTTGAACAAGTGAACCATTTGGATATGAAGTAGATAAAACTTCCATTCTAGAGGATAGGTGTGGACTATTCGGACCATAAGGTACATCGCATGCAAACACTAAAAAAATATATTATAATTTGTACATAAATATTTTAATTCATTTTTTAAAGCTATATCAATTAATGTACAGGGTGTTTCATCAACATACAGCTCAATATGACGAGTTGCCTGCTTATAAGAGCGCAAGAAAAATAATAAAAAGAAACTTAAACTTAATATAACTCTTAACATTATATCAATAATCCTCATGTATACATGATTGCAATAATATTATAATATTACAATAATAATATTATAATATTATAATATTATTGTAATCATATGTAGATGAGAATTATTGATATATATATAATGTTAAAAGTTATATAATAATAATAATAATATTATAATATTATAACATTCTTTTAGATATATACTTTCAAATATTCATGTTACAAGTTCACTATTCTGAGCAATTTAATTTTTTCTTCTAACAGCTTATTATACGTTGATAGCGTGACAGCTAGTATACTTCGTCGAAAATGTATGCAAGTGATCTGTATTATCTATTCCTACATTACAGGTTTTGCGCTCCTACGAGCAGGCAACCCGTCGCATTGAGCTGTATGTTGACGAAACACCTTGTATGTATGTGTGTGTGAAATGTTAAATATAATATTTTCATTGTGTTAAAATCCTTAATTATATATTGTTTTAAAAGACCATAATATCGATGAACATTTAAATGAATAAAACATGCAATTCAATTAATCTCATTATTAGTATACAAAAAAGAGATGAACATACGGAGAAAGGAATAAATTTTAAATACTTCATAATATTCGGATTAAACGAGTAGTAATATATAATTGTTTTGATTAAGGATCCACAGCAAATTTTTTAATATTAAAATAACAAATGTTATAAGAATAGGTGATGCCGAATAATAAATATAAAACAAATACACAAACAAGCAAGTAAGGCCACCGATATTAAAGGTTGACAAAAAAAGGATTTAATTGTAAACGCGTGTTAAATTACAATCATGTTTAAAATTTCAAGGTACAATAATTAGCGCAAACGTTTCAATCCTCTCCGGATCCTTTGCAATGCAATAAATAATAATATAAACTAATCCGTTGTATCACACCCGTAAAAGTCATATCAAGATCGTCAATAACGTCTTTTTTAAAAAACTATATATCAATATGGTTATAATTTTTTTTTTACATATTTGTATGTTTGCGTTATGACCATATTGATATATAGTTTTTTAAAAAAGACGTTATTGACGATCTTGATATGACTTTTACGGGCGTGATACAACGGATTAGTTTATATTATTATTTATTGCATTGAAAAGGATCCGGAGAGGATTGAAACGTTTGCGCTAATTATTGTATCTTGAAATTTTAAATATGATTGTAATTTAACACGCGTTTACAATTAAATCCTTTTTTTGTCAACTTTTAATATCGGTGGCCTTACTTGCTTGTTTGTGTATTTGTTTTTTAATATTAAGTTTGATAAAAAAATCATAGTTCTTAATTTCTCAACATTTAACTGTCATAGATAAAAATTGCATTTGACATATTTGTCTTTTTTAAATGTTTATCTATATTTTATCTATATTTTATCTATATTTTATCTATATTTTAAGAAAATTAACTTATTTAAAGTATTTAGTAGTATTTTAACATTAAAACATTCCAATCACATCATATTTTCATATAAATTAATTTCAGTTGTGCCAAGTACACGCCCGATTATTCAATGATATAGAAAAGCTTCTACTAAACATATGGTTTGTAATTTCACACTTAAGTCATATTAATACACGAAATTTTCACGATATAGTTTTTCACATAGAATAAAAATGAAATATACATAAATAATGAATGTTACATAAGCAACTAACATGACGATAGTACAGCCAGCAACAACAAAATCACTGAGAATGTAACGCGTGCTCTCATATCTACAGATATACTGCCAATATGACGATCATCGTTCACGGTCAACGAGAAACTGGTTGTGGAATTCACTACGAGACTAATAAGAACTCAGAATATTTACAATAACCTCTATAAGTTATCTTGCAATATCGTATCAGGAAAAGACTACATATAAGTATGAAATATTTAGAATAAAATAATATACTTTCTACGACAAAATTGTATTGTAATTGTAAATACTTTAAATATATATTATTAAGAGCTATTTTGTAAAAATTACTTTATCTCTGAAATTTTAAAATAATAGTAGACGATAATAATAAATAGGATTTTACTGTGTAAGATTTTATTTTTTCTTATTGCTTATATTTTTAATTATTATACACACACACGCGCGCGCGTGTTATATTGTTATATCTCGTACAACGTTTTTAAGAATCAACATTATGTAATTTTATCAATTTATATAGGAGAATCTAAAAACAGTTATACAAAAAAATGTCCAATTTTTTTATTTATTATTTATACCGAAAAAATTAAAATAAAGCTATAAAATATTATAATTAATTGTAGTGAAGTGCATTTACAATTCATCATTTTAAAGTAGTTATCAATACGATGAAAAAGTCAAATGCTTAACATAAAATACATAAATGTTAATAAAAAGAAATCGGATAGAATCTCTATTCTTTTTTTTTTTGAACTGATAACTTATTCTTAGTCCTAAAAAATATGATAATGAAGCCACGATATAGACAACAAACATAGAAACGACAGAAATAAATTGTAACTAATACATCCTTAATAATACTCAAATTCTTTTATGTTTAACTCATTTATATTCGTATTTATAATATACATCATAAATTAAAACTGTGTATCAAATAAGAAATTTTAAGATATAACGCCACATCGTATATCGGCTTCAAGGATCCTTACTTAAGCGATTAAGCTAAATCATATATCAGAGATATAGTTTTATAAGTATAATATTGTGTTAAGTATTCGAAATAATGCAATGGAATATTGTGATATAATAATAAAGACAAAAGTTCGTTATTAGTGAGAAGTAATTAATTTTAATGATTCGAATATTACAATATATCATTGGCCACAAACACAAAATGTAAATGCAAATATATTCTGGACTTTCCAAGTTCTGCGAAATATAATAATAAGGAAAATCCATATTATAAAAAGATTGCTGCAAATTTTTATTATCTGATTGAAAAATCACGATAATAATAAAAAAACAAATTAGTTCTTTCAATTTTACATTCTTTAATGTTAAATTTTAATGTAATAATTAAATTAGACATTAAGACAATATTTCACGTTACTAAAGTGACAGTAAGACGATGAATAAAAGGGGCTCATTTAGATCTAAAGAAGAATAGAAATTAATTATACATATTTATATATTTCTTTTATCGTTTTATTACACACATAAATACACATATACACACATATGCATATATATATATATGAAAAACATAATGCCATGTTACAATTATTTGTGCTATATATTTATTAAATGAAAAATATTTTGACGTTTAATAAAGTAAGAAAATTTAATCAATAATGCAATTATACTGCAAATTAATAAAAATATTCGGAATAACAAAATTTTCGGATGACTCAAGTTTAAATTATTGATACATAAACAATATATGCGATTACTTTTATTAATACTTTTGAATACAGCATAAACTTAATATAGTCTTGTATAAAAATTCACAATTATCATTTTAAATATTATAATCAATTTTACTATTTGCCCGATTATTTAATTCAAACTTACCTAATAATTCAATTCAGAAATACATGTGAAAATATTAATATAGTCGTATTTTTATACGAAATCACAAATACTTATAGTTATTTTTAGCATGAAAGTTTGTAAAGCGCATTAAAATAAATTGCACTATATTAAAAAAACAGCAAAAATTTAAATCATAATGTTATAGAAGTATTCATTCAATGTTATCCATAACTATGACACAACTATCAGAGAATGCAACACGTTCGTAATTATGCGATGTGGTAAATGTGTTAGTAATTGATGATAAAGAATTGATTGCTTATTTTACGTCAAATCAAATGAATATCCGGATTCCAGAATATCCCACAAATCTGTAGATTACTTTATCAATGCCAAGTTGTATCAGAAAATGTAGTTGAGAACGGCAACATCATAATTGATAGCAATCAAAAAAATTGATATGAAATAAATATTGTCCATGTCATCAAGAGAAATGCAGTAATTGCGAAATAATAATTATTATCTACGAGATATATATATATATATATACGAGATATATCGATTTTAACTTATAATTAGTATTAACGTCAATAATTATAATGTCAATGTCAATGTCAATAATTAATAATGTATAATTTTCCATATTTAATGATTTAGTTTCATTTTTCTGAAAGCTGAATTAGCTTAATTTGATGTATTTACAAAGCAAAATTTACGAGCAGCATTATGGTTTATTTGAAAATATTTAAACAAGACAATACATGCAAATCTTGTATATGTATATAAAAAGATGGAATTATATATAATCCTCAATTTGTTATTTATTTTTAAAAGAAGCTTGTATAAAATTGTAATTATTCGATCAATTACAATAAAATTTGTTCAAAATTCAAAATGTTAAAATCAAATTGTTTACACAATCTTCGCGGCGAACGAATTAAATGTTTATCTATAGCTTGATTTAAGTGTGTAAATTAAAGCTCAAAATGTATAAATTAAAGATAAATTATAAAGAAAAATTATCTTTTTCTTGGAATCAATAATTTTGCTAGAAAATTCACGCAATTATTTTGTCATGATGTTTTCGATGAAGATAAAGATGATAGCGGAGGATTGTATCTGATGTGGATAATTACAGACTCTGTCAAGTCTTTTTATTTCTTATTTGTAATTAATTTATATTTAATATTTTATATCTAAAAAATTCCTGATAGCTTTTTAAATAATGTTGCTCAACATTAAAATAAATGATATAAAGAAAAAGACACACGAATAAGATATATTTTTAATTTATATTAATTTTTTATGCAACTTTATAACATAATGTTATATTTATATAATACAACAAATTATGCAATGAAATATTGTAATGTAATGATAAACTTATTAATCTTGTTATTTTAACGAACATGATTAACTTTAATAATTTCAATATTATGATATATAAAATCGATAAGAGAAACATACAAAATATAGATATATATTGTGTTTCAAACAGAGATCATTAGCTTGGGAAATAATTCAGAATATAAAAAATATTCCGATAAAAATAGTATTAGAATTATATATGTTTCAAAAACAATGCTTCTTAAAATAGAAAAATTATGATATTATAATAAATCATGATATTATAATAAATCATTCTTCTTGCTTACTTTAACTTCTCATTTGCTTTTACTAGCAATTCAATTATACAGATGTGTGTCTTTATATATTAATTAATTATAAAAAAAATTAAAATTAAGTAACTTTTTTTATTCTAAAAATATATAAATATAAATATATAAATATAATTTTTAAATGACGCATTTCTTTTTCTATTTATTGGTATTTGGCATAATTTTTTCTCTAAATTCTTCTACGATATCACTATATTTGAGTTTTCTTTAATTAATATTAAATTTATAAAATGTATAATTGTCATTTCTTTGTTGTCCAATATTTTGTGATCTTATTGATATAATTTATATGTGCATTTATCTAATATCTATCGTAAGATCAATTATATAATATGTGTCGGCAACATTCCTTGCAACTCACAAATCTCAAAATGCGTTAGCATAAATCTGGCGAATCCAACTATAGGAATTAGTGACAGAGTCGAATGCAACGTACGAGTTGTAATCACAACCAGTATTCTTGACTGGGTTTACGCACATGACGCCACAAAGTACCATTCTTCTCGAAGCATATTCCTATCCTTTCACTATCCTCATCGCAAACACTTGAACCTAATTGTATACAATTGTATATAATATATAATTGTATACAATTATATATATTTTTATTATATGTATATAAATGGCGAGATGTTTTTAACATAAAATGTTTACGTCTCTCTCTTGCATAATAGAATTATTATTATATCATCAAATATTTTTATCTGTCATTAATCAAATGACATTATTCATACTGTACGTTAAATAATCTAAGTAAAAAAATGCAGAGAAATCTCAAACAATATATGTACACATATATGAACTCATCATTCAAATGACCGGCACAAAATTTATCTAATATTATATCCTCTGAAATCTACAGGTACCTCGGACAAACACTTCTGATAAGGTACAAATGGCATGTCAATTTCATATAAGCTTCTGGTAGAGTTGCCATTAATATCTTTATCCCACCTAACAATCTGAAATAAAAAAATAAGGATTTCACATACCCGTTCTCTCTTTACGTTTGATGTTTGCTCTTTTTTCAAAACAAGAGAATATAAAATATAAATTATAGAAACAAGCGGTTTTTAGAGAGAGAGAGAAAGAAAGAGGGAGAGAGAGAGAATCATATTTTAAAAATCAAATAGTTTTTTTGCTGATATACAGAGTTGGGAACGTTACTTAAAAAAAAATAATGCGTTACCGTTACTAATAAGTAATAATCCTTTACTTTTTGTTACTTTTTATAATATTAAAATTAAATACGTAATTAATTTTAAATTATAATTGTTATTCTTACTATATTCGATAATTAAATTATTATGCAAACATTATTCTTTATATAAAATTTCACAATATTCTTTATATTAAATTTTCCATTTGTAATTTAGAAATTTTAGATTTAATAATACAGAAAAAAATGCATGTATAATTTTTCAAAATGATTGCAAGATATTTTGCAATAGGAATACATTTTTCAATCCCTAAGATATCAGGAATTACAGAATTACACATCACATAGGTATATTTTATATAGCTCTATAGCATACTTGCATTATTTACCTTTGGATTCAACCAATTACGTTGCTATTTAGCCACTTAGTAAGCATGAATTCACTCGCACTGTTACAATTAAATTAATTGATTTCTATCATTGATGATGTAGAATCAAAATGTCGATAAACACTTACTATGTAACTATGTATATTATAATTGCTCATGATTTATTAAATAGAAATAAATTAAAGTAATGATAAACCTAATAATTAAATTCGTTGCTGTAAAAATGTAACAATGTTACATTTTTATTGCAACAGGCAGAACGTTATTGTTACAGGCAGAAAAAAATAATGGTCGTTATTGAAAAAAATAAAGATTAGTAACACATTACTTCTCTCTCAACTCTGTCGATATACAAATCTATTCTCGAAACGATGTGTATACATGCGTAATAATTAATACATCATGACTAGTAACAATCTAATACTCGGGAACAGTTTGAAAAAATAGTTCGAAACATATTATTAATGTAATTAACAATTATTAATCCCTCAAATGTATTTACTTCCCATTACAAAATATTCTTGCAAAAATGAATATACTTGTAAGACAATGAATCAATTGATTTTCATGATTAATACTTGATTAGTATTACCTTCCCAGATTGTTGTGCATTCAACTGTTCTCTCTCGTATTGATTATCCCAGTTTATGCAGACAGGTCTTACTAAGGTAGTGAATCAAAAAGGTGTTTGTATTTTCACAAGCGCTATGTCATCAACGAAATTACCTCTTTGTCCTAAATATCTTTCACCTGGTCGAATGCTCTCAATCAATGATTTTTGAGCGTATTCATCTCTAGCGTTCCAATCGCGAAAATATTTGCCGGCTCCAACAGCGTAATCAGAAGCGTTATTAATTTCGTTAAAAACCTCGTCATAAAAGCAGTGAGCTGCTATATATAAACATGAAAAAGATTATAGTAAGAGTAAATATTGAGAGTAAGATAATCATTCTCGCATGATGATTAACCTGATATGACGAAACTACTGCTAATTAGAGTTCCACCGCATATTTGTTCATATTTATCCGATTGTTGCTTGGCATAAATACTAATGTGCCAAGGAAATACTCCCCTACTTTACCCCCATAGCAAAAAAAGTCACAGTGATATCATAATGATATTGTTCTGTGACAATTAAATGTCACAATGAAATCACAACAAAGTCATGGTGACATGCAAATGTCCGCTTTGTCACAAGTGTGATGTCATTATGACATCATTGTAATATTAAATAAAATGTTGTGAGATAATTTACACACACACATACAACAAAATGATTATTTATATATATGTTTTTTAAAATAAATTTAATTTATTCCATAATTTACATTTTTGATATATTTAAAAAACCAAAAAAAAACCAAATATACATACATATGTATATATGTATATATATACATATATACATATGTATATTTAAAAAACCAAAAATGTAGATCATGGAATAAATTAAATTAATTTTAAAAAACATATATATATATATATATATATATATATATATATATATATTAAGATCATTTTGTTGGATGTATGTGTGTGTGTAAATTACCTCACAATAACATTTTATATAATATTACAATGATGTCATAGTGATATCACACTTGTGACAAAGCGAACATTTGCATGTTACCATGATTTTGTTGTGATTTCATTGTGACATATTATTGTGATATCACTGTGACTTTTTTGCTATCGGGATAGCTTAATATCCATTTACGATTAAAGTCTGACCGCATGCGATAGATGATCCACATTCTAAGCTCTAAGCAATCAAAACGTTAATCAAAAATTGTTTTGTTGATCGATTATGATTTCGTAAGTCAACAAATTATAAATTACAATCTTATATATAAACGTTATATTATATTATATAATAATATATATAATTTATATATGTAGTATTATCCGCAAAAGTAATAATGCAATCTATTGATTGACATCATTATTGGAACACGCGGAAAACATTAATTAATCGTGACATTAATTTCTCTGTTTTTGTCCTGTATGAAATGCAAGTGATAAATACCTGGTAAACAACGAAAAATATGATTATCCCATGTACCATCATCAAGACATGATTTCCCTATAACCTGGATCATTCGTTACTGATATTTTATAAGATGGTTTACATGCGAGTGTGTAGCTTTTGTACCAGGTAGTACAATCTCTTGGCAGGATACCTTTCCTCCTTTACGACTACAGGAAATATCTACGCTCGTACTTCTTAGTGGTGGACAAATTTCTATAAATAACAAAACATCTAATATAGTAAATAGTAAATTCTTACATTACATAATTTTATGACTAAACAAGGAATGTCAAGTAAACTTACTGAAATACGTAGGCGATTCAGACCATGTGAGATTGACACAAATGGCAATTGCGTCTCCGCTTAGTACATAATTGTTTTCGCAACTATAAGTAAGAACACTATTATAAGGAACTGTATCATTAGGATTTATCTCACAGAGCTCCGTACAATCATTCAGTTTATAATGTCCACCTTCTGGTTGGTTAGGTAAATAACAAAAATCCCAAGTTCGATTACCAATGAGATATTTACAAAAATCAAATTTTTTGTTTTACATAAAGACTCATAACCTGCGAGCACTCAAGATTCTAGCTCGTTTCTGAGATAATGAACCATGTCAGTAAATGCATTTACTAAAACTTTTTCTGGTGGCAATCTTTTATTCTGGCATATAGATGCTAAAAATGCAGAGTTTTTACGTAAACATTTAATGAATTTTCGAAAAATATCTTATTACACGCATGTACATGTACATACGTATGCTTGCATACATATGAAAAATCTTAAATATAATGCTATATTAAAATTATATTTATATATATTTAATAAATTTATATATTAAATAAAAAATATTTTGAAATTTAATAGAATACGAAAATTTAATGAATAATCTAATTATCATAAATTAAAAAAGAGAGACTCTAAAATGAAATTTTAATAAATGACTTAAGTTCGAACAAAATAATGATTATGATAAATATGATTGCTTTTTGAATACATAGCAGAAACATTTTAATATAAAAATTTGCTGCTATCCAATCTTGATATATTCAATCTTTATAATACTCGTATTTTATCCTTAAGGCAAAAATTAATTTTTTTTATGCATATTCTTATATCTTTCTATATTTTATCTGTAATTATATAAATAAATTATTCTCAATCTTTTTTTAGTATCTAAATATTTGAATCATTTGTTACGCATTATACTCATAATGTAAAGTGTGTGTATAGATTATTTTATAATGAATCACATTTTTATTTAAATTAATTTTATCATTTCTGTAGATTTGCTTGATTATCCAATGATTTAGATGCGTATTGCATAAAAATATAATTTTAATTTTTAACTTTGCAATTAAATCATATTATGCAAAGTTGCAAACTTGCAATCATTCTCAGCACGAAATTCCATAGAGTGCGATTGCATCAGAAACACAACAACAGGAGTTTAGATCAAATCGTTTTGTAAGTTACTCACGCGACGGGAGTAAAGCCAGCAACAACAGAACCACCGAGAATGTAACGCATGCGTTCATGATTGCAGACGCGCAACTGACAAGATGATCTTCTCTTATGGTTAAAAATGAGGAACTCGAGCGAGATTCACGTTGCATGCAACTGATATTCGGAATCATACAATAACTGATAACATATTTGTTCACTACTGACATTTGATTGACATCATATCAAAGAAAAAACTTAAAAATGATATCAACATTGATAAAAATGTTCATGCAAACTGATATAAATGCAGTTACATATTTTTTATTCTTGATAGTTTTAATAGCAATGTTGCACTTGTAAAAATATGTTAAAATATATTATACAGTATTCATTATATTATTATCGTTATTTATTATAATATTTGTTACAGTACTTATTATATAGTAAAAAATTTGGCAAATATTCTAATTTAGAAATGTGGTGATGTACTCTATATTTCATATTTCATATTATGTTAACAAAAATTATAATGAATAAAGAATTTTCTAAGTTATTAATCTTTTAATGGTTTTACTTTCGATCGGTATATTAAAGAATTGGAAGAATCGATTTATAATAAATTTGTGGAAAATTATAGATTACGTAATATCTGAAAGTGCACATTTATTTAAAAAAAAATTTTAATTAATATATTACTCCGAATTTTTATTGATATTTTTAACGTATAAGAAAACAATTATACAGTTATACATATAAAACAGAAGTAATAATTTTATTATTCATTTCTTCGCAAAAAATATCAACATAATTATAGCGCTATTTTAAAACTTTATAATTTACATATGTATTATAATTTTTTTAAATCGATATTTGTACATATTAAAAAAAATTATAATACTTATGATATGTATACATGCATGTATATATCATTTCCATCATGTTTTCAAAATAAAAACCAATCTTATTATAGTCTTTAAAACTGTAATTTTTTTAAACTAATATTAAGATTTTAAAGGAGATATATACTATTGTTTTTATCTGTAATGTTCTTTTATTATTTTATGTATCACTTCTGTTCATCTAATATTATTATTAAATGCAATAATATCCACATTCTATGCATTCGACAATTCAAAAATATTACTGTTCATTGACATAAGCCTCGCGAATCCAATCACGAAAATGACTAACGTAAGTAAATCCAACGTATGAGTTATAATCGCAAGTACCTCTTTTCGCAGGACTTACACTGACGACACCACGAAGGTACCAAATACCATTCTTCTGAAAACATAACCCACCACCGCTATCTCCTTCGCAGACACTCGAACCTGGTAATTGCACAATTATTTTTGTACATAATTATGAAATATTTAAAAAAGTCTTGCAATACACAATTATCATTACAATTAATCTCAACAAATTAAATCGACAAAAATTTCAAAAAAATAATTTGATAGAACTAATATGAATATATCTCACAGTTATTTTCACATATACGAACTCACCGTTCAAACGCCCGGCGCAGAATTTGTCGGACGTGAGATATCCTCGGAAATCTACAGGCACTGCGGACAAACACTGTTGGTACGGCACGAACGGCATGTCAATTTCCTGTAAGTTCCTGGTAGATTCACCTCTAATGTCTTTGCCCCAGCCGACCACCTGAAATCACGAAGTAAACTCACGAGTTCGTTCTATTTTCTCTTTATGTTTGATGCTCCCTCGCTCCCTGAACACGCGGATCAAGCCGTTTTTTAACTCTGTACTTCAAAAATTAAGTAGTCTTCAATTGCACATACATTTATCTTCGAAAAAGTGCATATGTATGTTTATCAATTAACGCAAACGATAAAACGTCCTAATATATACGCGACCAAAGTTTAATTCAAAACTGCGTTATTATTATAATTAATAGCTATTAATAGTTTCTCGAAAATATTTTCGCTCGATTACCCTCGCGATTAATTGAACTATGTTAAGACAGTCAATTAATTGATATTAGATCAGTGTTATACCTTGCCGACTTGTCCCACATGCAGCTGTTGCCTCTCGTATTCGTTATCCCAATCCATACAAGCTGGCTTCACAAAGGTAGTTAATTCGAAGGATGTTTGTAGCTTTAATAAAGCTATGTCGTCAGCGAAATTACCTCTCGCTCCCATGTATCTGCCGCCTAACTGGATACTTCTTACCAACGATTTCTGAGAATATTTTTCTCTCTCGTTCCAATTGCGTTGATGTTTGCCGGCGGCTACAGCATAATTCCGTGGATTATTAACTTTATTGTAGACTTCATCGTAAACACAATGAGCGGCTATACACGAAAATACATAAAAAGAATAAATACAATAATGAAAGAATATAATCATCCGTCATATCAATAATTTACCTGATACGACGAGATTGCTACTAATAAGAGTACCGCCACATATCTGTTCGTACTCGTTTGTATTTTTCTTGGCGTAAATACCCACGTGCCAGGGAAATTTCCCCATTTGGGCTTCGAATCCGTTTACGATTAAAGTGTTACCGTGTGCAATGGTGGTCCCGCATTCTAATAGTGAAGAGAAATATTTATTTTTATATCTTTTGCTAAAAAAATATTTTTTAATATTTTTCAAATATTTTTATTTTTTTATATTGTTTTATGATACAATAACAATTACACCGGATTATAAGCCGAAAAAATCTTGAAACTATAATCTTATAATCTACACAAATAATAATTACTGAAAAAATCGTATATTTAGTTTATTGATAAAATTATACAAAGAGAATTTAATTAAACTTTTTTTTTTATATTAGAAAATATATGAGTGAAATATACGAAATACCTGGTAGACAGCGAAAAACGCGATTATCCCATAAACCATCGTCAAGACATGTGATCTCTCTGTAAGCCGGATCGTTCGTTAAAGGTAATTTATAAGATGATTTACAGGCAAGCGTAGCCCGTGTACCAGGCAATATACGCTCACTGCAGGACACTGTTTCTTGCTTGTAACTGCAGGAAATGTCTACGCTCGTACTGTTTAACGGTGGGCAAACTTCTACGGAAATAATAATTGAAGGTGAGTAATAATTTTTACATTATACACAATATTAGATATTACACACATTATTATATTATATTTTCTCTCATTAAATAAAAAGGTATTACTTTTACATTAATTTATATAAACTTGACATTTTCACGAATATGATCAAAATAAACTTACTGTAACACAAAGCTGCTTCGGACCATTCGTTGTCGACACAAACCGAAATGGTGTTTCCACTCAGTAAATAATTGCTTTTACAACTGTAAGTGAGGATGCTTTTTGCAGGAACTGTATCGCCAGGACGTTTAGTACACCCATCGCAATCATCCAATTTGTAATATCCATTTTCGGGTGGTTCAGGCAAAATACAGCCATTTCCTCTAAATTTGTTCCTATAGTTTCGCAAATGTAAACCTGAGATTTATATTATAAATTGGAGAAGTAAAGAAGGCGATTAAAAAAAAAGGAAAAAGGAAAAAAATAAAAAAAATAAAGTCTTGTTTTTATTGGATACATTTATATACGTGTATGCGCTTATCAGATACATATAAATTAAAGTATACACAGTTAAGGAATATTTATCTTACGCAACACAAAATGCTTCGTCGCTAGCATCGCGACAATCAACTCTTTTATCGCATCTGACACTTTGCGGTAAGCACTCGTTACTCTTACAATGAAACTCGTTGTTTCTGTTTAACAATAATAAAATATTATTATCAGATGCTCAATTTTATGATTTAGCACGAATAAGAGACATTTATTTTTCCATTATATATTAATAAAAAATTGAATATTTTCAATTGAAACATACCTGCATTCTTGATTCTGTGAGTTTCTGTTTGAATCGGATGTACGATCATCTGGACCATAAGGACTTCTTTCGTCGGAACGAGATTTATAAGTGGATTCTTCTTCATATTTCTCATTTTCGAGTGGTCGTTCGATGTTTCCTCGGTTCCATCCCGGAGGACCTTTACCATTTAATCCTGGAGGATTGCTGCTTGCTAATCCTGGAGAATTGCGATTACCTGGTGGCCCTCTGCCAGCATTTCTCCATTTATTATGACCCGGTGGTTCGAAAGAACCATTGCCTTCGCTCCATTTGGAATGACCAGGTGGGCCACGTATCGTGGTTACCACGTATCGATTAGGGGAATTATATATACGATCGTCATTCTGACTGTGTGCTAAAAGTTAAGCATAATTTTTACGTAAATGCTTCTACTCATTCTCAAACAATACTTCATGTATATATGTGAAACAAATTTAAATAATGCTATATTAAAATCCTCGATTATTCGTACTAAAAAAAATAGAAGAATAAAAATAATCGGATAATGTTTAATTGAGTAAAAAAATTTAATCAGTAATCTAATTGATCTTTTATGAAAAAAGACATATATATAGACGGAAGCGCAAACAACTTTTACACATGATTAATAATGCATGAATATAATGTATATATAATCACTTCTCGATTCTTGATTATAGCAAAAACCTCTCAATGTAAACTAGTACGGGTATTCGTGACCGCGTCAGTTTATGAATATTCAATTATCATTCGACAGACATTACATTTGGGAAGAATATATATATTTGGTTCCTTTGACATGTTTTAAATTTATCATGATATTAAATGCCGAAATTATTTAAAAACATCTGGATGTTAAATATTTTGATCGTACATTGTATATATTGATAATTATTTTTGATTTAGATTTTATGACATATCATTTCTATTTATGTCAATTCTATGACTTGCCTAATTATTTCTCGACACAATATGTTAAATAAAAATATGATTTTTTAATTTTGCAATTAAATCGTGTCACTACGCAAAATCAATGACTGTTCTTCAAACTTCATGGAGCACGCTTCACAAACGATAACTTTATATAAAAAACATTATGTAAGTTACTCACACGATGGCAGTAAAGCCAACAACAACAGAATCACCGAGATTACAAGGTTCATAACTACAAACGCGCCGCTGACATGGCGGGATCATAGTCAACAAGAAACTGAGCCTAGTGGGACTCAAGCCAGGCCCAATAGACACTCAGAATACCCCACGATAATTTACATATTATTTCAATGAGTGATATTGTGGTAGAGGGAAAGAATTGAGAATGACATCGTCATATTAATAGAACATTCACAGAAAAATATATGTATAAAGAAAAATATATGTATTACATCGAGAAATATTTTGTGGAGTAGTGGTAAGATTTCGTTTGTGAGATTTTAACATTTTTAAAGCCAATAGCAGATATGATAATAATTAACGAAATTTTTCTTTATAATTATATTTTTACCATTTTTATCTCAATATTTCTAATAGCTATGTTTTGTCTAGTTTCAGCTATTTGCATTTTATATCGTCTCGTACAGCTCATCAAAGAGCATGTGCTCGTTATCACTAAAAGTTAGCAACTCTCGCACATCATATTACCTGCGATAAGAGCGAGAGTCGATAAATTCAAGCAACTCGGCTGAAGCAATAATCACGAAAATGAACGTTTTACTTCAAAAACATGGAGCTAAACATATATACAAAGTCCCGGAAGGATTGCGCGAACTATGCGCCGACATCGCACGCGAGGTTTGCCCTACGAAATTGTTATTTGCCTATTTACTGCCGTCTAGTCAAAGGACAATTAAATTATTATTTGATCCGTAAAGGTTCTACGCTCGCAGCCGAGGAACATCTATTGCTTCGTTGCTGATTATGTAGAAGCGCTGCTGATCACACGAGAAAATGCAAAAGGTATATCTTGCATCGTTTATAACAATTCTACAAATTTTGTAGCATTACGCAATTGCAACCAAATATTAATTACAGTGTTAAATAAATAAATTAGTGATATTTACATATATATTTTATCATATTACATTTATATATGATACACTGATTCTACAATTTATTACGTAAATTCAAAAGGATTGCAGAAAATGATTATATAATCATCATATCATAATTGTTTATCATTCGCGTCATAAAGTACACGTGTTATAATTAAATGACTGTAATCATGTATTACGGATCACGTTCTATAATTTGTTCTATAATTGCGTTCTAGTTGCAGTGAAAGTCGTAAACAATATTTTACTGAGAAGCCAAGCCATAGTGGGTATACTTTATCGCAGCGGCTTGAGTTTAGAACAGATCGCTTGCGCTGCGCCCAGAATTCAGGTATACAATTTAGTGTCGCGTGCTAGATAGAGATCCTAACAGTTTAATAATATTTCTCAGTCGTTTTCTTCGTTTTTGTTCAGAAAGCATTCCGCGCGTACTTGGACGCGGTAGACATGCAAGCGTACCAGGTGTGTGACGGTAATTATACAGTTAATTATATAAAAAAACAATTCCGCGACTGGTATTGCTGGTATAAGCTATAAAGTATACGGGAACAAAGTGCAATGAGAGAAATTTTTCTCTTTCGATCTTTCACAGACGACACTTGCGACGAAAAGTCCAGGATATCTCTGCAGAATATTCTACGAGCGACGGGAACACCGCTGAAACAAGCGAAGAAATATGCCATGATAATACAGGTATGCATCAATATCACGTAAGGTCTTAATGAGTCTCCGTAATCGCTACTGTGGCTTCTTGAGTCATCTTCGCTGCCATCAATCAGGCCGCTTTCCGCGGTCATTACGAGAGGATGTTGTTAAACGAGTCTCGGGGCATGATTCAATGGCAACGAGCGGCAACGAAGACCCTGGAGATCCTGAGGAAAGCCGGAGCTTCGCAGGCGGAAGCATCGAAAGCCGCCATTCTAATACAGGCCACTTATCGCGGATATTACACAAGGAGAAATTTAAAAATGAAAATGAGTAAAAAAAATTGTTTGATTGATACATCTACATTAAAAAAAAATATTTTTTCAAAATCGTTTTTAATTATTTATAGTGGCTATGCAAACGCAAGAAGAAAAGGAAGGTGACCTAGATATGATAGAACCTAGAGATGCCATTCCAGCAGTAGCCTGGTTAGACATGATGTACGAGGAATCAGGACTGACAGAGGCGAGAGCTAATGAAGCTGCTTTAATTATACAAGTAAATAAAGTTATAAAAATTATATATTGTATATTATATAAAATTATATATTATATATTGTATATTATATAAAATTATATTTTATATATATTGTATAAAATAAAGTTATAAAAATTATTTTATATATTGCATAAAATAATTAGTTGTGTATCATATTTTATGCTAAATTTATATAAAATTAAGGACAATAATCATAAATCTCATGTAGAGAGCTTACAGACGATATCGTCAAAAAAAGAAAAAAAAAACACCGCAGATAGAATCGATCATATCGATGGTGGCGGAAGGATCAGGCGAGGAACCAAGACTAACGGAGGCAAGAGCTAATGAAGCTGCTTCAATTATACAAGTAAATAAAATTATAAAAATTCTTATATACTGTATATTATGTAAAATTATATATATTATATAAAATAAAGTTATAAAAATTACTTGATATATTACATATAAAATTATTAGTTGTGTATCATATTTTATGCTAAATTTATATAAAATTAAGGACAATAATCATAAATCTCATGTAGAGAGCTTACAGACGATATCGTCAAAAAAAGAAAAAATATACACCGCAGATAGAATCGATCATATCGATGGTGGCGGAAGGATCAGGCGAGAAACCAAGACTAACGGAGGCAAGAGCTAATGAAGCTGCTTCAATTATACAAGTAAATAAAATTATAAAAATTATTATATACTGTATATTATGTAAAATTATATATATTATATAAAATAAAGTTATAAAAATTACTTGATATATTACATATAAAATTATTAGTTGTGTATCATATTTTATGCTAAATTTATATAAAATTAAGGACAATAATCATAAATCTCATGTAGAGAGCTTACAGACGATATCGTCAAAAAAAGAAATCGACCAGATCGATGGTGGCGGAAGCCATTGTCAAAAATTTGCATCAGAAAATTTTTGACGAAGTAATAACCCACGCAGACATTCCCACAGAATTTGGTAATCGAGAGGACTTGACAAACACTAGCAAAAAATTTCAGCGTACTCTTAAAGATCGATTGACACATGTTCGCATAATGGAAGAAGGTGGCAATTTTTACTGTCTTTACAAAATAATATTCATTCTAAATTTAATATACATTATAAACTATATCTTAGAAAAATTAAAAACTATTGGTTTATATGCTGCTTCCCAAAAATTATACATTCGAATATGTAAATAGGATACAATGAACAAGAATTCGTTCGTACAGAAGCGCCCGAATTGTTTACAAAATTAGAAAATACATATTCGAACGGCGGGGAACATCAGGAAGAAGGTCGAAAAATCGAAGTAGAAAGGGAACGTGAAGAGACGTACGTGCGGGACTAGCATCAGCGAGAGCTCAAACTTCTCGGGGGAAGGGGAGAAAAAAGAAGGAAAATGCTGCAGGTCAGAATCCTTTTCAGAAACGTCGGCGGGTGAGCTAATTAGCATGGAGCGAACGGTGCGAGAAAAGAAATGAGACAACGAGCGTAACAACGAGCATAAAGAGCGCGACGAGCAAAAAGCTACCACCGGAAGACGCTAAATGCCAAAGATACCGCACGGCATTTAATGCTCGCATTCGGCATGCTTACGTTCGATAATTCCGTTAACGTGCCACGCTTCCGCAGCGAGCTTTAAAATTCCCACGGACGGGAAATGGCCCCGACACATGTATTACAAGTAAAACGAATTAAAAACTTTTCCGCCTGCGTAACGTTAATTTAATTTGACTGATACGAGTTAAAACGTTTCACGGGGGCTCATCCAAATTTGATTTGCATAATTTTTATTCTCGACGTTTAGCGTTTTAATACCCCGCTGCACATTATTATTATTTCGCGTTATAGTACGGCGAGTAAGAGTACCGTGAAAAAAATTCAATGGTTAAAATGAGAAACGCGGTATAAGTACAGCGATTTCGCTTGAATTTTTTGCGCACGCTGCTACGGTATTTCTCGTTCCAATAAAAATGTAGATAGAGAAGGAAAAATTGAAATAAATTTTAATTTATTTTTAATTCCAATGTTTCTCTCTTTCTCTCTCTTGTACGAAAGAAATGTTTGTAACGCTAAAAAATAACTAGAAAAGAGAAAATTGATGTAAAAAGTACGTAAACGTGTTTGTATACGAAACGAAATTGAATTAAAAGGCACGTCTACAAGGCGCTCGACTTGAACAGCGGTAAGTAGCAGCCGTCTCGTTCAAAGGGGACTTGAATCGGTCGAATTCACCCTCCAGCGGCGCGTGTCGACCACATCCACGACTACACGAGTTTCTCGCGATCCTTGAAGCGGTCCCGCAGCACTCGCAATGTGCTCGGCAAACGTGTTTCATGCTCGGCCTCTGATGCGGAACAGCGTTTTCGAGTGGCGATTCCGGCTGATCGATGACTTTCGAAGTCAACGATTTGTTACACTCATTCCTTTCTCGCCCTGTCCTATCGTCCGATCTCACCTTATCCTCGCACTTTCTACCGCGGAACTTCCTGCCGACTTTATATTTTTCGGCGAGGATGCACATGGAGTCCTTGTGATTGATAACAGCCACGTCCTCATCGTTGTCGTCATTGTCATCCTTTTCGTTTCCGTTCTTCTCCCAGCGTTCTTCATCGTTTCGTTCACGAGAGGCTGATATTATTCCAGGATATTCCTTCGAGCAGCACTGCCCCATATACAATCGACTATTCTCGCCTCGCATCTGATCGTGCCAGCTTTTATGCTGAGCATTTCGGTCGGGAACGTATCCGCACACCTTGCATCTGCAATATAAATGATAGGAAAAGAGTGAATTAAACAGAGATTGCCAGCATCTTTTCATTTCTTTTCAGCCATGTTTTCTCGTCCGATTTCTTTTCTAAAATATAAATTATAATAAATCTCTCTCTTATTAACCCTTTCGCACTCGTAGATAATTGCTGCTGATAACAGTAATGCCGATGAAAGCAAGCGCATGATCGATGATTACAATGATGACACCCGTTGCAGCAATGATTGCACTTCAACAAGTCAGAGACGAATTCTTTATGCGGATAATGCTCGCATCGGCATCGCCAGGTCGATTCTACAATTTTCCGGGACGAGGTATCCAGCTTCATCCACGTGTCTTTTATGCCAGGACTACGACGACTCTGTGCATCACTCGTGACGACATCCTCTGCGTCGCCGTCAAGATCGATGGATGTCTCGTGAAAACTTGTCGATGCAAAATCCTTACCCCTGTCTGTCGAAAAGTCGCCACACGCGACCTTGTCTTTTCTCTCACGAGGCTCCGAATTATACAGAAGATTTACAGGATCCGAGTTTGAGTAGGATACAGCTGACGGACAACGCGCTTTGCGATGATGATAGAATGTTGAACGCGCGGATTGCGGAATCCATTCTGTCGCTTTAACAGCTTCACCATCTGTCGTTCTCGACGCTACATCACATCTATATTAAAAGTGAAGAAAGATGTTTGTTAATAATTATTATTTTATTAATGAAAAGAGTTTGTAATTAATCATTTCTTTCTTGGAATTCTAAAGTACTTATTTTTAATGCGATTGCGACTTTTGAAGTATATGATTCATAATACGATGAATTATACGGTCATCATTTATCATACGATTAATAATAAGATACACGATAAGTACACTGAGAAAAATATCCGGTGAAAAAATAACGAACGGATATTACCCGATTATTAACCGATCACTTTAATCGGAAAAAAAGAAACCGATCAGATATCCAATCAGAAAATATTGATCGATCGGATATCTGATCAGAAAGTTCAAAATTCGGAACTTTCCGATCAGATATCCGATTAAAGTGATCGGTATAATATCCGTTCGTTACCTTTTCATCGGACATTTTTCTCAGTGTATATTGTTAATTAATTTGATGAAATAAACACTTTAAAAAGAGAAGCTAAATGAATAAAATGAGAAACCGAGGAATCGCGAATATAAGCGAACCTGTCCCGTTCAGCTGCTTTTACAGGTTCATTTTTACGATCGGTATCCGAAGCTGCGAAATGCTCGCGTTCTCTACTCGGTACTGTATCGATTGCGTCTCCACCGCTGCATTCGTCCTGCAACTCCGAAATGTCCTCGCCGTTGTTTCTTGCGCGGCAACAACTACAGCTGATCGAATTCTCCTTGCTGCAGGAATTGCGACCATTCCACACGTTCGCCGGACAAACGTGATCGGATCTCAAGTTACACGCGCGTTTCACTAACGTAGAGCTCGATTTCGCTTGATTAATGGAGCCTTCGCAGCTTGTCGCGGTTTCCGCCTGGAAAAGGAGCATCCGAAGCGCATTAATAAATCTCGTTCTCGATGCAATTGGCATTAATTACAAATTTACACAATCGAAGGAACAAAGAATTTAGTTAATGATTCCAGTATAAGTTAGAAACCTAAAATTGGGCAAATTCAAGTAAATATTTATTAATTACAATTATACTTTTATTTAAATTATATAATAAAATATATGAATGGGTGACCTTTGTGTTTCCAGATATACGTTCGATCGTGCTTTCGAGGCCAAAATCTTTCGGAAATTTACGACGAGCACGTCGAAAAGCAATTGCCGCTGCGACAAGCTGATGAGATGATGACGGGCAAAGCGACATTACTAAAGAGTGATTATGATCGCTGCAAACATCCCTGTGATGTGGTGCGATTCAGAAGATGATCCTGATGACGATCGATTCTAGAAATTCGGATAATCAGAACACAAAATGTTTCTCACGTAGAAAAAGGTTACCGTTCAATTCCGCAATCGACGCGTGTAATTTGTTAATTCAGGCACAAGTCACAGGTTACCTACATGCCTTCTTTGACAGTTCACATGGCGACATTTATTGATTGACGCTCACTAATTGTATTGACGTTTCTATGGAAAATTCCACTTTTAACAAAGCATGTACATATTTTTTTAAATTATATTTTAAAATAATTATATTAATACATATTTCAAGATAACGAAAAATATATCAAGTAGGATACATCGGCTAAGTTTAAAATTGACGCTGTCGAAAATCAATACAATAGTGATAAAAATTCATTTCCGACTTTTTCGTATCCAGAAAAAGAATTCACGCTACGGTCCCCGTATAGCATGTTCCAATAAATTAAACTTCTCCGAAATATCAATAATATAGTTAAGGAACTCGACGAGTGTTGCGAGTTTTCTAACGTAAGGACTAGGAAACCACCAGATCCGGATAACAAGTCCTGGTGACCACCGATGGCTTTATCGAATTTGTATCGAGCGAAATTTCGCTCTCTCCCGCGCAGCAGCTCGTTCTGAAACACGGATGCCTTGGTCAGGGATTTGATCACCGCTGTTACTCTGGTGGTGGCCTCTCCTCTCGCTTACTCGGCGGCGTTTAACGGGGCTAATTGCGACGATTGCTCACTACAAATGGAAACGGTGCGGTTTTACTGCTGTTTGCCGGATCGCGTCGACGTGGAAAATGGCCGTCCGTTCTCCCGAAAACGATAAGTACTTTGATATAAACTAGCTATTTAATTGACAATAATGACTTATGATTGATTTTTGAAAAAATCAATCATAAGTCATTATTGTCAATTAAATAGCTAGTAAATAGTTAAGTACTTTGATATAAACTAGCTATTTAATTGACAATAATGACAATAATTATTATTGTCAATTAAATAGCTAGTTTATATTAAAGTACTTATCGTTTTCGAGATGAAAAATCGTATACATACATGAATTGTTATTGATTAATTTTTTAATTCTGCAACATTTTATTTTTCCCTTTTTTAATATCTTTCTTTAATCTTGGAATTATATATAAATATAATTTTAGAAAATAAAAATATTATAAATATCTGAATAAATTAATTATGTCTGAAATTTAGATAAAAAAAATTACGCGCTCATCAAATTCGTAAAGAATATTTTTCCGCTCTTTTAGCAAAATAAAAATTTTTCTGGGAAGCCGAGTTGACAATCAATGAATCTTTCACATATTAATTAATAACAAATAATTTCAAAAAATAGATATATAAAACATATACTAATTATATGCGCTTACATATCGAAATTATTTTGATTTTTACACTGCAATTCTTGGGATTTCTCTCTTGAAGCAAAGAGCACGAGAAGTGCGCGTTTGAAGTCGATATATATCGTACTCATCGTTGTCCCTTTTCCGCGTATGTGATTGGTGGTCGAATTGGATAAGAATGAACGTGTGATTGGTGGTCGAATTGGATAAGAATGAACGTTGACAAGTTTAATGACTGTTAATTGTTGATATGGTACATTATTATATAAATATATTTGGTATAGTAAATTATTAAATATATAAATATACTTAGTAGTTCACATAAATATTCACAAGAAAGAGATATCCGAATGATAAATAAGAAGAGAGAAGCATGAAACCATAACAAGAAGTCGAAATGACAAGGAAAACTTATACATTATTATTTAGACAATAATTCTTCGAAAGTAAATAATACAGAGGAAATCCTATTTAAATTCATACAAATGTCACAAGATGAGTGTATATAATATGTGCGATTTACGTATAAAAATAATTAATGCTTAACATGCTATACTGTTGAGTTAGGTTAGTTAGGTTAGTTAGGTTAGTTAGGTTAGTTAGGTTAGTTAGGTTAGTTTAGTATTCTTCGGATAATTTTATGGACGGAAACAAAATGCAAAAAATGTAACAAATATAGTGATTATTTTTATTATATTTCAGACAGGAAGATGTAAATTGACAACGGAAACCGTATAAAAGATGTGAAAAGTTAAAAACATCAACTGTCGAGGACTGACTCCTACTGTCGTAAAGCAGCTTGGAATTTTATTCTGTTTTCATCATTAGACCCTCAAAAATTTATTCAAAAGATATGATTACGAATTGCCAACGACATCGTTTTTGCGATATTCTGATAGGTAAACGACCCAAGGATTTTGATTTCACAATCAACACTATACAGCAGCAGATAAAGATATTCACGAAGGAGGAAATTAAAATAAATAAGAAAAGGAAAAAGCATGAAAGGACAAGGAGAAGAAGAAAAAAAACAAAAATAATGACAAGGGAAATTTTGAAATTGCTACTTTGTGAATCGATGTTCTGACTGATGGATAACAAGCAGGTAGAATTTATGAAAGATTGGAAGCTGAAACACATAAATAGATGAGATCTAACCATTCTATGTCTCTTGATCTCAATAATAAATTGTACGATTACTTCTATGGATCTGCACAAAAACAAATAATTTTTCTAGATAATGTTAGTATTAGGATACATGAAGATTATTTTCGAATTCTGAGGTATGCTATACTTATTTATCAAATCATTTTTATTATATAACATATATATCTTATACTATATATTGCATTCATATAATGCATTTATTGTTATTTATTTAAAACTTATTAAACAGGATGAGGCTACAATAAAGGCTCAGGATGAGGCTATAATAAATTGAAAGAAAATATTGACAGTCTGTCACAAATATCCATTGAAAGAATCTGAAGTAAATGGAGTAAGATTTTAATGAGCAATATTGTTCTGTAGAATTGATTCTAAAACTACTTGAGTACGACAATAGCATATATCAATTTACCTGACAAATTTGTCAGAAAATTTTCAAACTGTCAATGCACTTTGTCCAATAATGTAATTTCGAAATTTATATCTGTAATCATGAAAATTATCTTTGAATCCTCAGGTATGTTATATAAATAAATATATTTATCAAATCGGTTAAAAACCTTAAAGGTAAAAAAAATTTTTCTATAGCAACATGAAATACTTTATATAATTAAATCATTTTATTATAAAAATAAACAATGAATTGAGTAATTTTTATTAACAGTATTATTAATAATTATTCTTTATTGTAAACTTGATCTATCTTTTTAAGTATAATGATATAATTATATCGATTTTTATTTTGATATAAGAATATTATATATTTTTTTTCCAATTATATTGAATGTGATATCACAGATAATAATATCGATCAGACAGAAAATAGATGAGAAATCGAGATATGCCTGGATATAGTTTACTTTTATTATAAAGCATTGATCTCACATAAAACAGAGCACTTAAAAACAGAGAACTTAAAAACAGAGATTGGTAAATATCTAAATGTGAATTAATTTCAAATTTTGTTGTCTCTTGAAGATTTAATGCTGTTATTAAAAAAAGAGTTTGATTTAAATTTACCATAAATATTGTTCTCTGCATCTTTTGAAGTTTGTTTTGGCTTGATTGGTTCTTCAAAGATATGATGTGAAAGAATGGGAAAAACAGTATTGTGATTATTAGCTTTCTTTTTCATTTCTCCTACATATGTAGTTTTTTCAATAATTAGATTCCTGTTTATAAACAAAGGAAACTATGATTCCTGTTTATGAACAGATTTTCGATTATTTCCTTCATCATAAGATATTTTTAAAAGCGTCGTTACTTTTGAAAGCAAAAATCTTTGGTGTCGTTATTGTTGGATAATGCATAATTTTTATTCAAATTCGATCCGCGAGATGCACATGCTGTTGATCCTTCAAATTTATGATTTATGAGCAATGATTTATGTGCTTATCAATTATTCTTATTAATTATTCTTATTAATTATTCTTATTAATTATTCTTATTAAGTGATTGTGATTATTTCTAAGATTGACATAGAAAAAAAATTTACCAAATCTAATTATCTATATATAGTTGAAAAATTATCATTGATTCTTAGTAATTTTAGAATCAGTCCTTGAACTGAAATAGTTCCTACTTTCAGAATATTTTATCATACTTATAAAATTGACAAATATATGTTTGACTTTGATTACAGCTTAGCCCATATATGATAGGAATGTAATCTGTATGATTTAAGTTCAAGCAATTTGCATCATTATTATGACATTGACCAGTTGAATACCACGAAAAAGAAAGCAAATATAAAGCAAATATTAATATATAAAGCAAATATTAATATATAATTGAGCAAATAAATTTATTCTTATATTCATTCTAATTATTTCATTCTAATGTATTATCATCCACAAAAATATTCATGGCGAGATCACTTAATGATAAATGCAATTTATATTCTTTATATCCATATAAACTATTTAAAATTTGAGTATTGCAAATCGGTCGTTAATTTATTAAAAGAAAAAATTTGAACCAACAATGTTACAATTATTTGAGTTTGATCAGAATATTAATTGATATATAGCAGAATATAAAGTAGTAATTCATTAGTATCTAAATTATTTAATATATAAAGTTGTAATATATAAAATTGATTAAAATAAGAAGATATATAAATTGTTTTCTCGCTGGAAATTAATCTAAATAAAAAAATATTACAAATAATTATATATTAATAAAATATGATATAGATTTATTATACTCAAAAATTGTGCGATGACCTGACTCGGCACTATGAAATGGAGTAAAAAAAAACGATCGTTAACATTTCGCTACAACTACCAGTACAAATAGCCTCTGATTGATTGTTATCGCTGGCCAATTTCAACAGTAATCGCCAATGTTTTGAAACAAAATATATTCTGATAAACATATCATGTCTGATATAATGTTGGGATTATTACATTAGATTTTTAAATCTAAAAAAATAATTAAAAAAATACTGCGAACAAGCGCAAGAAAATATATCTTATTTTTATAAAAATAAATTATATATAAAATATTAATTTCTAATAGTAAAATAATAAAATAGAGTAGGCTAAAAAACGTACTTTTATTTTGTCATTTTATTCTTTATATATAACCTATATATATAAACTAATTGAAATGCTTATAAATGTGATAAAGGCAATTGTAAGTACACAAATATAAGTGTAATAAATAAATATATAAACATTGTTGATAGATTTATTATTTCACTAAAATATATAAGATTAAAGTATATCTTTTAAATAACTTTTATAAGCATACACAATAAATATCTATTCAGTTAGTATATCTATTCAGTGAAGTTGAAGAAGGGGAGAAATTGTTCCCATTTAAAATTTTTTTCTATAGATCTATTATTATAAAATCTTTTTGATTATATATTCTTTTAATATTTCGTTAATTTTTTAATTTAAATTTTCGTAGCTGGGAAATATCAATAATCGATAAATTTACTGCTATCGATATTTATATATCTTTGGTGCTTTCCAGCTATGGTAACACAGTGATACACTGTGTGACACAGTGTTACACAGTGTCGACTTGTAGCTGGAACGCTTTTTAGCTTTTTTATTTTGCCACTAGAGTGCAGGGCAGTCACTTTTAATAGTTGTCACTAGGTCTAAATTTTCAGAACGTTCCCACACAACATTATGTCGTCTTAAAGACGTCTAGATGTCTTTAAGTCGTCTTTTAGATGTCTTTTGGACGCAATATCACGCAATACCATTCTTAAAAAAATTAATGATACCAAATATGAAATGTTATGTTGGCACTCACTGGGGTGCTACAAAACGACGACACAGGCGAACACAGCATTTTTGCTGTGTACGATTGTGTCGACTTGTGTCGTAGTTAGAAAGCACCTGTGTCGACACTGTAGCGACACGGTGTCGCCTGTGTTGCTTGCTGGAAAGCACCCTTTATTATATATATCGGAAGTTTCCAGCTAATAGATAAAATGTTTCATGCAATTGTGATTATAAAGCCGGATCTACATTGGTCGTATCGTGACGTCGCAAGTCGTAAGTCGTAGGCAAATTGACCAACCATAGTCGATTATTTCAAATATAATCAATCATGATTGGTCAATTTGAATACGAGTTACGACTTGCGACGTTACGATACGACCAATGTAGATTCGGCTTTAAAAGCCTTTGCACGTACAAAAATTTTAGTCGTAACCATAAAGTCGTAAGAAAACTGACAAATCATAGTCGAGTATTCTTTCTGTGATAAAAGAATAATCAACTGTGATTGGTCAGATTTAAGGGCGTTTGAAAATTTTACTCGTAACATGTGACAGCATGAGAGCGTCCCGTTTGACCACGTTGCGATTGACCACAGCCAATTATATCGACCTGTGCCTAGGGTAACCAGCAACGATTAACCAATCAGAGAATCCTATTTTGAATTGGCCAATTGGCGACGTGGTCAATCGGGTGCCACCCGTGACAGCATACTTTGGTATAGAGATGTCGATATCGAAAAAAAATATCGAATATTAATATATTCATTAATTTAAAAAGTATTCTTATTAATATCGAATAAAATATCGAATAATCGATATTTTTTATAAAAATTATAAAAAATTTTTATGATGATACTTTTATTTATAATAAAATATATAATATAGAAAAGAAATAATTTATTTATTAAAATAAAAATTTTTGGTACATATCTATGCCTGTGTTCGTTCGGTGGATAAGTCCCGATCTACAATAAGTAATTTAAGTCCTAAGCCTTAAGAAATTGACCAATCATAGTCGAGTATACTCTTCATACTTGACTGTGATTGGTCAATTTTTTAAGGCTTAAGGCTTAAACCTATTGTAGACCCGGGCTAATAGCGTTTTCGACTTGTCGGATTTAAGGGTAGTTCTAGGGTAGTTTATTAGATGTTATTGACCAATTACAGTCATTCTTCTGAAGAATATATAGTTACATTCTTCAAAAGAATGGCTGTGATTGGTCAATAACGTCTAGTAAACTACCCTGAAGCGATTGAACCCGACAAATCGAAAACGCTATAAATCTTGTGCTAAATTTAGATTCCGTGTAAAAATATTCATTTTTATGACTTGTTCAAATTATTCAAAAATATTTATTCGATATTTTATTCATATTTTTTTCAATTCGATATTTTTATATCGAAGTTGAAAAAATATCGAATATCGATAAACATCTCTACTTTGGTTACTCTTCAATTCATGACCATGTGACAACGTGTATATAACGTGCAGTTTAAAGGAGTATACGATTATCATAATAATCCGTATAATAAATACATAATAACGTAAATGGCTGATTTTGCAAAAGCGCAATTATTGAAATATGGTTGGAAAGAAGGTACGATGTGGTATGAATTTTCGGTTCGAATAAAAAGGCGCAGTCTTGTTTGCCACAAGGCAAACAAGCAACGTCTAATTAAATCTTCATTTCATTACTTGACATGAATTTTATTGTTTATTTGTCTATCTTTGTTGTTTATATACAACGGACAGAGCTAAGAGATAAAAAATTTTTTTTTTTTTATATAGGACAAGGACTTGGTAAAAATGAAAACGGCCTTACAAAAGCTTTAAAACCAACATTAAAGTTCGATAATGCGGGCATAGGATACAGTGAAACCAACTCAGAACATTGGTGGGAAGCACTGTATGACAATACAATCAAAAATGTCAAGGTTGAGATGCATGAAGACAAAATTTCTTTGTCTAAAATTAATAATTCAAATACAATTGATGATTCGAGTACCATTTCTTGTAACAAGAGCAAGAAGACTGAGCAACAAAAATATGGAAACTTTTTGAAAAGCTCTACTCTTCTCAATGGTCATTTAATACAAGATATTTCTATCGAGAAGGAAGAAAAGACTGCAAAAGATTCTGTATATATTCCACTAACTGATGAACAGCTATATAAAGCATGTGATGGATACAAAACAACAAGACATGATTTATTAAATGGAAAACTTGAGAGAATTGCACAACAAGATAGAATGTTTCTAAATGTTAGCATTGGTATATCTCAACCAGATGCAAATTTAGTTAAAGAAAACACTATGACTCATAGGAAGATAGCTATAGAATTAGATACAGAAGAGAGTGAGGATCCAGAAGAGAGTCAGGAAATGATTGATGAAAACACATCGCAATATGAAACTAAAGATTTTGTTATCAGATCCAAGAGCGCAAGAAAAAATCATAAAAAAAGATTAAATAAATTGACACAGCAATTTAGTATTTGCAGTTTAAAGAGAAATACAGATTCAAGCTATAATCCCCAACATGATGAAGAATTAGCAAGAATTAAAAAAGAAAAAAAATCACAACTAAATGTAAAATCAGGAAAGTGTAGCAAGAAAAGAAAGAAAAATAAGCGAAAAAAAAGTTTAGAACAAAAGACTCGTATTTCATATAATACTCTAAATGAAACATCAATTGATATAAAAGATAAATTGAAGAATACAGCAGAAGGTGTATATTTATCGAATCAAATTTCTTCTGATGTATCAGAATCAAAAAACAGAGTACTAACAACGTATCTTTGCATAGGTCCAAGAAAACCAATTAATTCAAGTTCAAATAACTTAAATAATAAAACTGATAAGAATATTCATCAAATAATACTTTCGGCAACTAAAGGTAGAAAAATTAATATCAAACAAGATATACAACAGCAGAAAACAAAATGGGAATATTTCGATGTTGGCAAAAAAAACTTTGACCCATTATTGAAAAAAAAATATTTATCAAATTCTGATACAGTTAAAACGTCATTTTATAAATCCCTTTCTATAAGTTCAACAGAAAGCCCATATGAGCAATATAAAGCGTATATAAACAATTCAGATGATAAATTTCACAATAAAGATAAAACAATAAAAAGAAAAACAGACCAGCAGAAACAAATAAAAAAACAACTAGAAAAAATTATCAATCCAAAAAATGTTTATACGGATGATTTAAATAATGTAATAAAAAAGCTAACAACATTTGAGCTTACGGAAGAGGTAAGTGCCAGTGCATTGAAAAAACAGCTCACTCAAACTCATCTTACACCTGTTTAAAACGAATCCAAAATGCCAAATTGAATAAATTATTGAAATTATTAATGATTATTACTAATTGATTATATGAATCTGGATAATCTTTCATACGTTTCTACCTTTGTATACTATTATAATTTATATAAAAATATAAATTATAATAATGAAATATATGAAAGTATATAATTTAAGAACAATTAAAAATTTTTATAATTATTTACATATACAAAATTGATATAAAACGCGAATAATATGTAATAATCATTACATCATTTATCATTACTAATATATCATTTCTATTTTAACAAGAAATCCAATCTGTTTTTATTATTTTTTATTATACATTTTGTATGTTAAATTTTTTTGGTGTTTTTATATAAAGATGCTAAACATTATATATGTTTTCTTTCCGTGATTATGAATTTATCAAAAGTATATTAATCAAATAATGTTTTCGAAACTTTTACATTTTGTATTACATATATTATTTGTATTTCTTATATTGCATCAAAAATTTTATTATTGTATCAAAAGCAACATTTGTATGTAAAAATGATATATAATTGCTAAAATAAATATATTACTATACTATTTTTGAATATATATATATATATATATATATATATATATATATATATATAAAAGACGTATATATGTATATATGAAACGATATTGTTGATTTTTTAAAATAAATGTATCATTATCAGGATTTCGGTGTTGTTTTCCCTAAGTGCATGCTAGTGGCTGGGCTACCATCACTAGACCGGCATAGACGGTACTATTTTTCGCGGCCGCTAGTATGCACTTGGAGTGAGGAAAATAGTACAGAGATCCAGGCTCTGATCGTTACTATATTATTCTTGAATATGTATATATAAGATAATTTAGAAAAAAAACTACGTTATCTTTCACTAATAATAAGTAATTTTCCATAGAAACATTACATTTCATGAAAAACGAGCCTTGATATAATTAATGATACAATTAATGTTTTGTAATTGTGTCATATATTTATAAATTGTTATACTCCGCCAAATTATGATTTGCTTACTTCAAGAAAATTAATATCATTAAAAAAAAGATTTGAAATGTCTTTGAAGTGAGTAAAATCAACAATAGTTTTATATACATATATATATCAAAATATAAATTATAAAGGTAATTTGTTACGATTATTACATATTATTATATTTTCGCAAATATATAATTGGGTGTGCGACATCTAATTAAATAAAATTAATATGAAACACATTAATTTTATATTTTTAAAATTGTTCGTTTAAACAAAGTTCTTCATAAAATCAGCATGTTGTATTTTATCATGTGTAAAATACTTATATATTTGTATTTTTAATAAATAATTAAATCCAATTTTATTCTCTTTATTTGAAACACAACACAAAACAATATTTATATTTGTTTTATTCACAATTCCTGTTGTACATTTAGATAGATGTACAATGTCCTTATTTAAAAGCTTCAAAAAAATGTTTTTACAATAATATATAAACAGCATACTAATACTACAGCGTGATATAAAATAATGTATCATCTGAATTATATTCCACATAAGTAAAAATGTATATATTTTAACAGGAAGAAATGTTATCTTTTAGTTGATTTGTTTTATATTCGATGTGTAAAGATAGACTGAAGTTGCAACATGATAGCTCATCATATTACACTTCTATTACAAATGTGTATCATTATTAGTATTACTCTTCATACATCATATAGCACCCAATGTTACAATGGCCTAGCTTTAATTATTCTTTAATTACAAATAAAACACTCAATGTCACATCGACTTATTCTTACAAAATAAACTTTCTAAGGCCACTAGAAGGTATTCCATATATAGTCATTTTAATCATCTTCATTCTAAATTACAAATATCTCATTGTCATGGATCATGGAATGTATTAATTTTAAAACATACAGTTTAAAGCATAATTCACGAAGTTCTTTGCTATTCCAATTTTCTAATTATCCTGATATATAACAAAGTAGACATATACGGCATATTACAAAATTCGAATTATATTTAAATGATAAATTATAATAAATTCTTAATAAAGTTCAGAGCAGATTCTCTATTATGTCTTAGATCATCACTTTCTTAACAGTTATCTTAACAGAGTTAATAATAAATTAATTTTATTATGCATTGCAAACAATACTGCTTTCCAGTCTAATATTTAATATTTATAATATTTATTCAAAAATTAGTTCAACTTTGTCATGCTATAATATTTTTTAATGTTTATTGATTTACAATAAAAAACGCGAGCTACTTTAGGATCTTTTATATCATTATTGAAAAAATAATGTAAGATTCAAATGTATAGAATTTCCATGTGAAAGAATGAAAGAGAATGAGACAGAGAATCAAAAATTTACAAGTTATAAGTAACAATAAGTAAATATAAATCTATGCTATAAAAACATAAATATATAAAATTTATTTAAAAAAAAAAACTTATATTTGCTATGGAAATATAATCTTAAAATCAAAATAATTGAATACACATGAAACAATTCAATTTGAATATCTTAATTAAATAGATATGTTTTATAGAGAAATTTTGTTTTTATCGACATAATATATCTGCAATATACTTATGTATGTATTTACATACTTTTATATCGATATATATTTGAAGATTCTTTTTTGACTCTATCTCTCTTGGATATTATTTTTTTTAATAGCGTATGAAGAAAATATTTTTAACTGTTTTATTACAGATTAAATGTATTTTTTAATAAATATTTATTCTTAACAAATTTTTAATATGTCCACATAATGAAATATGAATATGCTAGGCTTTACAAAATTGTTCATATAGATTGCAAAAAATTAAGATCAACACAATATCTTAATCCTAAAAGTACGATCACATTTCAATATTATTTCTGAGTTAAAATACAACCAATATATAGTGCATTTATATATGTATTATGAAACAACTTATATTTTTAGCAATATTAATTTGTCAAGATTCAGACATAAAATCTAATGAATAATTCAATGATTTTGAAAGAATCAATTTTGTTTATTATATTAACATCAATAATGAAATTTTTCTTTCTTTAGACTGAATCATTAATACATTCTTATTTAAATAGAAAATAATTTCTACATTTATGTTGTTAAATCAAGGAAGCAACTTTTTTGTGCCTAATTTTTATGTTATATATGCTTAGGAAACAAGATTATTAAGAGATTCTGTAATATGTATTAATAATACGAATATTATTACATTTCTAAATAATTTCACGTAAGTACGTGGAAGCAATAATAGTACATTTTTATCATTATTTGTATCATAGGGAAAAGCTTGCGCTTTTTCCTTTCTACTTCAGTCACTAACTTCAACTGTCAATTCTTATTTAACGTATGATTATCGTAATGTATTATCGTAACGAAATCATATATTCGCAAAGAGAAATCTCTTCTTACATAGATAAATATCATTAAGAAATGTCAATCAATAAATCTAATACTCGAACTGTCTAACACAGTATATTCGTTATTTGAAGACCGCGTGTCAAAAATCTTATCGTCTTAAATTGTCATGACTTACAAAAAAAAAAGAAGCGAAAAAGACAATATAAATTATGTAAAAGATTTATATAATTGACAGAGCGTAATCCTTAAATACTACTTTGGTTTAAATAGAAAAATATCATAGAAAACACACGCGAATGCCTGCCACAATCGCTTTTCTCTGAAAATGCATAATGCCAATTGCATCGATATCAGTTAAAATTTAATAAATCAATGAAAAACTTTCGTCTCTATTTATACTATGTGCAACACCCGCGAAAAGAATCGTTAACTAATAGATCAATTAGATTGTTGGTGCAAATTGGCTGCAGTCTCATTTATGTAATCTAAATGCTATCAATCATAAATTAACAAACTGGACAAAGTCTTATAGAATAGGAGATTCATTAATAATTTTTGTTTTAAAATCCGCATCATTTTTTAGGAAAATTCATTAATTTTAAAATTTTTATAATTTGCTTGATGGGACAAAATGATATAGAAAATAACAAAATATTTCAACGATAAAATATTCATAAAAGAATAATGAATTTTGTGAGAAAATGAAAACAATTTTCTTAAACCTCTAAAACTAGAAATTCATCGCTTTCAAATCATTTCTCTATTTTTTATTAGACTCCATGCAGCACAAAATATTGTAGCAATATTATTAATATTGTTGTAACACTGCAACAACATTGCAATATTGTTGCAATATTACTGCAATGTTCTGTGCTGTATGAGACGCTATTTATTAATAAAAATTTGATAAATTAATTATGATAAATTATATATATATACACACATTATATAATATATATAATGTGCATGAAATATAATGATATATATTTTATATTTGAAAATACATACCTAAACACATTTGCTTATAGTTTTTCTTTTAAAAACGTAATAGCCGGCATTCCTGCCATTTCTGCTTAGAGTGACCGTTTTTCGATCTCTACGAGTACGGTTACTGCAGGAAACATTCGTGTCACTTATTTTCACCCAAATCACATACATATTAGACGCATTAACTTTATGCGTGGTTATGGCGTTCCTGAGTACACAGGGATCTATCTTGCGAGGTATATAACTGAATCCAGGATGATTGACGGGTCGGATCTTTGCGCGTCTCGCGCATAAACCCGTAATGTAAACGTCTTCCAAGTGTAATAGTGGTGTTATCAATGCTGCTTGATATAATTTCAATGCCACATTCATGCTCATAACATATCCTGTACCCGATAAATAATTTGGATATGTTTTCTCTGCATACATATACTTTGGTGTATACCTGCGTAATTAAAATTATTGTCATTTTACATTATTTTTACATAAAATATACAATAAATAATAAAGAAAATAAAGAAGGATACTTGCCATTTGTTTTTGGGATCCAATATTGGTCTAGCATTACAAATGAGGGAACCTAGGAGTATTTCCGGCTGTGTTTTCGAGTGCAATGTTTGCAAGAGTAATGGAACGTTTACAAACATATCGTCATCTGTTTTCATGATATATTTAGCTTTATCGCAATTTGACGTCACCCATTTCAACATCATAACTGATTTTAATGTCAGATTGTTATATGTATCAAAGAAACGTTCTTGTATAATATCATTGTACTGAGAGTTTTCTTCAACAATTAAATTCTATAAGAGACAAAATGAAAAAGTTTAAAAATGCAGAAATTAAATTAAATACGTAGAAATTTTTACATGAAACTATAAGAGAAAATATTCACATTGAGTGTATCATTGTCACTTTGTCCTAATAGGAATACTATTTTGACTGTAGAATTGTACAAATTATCTAAGTTGTATTTATTAGCCCAAGTACTCCTAATAGCGACACGGGCCTCCTGATTTGCAACTGCTGAGCATATAATTATTAATAAATATGGCGATAATGAACAGATATTTGTAGGACTGAAAATTGATGTGGTGTTCTCTGGATGAATGTAAATACAAAGATTTCTTGATGTATTATATGACCAGCCAGGTAATTGCGCTAAAAATTATTTTATATATTATAATTAAATATTTTTGTTTATATTAAAACTAAATATTTTTATATCCGATTAATATTCTCTTTCAATTATTGTATTATCATAAGTAAAAAACGTAAAAAATGAATACCTATAGATGCTATCAAGTGCGAACTGCCAGGAGATTCTACAGAAGATTGAGTATCACTTAAGCTTAAGAATGGACTCTGTGCGGAGTGATATGCTGGTACATATAAAAGACCCAGTATGGCTAGAATCACAAATCCTATTGCCAATCGTCGAACAAAAGAAGCCTTGCCTTTAATGCTACTACTATTGTTGACAGTAATTGCAGGTAAATCCATAGGTAGTAGTCGCAATCTGTCCATCTATATAAAAAAATAAAATATAGTTATATTAATTTGTAAACAGAAAAAATAAAAATACATTGCTTATATAAATTAAAGATTGAAAACATGTGAAACAATTTTAGTAAGCAATTTACAAATCATATAAAACCTTTCTGCATATAAAATTTGACATTTCCCTACAGCAATATAAGACATTTGACATTTTGCTGCAGTAATAGTAGACTGCTCGATATAATTCCTGTGGTAAAGGTTGTTTAAAAAACTATATTTTAGTTTTATCGCAATTTATCGCAACTATATTTTAGTTATCGCAATTTTACATCACTTATTTCAACATCATAATGATTTCAATGTCAGATTGTTATGTATGTCAGAAAAGCATTATTTTATATTGATGTGTACAAAAGATATTGATTTATAGCTCCTTTCAATTAGTTTTATCTAGAATACATTTATAACAAGGATAAACACAGATAAAGATAATAGTGTCAATTCCAATATTTGAAACAATCTTAAGTGATAATCTTAAATACTATGTAAACTTTCTATTATTTACTCGCCTTTTACTGTAAATATAAACATTCTTATACACTCTTAACATTTGCATAATTATTTATTCACATATTTATGGAAAATTATACTGACATCGCATGTCATTTTCTACATAATATTTTATCGCATCTTCTTCACTGTTCATGTAAGAATAATAAAATTCAATCTTAACGCGCGGGAAATGCGCTATCAATCAAATCAGATGCGTCTAATAATAGTTGTATATAGATTTCAAGTGTATCTCGCGAAGCTAAAAATATGTACGTGTTCCAAGCGTAGTTGCACAATGCTTGGATCGCATCTGACGCCACCGTGAAACTTGAAGCTCGCGGGTCATTTGCGGTGTGCGGAAACTTCTGCAATTAACATAATTCGCACGCAATAACGCGTAAACGATATCATATGCTCACCTTTCGGCCGCGATGATTGCGTGCTCATGCCGTATTTGACGTTTCTCCATTTACCTCGTCCTCGTAGAACGAAAACTCGGCTCACCGAAACATCACGCACTGCGGAAAGCGTACACGTATGTATGTACATACGATAAGGAGAAGAAAAAAGAACTCCATTTAATTCGATGTCATCTCGCTCTCTTTCCTCTCATTCGTCGTCCATCCTTCTTTATCTCTCCCTCTCCCTCTCCGTCTCTCTTTATACCATTTCGATGCTGTCACATGCCGAGGAAACCAAATGCGTGTGACGCGCGCGCGCTTGCGTATTTTGTCTCCGCGTCCGCGACCTCGCCAATTTGCCTCTTTCTTTTTTCTCAATCATGCATCGTTAGTACAAAAAGTCCATCGGTTGGTTTCCTCGGTATATAATTTCGAATAATTTATTTTTAATCATATAATAACTGAAAAGTTATTGCATTTTTATGACATTTTATGCATTTTGTTGACATTTTTATTGACATTTTTATTATACAGGGTGAGTTTTAATGGTTGTGTCAATCTTTTTCCCCATGCGAGAGATTACGGATTGCGTAAAAAAAATGATCGATACATAAATGTCAATTATTTGAATCGACCGTATCGAAGGCCCGAATATAATATGTATAATAGTAATAATAATAATAAATATGTAGCTTTAATAATAATAATAATAATAATAATAATAAATCCATACTACATAATTTCAGCTTCATACTACATAATTTGCTTTAATTGTACACATTATATTCGGATTTTAGATACGATCGATCCAAATAACAAATGACATTTATATACCGATCAATTTATTATGCAGTCGGTAATCTCCCGCATGATAAAAAGATTGACACAAGCATTAAAACTCACCCTGTATGTATAATCTCTTATGATATAATTATGTTCATGATTTATTAGATATGAAGAAATTGTAGAAATTTTTACATCTACCAAGTTTTATGATTAATCTTATAGCGTTGATTTTAACTTTTATCAGATTTTATTTTCCTTTTTCTTTATCTAGCTACAGGAATATAGTACGAAACATAAACAGTTTAATGAATTTATATATATAAAGAATTTTTTATATATAAAATAAGGAGAGGGTATGTTATTCTATATTACACATTTGTATTTTTTGTCCTATCTCTTGTTGTTACGCCTATGGATGTACAATCATTTCAATTTCATTTTAAGTGGAAGGGAATTGAAAAGAGATAATTGAGAAGAGAAATAAACCATTTCATATATATTTGATAAACATCGTGATATTTTATATGTTAGATAACTTTCTGGAAGTGGAGCATTTTCTTTAAAACGAAGTATATTGACATAAAAACAGACATCATATTAACAGCTGACGGATTAACCTTATCGGAGTTGAGGATACTACAGAAGAGAGTTAAAAGTCTTATTTGCTGACATATCAAAAAAAAGATAAGAAAAATAACGGAGAATTAATCTATTAGAAACGTGTCATAAAATGTAACCTTTCGTGTATCGATGATCGTATATTTTGAAGATAATAATAGGATTACCGAGTAATATCAAGTAACGTTAATTGATTCCGGGTACAGACATGATTAAGGCGATTTTAGTTTTTAATAATCATGGGAAACCTCGTCTTTCTAAGTTTTATCAGTACTTCGTAAGTATATGTTAGTATTACTCTTGCATTTCTCTTTCCATTTAACATTCATAAATTCTATAATTGATAAACTATTTGTGTCTAACTTTCTGTTAAAAAGTAATAAAAATTATATATTAGATAACATGTAAAGTTATGATGTGTAAAAGAGATAACATGTAAAGTTATAATGTGTAAAAGTAATAATAAATTTAAGATAATATAATTCAAAAAGAATATGAAAATTATAACAGAAATGCATTAGGAAAATATCCATATGGATTGTTACAATATGGAATAAATTTTCTGCTTCAGAATGAGGACATGCAACAGCAGATAATAAAAGAGACATTTCAGCTTGTTTCCAAGAGAGATGATAATGTATGTAATTTCTTGGAAGGTGGTAGCCTGATTGGTGGATCCGACTATAAGTTGATCTATCGACACTATGCTACGCTTTATTTCGTATTCTGTGTTGATAGTTCAGAATCAGAGCTTGGAATCTTAGACTTAATACAAGTCTTTGTCGAAACCTTGGACAAATGCTTTGAGAATGTGTGTGAACTTGATCTCATTTTTCATGTAGACAAAGTTCATTATATACTCAATGAATTGGTGATGGGTGGTATGGTTCTTGAGACTAATATGACTGAAATTCTCACAAGAATCGAGGATCAAAACAAGTTAGAAAAACAAGAGGTAAGTTGTCAGTTTCCTATTATAATTTTAATTTCTTGACTATGATCTCATAAAAATTTGTTCTTAATATTATATATATTAAATATTACAATATAATAAAGATATAATAAGAATAATAGATCACAGTCAAGAATATTGTGACCCATGTTCGTGATGCATAAACTTTTATAATTTTTTATGCCCAAACTCATACTTGTTTATCATCATATAGAATGCTAGTAATATGCGTTTTAGTATGGCCAATTTTGCAAACATGTATTTAGTTTCTTTCACTGGGCTTGAAAATATTAATATGTTAATGTAACCCATTGAACGCTTTAGCTATGCATTCATATATGGTTTGATCTTGTAGAGCAAATCTAATATAAAAGCAATAGATAGGACTGATTGATGTAACATCAATTTTAGGGAACTTACAAATCTGGACGGTCTAATTCACCCCGTCCATTTGTCCTTCTGGGGCCCCCTCCTTAAGTAAAAATCAGCAATAGCAAATCAAACTACTTTGTACAATCTCATTCTTACATAGTGTATATATCTGATTTATTTCTTTTTCTTCTATAATTAAAACTGTTGAAAGTGTCAAGTTTTTTATGGCTTTTGTGCGTGAGCGTTTACGTAATACGCATGGCGATATAATTTATTTCATAATTGTCCGCTTCGAGTGCCTTAAGATAATGTATACGTCGTAATGCTCATAAGAATAATAAATATCGTCAGTGTCGTGTAGTCACCTACTGTCATTTGCTTTCGCTCCCTGCTAAAATTTCAGCCTAGTCATTTACTGAATCCTCCTAAAATTGTCCGTTCTCCACACTTCTTCCATCCTCTATGGTGTGTGCAGGCGGGAATCACAGCAGCGCCCGCGCGTGCTGTCTCGGCCGTGAAGAACATGAATATACCACAGCAAATAAAGGATATGAAGCTGCCTGACTTGCCGCAAGCTATAAAAGATCTCAAATTCTGACCAGCCGTCACTTCGTTGGCACCTAGCTGACTGGTCTCTTCTGTCATCCCAAACGTATCTGACACTACCGACGCACCGAGGGCACTTTTCTCCTCTCTTCAGGCAAGCGAGAATGCACCAATGTTGCCTACTGCATCTGCATATATTCCATCTCAACGATATCAGAGTTAAGATCATGGATGAATCATTATTTGACTACTACTACTATTACTTTGAAACTACGACTTTTAGGCAAATATTTTAAAGAAAAATATAATACAGTCTCGAAAGTTTCTACATAAAAAGAAAAAATTAAGTAAGAATATCCTTTAGATTTTTATATATGTATGTTAGAAAGTATATTAAAACAATATCAAGTCCATGAATTCAACTATGATATGAGTGATTTTTAATTATCCAAGATAATCTAATTCCGCGTTTCATGAAAAAGAAATGCAGCCACAATTATTCACTAGAAATATGAAAAACATTAATGTTATATTATAACAAAATATATTTAATAGACAAACTATTATATAGTAATGCATATTATTTTTCATGTATATTTATGTTGTACTAATAAAAGTTTTACAGCACTATTTATGCATTCTCTGTTAATAGCATTTTTTTACTAAAAAATAATATAAAGATACATATGTAAATTATTTTGTATTTATAGATAGTATTTTAAAAATACTCTCTACAAATATAAAATAATTTACATATGTAAATATATATACATAAAAGATACATGATATATTTTCATGAGTCATCAATTATGTTCCAAAACAATTATCATTTTTTAGATATTGTTATTTCGTTTTTAAGAGTTGTCCATATGTACCCAATTCCTTTTTCTGTAAGTGTAGGTGGATAGGGTGTATTCTTTAACTTAAAATAATCTGACGGAGCATGCATGACAAATTCCATACACTCTAATTTGCGTGGTAAATCTTCCTCTGGCCCAATTATGTATGTTTCAGGAATAAAACCTTCTTCTGGCGGTGGACTAAAATATAGTATTATTAAATTAATACAGATTTATTGTTAAATAAATTTATGATATACGATAAAAGATAAAACTATGGAATATTATGGAATATACTATTGAAGATAAAAACTAATGGAGTAAACTGAATAAGAATTACCTTGCTGTAGTAGGCAATAACCAGGTAACAGCAGCGCTCTTTTCACAGTATTGATCTGTCAATAAGCCACGTATTTGAGCATAATAAATACCACCATCTATATCTTGCATGGAAACTATATCTCCAACTTGAAAATATGTGCCTTTATAAAACACAAAATTACTAGTGACTGGAGTTGCAGTAGCAGTGGGTGCTTTGACAGGCTGTACAGACATACAATTTAAACATAAACATTCATAAATATATTTAACAATTATATAATTATTTCACAATTTTTATAACTAATATCAATATCAGTTCTGAGACACTAATCTCTATTTGATAACAAAAAATATATAAAGGAGATTTCTTTCATATAATCTCATAAGTTAAATATATTAATTTTCTTAGGCCTGGTTGCACCAACGTTATTTTAGCTTTAAGCGAGACTTCAATATATGTCTATCTTTATCTTTCTTTCTAAATAAATAAAAAGAGACATATATTTAAGTTTCGCTTAAAGCTAAAATAATGTTGGTGCAACCGGGCATTAGCAAATTAAAAATGTGCAAGGATTTTCACACACCGTTTTCTTAAACAAATTCCTGCGACCCTTGCCTTTAGGTACAACTTTATGCGGTCCTGTCGCTTTTGCATTGCAATATCTCGTGATCCTGGTGCTTCTTCTAGGTTTTAGCGAACCGCTTTTATCCTCCTCGTCTGCCTTGGAGGACGAATTCGCTTCAGCATTCCGCTCATCCTCTAAGCAAGCGTTGCACAAGTTCCCGGCATCGGTCGAATGCCATAAAGGGGTCTCGCGAGTCCCGCATTTCGCGCATTCTGGCTTGCTACCAAGTGGCATTGATTCTTCAATCCGATCTACTGTCAATTAACAATCCATAAAAGACGACAATGTTTTTCTTCCACAGATCTTCACAGATCCACCGGTCTTGGCTGTCATTTTGTTTATACATGCGTTCACGTTCACGTGGTTAGCGCTGACCAGTATGCGCATGCGCATTGGACAGAATAAACAGCTGATTTTCTTCTGCGTTACTTTTGTCCGAAACTCTAAACGCAGTATCTGTCACAACAGCTGAGTTGATTGCAATGTTTTTCATCGAGAGATAGCCACGGAATTCGAAGCTCGCAATTAAGTTTACGATATGAGGAGAATATGATTGAAGAAGTAGGAAAAATCTCTTTATGTAACCTCCTTCAATTCGTGTTGCTCTAATATTATGAATTTAATCGTGAATTTAAATCTGCTAATTATTTCTCTTAATTTATCTTTTGCTGAAATATATTCCCCTAATAATTTTAACGATTTTTTGAGAATGCATTGCACGTATGCATTGCACGTATGCATATCGTATATGAACGATGAACTATGTGTATTACAGGCAATGTATATTTATTGGCAAATTAACTTGAGATTCTTTTCGCGGATTCCTATTTCTGGTAAATGTCAATTTTGATGTTGATTGAAAATTCAAAACAATAAAATGAACAAAACAAGTCGAATCAATGAATAAAATATTAGAATAATTTTTCATTATTATTAAATGCATTTTTCTGCATTTATTGATTTATAATATAGGTATATCCGAGAAAAAATTAATTATCGTATAAAATACATTACAAATGTTCTTTTTTAATTTTAAGAAACATCTTTCGAATTGAAACAAATATAATATTATATATATATATATATATATATATATATATATATATATATATTAATTTAATAGTTTTGTTGTTTTGTAATGAATTTCATATGTACTAAAGTGTGATAAAAAAATTAAATTTGTATTAACTATAAACTTATACGTATATTTTTTCAATATATTTGAAAAGATATAATACGTATCACTTAAGCGTAAAACAAATAAAATAGTTAATACAAGTGAATATTTGAATAGGTATATTTCCGCTATGTTATTTTAAAATAAGTGTACACATATACATATCGCGAAAATAAAATTAGGAAACCGTTAGCACATCTTACTATATATTTTCTCTGACGAGATAAAACAAATTTACGTACACATAATATAAGTTGCGATAAGTACAGGTTTAATTATGGAAATATTCTCTTTCGCGCGGTGATTGCAAAAAGAAAAACAGTTATACACGTAGCATTTTGCAGTAAACACCGCACACAGTTTATATCTCACGTTACGCCTCCGTAATATTGATCTGGACGCCAGTGGACATGCGTTTAGCGCGTTTAACTTCATTGTGACAGGTGCCCTGTCCGGGGTATCCTGTTCGAAGTGTCTCGTCGGCAGGAACACTATGTTGATCGTGACAAATAATATGTGACATCGCTTCGCAACGCGTAGCCCAAAATCATGAAAATCATGTATCATGTGCGTGTTGGTTGATGGAACAACGAAGCACCGAGAGAGAGCTTCGACTAGAATTTGGAACATGTGCCTTCGTTACGAGTGAGTACGAGAAAAATGATAATGATTATTCATAAAATGAATACAAGAATATTGAAGAATCATATAAACACAACACCATGTTAGAGATGTAAAATAAATAATTGACGTTAATTTTTTTTGATGAATGCAATACTCGAGATTGTTGATTTATGTCTGCACTTGATTGACTGTTGCTCAATAATTTAATGAGAGATTTATTGGCATGGTAATAGATTAAAACCAGCAGCATCCCACGCAAATTATTACGGATCATTGTTATTAAATAGCTATTTTTATGTAAGAAAGATAATTAATACTAGACTAGTATCTTAATATATTTTAGAGTCGTTCAACTCTTCGGTGCACGCTGTCTTTTAACGTGAAAAATAAAATTCTAATGCAACAAAAGTATCAATCAACGCTCGATAATATATTCAAAAGTTACTTCTCTTCGTATTTCTTATTACATTTTTATATTTTATATATAATACAATTCATAGTAATTTTGTACATTTCAGAATCGAAATACTTAGATCGATAAGAATATTTTGTAGATTTATATCATTTATATTTTATATCATTTAATATTATAATATTAATAAAATAGAAAATGTGTAACACACATGTAATATATAGAATAGAGATATTTTAGTCATATAATAATTTGTTAGTTTCTTCGAAACAAATATAATGCATTATATAATGATATTAAATTCTATTTTTTAGCGCAGAACAGATAATATCGCGTATTATCAGCTTTATACATGTACAAGCAATATATTTTTACTTATCGCACATATTACAGTTTTATCTTAACTACTCCGCTATCATTTATTCCGCTGGGGATCTGCTGGGATCTTTTATCATTTATTATATAGAATGATAAACATTTTATTAGTAGCATACATTTTTTGTTTCGCATCAATCATTATTGTAGTAATATAACATTGTTTTTGCACATTCATAGAGATAGAATAACAGATAAATGTAATCAATAACTTTTATGTACACGTCAGCGTTAAACTTTCACGTGTGACTTTTAAGTCTGACGCTTAAATTGACTCTATATTGCAAAAACTTATTACTTTGTACATATATTGTATAACTTTATAAATATTGTATAGACTTTAAACTACTTTCAAAGATAAATAATTGTTTGTGCAACAATTAATTATAGAATTATAGCAATTATAGAAATTATTATATATACTATTATATATTATATATAATTATTATATATTATATATATTATATATTATATATTATATATTATATATTATATATTATATATTATATATTATATATTATATATTATATATCATATATAATTATTATATATTATATTAACGCGATTCGCACAATCATCATTTCTTCATTTTTATCTTAAAAACCAGGCAATTCTAATCTTATGACTGAAATGACAACAGATATTTAATTCATGGAATATCGATGATTTATTTCAATGCTATATCTCGTCAATTAGAAATGAAATTAATATACTTTGCAGATCGATGACGATAGAATGTCTTTACCCTCGATACGGTCAATGCCAAGGCTATCTAACTTTCAGAAACTTCAGATCCGATATCTTACGTATACCCACCTGTAGAACAGTTAGTCGATTCGGGATGGATGTATTATTAAGAAACACTTAAGCACATGTTATGAGCATTTGAAAAGTGAAGGTTAAAGATGCTCCCCTCTTTATTATCCTTTCGACATTGTTATGTAACAGCTATGGACAAAATATATGTGTGTATATAATTAATTCCGAATATATATATATATATATATATTCAATATGAAGGAATATATCAACTTTAAAAGGGTAGCTACGATGTGCGTAATAATTTATAATAATTTGATATTATCGAACTGTGCAACGATGACCTTATTTTTTAATCGATAAAAATATTTCACTGTTCATATATATATGAATATTTTATTCATATATATATGAATAAAATATTTTACTGTTCTTATAAATATATAAAATCAACATTTATCAGTTCTTAATATGCAGAAGGACAAAATGCGAATGTGACTACGTAGATATATCTCTCCATAAAGATAAAATTGATAAAATTGTTGAATTGGAAAGATCGATCATCGTCATTCATGTAGTATGTGCTCTCTCATCAAATGACATCGGCTTGACTTTGACAAGTGACGCATACAGCTGATTAATATTATATACATCTTTACAGCAAAGTAACCCGTTAGTCTGAAAAAAACATGACTGCCATAGGCGACGTGCAAGCTTTGCAGACTCTCACAGTTTACACTAGTGATGTAAATAGCGTCGATTTCGCTGGTGATTGCGTGCTGATAACAGGATCCGGGTAAATATCGGTTATTGATGCACGCACAAATATCGATTTTCAGTGCAGGATTGTAATTACGTTTGTAATTATACATCTCTTTAATACACAGGGACAAACGTGTTCGAGTTTGGGAATGGCAGCCCGGTACTGGATATGTGGAAGCTTACTTTTCACCCCTGATGGGACACAAGTACGGCGTGACCTCGGTCAAGGTCAGCCCTCAATCCACCATGTTAGCCACTTCCAGCATAGACGGTACTACGCTGCTTTGGAACCTGCGTGTAGGTTTAAAAATATGAAAAATATAAATAAAAACGCACAATCTGTAAAAGTAATTAATAATTATTGAGCTTCTTTTATGATTTTATAAAAGTTACACAGTCGAGTAAACTTTTTATACATATATATAGAAGTTGCCGCTATATTAGCGCATTAAAAAAAAATGTAAGGTCATTTAATATAAAAAGTCTAGAACTGTAAATTATGTTTTTGCAATCACTATTTTTTATTAATATAAATCTATTTTGTCTTAAAGACGGGAGCAAAGATACATACTATGGTGCAGATAGGCGGCGAGGCAGTAAGAGTTTGCAGATTTTCGCCGGATTCAACGTTACTTGCGACCGCTGGAGATAACGGACAAGTCTGTATCTGGGATCTGGTTCATCGCAATTTAATCAGGCAAGACCTTTTATAAAAATTGTTTCTAAAATTATGTCAGTTCTCTTTTAATAATTGTTATATAAAAAATTGTATATTCCGATTAAATATCATACATGGTTATTATTATGGTTTTTAGGTGCTTTCAAAAACACGAGGGTGCTGTACAGAGTGTGTCTTTTTCGCCAGATTCCAGCTGGCTGATCACCTCATGCACATTGGGCGTCCTAAAGCTGTTTTCCACTGCCGAGCTGATTGACACTTGTACGCCTAGCGATGAGGATGTCGCTGAACTCGTTTCAATTGACGATGCTCACGACATGGGAGTAGTTTGTTGCGACTTCTCCACTTTTCAAGAAGTCACATGTACGCAAACATGCCACATATCCTATTTAAATGAATCTAAAAGAATGAATTATTTAAAATTTGTTGTACTAAATAATAATAAATGATATAATGATTATCACATAGGTAACGAACCGTATACTAAGCTTTATCAGCTGGTCTCGTGCGGCAATGATCACGATGTGAAATTGTGGGAAATCACAGTGAGCCAGAATAAATGTGAGGCCCAACCCTCTACTGCCATTGTACAGCTTTGCAGAGTGATGAAAAAGCACAGCAGTGCCTTAACTTGCGTTCGTTTCAGCAGCAACGGATTATACATTGCTAGCTGTGGCCTCGATAAAACGGCAGTAATTTGGGAGACGGTAAGATACTTGCCTTTTAGAGAAAAAGTCGAAATTTGACACAATTAATCTTTTACTAATTTACTTTAATTTTTCATAGAGCTCAGGAAAGATAATGACGATACTTTCTGGTCATAACAGATATATCGCTTGCTGCGCTTTCTCGCGCGATGGAAGCTTATTAGCTACAGGTATATCTTTTTTGCATTTCCAGGAAGATTTATGATTCCATTTAAAATAATTAACCTTTAATATAATTGCAGGCTCTAATGATAAATCAGTAATCGTCTCGGACTTGACAGGAAATTTAACTGTCGATTCGGAACTCTCAAAAAATATTGGAACGAAATGGTTTCTAAATGATCCTGAAAAGGTAAGTTAATCATAAGTAATAATTTACAAATGACGAAAATTAATACAATTCTTTATTTTAGAACACTATGTATGAACAGGATGTGATGAAAAACGTCGAAACATATGCTAACGAAGTGCGACTGATTCAAAGACTGGAAGAGCATAATGGAGCAGTGAACAGCGTTGCCTTCTACGGAAATAATCTTCTAGCCTCAGCATCCGGGTGAGTTTTCCGAAATTGTAAAAGTAGCATAATGATATATATTTCCACTTTTTAGCGATAAATTAGTACGTATGTGGAGTGTGGAAACTGAGGAAGAAGATGGAGAGGAAAAAATTAAAATACAAGAGAAGCCTTTCAGTCCACTCGATGCTCATACTTATAGCGTCAATTACGTGGAATTTAGTCCATGTGGTTCCATGCTCGCCTCTTGTTCTCTCGATGGAACGACTGTAGTTTGGAATACAGAAGTAACTGTAGTTTTATAGTGATTATAATATTATGGGCTATTTCTAGTTCCTTATTTATAATAACTTTTCTTGACAGAATGGAAACCAAGCAAAATCCTCCTTTGTCAATTCCGGGACAGGTATTCGTGTATGCCGATGGTCACCGGATGGTACAAAAATTGCGACTGCTGGTGATGACGAGAAGACAACATTATGGGACGTAGAGAGTATGGACCGGTTACAGTATGTAGAGATAATAATAGAAAGCAAATATATCAGATAAATAAATACAGAATATCACTAATATCAGAATATTACTAATTTTACTAATTTGTAACTTTACTTTACTAACTAATTTTACTAATTTTACTAATATTACTAATTTGTAAAAAATAAATTTTAGATAGATAGATTGAAAATAAGATAGATTGAAAATGTGAGGAAAAAATATTTTAAAATATCTTTATTTTAAAAACACTCTAACATTGTAGTAAGAATTTTTTTAGTAACAAAAATTCATTTAAATGTATTTTATTTCTTGTGCGATAATTTTATTTATATAAAAAATTTAGTGCAATTTTTGTAATAATTTGATAAATTACATTGCTATTTGTAACTGTAGATAATTAACAGTAATCGTTAGGGAATATTATAGTGTTTTCGAAGGTCACGCCGATGCGATAACGGCCATCGCGTTTACGCATGATTCTCGTTATTTGGTGACTGCGTGCAACGAAGGTACTTGGCGTCTTTTCGATACTCTGGATGAAAAAAACGGTTCCGAAGCATTGATGGTTTGCGATGCAAGTCATGATCTGGGTGTTCAAGGATGCGATTTCAGCCCTACTCCAGGTTCCGCTATATGCAGTACGTGCACAAAAAATATTTTAATTATTATCTTGCTATACTATACGCTTCTATTAAAATCGTCCTATTAAAATCGTATTAATATGTTGATGCATGTCGATCAATAGTAATGTCGATTAATATAATTTTTTTTCATAATTTAACAGAGATTAAATAATGCAAAAATCAGTGATAAATATTAATTATTTGCAGCAAGAGACACAGATTCGAACATCGATGAGCAAATATATTTACTAGCAACATGTGGTAACGATTCGTTAGTTAAATTATGGCACATAATCATCTCGAATGAGTCATTATCCGATCCAGACAGTATTGGCTCGAGCAATATCGGAATACGTTACAAGGAAAAAAAATCCTTAACTGGGCATGGTGGAAATGTAATGTGTGTTCGTTTTTCGCCTATTCACGGAGAAGTTCTAGGTAGTGTCGCAACGGACAGAACAGCTCGTATATGGAGTGTAGTGAGTAATTAAGATAATTTAATAGATTTTAATAAAAAATACGAGCATATAATTTACAAGAATTAATGCCCTTTTAGTTTTCGGGAAGCTGTCTATACGTCTTAGAGGATCATGACAGTCTCGTCACATCTTGCGCATTCTCCGAAGACACGTCATTCTTCGCTACAGGTCAAAGATTTTTATTATAATTCTAATTATTAATGTACATATCAATGCTCAAGTTAGGAACTTCTTCATTTTTAATTTTTGCTTTATTTTCAACTTACCTAAAAATTTATTCGGATATACACACATTTTTTATAGAAGACTCATAATTAAAATTCTATACAAATATTTTATTGTAATAAGATATATTTTTCCTATAGGCGCTCTGGATAAAACTGTTTTAGTTTGGAAGGTGCCTCAGCAATTAGTGTCGCAAAGTAATTTAATGGATAGTTTGAGGAATAAAAAGAAGAGGGTCAGTAATATTTTAAAATATAAGAAATGTGCATGATATTCAATTTGACGAAATAATATTTTAAATAATATTTTGTTATTCAGGTCGCGGATTGGAAAGTGCATGATACTTTGAAATGGTTAAATGATATTGAATTATCTAGACTTTCTAAGAAAGTGCTTCCTCTGGGATTAACTGGACGACATTTATTGTCTGTGTCGGAAAATGAGCTGATATCTCGGTTGCAAATCGAAGATGATGAAGAGGTACATACAATATTATAATGATCTTATTCAACTAATTTAACATTGAATTAATTATATTTAAATTATATTTGTAGGCGGTTGAAACACTAAAAAAGCAATTATATTGGTTGAAGCGTGAAGATTGCAATATTATTGAGAATATAGATGAGTCTGAGATTCCTCATGAATTCTTATGTCCTATAACTCACGAGATAATGAAAGAACCTGTGCAATGTTCAGGTAAAAACACTACAAGTCATTTTTTTTAGAAAAAAATATTTAAAAAATATATTAAAATAAAAATATTTTAGAATGTTATTTACGTGTTGCATGTATATTTATTTTAATAAACCTAATTAACCATTAATTTCTAGATGGATTTACTTACGAGAGGGCAGCTATAAACGAATGGTTTTTGTGCGGAAAATATACCAGTCCAATGACGAATGAACCATTGCACGACACCTCTTTTACTCCAAACTTCGCTCTCAGAAATGCTATACTTACTTTACTCCATGGCGAAGGACCACAATAGCAATCGCACTTATAAAAGAAAAAAAAGAAAGGGAGAATATTATACACGCGCACATGTCGGTAATTTATTATACACGATAAGCAATTTTATTCTAAGGTAAATTATATATTCGGCGGTTTTAATGTAATAACACTCATTCTCCTTACAAAAATTGAAAAGAATTTAAACATTGATTGGCATCTACGGACTAATTTATATAAAAGTATGGAAGACTTTGTGGTGATTCCATATAATAAAAATTATCACTATAGGATTCCTAAGGAATAAAATTATAATTCTTATTATATCTAATTCTTAAAATAATAATTTTACTCTGAAGATCCTGTATTCGCGAAGTGAATCTTCTAATATTTAATTCGTGATATTTTGAAATTGTAAAATTATCGGAGATAGAGATAGAAACACATTTTGTATACTAATAAATAACGAATATTGTTATAACTTTGTCTAGAGGCGGTATATATTTAAAAATCGCTATTGAATGACTTCGATCTTCGATATCGTGAAACAGCGTCTACAAATGAATATTGTCGAAAAATTTCCAAATATTCAATGACATACGAGCGCGTGTACCATATATGTAATGATCCAGATACCTGATGCAAAGCAACAAGTACAAGTTTACGAAAATTTATGGACAATCTTCGAGATTATGAATAGCGGAAAAGCGCTGGTCTAAATATTGGATATTACATAAGCAAACATATACACGTATATATAGATAAACATATCGCGAGAATGCATGAATTTTATATATTAGTTCTAGGCATAAAATAGAGCAAATCTTGCAATTTAATCGTGCACATTTTGAATGTGACATGTGTTACACTGTGAGATGTTTTACACTGCTCTGTTTGATTCATCTCCTATATATTTCAGATTTTTTATAACTTGAATAATTCGCGCTTTTTTGAAGATTCGATTCTGTATCACAGGACAGAGTTTACAATTTTGTATAAGAAATATTTGGTAATATTAAATATTAAGTAGAGTTAATTTCGATTTCTAAGATTACAGTGACAGGGTTAACTTTGCACTAAAAAGAGTTAACATTATTTAGAACATCACTAGCAAAGAAAACAATTTCTTCAGATTCTTTAGATAATTTTTTTAGATGCTAAATAAAATCCTAAAATTATTTCAACTATAGTGCAAAGTTGCAAATCTCTACATTACAATATTTTAAGACTTAAATAAACAAAAAACGGCTGAAAACTAAGTTTTCAATTTAATAATTAATAAAAATTTTAAACGTTTTGAAAACGCGTTTTAAATAACTAATAATATAGAAATATTTGTGCCTAATATAATTAACGATGAGGAATACGTAATTAACGATATATGAGAATATACTTCTTGAAATATCAATTTTTAAAAAATCTACGGCATTACATATTCCATTTTATTCAACATATTTTTTTTGTGAAATATACTTTATATATTAAAGAATTTATATAGAAATATGTTAATAATGTATACGGCTTGTGTGTGAATAGTATGTTAGTTTTGTTCAAATATTAATTATTATATATATATATATATATATATATATATATATATATATATACATAAACCATTAATATTTTATTTATTCGTTTTATTTTTTAAAAATATTTAACAAAGAAAATGCTCTTTTTTCACTTATCAATTATTATCGACAATTATCAACATAAAGTTGTTAATTATTAATTAGTTATTAATTGTAAATGTTATAGATTTTATTATACGCTTCTCTAAGTAAGCAATATAAATAACATATATTATAATTATTTTATGATCACACGGTATTAATTCTTATATTAGTCTTAAACATTATAAACAAAAAAATATAAATTGTAACAGATGCGATAAGTGTACATTTATACGTTCAGACATGAGTATAAACTGTGAATTAATTTTTTATCGAGAGATTTTACTATCATAGTTTTTCTTTAAAATCGTCAATTGTTTCTAATTTGCATATATGCACAGATTTGTATGTGATTTCTAGAAATTTTTCAATCACCCATTAAGAACACGGTTTTATAATTATATGTCTTCAAATTATCACTCGAATTTAAAGTCTGTATTCTGTGATATAATTGAGAAATCGTTTGAAACTTGCGGTGTATTGAAATGATGATGATTTTGATGTAAAAACACGATCGAGCATAACGTACGTACGTTTAAAAATGCATTATCTATCAAAGAAAGTCTGACGCAATCGAGCTTGAGCGTGTTAAGCGATTTTGCAGTTATAAGCATGATTTTTCTGTATAGCTATATACAAATAATAAAATCAATAATAATAATAATAGAAAATGAATTCCTCTGACAAAAATATAGTTTGCGAAAATCAACGCAAACTACATTAATCATATCTATTCCTTTTAATAAAATAAAAAAAAAATATCCAATTTGTATGAAATATTTATATGTGTGCATTTGTTTATATACATATTATTAATAGATATATACGTCATTTATATGCTGTATAATCGAAAGTTATGAAAAAAAATGATTCTAGTTATCTGTATTATATTAAATATGTTTTTGAAACATGAAGAAATTTATAATATTATTTTTGTTGATTGCTTTAAATTATATAAATTCATAGATTAAATAACAAGTGTATTCATATTCATTAATATGTATGTATATATACATATGTGTATATATATTATTGAATATAAATACTATATGGAGATATTTTTTTAAATCAAATTTTCTATATGAAATAAAGCACATAAATAGCGCGAGTAAAATATGTTTTATAATATTTTAATAATATAAAATTATTTTTATATTATTTAACATTGATATATTTTTATTATGTAACAGTTTTTAAATTTCTATGCAGTTAATATGGAAAAATGTAATGATAGTCTACAAACTTCTTTAAAAATAATTATATAAGTATATGAAAACTTAGGGCAACTTCGATTAAACTCTAATTAATTTAATCGTTAATTAATTTATAGAATGACCCCCCCCATATCACACAAAATTTCTAACAGTACAATTATTATATGTGACATTTTAAAATGTTGCTGTTAGTCATTTTACAAGTTAATAAATGATTAAATAAATCAGAGTTTAGTCGGAAGTGACTTTGAAAACTGCTTCAAAAAATCGCGTCAAATCGCAGCAAATATTTCGATATAAAATCGACAGATAACAATGTCGATTATTGGTCGCAACTTGGCGTATTCTATCTACTGTAATTGTGTGATTCGTGTCACTCGTGATTATGGCGATCACCAGATGAAAGAGAGCAGTGTACAGAGGAATTGCGTTTACAGTGGACGGCGATTTTAACGAGGTAAGAAATATGTAAAGTCGTCTCTTCGCCAATCTTTTTCTCGTGATTTCACGACGATTTCGAATTGTCGACGCTTTAATTGTTACGAGCTGTCTGATCCATAAATCACACACATGGCTGTCCTTTTCCTCCAGCCATACCTGAGTACAATAATAGATTTGGCTGGAACCTGCAGCCTGATTAAATAAATAGTATTGTGTCTCTCTGTATATTGCTCTCTTTAACTAGCTTCAGTGGTATCGCATCAAATAAATTTCTTGTTATAATTCTTGATGTAACTGACTGTTTCTTCATTGTAGTTTCATTACTTGCATCACATAATTTCTTAAATCCCTATCTATAACATTTGAACATTTTTATATGCAATAATATACACAAAATATATTTTATTGTTAAGTTCGTGTAAGCACATACAATAATTAATATCATATGTCGTCGCAAAAAGTATCTTCAACTATATCTAACTTTAACAAAGTGACTTTTAGATTCCTTCAAAAATGATCTTGTATTTCATTTTTGCATTTTTGTTAGTGCAAATTTAATTGTATATAGAAATTGTTTTTTTTTCCTTTCTACAGTTTTTATTGCCACTTGAAAATTATGCCTATTTTCTAAAATATGAGATTTCAATATGGTGTTTTCTTTCTACAGCAAGAACAGATATGGAGAGTCAACAGTTTTGTTTACGATGGCACAATTTTCAAAATACATTACTGAGCTCTCTTCCAAAATTGCTCGATGGTGGTCATCTAACAGATGTTACACTGAGCGCTGGTGGTAGACACATTCATGCTCACAGAATCATACTCTCGGCTTGTAGTTATTATTTTAAAGAACTGTTTAAGGTATTTACTTAAAATATCTTATCTAGTTGTATGACTGCATATATTAGTTCATTAATAACATCTATATCAGCACAAAATTTTTAAATATATTCAATAAATGTTACTCTTAATGTACTATATCTTTTATATTACTCTTCTGCTTTCTTTTATATTACAAGATTTAATATAATACAAATTTAGTATTGTTAATTTAATTATTTGAATAAAATAAACACAATTATTTCTATAATTATCTTATTTTTTCTGTTATTATATAGAGTCAATATATTGCTTACATTGTCAATCGAATCATTTGGTTTAAATTGATATTATTTGCATATAGAACTTTAAAAATAAACTTTTAGGACTTAAACTCTTTGCAACATCCGGTCATTGTGTTGCCAGGCATGGAATATTCAAACTTATGTGCTCTAGTCAAATTTATGTATAATGGCGAAGTGAATATTTATCAAGAACAATTGCCTGCACTTTTAGCTATGGCTGATACATTACATATTTGTGGATTAGCTGATATGGCTGGGGTAAGTGTTCTTTATTATTATTCAATATATAAAAAAGAGAACTATTATATATATTTGAAATATTAAGAATATTGTATATCTAAAAAGAATTATGCACATCTATATTGTACTTATATTTCCATAATTTTCTACCTGTTTTTCTCTTCTAGCATTATATATAATGATAGCACTTCTAGCATTATATATAATGATTTATGAAAATTTATATGAAAAATATTGATATATTTACTAATTATAGATTACATATTAATTTTAAGTTTTTAGTATTTATTTTACAATATATATATATATTTATAATATAATAATCTATATTTGAGAAACACATTAATCATAGAAATATGAGACTTTGAGAATTTTTATTGTTATTATCATTGAGTTCAAATTTAGATCAAATACATAAAAAAAAATACATAATATATTGATAGATAAATATGTGTGCATAATAATTATATCACATTATAATGTATCACATTATAATCCAGAAATAAAAATTGTGATATTAATGGCGTGCTATTATTATTAGTACTTAAGGTAATTAGCATGAATAATGTTCAATCTTTTTGATATGCTTGCTCTATCGAATAAAAATTTCAGATTGCTTATAACAAAGCATGTACTTCAAGCGCCGTTATAATATACGATTTTTCCTAACAATTCTTATTCTATTACAAATATACATACTAAATGTTTTATTCCTTTTGTGTTCAGATATATATATACACACACACACATTTATAAATTTGCATAAAATAATTATACAATATAGCTAGTATATAATATGTAACTAAATAAATTTTGAATAATATTTTTTATTATTAAATTGCATCATTTTAAGTTGCAATGCATTTTTTCCTTATTAATAATATAATATTCACCTATTTATGCATTATAATATTTGATTGATAGTATCTTTAAATATCTATTAAATATCTCTATTAGAGAAATAAGATAAGAGATAAATAATATTGCTTTTTGCGAAATTACCCTATAATTTTTTTAAACTTTCTAATATTGCACATTTAGATTATATGATATAGATGATATATATCTGATATTCATTTGATAACAATAAATCTTATAAGTATTATATCTGTTATAAAGAATATATATCTTATCTATGTCTTATCAATCAACCTCGATGTATTACAACTTACATATCATTGTAAATGCATATCCTTATAACATGCATGCTTGATGCTATATATCTTCTAAAGTATAAAGTTGTCATGTGTATACTGTTGCAAATATTTTTTTAGAAAGATCCCAAATGAAATTTTTTAAATTAATTTCATACTTATTTAATAGAACGAAGAACAAATTATATACGCGTTTGCTTTTGTTCCTTTCTTAATCCTTTTATATTATCCTATGATCGTGTTGTTTTGTTCAGGTCACTTAAATACATTCACTGTCGTTCCTCAAGAAGTACCTCACGAAGGATATTATAGTGCTACACATATTATGTTCATACATGCATCGAGAAGGAACGATAATGAATAAAAACGATATCCACGAGATCAAGATCGTTGTGTGTGTTGCAACTAAATGCAAGTGGATGCATCCCATGGAACCTTACCCCATAGAATGACTTTACAGGTATACCTAAAATATAGCTTCTTCCATGGATCTCTAAATTACTAAAATGTTTAGCAAAATTATAGAACGGTGATTTTTATACAATACATTCTGTTTTTTGCAGAATAATAATACTTAACATTTTAGTCAAGTGTGATGATAACAAACAGTTTAGCATTAATTTGTCAAGTCCAAAGATCTTCAGACAAAGTAATTCAAACAAAATAATTTTCTAAAATATAAATCAGCAATTGTGCACTTTTATGTGTTAAACAATCATATATATATATATATATATATATATATATATATATATATATATATATAGCATATAGCATATTATTTAGTATAATTTATTATATTTTTTTACAGAAGAGCAGACATGTTCAGAAAATTTTGTTTAACAAATTTATACAGTCTGAGATAATGAATAAATAAATAAATAAATCATATGAACAATAAAAAATTATCATGCTAAATATCCTTAAGTAACATTTTTTAAATATTTAAATTAAAATTAATTATTGAATACTTTAAAAGAAGATACATTTCTTGTTTGTATGTCATTAATATCTACATATGTATTTTATTTAGAAGTTAAATTATGTTTATACCATGTGAATATTGAAAAATAAACACAATTTATATTCTTGTTTAAATATTGTTTAAATTTGTAATAATATTATACATATATCTTTTAATTATTAAAAATATCAAATTCAAATGTTTTTAATATAAAGCATATATATATGACGCCGCTGTAATATACTTTTTAGATCACTTTTTGTTTTTAACAAAGAAATATAATTGTTTAATATAATTTACATGTCTCTATTTCAGAAGAATTCAAGACATGATAATGGTTTATATGCACAGCCCCAGGAAAAACTATCAAATGAAGAAATAATAACGACAGAATCAAAAGATAACACAACGGTTATTGAATCAGAATCGGTATCTGCATCTCTACATGAGGTAATAGATAATTTAGATGACGAAGAGCCTAGCAACGATCAAGAAAGCATACCATATTGTGTAAAGACGAAGCCTTATTATTCCATAAACGCAAAATTAAATCAAAGGGAGAAAACGTCTGTTCCTATTAATGCATCTGTTAATAAGTATCTCGACAAAGGATATTCGGAAAATATAACGGATGAGACCGTATCAATCACAGAGGATCAAATTGCACCACTAGAAGATGTAAAACCGCCATCGGCCGCGTGGGACGCAAATTTCAAGTTACTCGCAGCATCCGCATCCGGCAAAACTTCTCAGACCTATAACAAATCTAGTGTTACATGTTTTATTTGTGGTAAACAGTTGAGCAATCAGTATAACCTGCGCGTACATATGGAGACACATAGCAATAGTTCATATAGCTGCACATCGTGCTCGCACGTATCACGATCACGAGATGCGTTAAGGAAACATGTGTCATATAGACATCCGGTAGCTTCTTCGCAGAAACGTCCACGATATACATCAAAACCACCATTACTATGATGATGAAATCATTGTTGTTATTATGTATATATGTTACATATATAGACATTTTGACCTTTTGCGCTAGAATATCTTTCTATCAAAAATTTTTGGTGCAATTACGAAAGGAGAGAAAGTTTGAAAGAGATAAAAATATTTTATTAAATATATTAAAAATACACCCGTTTTGAAAAATTTGTTCTAGACATATTGCACTAGAGAATAATTTAGTGAGAGTTTTCATGGTACCTTACATTTGTTAAGAACAGCACTGGACTGATTAATGATAAGAAAAGCTATAACATCTTATTTCATTAAATGTACAAACAACAAAGTAAAGTGTGATCATGTTCCTGAAGACCTTTAGTGTTCGAATTGTTATCGCTTTCTTGTTATTGTTACACTGTTTTAATAAAGACAAATTAGATAAATTGCGTGACTTTTAGTGCAAATATACAATATATCTAGAAATTGATAGATGAAACATCAGGAGGCTTTAAATAGTTCTATGGAATGTAAATTACTTTTAATAAAATCAATAAAAAGAGATGTAAAGATTGTAATATAATCTTTTTAATATATTAAGGATTGTATTAAAAAATAATATACAATATTCATAGACTACGAAATAAATAAAATGCTTCCAAAATTGAGTTTTTCCTTATAAGTGACAATAAATTCTTCCAAAAGTTAATTATATTTTTTCTATACGCCATATTTTAGTATTGCAGTCCTGTCCAACAGAGATTAATGTTTCTTCATCTAGCCAAACTAAACGTGTTATTTGGCTTTGAGGATGTGCATCTAAAAGAATTTTCTATTAATTACAATCCGAAGAAAAAAAATTTGCTGTATTTGCTTACTTTTAATGATAGTATGTTTCGCGGGATTTGTTACACTCCAGATAATAATAGTCGTATCGAGACTACCACTTGCAACCATGTCAGAATTTGGTGACCATGCAACGGAGTTTACTCTTGCATTATGGAATCCCCATTCTCTATTATGTGCTAGCTACAAATTAAATAAACATATTTTAGAGATTATATTTTCAATTTGTATTTTTACGCAATTGTAATTTATATAACATGGATTTTTAATTATATTTATCACTCACCCTCTGTTAATCCAATAAGCATAAAAATCATAACAATTTAACATTAAAAAAAAAGGGTAAATATAATTACTTTATATATATAAAATTGAATTCTACACGTATACCATCACACACGTATAGTATCAAATTCCTAAATATTACAATTATATTTTATATAATCTCTATAAAATTCATAATGTTAATACTATTGATCTTCTATTTATATTTTATTGTTGTTATATTAGATTAGATTATGTTATTAAAAATAAAAAAGTACACGATTTTTTTGGCAATGAAGAGTATTAGGAGTTTCAGAGAATTTAAATAATTTTTTTGTTTTTTATATATTGCAACAAATATATGTTCAATTATGTAAAAATCTATAACTAATTTTTTTAGTATATATAATTTAAAAAAATTTCAACAATTTTATAAATTATATTATTTATAAAATGTACTTTACCTTATATTCTGGTACAGCATATAATATAACTTTTCTGTTTGCATCACAGGCAACTAAATATTTATTATCAGGGCTATATGAAACATCCGTAACTGGACCCAGGTGTTCTAATTCAGTCTTTTGAGTTAGTGTAGTGTCTGACAATTCATAAATATAAACCTATAAAATAAATTATATATATTAAACAATATAAATTTTTACATATTTTTCACATATATTAAAAACATATATAAAAAAACGAACTTTATTGTCAGATGTAGAGCCAACAGCTACATCTCCAGTTTCTTGATTAATTGACACACATGATGGTTCGTAATTAATTGGTAAACTTGATAGCTTATTACTATTTTGCGTAACTGCGATCTATAAAGGATGACACCATTGTGTTTTACATTAGTTAGAAAGTTAAATTTATTATATATATAAAATGTCCATATAAAAATAATTTATGCTTTTTTGAGTTTATTTATAGCAAGTTCTGTAATAAAAATTCTGTAATAAAAATTATGTATGCTATATTTTTACAACTAAAAACATTAACATATACTAATACAATTAATAAACATTATTTTCTTTCTAATCTTAGAATTGCTAAATAAATACGAGAAATCGAAAACTACTTTTGTGGACATTCTTGTATTTGACTTACCTGACGAACTGAAGCCACTATAGCTATATCATTATATATATCCAGACCTCGTGGCTGCGAATCCAATTTTACTACAGACGTCTCTGCGTAAGCATTTGTTGCAATATCGATTGATCTTAAAGTATCGTCGATGCCGGCAGTATAAAGTAAATTACCCGCGGCCTTCATTCCGTTAATTTGATTTCCATGACCATGTCCTTGTACACGATCATTCTCCCCCGTTTCTGCATTCCAATTAGTAATGTAACCATCATGAGACCCAGTATAAATCGTACCTCTATCAGGACTTAATGTTAGTACCGTTATTGGTTTGTTATGACCCTAAAAATATTGAAAAACAGTTAAAAAAAATCATTAGAAATGAGTTAACATTGAAAAATATAAATCAATAAGAAAAGCAAAAATTACTTTTATTATCCTTATAGGCTTTTGAGGATTGTCGACATCAAGATAATTGATGAAGCCACTAAGTGACACGGATAATAAATGCTTTCCTTGCCATAAACAGCTTACCTGAAAGCATAGACTTAATATATATTGCTATTTATTTTTCCGAAAAATTTTACTAATTGATTATATAAATTACAAACTTGTTGATCATCAACTGTTGTTCCCATATTGAACTCGGTAATTAAAGAACGCGTTTCTACATCCCACAGTTTACATGTTTTATCTCCAGAAGCAGTTAATAATTGTTTACTATCAGGTTTCCATGCAACCTATAATACAAATAATAAATATTACTCATTATATTTTTATAAATTATTAAAATTGAGATAATTTGTCATCATCTTTTTATAAGTTTAAACGATTTGAATAAATATTACACACCCCATAGACTCCACCTTGATGTGCAGGAGATCCTACTTCCCCAATAAGATCAGAAGTTGTTCCATTATATATAAATACTTTTCCATCAAATCCACCAGAAGCAAATAGATTTCCATCAGGCGAATAACGTACAGTTTGGACAAAACGAGTATGTTCTTGCTTTGTCATCCTAAATAAATGGTAAAGATCAATAAATTATGCAAAGATCTAGAGTCTTTAATAAAATCAGAATATGGTTCATTATATATACTTGAACTTGAATGGAGGCCCTTCAAACACGGCAATAGTATTATCTTCGCTTCCTGTTATTAATCGAAACGGTCTTGCCGGTCTGAAATCGCACGAATTGATAGGCTTACTCTGACCAGAGATCTCACCTACTGAAGTTCCTGTTTCTGCCATAAAGACATGTCCAAATCTAAGAATAATTACTAATGTTAACATTATTTTTCTTATGATATTTTATTTATTATAGTAGCATTTAGGTACCTTTCTCTTCCTTCTCCAACTACAACCATGCGTTGACTATCTGGTGACCAGGCAATATCTTTAATGGGTCCACCGATAGGATGGAATTCATTTTTTAATATATGTTCTTTGTTAACTGTATCCCAAATACGTACTTTACCCGATTGATCTGAAATAAAAACATACTACATAAATATTTAATTTCTATTTTAGTTTTTCTGTATATTAAAGTTATGATAAAAATTAATAGATAAAAGAAAATATAAAATTTTGAACAAATAGATAATTATAATTGTCAAAGTTTATAAATAATAATTATCATAAACTATATTATGTATAATAATTCATTATTATATTGAATTCTCAGATAATTAAAATATCTATATGTATGAGATATATTAATATATAATATTTAAATATTATTAATAATATACCTCCTGAGGCTATATAGAAACCACTAGGAGAATATTTGGCAACATTTACTGGGCAAGAATGTTCTGTATAAATATCTGCAATTGCTGGATTCTGTAATATATTCAGAGAGAGACATAAATTAATATATTCCTCCCCTTGTCACTTTAAACAATGGAAAAAAATATTTGTTATGTTATAAAAATTTACATCTATATTTCTAATGATAACACTGTTGCCATTGGTGTATAAAAAGTTTTTTCCTTTGGGATCACCACCTAGCACAAGTGGTTGTCCTCTTTGAGTCCTTGGTAATGCAGCAAATATATATTCTGTAAGATAAAAAAATGGAAACAATTTGATAAGAAAATAATAAGAAATATAAAGATATCTTCAATAACAAATAAGTATGTATTAAATAAATTGAATTTTAATATTTGTAGGAAACAATTGAATAACTTTAATTAATATATTATTATTTTATTTTTTATTAATAATATTATATTTTTGTTTAGTGCAATAAATAATAATGTATAATATGCATAAAATATTATTTTTTATTATTTATTTTTTATTATTTAATTAAGTACAATATTATTTTGGCTACATAGTTACATTGACATGTAATAAGTAGAAAATTAATAAATTTTTACAAAAATGATATTGTTAAACAATGATATTGCAAAAGTGCTCAAATAACATGGAAACAATGCATAATACATCCAGTTACTGGAACTAAAATACTTCTTCGTTGATACATTGGCATAGATCCAGTTCCTAATATTTCAAATTATTTTGAGACTAACAAGCTACAGCATATCCTCTATCAAACTATAGTTTCTGCTCTAAAAGTATTATTGAAAAAAAATTTTTACATTTTAAATAATATACATTAATTGTATTTATATTAGCTTAATTAATAATAATAGCTTTTTTCCACTTTCTCTCTTTATGTAAATAAAATTATATACATAATTAAAATTAATAAAAATAAAAACTTTTTAAGATATTTTTTTTATCATTAAATAATTTTTTCTAGTAGATATTTATGATATACAATGTGAAATAATTCTTCCTTTTTATGTCTTTTATTTGTCTGATAAAAATATAATGCTAAATGTAATCAACTAATATCTGAGATTTTTAACATTTTATCTGTTGATTCACCTTTTTACTGATGTGGCTGATATACAGAGTGTCCAAAAAAGTTTCTTGATATATATTAAAATCTGAACAATTGATATCTTTTCTAATAGTTATTTAGCTATTAATATCTCGATAAATTTTAATATAACATGTGTGTATGCTAAATTTTAAATATTTTAAAACTCCAATAAATTAAAAATTCTTGAAGATTAATAACAAATTTATTATTTATGTGCATCTTAAAAAATTTTGTTTTACGAAAAAACATCTTTTTATTTATTTTTCATTAATATTATAAATTTATCTTAAATTGTGTTAAATTGTATTTACAGAGAAGAAATGCCAATAATTTTTCAACACCCTATACATATAGATTGACATCGGCCGCGCGTCCGGCTTATCATGTCATGTAGGACAATACTTCTGATTCTTGAATAAAAAGTAAAAAAAGTACAAAATATGAACTGTTACTTGATGTTTAAGTGAATACAAATAATACGTAAAGAAAATCGCGCATGCAAAAATTCTTGCTTTTGTCTGTGATAAATTATAACGATCTTATGATCCGACCGAAGAGGAGTAAACCGGACAAAATCGAGAAGAGATATACTTTATACAGCTCGAAATCGTACAGTACGACAAGCTGGTTCGCGAACGTCTAAAATGTCTTCACATTGCAACTTACTTGTTTCATACGACATCTTCCTGATATACAGTCTCCTTCGCACCCACTGATATTTAACGAAATTTCGAATAGGAAAATTCTAATGCCTACGGAAAGCTGTAACGACAATACGTATGACACTCGCGACAGCACCTCCCACACACGCTCACGTTCGTAATACTTGTTCCGCCCTTCGCCTTATTTGGTTGAAACATGAACGAAGAAGTTACTAGATCGTCCGAAACATGCGAGTAGAGAAAAGACTGAGAGATGTCATGGCCTGCTTTTAGGTGATCCCTGAAAGCGATACTCCCTCTATGGACATTGCGAACGTGGACATGAACTACAAAGCCAAAGTCCATGTTCTCAGAGGGTATAATGTGCACAATTTCTGGTTTCGTTCCGTACACGAAATGCCGATAGCACTAGAGTATAACAAGACACTCATGTATATAAATTGATAATAAATAAATTATTCAATCGCGAAAGATACTGTAATCTTCCAATGTAATATTCAAAGATGAAATAAATATTTTTCTATTTATTGCCATATTTATATATTTTTATTTACAAAACACAAAATGCCTGCTGTGAAATAAAAACATTTTTAATTGTTATTTCTATAAATCTTAATTAGCAGTAAACTGATCTTTGATATTTATTAATTATTAATTATTTTTTATTATTTATCTTATTATTTTATCTTATTATTTATCTTATTATTTATCTTATTATTTTATTTTTTATTAATTATTAAGTATTTCGACAAATCTTCTTATTTAGCAGTAAACTGATCTTTGATATTTATCAATCATTTCTTTAATTATTTAAAAATTTAATTAATAATACATGTATAGAATTTGTTAAATTAATTACTGATTCTTCTGAAGTTTTTATAATTAAGACTCGAAAAATATAGATTTTGCAAAATATTTTAAGTCTCTTCAAAAAATACTTTATCATAATGCTTTGAAAAGCTCTCGAAGTAAGCTATAAGAGCTTTTTTTTGGCAACAGATAGTCCTGACACTCTGTATAAGAAGAGAAAAAGAGAAAGTAAAATAGAGAGAATATTGCGAAGTATATTCAAGTAGTATAATTAAATAATAAATATAATATGTATAAATTGATACATAAAATATATATAATGGTATAATATAATTTTTATAATATATTTTATAAAATATAAATACATTTACATAATTACTCATATATTATACATTATGTATTTTTATGTATTCAATAAGTTTCAAAAGCATACAAATTGATAAATTAAGATATATAAAAAATGTTTATTAATACATTCACTAATAACATATGTATTTAATACATTCAGTATAAGTTTCAGTATAAGTTCGGTATAAGTTTTTATATAACTTTCAAAGTATAAAAATAATAACGATAAGTTGCAGTGCGTTGCTCTTTAAAGTTATTTTCTTAAAGTTATTTTTTCATTCTTTTAAAATTTGATATCAATATTATATAAAACTTATACATATATACACAATATTCTTATCGCGAAGCGTAAGCTAATATTATATTGAATGTCAAATCTTATTAATGTCGAATTTATTATATATTTTTATATATTTGTATACATGAGGAGGTTTACTATATATTATGTATATTTTGTAATCTGAATTGATTATAAGATAAAATTGTGACAGAGAGTTAAAAAATAGACATTAGCATTCATTTATGACAAGATAAAGAAATGAAAGCTAAGATAACATTTCAATCTTTGGGTAAGATAATGACTTAAATTTTAAATAAACAATCCATAACATTTATATAAAAGAAATAGTAATTTTATAATCAAAATGTAAAATCAGGATGTTTATAATGATTATTATCTATTAACAATATAACAAAATTCTATTAATCTCAAGTAGTTATGAAATAAAAATTTATGAAAAATTTTCAATCATATATCATATATCAAGTCTCGAGCTTTTTATAGTAGAGTATTTTATATGTGTGTGTGTGTATATATTCATATGTGTGTATATGCGTGTATTTATATACATATACATGTTAGTCTTAATATGTTAGTCTTAATTCATCACATTGTCTTATTGTTAATTTCTTTTCAAATATATATTACATTCTATATTTCTTTTATCACACTTTAAGTTCTATCTTATTTACGTATGTAATTTAATATTAATAGCAAATCCAGTATTTACAAATAAGCGTAAAAATGCATAGATTTCATAATACATTATAGTCATCACGTAAAATATGTTGATTTTTTAAATTGTACGCAATTATATTTTTAATTAATATTTTTTTAAGTTTTAAGTTGTTACTTATTTATGCAAATAATGATTTATATGATCGATAAATATGATCTCTCTATGAATATTACAATTGTTGAATGTACAAATTATATGTATATGCAACTTTACAGATATTTTCGAAAGCAATAGTTTTTTCTTAGCAAATATTATTATTCGTTAAAACGTAAATTATTTAAGTAATATTAAATGGTGATTTTAAAATGATAATATATGTTATTTTTTTCAGCGAGGTACACTGGTTCCTTTATGCAACGCGATGACGCGTATATATATATAAAATATATAACTTATGATTTTTAAAAAAATTGTTATAAGGAGATTTAATTTTTTAATGAACTGCTATTTCATCAAATATATTGCAAAATAAATTTAAATTATATGCGATTTTTTGTGTTAATAGATTGAATAGAATATCTAAACTTTTAAAATTATTCCCAAGATAATTGATAAAATTTTCGATAGTTTCGATATTTTGCCATAACAATCTCACATTGAGTATTAAATAAATAATTTATGAATACAAAATTAAATAAGTAGAAACTAAATAATATTTCATGGTCGGCGATTATTTGTGTGTTATCGAGATAAGAATTTAATTACCGACCAATCGTCAAGCCAATTTAGATGGTTCGCAAACCGCGAATTTCTCTTATTTACATAAATCGATACATAAGCGATTTATATAAATCATAAATTTTTACCTCACAATCAGACGAAGTTTTTGAATCACATTCTCCGCTATGTCCTAAATTTCTATCTTACAGTCTATCTATAAGATCCTAAAAAACAAAACAGAGTACGATATTTTACACTTATACAATATACGATATATCAGATAAATTAAAATGCGCGCTCTAATAATAAGTTTGTAATTATATACAATTGATTTTTAAACCGTAATCTATTGCAACGCATAGCGACTACGATTATATATCGCTAGATATATTTAGTTCTCCTCTCATGTTTTCCATATATTATCATAGTAAGTATGTCATCTATCTCGACATCATCTCTCCGCAAGATCTTAGCGACAATAATCCTCAATTCCTTTATGAGACAATATAGCGAGGCTCGCTGTGGAAAATAATTTATCAGATAGAAAAGACATGAAAAATTCCTCTTCTCTCTTTCTCTTCAATAATAACGCATTCCGCGTTCATTAATCGCGTCTCGAAGCACCGATCTTTCGTAGGTCAGCGGATTGCCATGAAGACGTAGCGGTTTCGATCGTCGATAGTCCTTGTCAGTTATGAAGGACATTCTTCTTTTGGCTGGTGTAGGCTCGTTCGCGTCTTTCCCGTAGAATTTGCTACCGCTCTTAGCCTCGATCTCCTCTATTGATGGCAAACGAGAGTATCTGAGCTCATCGATGTCCTCGTCCCTCGGCAACGGGCGTTTCTGATCCTCCGGAACCGGTCGGCCATCCGGATAGACTCGTATCACCATCGGACCTGCCAGATACGGTCCACTCGGCTCCGATGATAGAACGTAATCACTACTTGCCACAGTCTCCTCCGCGAGGCCGTTCGTTTCGCTGCCACTGCTCGCTGGAACAATCAAAGAGAGACGGACTCTCATTAACAAACGCGCCAGCGTGACCACGAAAATGATGTTGACTTAGTTATCGAGGATTAAGCAATAGGCCCACTTATATACATAACGGATCAGAAAGTATATGCACTTAGCTGCGTGAAACCCGTGTTCAAAATAATACATCGCTAAAATCGACTTGTTGAAGTCATAGAAGTATATACAGGGTATACCATAAATTTTTCATAATCATTTTGAAACAATTTTACGCAAAAGTCGAATCATATCCTGTTAAAGCAGTATTAATTGTATAAATTTCTTGACAAATTTTTCTACAATTATTTTTATAAAGTTGTAACTTGTATATAATATGTACATTCTATATTTTTTTATTATAATATTATATAATTTTTTTTATTATAATATTATATAAATGTATTATATTATCGTGTCTTATATCGCAACATCCAAATTCTTATGTGTAATATCTGCTCTTCATATGTCGAGTTCTAATAGATTTTTTAAAATTTCATTCCTGCTTAGATTTGTGCGCTTTCGTACTATTTTATACAAAAGATAATTAATATATGTTGGAAAAGCAGTAGTTTTTTATGTTTAAAAAGGATAGACGTCTATAAAAGAAAAGGAATAAGAACAGTGGTCTCCCGTTTCCGGGATGATCATTCTGGATCAACGGCCGCGTTTCGCGCACATTTATTCCCAAACACGACCTCCCCATTATGTTAATTCGGGATCCAATATCTAGCACGTCAGCCCGTGTTCATGAGAGAACTTCATTTCGCTTCCGACAACTGGTCGAATGTCATCGATTAATAGAATACAAGGACTCTAAGATAGACGTGCAGGAATTCGCGAGAGCATATGTGTTTGCACATGTATTCTAGCGAGTAAATGAATATAAATATCTACATCATAAATTTCTCAACAAATGGCATAATAACTATTGACCTTATGAAAATTAATCATATAAAATGGAAAAAATATTGTTGTTTTTTTCTTCATCGAGAATGAAATCGAGAAAAATATTTCTCTTATATATTCTCTTCTTTTTTCTTTCTTATCAAATCTCATATACACGAATGGTTCGGTAATTGATCGCTAAACCTTTAAAATCAGGAGCACGCAATGCACGTGACCCTTTTTATCGCGTGTCGATGCATAATTAACGTATATACATGTTAAATATGGGCCATAGAGAAAATGTGAAAGCTACCGTAGTACGCTTCTGTAGGTAGGTATCTTTGACATTGATTGTAAGTAAAGTGACCTCCTTTCGCGATCTATCCATCTTTGTCTCGACATCTTAAATGTGCAAAAATTAAGACTTATTTTGTTCATTGTCGAAAATGCTAATCAATCATTCGATTTTAAAAAAATATATCTAAATATTCTATATTCACATAATGATTTATATAAATTATTTATGTGTATATTTATAATACATTATATTGCAAATATTTTATATTGCAATATAGTTAATATTAATTACGAATTAATTTATAATAGAAGATCTATACATTTAATAATTAAAAATATTTTTGATTATTATTTCTTTACAATAAAAAATTTACTTTCTTAAAATAATGATTTTTTTTCGTCTTTATCATTGATATAAAATAGCCTAACGAATGATATTTATTTTATTTTTCATTAAAGACTTTTATTATTTAACTTTAATACCAGAGAATTGTAGGAAGAAAGCATTTCGCGATAAAGTTTTGCATCAAATTGCGTGATTTAGAAGATAGATTATCTTCATTTTTCGCACATGATTCGGCACATTCAATAAATCTATGGTACGATAACGATACAATTCTAATAATGTCAGTTCAGAATTCTCGATCGATTAAATTCGATTAAATCAATTTAGATCGGCGCATAACACGATCCTTTAAAAAAAATGGAGAAAGCGTACGCGGTTAAAGTATTAAAAGCAATCAACAAGGACCTAATTTGAGGGAGAAAAAAGACTTTCTAGGAGTGCGAGCGGGATCGAAATCGCAGTTGAAACTTTCTCGAGACAGAATATGATTCTGTTTGCGAAGTCGCGATCAAAGAAAGATTTTCGAAACAGAGAAGCAAATCTATAATATTGTTTTCCTTCATCAGATAAAATAAGATGCTATTTCTTTTTATTGCATATTTCTTTCTAATCTAATTCACATTATTAGATTTAAATACCTGGATTGTTTTCTAATCGATCGTTATTATCAGTGAAAGACATGGTTCTTTTAACAATTTTTTCAATCATTTCTAATACACTTACCTAGTAAGTCGGCTTCAGTCGTGAAGTAAGATTCGTCATTTTCGTGGCTGATTCTCGATATAAATCTATTGTTTTCTACCATGGCACGCCAAACTGTAAACAAGATAAAATAGCTTGAATACAAGGCCGAATGGAGAGTCAAAATCGAAATTTGTGATTTATATACATGTCTCGGCCAGAAAAGTAAACGTGAAATTTCTTCCGCGATACACTCTTGGCTACAGGAACGCTTCCTTACTCATTTCCTTGGCACCACGCTGATAGGGATCCAGCTGATCGAGAACATTGTCATTCATGCTGACGAGACTTCTTATGCCAGATACTAGCAGATTCTTATTGCAGTCCGGCCTCGACGAATCGGCGCAGAACTGTGCTACTTGTTTACTGAATAAGCCGTACAAATGACTCATCTGAAAGGAGAGAGAGAAGAAATCTCATTTAAAAATTGTAATAATCATTAATCCCATGTATCTGTAAAATATGAATATGCGATGCGTTAATTTTCATTCGTAGGAGAAAGAATGAAACAAAAAAATAAAGATTATGAAAATTATTATTAAAATTAAAACTGACAATGAATAATGATTTAAGTGCCAGTTGCCAATATACTCGTTTATGTCAAATTTTTGAAGAATATAAAGTTGGATTGTGTGTGCGGAGTCGCAATTGAGCCGCATTCCGACCGCGTCCGGTGAAACTCGGCAATGTATAACACCGGCGATGAAACTGACGAAGTTGCAAGTGAAGAGATATGTATGCGCAATGCGACGTCCCGTTCATCACGTATCATGGATTGCGTGATTACCGTCTTTTCGTCGATCGCGTGAAATGTGACAGCCAATCTTGAGCTGAGGATAACGAGAACGATGTCCACGGATGGGCTCCTTTTGCTCGCTTCTACGGCACGTTACTGACGCGCATAACCGATCTTGCAATTAGAATTTCTACAGACATGACAGTTCTATAACTGTATGCTATGATATTTTCTTTTATCTACATTTATTTCTGATGTTTCGACATTTTCTGGCAAATTATTTACGAATTTTATTTACGAAAGAGACTGAATGAATCGATCTATTTGATATCACTCTTTTTGACATATATATTTAAAACTAAACAAATCTCCAAAAAATTTTATAATGGCTTCAAGAAATTTTAAGAAATTTTTATAAGATAATTCAGGTCACGCAAAAACATTTAAAAATTGTTTTAATTTCTCGAACATATCTTTGAAATACTTTTTAAAGTTTTGTCGCTAAATGTGTGCTATACTTTCTACATATAAAAGATTATTAAATGTTTAAGTCAATTAGAATTAAAAGCTCATCATAATAATAATAGAATGTTTTTTAATCTCATAATATTTCAATACATTTATTACTATTGATTAATGTCTCTTAGATCAATGATGAATTATTACTCCGTTTCCGTTGCGATTCCGGAAATTCGGAGAAAGCGGAGATTTTTTTAGCGAGACTCTCGGTTATAAGTGAATTAGCGCGGAAAGACAATGATATGACTGCATATGTAGTTACGCTAGAGAGATATACTTTTACATTTCGAAGCGATATTTATATCCCCCACTTTCGTTTAGAAAATATTTTCCGTTATTTATAGAAAAAATTGCAGTAGTTGAATTGTAATTAATTTTAAAATTGTTCAAAACTTAACTCTATTTGTCTCACAGATATAAATATTACATTAAATTTAATTTAATTTAAATTACGGATATATATTTCTTATCAAGTGTATACTATTCAAAACTCGAAAAAATATATCAAATTATCTCCAATATGAATCTTTATGTTCATCTAATTAGCTAAAATCGATATATAATTCATACATTAATTTGAACTCTATCAAGAAATTAATCTCACAATCAGATATACGTTATAGTGCTCTTGAACTTCAACTCGACACTTACTCGGCATTTACGATCACTTTTACTTGCTCTGAGAGTATTACACACATTTAATCCGGTGTATGCAGCCGAGAAATACCGTGTCTACAGCCTTGGCCAAGAGTACGAAGTACATACTTTCAATAATTTTGCGGTAAATCAATCTTAAAATCAACGTTTACCAATTAAAGTTTTACACTATACATTGTACTTTATTTTTAGATTTAATATGCATTAATTTTCAATAAATATTAATAATCATGGGAAAACCCAAAGGATATAAATAACTGCATATACTTTTCTATTTTAATTTTTCAATTTAATTAGGGAATTCGTAATTAACGAATTAAATAATTATATATAATTAAGAAATATTCTATTTTCAGAAATTTTCAAAATTTCATAGATTAATAAATATTGGGGAAATAAATGTTAACTATTTTTGATACGTGTTGAAAGCAGATTTTATGATCTTCAGTGCGTTCGTTGGCTTGAGAATCTGTGCAATTATCTTGTCATGGCGACAATTAATAATCACTGGAATCTTCGCGGTAGCTGATCGTTGTAATTACGGTAATTTTCAAATTTTTATATTTTTCATCTTCATATGACACTTCACGGGTATTAAAAATATTCTATTCTGGAAAATATGTTGAGGTTTGAGATAAAGGATGTCATCCAAAATAAAATTGGAAAACTCATCGACATCCGATTTGATCCTATTGATAATATTGAGCAACTTGAGGTTAATGTAGAGTTCCTAATTATTAAAACTTCACAATATTATTTTATTTGCGCAAGACTATTAGTATTATAGAAAAGCTTACTAACAAACAAATATTACATTGGAGCACGACCCCCCTGTTCGCTATATTCGTCAAATAAAATTTTAAAAAATATATATAATTATATAATTTCAATATAATTTTCGATTAAAATAGTTTTGTTATCAAAAAGATTCTGAAAAAGAGATTCTCAATCTCTTTTTTTAAAAAATCGATTTGTTTAAAATAGAAATAAAAAAATATATCAAAAATCTTTACTCTAATTTAGTAAAATAAACGATATCGTGATATTTAATTTTGAAGAACTTTTCAAACATTAGGCTGTGTTTAAATTAAAATTTAAGCCGCGAAAAATATGATTTTTGTTATCTAAAAGCTTTTTTATTTAGAATTATATTAAAATTTATAGTATAGAGAGGTAGTTTGTAAGAAGTATAAAGGAAAAAGTTAGATCAATTTTGATATATTGGAAGCTGCAAGATATTATACTAAGCAGTTATATCGTGTTTCAGGAATATCCGTGTATGTGTTATCGACAATTTATGATAATATACAATCAAAATCGAATAAATCAAGTAATCGAGAGATAATATATGCATTGTACTCTCGCGTTAGAGTGAATTGAGGAAATGACGAGTTAGTTTTGATTAATTCAAATGTAAGCGCGTTAAATAAATGAAAGAAGGAAAATAATTATTTTTTATAGATTATTGAAAGCATTTTTAAAATGTGAGTTATTAAAAGGAGTACTTAAAATTCAAAAGTATTCATCGAAAATTTATATAAAAATTATAAATATTACATTCAAGTGAAATGAGATTTTTTATAATTTCACACATATTATTATTATAATTTTACATAAATTTTTCATTTGCCGCATTCCAGTTTATCGCGACTCATTTAAATGGACATTGTTAAGAGAAATTTGCAATACGAATGAGATCGCAAAAATATTTAGTACGCCTGGCACGTGGTTTGGATGCAACGTACTCACATCGAATGTGTTTCGATTGTTTGGTGAAAGTCCACCGAATAACGTTGATACCACCAAAAGATATTTACAATATCTCTCATTTTTGTGAGATTAATGAAGAAAATTTAGCGGTAATAATATCAGTGGAAATAAAAATTAGATGTGTAAAGCTACAATGAATAAAAAAAATATTTCTAAATTTTTTTTGAAATAATCTTTCACGAAGAAAAGAAATCAGTGACACATTAATAAAGATCGTGCTAATATAGAAACACTTTGCACGCGCGTGTGTATATGTATCTGTGTGTAATATATTTCCTTTTTAAAATTGTTCAAAGAAGACAAGATGTGCAGATAAAAATTTTATTCACTCATTAAATATAAATGTCTTTTCTTATATCTTCCGCGTTTTTTATACATATGTGCATTTTTTTATATTGATTCTGTGAGAATAATCATAAACTTAAGTAGCTTATGTCAATCGTCATACCCTTTAATTATTAATTAACATTAATTATTAATATACATTATATTAAAATGATGCAAATAATTTATCGTACAAAAAATAGAATTGTGAATAAATTATATACACAATTTCGGAGTAAGTTTTATCAATTGGAGTAGATAGAATTTACTAATCCATTCTAGTACGACTTTTTCATCTCAAGAGAAATTTCTCAAATTTTTATTTAGAAAATCAGCAACATTTAATAGAAACTTAAGAAATTCATTTAATAAAAACTTAATAGGAAATTGATATATCTTTCGCATCAAATTATCTACTACATTTTGGAATAATCTCAATGATTTTTCTACTCACTTTCTCATCTCTCGAGAGAAATTCCCACATCGGTATCGCCGAGCCCGTAACTCGCATCGTCACGCAACAGCCTAGCAGAATGCAGGTGGTGACCTTCGCGATAAGAGTCCTGCTGGTCATCATCATCATCATCATCGTGCGTTACTCTTCCTCTTCGCTCTTCACGTACTCGTGACACTCGCTTCACGCCAACAGGTGTGCAAATCATGCGCAATTGCCGCTGTCACGATTGTTGCCAAACAATCAGCAACAAGCTTTCGCACAAATCGTGTAGCGATCGACCGTCTGGTACACACTGAGCTCCGGTCTCGTTTGCCGCTTCGTTTTATGTTGACATGCGCATCTCAGTAGCGACCACGCGTCTTCGAGTGCCCCCACTTTATTCATGTATCCGGATTTCATGCATACGTCAGTACGAGGAGCAGAGTCCACGGGGTCCGGAAAGGTATTTACGCGCTCTAGGAAATCACGCTGACGCGACACAAATATGCAAAAAAAGGCATTCCTTAATTTTATTCGGCGCCGTGCCGAAATTCCTACGCCCGAGACACGTGCAGAGTCGATGAAAACTTCATAAATTTTCTGTCACAATATGAAACGAGCTAGATACAAAAGAAGCAGAGAAATTCATCAATAAATTTATAAATTATTAAATGCATTATTTTAATTAAACTTACAAGTATAACTTTTTTTTATAACGTTGAAAGCTCATCATATAAAATTAATCTCATTTTTTACGATATTTTATATACGTCTCATTCCGATAGTGTGCAAACTGCACACTGTACCCTATAATCATGATTGTGGTTATTTGATACATAAATTATTACCTAATGAAGAATGTGTATCTTAATAAGATATTTGAGAAAGAAATTTCAAACAACAGATAGATATTTTATTAAAGAATTTTAAAAGAGTATTTCTAGTAAACAGTGAGAATATATACAGTGAAATTCTATTTTTTAGAAAATATAAAAAAAATATTAATTTAGAGGTAATTATAAATTGCGTTTTCGGATTTAAATAAATTTTGTCTACAAATTTTCTTCTTAATCATCAGAAAAAGTATATGTTACTTTACACTAGTATTTACGTGTTACGGAAATTCCTGAAGCGACTAAAGACGTAAAAACCACAAAAAAAATTCTTCGCTTCTTAATTTTATTCGGCGCCGCACTGAAATTCCTGCGTGCGATACACAGGCGTAGTCAAAGAAAGTTTACAGTTCCCCTCTCGCACAACATAAAGTAAAATGGATGAAGTAAGGTGAAGATTCATTAATGCTGTAAGTGTGTTTATTAAATACATTATTTTATACGTTTTCTTTTTAAACCGGCAATCTTTTGCGAATTTGCCGCTGCGACGAGAGGTATGCAGAAAGCGCAAAAAAGCGTTCCTTAATTTTATTCGGCGCCACGTCGACATTCCTGCGCGGGCCATTCCATGTTGAAACGGTCACTTTTTGGAGCAAAAATCAGGAGGACCCCCCTCGAGTCATTTTAATCTCACAATCAGTTTAAGATATATTAATAGTACAATTTTTACGAAACCAATTATATATAATAATCAAGTCCGAGACAAATAAAGAGATTTCGAACGTTTGTTAAAATGATTCGTGATTATTAGAAGAATACTAGTAGCTGATTCTTTTGAAGCGCCGAATTTTTTATTTGGTTCAGGATTTTAGTTGATCACATTAAGTAATCGCATAAAGTAAGATTTAGTTCCACGATAGAAGCGACTGCTTCTGAAAGGATTCATTTGCAAAGGACTCAATCTTGATTGTCCGGTTTTCCCTACCTCAGCATCCTTGTAGATCCTCGTGTTCACACGCAGCTAGAACCTCGAGGGTAAATTTTTCTCGTGTTCGTATTTGATCGACATCGTAAAGTTCTAAAGATTATTTTTACGATGATTTCACAACTATCGAATTTACATTATCACAGAAATTTTCGGTAAACTTAATAAAAAATATAATACTTATATTGTTAACGAGTATTTCACAATGATGAACGATCGAGATTTTATTATATTCTATTTAATTTTCGGCTCCCACCATTCACGAATTAAGTTGAAGCATACGTTAAAAATTAATTTAAAAAAAAAGAAAATTTCTTGGAAATTAGAAAAATTAGCATAAATATCACTATCGACCTTCTATGAGTGAACGGCCTTTCATACATTTTGTAAGTCTGTTCATAAAGTCTCGGCGTAAATAAAAAAAAATTTACGACATAATAAATAAGTAGGTCCCGTTCATTTCTCTAACAAGATAAAGTATGAATATCATACAGAATGAATTATATGTACGAATTACCCATACATTTTATCATAAAATTTTGTCGTGATTTTTTTCTAATAAAATCTTTGTGTATGTGAGAAATCAACACTTTTTATGAAAAAGAAAGAGAGATTTTGTCTTCAATATTAAATATCTCAATAAAAATAATAAATTCTTTATCTATTTATTAATTTGTAAAAATAATAAGATTTAATCTCAATAAAATAATAAAATTTAAAAATCTGTTAAAATTTAGTTTGAATTACTTGAAAAACAAGACTACTATATTACTCTCAAAAATAATTTTGTTAATAAATTGATTCTTAATTTGTCATCAATAAAATGACACTTTAATTGTAACAGCAAAATATATTTGCTAGAAACAGATTGATTTTGTTCTGGATTAGCGAATTAAATTTATTCAAAAGGATGCTTATATTTTACTAACAAAGCAAATTATATTTTAAATATTATGGAATAAACAGATAATTATGCTAATTTATAAGTAGGGTCATCATTACATTAAATATGTAATAATAATACAGGTTTTACCGTAATCACAAAATTCTTCTTTTTCTATGTATTTCAAGCAACGCATATAAAAGCAAATATGCAACATGCAGGTATACAGTGCGGCGATTAATCGTGAATGGGTATCACATTGGGCACGATCAAATAAATGCGTGAGCGGTGTGCAAATTAAGAGCGACACCGATTGTGTGTCGCTCATATGTGATCCTATCGAGACTGGTTACGGCGGTTTGTCAGGAAGACTATAAGCAGGTAAAACGTAATTCTTAACGATGTACGGTACACATAACGTCGATTGTGTTATTTATTCACTGCGCGCTTAAAGCATACGAATAAAATTTGTACATCATTTCTCAATTTCACTTTCACATTCGTCCCTTCCGTGCGAATAATCGGCAAACGCGCTAACTTTGTTTTAAATAATTTATATTGTGTGAATTGAACAATCGATTATCGTGAATAAAAATTATATAAACATTTTTAATTTTAAAATGAGATTTTTTACATTGAGAGATAATATGAGAGAGATTTGTTTCAATTATTTTTAAAGCTGCAGTTTTTCGAGAAATAAAATAAGATTTTAATTTTAGAAAATGTCACGTTCGTTCTGGTTGCTATTTTAATAAATAATTTCAAAAATTTATTTCTAAAAAAATATCTTTTCAACAAGACATTTATTATCGTAAAGCAATCAAGGATTAAAAATGTCTAATTTTATGAAATAAATTTCTATCAACCTTTTCCTATTTTGAAGAGAAAAAATATTTTATTATTATTATTATTATTTCTCTCTTTTTATTCCATTACTGTAAGTGCCACAAGATTTGTGTATTTTGATAATTACAGGATATTTTTATCCTCTCTTGAAGATAGAGTATTTTGCGCGACGTGACTTCACAGCGCGAACATTTACGGAATGTGTGAACAATTCAGGAAAATTCACGCGTAACAAATCGAACAATGGCACTACGAAGCTTTTCCGTGGCGATGACCAACGTGAGAACGTAAACATCGCATTCAGATGATGTTCTGCGTAATAGCCTCATGCACCGAGATAACACACCTTTGTTATACGTGCAGTTATGCGATGCAAATATGCATCTGCTTCTACCACAACGTGTATCGTTCATGGTAATCTTCTATAGATTAGTAATTTAACAAGTTTTACATAGCACTTAGAGTCGCAAGTGTATGCAAAGTAAAACTTGATCTTTTAAATATCGATATTTTATTAGGAAAACGATAAAAATTTTTATTTAATAATAGCTAGTCAATGGCTATGTCAATCGGTTCTTATTAAAAATTAAAAAAATTTATATATACTTACAATCGTCTCTCTATATTTCATAAAATGGTGAGTAATAAATAAATTATTTAAAATATAAACTTTTTTTATTAATAAATTCATTATCTTATATATAAGAAGAATATTGGGGCATTAATAGTAAAAAATAAGAAAAAAATTATATAATTCCAACAAAAAAAAGAATAATTTTAATTTTAAAATAAATTCTTCATATTATAATCATGGTTTTTAATGAAAAAACCACGTTTTTTAAAAAAAACTTAACAAATGTAAAAATCTTAACAAATACAATAAAATTTCTTTTTCATTATATATTATGCTTATTAAATCCGTTCCACATCTCTTTATAATACTTGTAATTTTTAATATTTATTTTTTGATGACTCTGTTGAAAGATAAACAAGATGAAGTTTTATATATATACATATATATAAAATTTAAATAAAAGTATAATCGCGCTCTGTTATTGTTATTTTAAATTTTAAATTTGTTTATTTACTAACAACTTCTTGAACATTGAAAAGGATTTTGAAAAGATCGAAACGTATGTATCGCACGTATGATTGTACGTATGTATTTTTATATCTAACTGATTATTAATATATTATGTCTCTTACTTAGTTTTTTATTATTTTTTACGCTCTAACATCTTGCGTTACAGTTTTTTAGCCTTTTTTTTTTATTGCGTTTTGTTATTATCTGGATCGTATATTGTTTTTGTCTTTGTATTTAAATAAACGTATAGTTTATAAAAAAGAGCTATATACAAGCTATAGATCCGTTCCGTATTAAAGCAAGATCACAAAAACGTCTGTCTTACTTATATTAGTCGATTCTATTAATAATAAATTAATAATAAATATATTCTAAAAGTAATAATACTCTATATAGAAAATACTCTATATAGAAAGAATAATAGATTATGTCGCTTTTGCGGCTTGTACGTTATATATTCTACGATTTATGTACAGATGACTAATAAATTTATTATATAATAAGACGTACGTGAAAATTTTAATTTGCTTCCGCATGTAATGCTATTATTTGATTGATAATGAGATTATCTTTGCGATGTGATCATCGTGAGATTTAAATTATGTAGAAACTGATGATGGTATACTGTTACCATTACACCATTGTGAAGTTTGCATTGAATTGAATTGGTAGTAACTAATTATGCTCTAGAATAAATATTTCCTGAACAATTAAATGAGTGCACGAAGTATATACAATATTGTATATATACGCAATGTGTCGGAGAGTTCGAAAAAAATGAGTTAAAATGTGTAAAAAATTTCTAAAACGTAACATAAATCGTCAATCAAATACAATAATGCAGAGAATTTCGTCAACGCTTTGCCATTATAATTTGATTAACTGGGAATCGCCCAATTAACTTATACCGTTACCAATGTCTCTTGACCTCCTGCGCATAAAAATCGACGCGTTCTTCGATCATCACGACGGATATCCTTCCATGCCGAACAACTCAAAGAAGTACGTAGCGAGATCGAGGTCGGTTCGTGCACGGCTAATTGAATTGGAAAATAGAATGACACAATCTAAGCGCACGGCTCAGTGCGAAGCGCATCCATATTTGTCGAAGTGCAAATAATTTGCGATTCATCGAAATCATTTCTTCGTTAGATGAAGTTTATTTAATATGGATTTTCATAATAAAAATGTCGAGGCATTTATATATTATTCAAAAAATTAATGATCTAAAATAAATTTGTAAATTAAATTTTAATTTCATGAAAATATATGATAAAGAACTACATTCTTTTAATACTTAGCAAATTGGTTTCAAGCTTCAATAAAATTCTAAATATGTTCTTTAATTTTTAAAATTATAGTTCTTGACAAGAGAAATTATGTGTTATAAAAATATTTATTAATAAATCTTTTATTAAAATTAATTTAAGATTAAAATAAAAAACACGATATTTTTACAATTATAAAGTTTGTAAAAATTTTTTCACAAAGTATTTTCATAATTGTTCATATAAAAAATTTTGTAAATTTGATTTTTTAGATCCATTATGTATTATGGAAATTTTGGAGTTATTAATTAATTATAGATTACTTAACTGTAAATTAATATACTGACATTTAAAGATTAATATCAATAGCATATCATTAATACGGAATGCTGTCGAAGCCGTATTTCAAATGTAAAAATTATTCACTTATAAAAAGTTATGTATCAGAGAGCCAAATGCATCTTTGACGCACATAAACAAATTCTTTGATTTCATGCAAAACTGCAAAAACTTTTTTGGCAATTTATATTATGTTAATCTTTGTGGGGAATACCACAAAGATTCATTAAAATTTGAACGAAATAAATTTATCTTATCACAACGCAATTATTTATCGAGATAACTTGTCTTTTTTTTCATCTGTCACAATTCTTCATGATTTTATTTGAGATTACATCTCTTGAGTCTATAGCTAAGAAATAAAAATTGCAAATACAATGTATAGATTCCACACATATTAAATATCATCAATTTTATAACTTTTTATGCACCAGACTATGGTGAAAAATTTTACAATTGTTGTTATGATGATAATTACATTGTAAATAATTCTAGCTAATTAACAGATTTGACGATTCATCAGGTCAAAAAATTTCTAAATTAAAAAAGTCAAAGATAAATTCTGTATACTCATTTATCTAACGGATTTGTAGTGTGTCCTACGTCAAGTGAAAGCATATTTCCGACAGTTTAATGATATTAATTATATAATAGTAGGTTCGATGGAAAGATTCCACGAGTTCTTACGTAAAAATGTTTCACACGTAGGTTGTGATAATACAGAGCAGATTCTGCCTGTGTAACGCACATAAAGCGGACTTGTGGTAACCGGAAGCTATACGATCCTGTACCAATAAAGCTGCGTTTCATCATCGCGAGCACGTAATATACCGATATATGTGTTCATATGCATTTGTCTGCAATACGCATTGCGGAAGAATAGCAATCTTAAGGAATAGCGAGAAATCTATAAAAATTACATAAAGAAGGAAGAAGAGAAACAGGATTACAGAAGAATATGAAACGGATTGAAATATATTTTACTATGTAATCTGTGATCTGATTTATAGCATTTTTCCTAATATGAAATGTTTATTACTGACTAATTTATAATTATTACTAATATGAAATGTTAATTACTCTAATTTACTTTAATAATTACTAATTTAATTATAATTAAATTGCAATTAATTCAAAATGATTTAATAAAGTAATAAAGACAGATGTGCATTTACCATAAAAATCATATTAATAATATATAATTTAATAATCATTATATTACAAGTGCAAATTAAAAATTTATTGATAAATATAATTTTGTGTTGCGTGTGCATTCGACTATACTGTTAAAATCTAAATTAGTGTCAATTTATGCATGAACCAAGACCTTTTTCTCTTTCGAAATCGAATTTCTTAATCGTTTTTCTTGGCATAAAAATTCTATAAGCTCAAATAACTTATGTATGAATTGCTCTTATGACTGCAGAATCTCTCTCAAACTTGTCTCTAAAGTAGACATGTAAAGTATCATGTTATTCACTTCCTATTATCTAGAATTGAAATGATCGTACAATTTGTGAGTTTAAATTTTGACATTTTTGACAATTCAAATATTAAGTGTGTATATAATTAATGTTGCTTTTTTTGTAATATGTTCTAACTTTATAATAATTCTCGTGTTTCTTTTCGTTATTACGAATAAATATTGAAAACGGAAATTTTTCAATTTAATTTTGTCGAAAATAAAAGCTCGTATAATGAGATTTTATTCTACGTTTCAATTAATTTTTTTTCGCTTAGAATCTCTCTTCCCGGTTGAGTAGCATCAAGAACACTCAGCACGATCATGCTTGTTTCAACGTCTGACTCAAACTGATTGTGCCATCACTCAGTTACATCATTCAAATTTAACCGCAATAACTCAATGTCCGAGTTGGACGCATCTCGAATAATATCGCGCGATACGCAGCGTTGATCGTTTCGCGCAACGATGGATCTCGTATCCATCGATCGCAACGGAATGCAGAAGAATGAGAAAGCGGAAGCGGATCGAAAAGGGGAGTGAAAATTACTTCCTGTTTTTCATTGCGACGTATATTGTAAAATTTAGGAGAATAGAAATAATTCATTCGATTATATAAAATACAAAATTATAAAAAAACTAAATATTATTCATTTATTTCTTACATTAATCCCTATATATATATATATATATATATATATATATATATATATATGTATTTCCTATATGTATTTCCTTTCTATACATAAAAGTTTAAACATATACATAAAAATATCATATATTTTTCTTATGTATATTTTATTCATAAATTCCATAAATTACATAAAACATTCAGGCAATTTAAAAATAATTTACTTGTATATAAACATAATTTAAATTTTTTAAATGAAACAACTTAAATAAAATAGAATTTCAAAATTGAAGAAAAATGCAAAATAATTCTTTAGAGGTAGAGAATGTTTCGTCCTTCTAGATCGAATAAATTTCAACGATAATTATGCGTTGACGATATGCACAGAGAGACAACACGTGCAGAGAACGTAGTACGTCCGTTCCGGTCGACGTAATCGTTACCGGACACGCAGAAGCTTCTCTCACTTCAGCGATCGATTGGTTGTGGTCAAAACATTTGGAATCGAACGAAGCCACCGCATTGACGCAAATCATAAATAAAAAGAAGGCAGAGATAAAATTCCAGTTTGGACGATCATGGTTTCTCACTTCCTTGGAATGCGGGAATTGATCAGACATTCGCGTAATTCTCTGGGTCGTCGTACCATAATGACGACGGCAAAGGACGTCTGATGACGATAATGATTAAAATGAATCTACTATCTACTAACATTTTACAGAAAGCGTTACATTACGATTTCGCAAAAACAAGTCGAAAATTATTTTTAGCGGTTGGTTTTTGACGAGAAAACATACATAAAAAATAAAAAAACGTATTTAAAAAATATGCAACATATTTAAAAAAAAATGTATGCGAGTTCCGGATAGTCAGCGATCAGTGATTATGATTGCAATTTATAATAACGGGGATTTAAACGGGGACCTTAAATAATATGGAGACATCTTATTAAAATTCTATAAAAAATCCGGAGACATCCTATTAAAATTCTATAAAAAATCCTATAAAATTACAGCTGTGATTTTATATGAGACGGTATCACTATTATCGTCGTCATCGTTTTCGTTGTTATATAGGAATCCGGCGATGAGAACATTGTTACGACTGATTAATAACTAGAGTTTAATTAATAAATGGCAATGCCATAGGTTGCTGTCGCAGAGGATGTTAATCGGAGTAGTCTAATGATGGTAATCATTAAAAAATGCCCTGAAAAAAATTCATTAGTTCAAGATGTCTACTTTCTGGAATTCTAGTGGAATTTTTTTCTCAGAAGGGAAATTTTTTTTTTAATTTACACTCTTTTCAATAATTTGGCTCTTATGTTGTAAGCAACACACGACAATCCAATAAGTCGTGAATTACGTGTTTAAAATATATTATAAATATATAAATATATATCTCAAATATTTTTTGAATATGCGGTACATATTTTTTTACTATAATTTTTAAAAATTAAATCGAAATGGGCAGAGCTATAGCGCGGTAGTTGGAGCGCATGGAAGAAACAACTTTTTTCTTTTTTATTATTAGTTTATTACAAAATTAAAATACAATAATAATAAAAACTAATAATAAAAAAGTATGTATTAATAATAAATATAATTAATATTAATAATAAAATTAAACAGTATGTATTAATAATTAATTTATAACTTAAGAAACATAAAATATTTTGTATTTATTTAATGGAGTGCTAAATATTTTATATGCCGTAATATATACATAGATGTTATTATTGTACCATCTTTGTTATTTATATTACAACATTATTGTTTATATATCGTGGCCTTACCGCTGCAGCCAATCTGGCAATTCTAGTATCTCTCTTCCTCAATTCTGTTATTATTCACGCCGCGATCGTCAACCAGTAAGATAGTGGAGCGAAATGCTCTGTCGAATTACTTTCCTAAACAAGATCACAAGTATTGAGAAATAATACACTATAAGTATATATAAGTATAATTAATAATTATTTGATTTTAATAACAATATATATATATATATATATAATATTTATTAATTATATATATATATATATATATATATATATAAAATTATATCATGACTATATATAGATCTTTATTGAAAAAAATTCTTATTTCGTAATTTATCCATTAATATTTAAAGTAAATTGAAATAATAGGAATCAAAATTATAAATTATAATTTTCTTGCATTTCTTATAAACATTAATTATATTTCTAATGATATCGAGTTAAATATATTTCATTCATAATATTTTATCAGCATGTCGACGATCTACATATGTATACATAATTCGAATTCAAAACGCACAATAAAACAATCGAATTGTAAAATCGAACAAGCATAATGAAAGGCTCCGTGATATAATATCAATTTATATTTAATAAAATACTTAATTGATATTAAAATATTTCTATAATGTAATATTCCATGTATGTGTGTGTCAAAGTACCTAAAATATTTCGGTAGTGACGTCATCAATAACATGTTCGGCCTTTGCGGCGTATATCGCGTACTGTTTACATTTTACGGTCTTGTTATCATTCGCACGATGATACTCAGGGAACAAAATAGTGATGCGAAATGCTTCGTATATTATCGAATTCTCTTTCATAACGTGATTGCGATTAATATCGAAAGATAATTCGCTATGATTATTACACTTAATGATTAATTAACTTATAACAACATTCCTAAGGTTACTATATCACAAACTTTTATTTATTTTAATCTTTTGATCTTATGATTCGTATTATTGTGCGTATATCATATGTACAATATATATATATAACATATATATATATATATATATATATATATATATATATATATCAACAATGATAGCATTTCTATACGAGTGGAGTCTGATTTTAATCACATGTAAATATAGAGCGAATCATGTATTTTTCAAATTGATATTAGATATAATAAAATATCGTGTATATCTCATGTGATTATTCCGCGACCGGAAGTGCTGTGCAAAATGTTCCACGTACTTAAAGTATTAATATAATTTATAATTTATAATAGTTTATAATTTTTTCGCGAGTGTAAGTGCTATGAGGAAACAGTAAAGGAGAAGAAAAAAAGATTCGGAAAAGCATCGAGCTATATATAGACGAAACAACGGATATGCACAGTAAGTAATTTATATTTGTAATATTTTATATTTGATATTCAATCTTTACAAAATGTAACTCATGGTATCCCTTTTCTAAATGCGATCGTGAAGTATCAGGAAATAATTTGTTATGCTTAATATGATTGATGACTATCTTTTATTTACGTTAAATAATAAATATATCGCGAGATTATATATTAATAATAAATATATCGCGATTTCAAAGAGCGTATTTCCCATGGTATGTTCATTTAATCAATTGACAGAATCAAACAAGAATCATAATGACACAATGTGATAGGGAATTCCACGAGACATGTCGAAAAAGGAAAGATAATTTATTGAGAGAAGGCAAGAAAGCGATACATCCTGTAGAATAGCGGGATTAATATGAAGTAAGAATTCGCGCATCCCGTCGCGAATGCATTTATTTTATTCGCAAAAATACACCGCTCGGCGTCTGAAGGTCGTTTCTAAATATCGTCGAATAAATCACAAGAGGCAAACTACATCCCAGCGAAGCTACTGATATTAATTGCTCGTCTACGGAGATAAACTATTTATCTCAACGATTAATAAAAAGTCCAATTCCTCGATGTAAATTCGTTACAAAATTTTACTATAAAATTAATTTTTTTGATCGCACTTGTGATAGTATATAATAATGTCATAGTATTGCTTGATTTAAAAAAAATATTGCATAAAAAGGACGGTGAAACAGTTAAATATAATGAGATTCAAAAAATTTTTAAATATAATGGGGAATCGTTAAAATAAATTTACAGGCAATGAAGAAAGCGAAGAAACGTTAGGCACTCGCGGAGCATATCTTCAAAATATATTCTTTTAACGTAAATTGATTGTGTATCAATATTTATCGTTTTTAGTTTTGTGTAAGATATATTAAAAATTGTTAACACTAGTTTTGTATATCTGCTTTAATTTATATACCTTTTAATTATATGTTTTAATTGTAAATGAATATAGATTCAGGCTTTATTATTCAGGATATATTTAAAGGAAAAGGAAAGAATATATAGACAATAGTAAAAAACGTAACTAAAATAAATCAAACTTGTGTTTAAGATAGAGGAAAATAAATGTTATTAATGATAAATGTTGTCATAAAAGTCTTCATAAATGTTATTAAATTATTTGAAGTTTAACTTATTTTCTGTCATTAATTCTACTTAAGAAAAAAGTCTATTGAATCTTAATCTTAGTCTTTGAATCTATTTTTATTTTACATTTTCTTATATTTTATATTTAATTAATTCTCATTTTCAACTTATAGAAACAACTCGATGTGAAGACATAGATGAATTTTCGTGATTTTTCAAAAAACTCTGAATGAGGAAAAGTCCTTTTTTTATCATTCAGATCGTGAAGATTTTTAAAAATATGCTTCGCAAGGCCTTTGATTTTTCGAACGACATCGCGCACGCATTTATGCGTAAAAAATTCCGATATAAAATCTTTTTTATTTAACATGAAATATATAACAGTACTGTTATGATGTCACAAACACCACATATACGTATATATACATTACACACATATTTGCGGCGCCATTCGACAATCAGGAAATCTCGCATCCTCCGATGTTTTGCTAAAGAGAATCCTGAATCGGTATCGATCAAACGATTGGTCTGACGCCTAACAGCAGAATTATAATCTGCTGTTCGAAGAAAATTTATTTGAAATAAATTATTTCTATTCATCTCACTTCTAAGCTCTCTCCTTCAATACGACAAAATGATAGATCGCTCTTGCGAATAAACAGAAAAATTTCTTACAATCCGTATTTTTTCTATCTTTTTCGCAAAGCCAAGATCGCACGTGTTAGATTTTTTTCCGAAAAAAAAGTCGTTTACATAGCCATGAAGAAAAGATTTATGGATTTATCCGTTATATTTATCATTTCTTAAAAGTGTATAATGTAATTATAAAACATTTAATTATGATTTAATTATGTAGTTTAATTACATACAGTTAGGCTTAAATTTGAGGATTAAAAATGAGAAAGATTAAGTGATAATTCGCTCGTAAGAGACGAAGGAAGTAAATTACGAACCGATTATGAGTGTCATGACTCTTATGAAAATGACTAGTTGCTAGTTAAAGATAAGTAATTGTCGACTTGGTGACTAAGATGTGAGAGAAATTTTTATGCATCAGAGTAATAATACTCCGTATCGGTGTCATCTCTCTCGAGAAACATCAGTAATGTTCATATTTACGTGTTCGTGTAGCTGTCTACACATGTCTCCCGTACGGCAAGGTCGTATGCAAGGCCGATGTGCCACGATTTATTTGTGTGGATGAGAAACCGAAAGAAAACTCATAGCTAATTGTGTTTACTATCATAATATAAAGAACTATCAGATATTAGTCATCAGATATTCAATTAAAACTTGAAATTTACTGATTCGTCAAATAATAAGAATGACATATGTACACTGAGAAAAAAGTTGTTAATTTGACTAAACTGTTCAATTAAATTATTTTTTTAATTGAAATATTTAAATATTTAATATTAAATTAAATAATACATTTAATACAATTAATTTAATATTAAATTAAATACTACATATTAAATCTAACATGACATCTATTTAACTTAAATATTTATATATTTCAATTAAAAAATAATTTAGTTCAATTAAAAAAATAATTTAGTTAAATGGTTTAATCAAGTTAATTTTTTTCTCAGTATATATGTGTGTATATGTTTTGTTACCTTTTTTCTGCGATGTTGATCATTTCGATGCTGCGCTGTGGATGTGCATTGCTTCATACAAATAAAAGCCTATCATGGCTAAGACAATTCAAATATTAAATATATGTGTAATCTTAATTCAATCGATTTTGAACAAAACAGAGCTAGTATTAATATCTAAGTGTGTACATATGTGTGTGTGTGTGTGTGTGTATATATATATATATATATATATATATATATATATATATATATAATTTAGATTTATTAACTTTAGCTCCCCGCTCTTCTTTAGAATCAACCGAATTAAAATGATACATAATTAATATTGAATAAAGAGGAAACAATACTTGTGAATATCAACTTAACATACCTTTTTTAAGAATCGATCTAAAAATTCTCATCTTAAAAAAATGATGCACGTGTATGTACTTTATTAATTATCAAAAGAGTTATAATTCAAATAATATGAATAATCGAATTTCAATAATACTTTGTAGCGATATCTGGTCGATATTCGATTTAAATATCGAAAAATGTAAATCAGGTACATAAGTTAAATGTAATTTAAAATTAATCTAATAGACATCGATTTAAATAAATTTGTGTTTTATATCCTCGAGGAATCTTGTTGATGTCAATCTGAATAATATCAGAGAACTGTAAAATGTTAACTCGGCGCCAAGTAGTCGGACAATGTTACCGGCTTTATAGAGATTAATTAGGTATTTAAATTAATTTTTCGAAGTGTTCAAATTTTTTGATCCCATTACACTAGATTTATGATCGACCATCAAAGATCTTGAACATTTGTCATGCAAATTTAATTTGGAACAATTGGAATTCAATCAAACAATTTCTCTATCTTTTCTAGAGATCTCTTTCAAGAAAATAAAATACTCTTCTCTTGTGTTATCATATAAAATCTTATATTTTTTCATCTCATCTTACATCTTAGAATTTACGTTGTAATTTTTTATAAAAAAATTAGATAAAAGAAAAAAATAAAAAATTTAAATAAGCAAATGATCTTTTTAAAAAGAATTTACAATCATTATCTTTTGAATTATGGAATTACTAAATAATGCGAGAAAGAATACCTCATTTGCACTTACGTACAAATCGAGTGCCTCAAAGACGAGATCGTACATAGAAGGATAAGAAATTGTTAGATGCTCTTTTGAATATTTTCTGGATTTTAATAAAATTCGGGGTCAATATTTATTTTCTATGCGCGATAAATAGAAGAGAAACCATTTTCTTTTTTTTTTGCTACACAATGTTACGTTACTTTTTTGAGGATTTTAAATGTTATCTTTGATGTGTCGTTGATAAATGTGGATGGAATAAATTGCAATCAATAAACACAACATATAACAGGTATCAGACGTCCTCCTCTTCTTTTCTACATAACTCGCTCTCTTATATAAGTGCGTAGTTTATCGCTCAGTAAACTACGCATAGTAAAAATCGGTGACTAAAAATTCAGTAGATATTTTAGTTAATATGATCAACAATAAATCGCGATCTACATTTCGTTATGGTGGACAGCATATACAATTATGAAACTATGAAGTCTTATATGACAAGATTATTTAGAAATATAGACATGCTCGCTTAAAAACATATATTATTATATTGTCATGAGAAATAAACACGCATATTGTATAATATAAAAATATATTTTGTTTGTAAAACGCTTATAATAGCTATTCGCTTCTAAAATGTATCGAATTCAGTGTAAATAACGCATTGTGAATAATGCGTATTAAACAAGTCACAAGTAACAAACTTTTAAAATATATAATGACAGTTCATTCTTTAACATGTTCATACATCATGTCTCAATTATTTTTTTCTAAAAGAAACCTTTTCCGTATTAGCGCAATAATACGAATATTATTTATACATCACACATAAACATTTTCATTATTGTCAAAATCTTTTAAATACATTTAACAATTCATAATTTTCTTTCATCACAATATCACTTTATATTTAACGTCTTCCATAAGCATGATTGGACTGATGCTCTAAAAAATCAACAATATCATTTTGGGGGAATAAAGAAAATAATAATAAGACTTACCTTTGTAAAATTCTCCCAAGAAATTTACGTCAGGCAATAGGGAGTGAACCTTTTTTAGAACTGTAGCTTTTGATTGGAAAGCAGCATTAATGTTCCAAATCTGAAATGATAACAAACAACTTTGATTGTATTTCTTATATATTCTTGAATAATACTGTAATTTATTATTTAATGCATGATACATACTTGAATAAGATCTTCCCTATCGCGAATGGACACAGTCACTCCACAAACTTCATCATCTTGTGCTACATGCGTAGTAAACTGTTCTCCAATAGCCGCAAGCACCACTTCTTTCCAGACACGTTCCTGAAAAATATGAAACATTTTAAATATTAGATTGCTATACTTAAAAGTTTTATAAGAGCAAAACGTCGATTATCTGAACAAGGTAAAAGATAGTAATATTTATTATTAATTATTTATATAAAACTTTCAAATAAGTTCAAAATAAAATGTTAAAAAAATTTATAAATAATACAATAATACTTTAACATAAATTAAGAATTCCCCATTTAAAAATGTATATGTATTTAAACAGCAATTTCACTAAAACGAATTGAATAATCAATGTCAGCATAAATATAAGATATTTACAGTATCGCATTTATGGCATTTTATTCTCCAGGTCCCACCCTTTTGATTCAGTTTATCTTCCCATAAAGGATATCTCTCATCTCTCATTAAGTGGTAACTGTATCTAACCTGACAACAAAAGCAGTTAAATAACTTATTGTAAAATATGAATAACAGTTATAAATAATAAATAAACCATATATAACATAATTAAATATTAAATAGCATAGCATAAATAAGTAATAATAAAATTTATATCAATTACAAATGATTATTAATCGTAATAATTTTTCTTATTTCAGCAAATAATATAAAATAAAAGAAAAAGAGATAGAGAAGGAATTTTGCTGTCATAGCAAAATTATTCATCAATCAGTTATTGTATTACATGTTATTGTATGTTCATTATGAGAGTGGTCACATTGTCACATATAACTTATTATTTAATATTAAACCCTATTTTGTTGATAAAATTCTGCAGAATAAATATGTTTAATATATATATATATATATATATATATATATATATATATATATATATATATGCATGAAATATATAAATTTGTTGCTAAAATAAAATAGTTTATTTCTACCACATAAATACTTATTATTATACTTTGCTATTGCAATAAAGCAAATTCATTATTTTAATAAAGATATAAGAATCAATTTGTTATAGAGAAATAACTAGCAAATTCAGTAAAACTATTTTCAGCAATTAAATTAGTAAGTAGTTATTATTATTTTGCGATAACAAATCTTTTCCTATTTTTCATATAATAATTAATAAAAAAAGTTATAATTAATGTGCTACTTTAGAAACAGTAGCTACTTGAAAAGCTACTTAAAAAGTTAAGAAAAATATGCTATTTAATTAATTCATATTTTCTGTACATGAATTTTTATTTATCATACCTGCATATCTCCAGCATTTGGTATATTATTGAAGACTGCCCAGAAGTTTTGCACAGTATTTACAGTATATATTTTCTGCAGGTTGGCTTTGTATTCTTCAGCGGTTGTGCCAGGGATAGCTCTGTTAATAATATAATTAAATTAATTTAATAATTATTTAGGATAAATATTTAATATTATACAACTAGTTCATCTTGATTACAACATATATTATTTTTTTAAATTAGTAATATATTTATAGTAACAATTTATTTGGATCTACTCTAAAACATGAGTCTCCAGATAGAAAAATAAAACTCCATTAAAACGTATCAAATTAAATAAACTAATAGAATATTTTTTTATAAACTTTAACCTTATAAAAAATAAAATCTATTAAAATAAAAATAGAATATATTAATTCAAGAAAAAAATATAAAGTCTAAAATTTATCTCAACCTAGTATTAGAATTGATTCCAATATTTCTTTTACGGAAGCAATAATTTCTGTAATTTTGATAAACAAGAATAAAAAAAGTAAAAAAATATTTTTCACATATTTCTGTGAAACCATCTACCATCTTCTCTAAAAAAATATTTTTCACACATTTCTGTGAAACGATCTACCATCTTCTCATCAATTAATCTTATCATGAAATATGTCACATGATTATTTATATAATTAAATAAATTGTAAATTTTTTTGTTTCTTGTAGAACAATAATAATACTTATATATTATTTTCATTATTAAGATATATGTAAAGAAACTTCTTTGATGATATAAGATGATTGCGAGGACAAAAGCATGATGTGTTTATAAAAATGTAACTTATTATCGTGCATTTACATATATATAAAACACATTAAAATTTACTGCATTTAAACTTTAAACAAAGCAAGATTAAAAGCGGCTTATCGACCCTACTGAAATAATGCTTTGACGGAACTTATCGCGGAATATTTGCGACGTGACGTTTGACAACAGTGGGAAAGATAAAATCGAGATGTATATTTACGTACACGCCGACAAAGCGTCACGTAGCAATGGGTTATACGAGAAAAATTATTATCTTCTCTTACTTGTCGAGCCAGAAGGTCCATGGAGTCTGCAAGGGAAGGCCAGAGCCCTCCTGTCTCTCGATCGTGCTGACGGTCTCATCGGATAAGACCGGTGTCTTCAACAGGTCCGCCGAAAGAGAAGTACTCTCCTTCGTTTCGCACTCCGCCGCGGCCATGTTTGAAACGACGATGCAGCCGCGCTATAACGTCAAAATCATGTGATCGCCGCCGCCGCCGTCGCCGCCTCTGTCGCTGTCACCGTCGCGAGAGAACTGATGACGTTTGTCGGTTGAAAACGAAGCAAATAGCAACCGACGAATGCAGATAGCCAGAATGCACACAAAGTATTCTTAAAATACTTATTTATTTTTTTTTCTTAAAGGCTACGTCATAGGCTGTAGCCTACATGATTGCATATAAAATAATGTAGCTTTTCTTATATTTGTTTACATATTTTTATACAATTAATTTCCACTATCTAAATATATAGCTGAATTAAAATATTTATAATCAAAACATTTTACTAACGTATTCTGCACTTTTATGATGAAATTCTTCTTTCGGATATTCGTGAACAAACATGTGCTTTAAAAAAGTTAAACATCAATTAGAGGATTTTGTGAATTAAAATATAATGACTTTAAATAAATTTATATATTTTAATTTAATTGATGTAGATATTGTATATACGAAAAATGAGTTTTCTAAGAAAAATCTATACAAGCTTTCAAAAAGTATTTAAAATTTTTTTAATTTATCGATTCTATAATAAATTTTTATCAGGAGACTGAAGCGAATAAATTTAAAAATAGTCAAAGAGTGGTCGAATTTATACAAAAAAGTACAATTATTCGCTAAAATATATAACATATTATAATTTATATACGTATAAATGCATATCTATTTTCAAAATGTCAAGATATGGGGATAATTTTAAATTATAAAAATCATACATTCTGCATTAAAAATTAAATATATAAATATTTAAATGAACGAATGCATAAAAATAGTTGATAACGTCAAAGTTCTAATATTATCCTTATCCATTTGATAATATAGAAATTAATATTATCGATACTTGATAAAACGGAAACTTACTCTGATGTCGTCAATAATTCCATCTGCCTGCCCAAATCGAATTTCAGCCTCTATATAAGATACGAGAGAAAATCATGTTTGTTACAAATGAATATTGAAAAAAATTATTCTAAGTCATTAATTAAGATACAAATAGATATGGGATAATTGCAAGTGGAATAAATTAATAGTTAGTTAATAATTAGTTTATTAATTATTAATAGTTATAATATTAATATATTTATTAATTATTAATAGTTATAACTATTAATAATTAGTTTATATTAATATTAGTTAATATTAATAGTTAATTAATTATTAGTTTTTGATTGTGTAGGAATGATTATTGACACAATCAAACTTGATAACAGTTTCTGCAGAAATCTTTCTCATAACTATTTATCATATACTTAATGATTTTTCCTCGTATAATAAATAAATTTTAAAGAAATTATATTTATATTAATAAATAAAAACAAATTTCGCAATTATTGCTATAAGCAATTATTATTGTTTATTTCGCATACATCACTTACGTTGATAAACCGTGTGTCAGGAAGACATTTCATGATACAAATTTAAAAAAAGTATTATTATTATTCATTACATCCCTCGAGTTAGTATTCATCACGGTGCATTACGCGCGCGATTATGCGTGTAATTGCGAGGACCACGCGATGTGCGTTCTTACGTAAAAATGTCCTCGTCTTGTGTGTTGCTGTCCTACGTGAGTAAAGACCTTTTAACAAAGACTACATGCTGATATCATTAATAATATCCGTTAATAATAGGTAAATCAGTCTATCTTAGGAAGAAGTTAATCTTCGCAATCTGCATACGTGTATACATATGTTATATTTAATGTGCGTGGGAGTAAATCTACTATATGGTTTTCATAATTACTAATAATGTGAAAGATACGTTTATGTATGTCATACCCATGCAGAATTCCCTCAAACAGATTGAATTGTAGAATGAATGCGAAAAATTCTTTATTTTTTACCGTTAAAGTCTGAAATCAGTGTCTTAATATTTTCTTTAAAAAAAATCATCAAATTTTTTTGTAGAAAATATTAACTTATCAATTATTAATTAATTAGTTTGCATTTATTTATCTAATTTTTAAATAATTGAAGATTAATAATTTTTTACAAAACTTTCTTTAAGTGCTAATACAAATAAACAAAAAAAATCATATTCTTTTCTGTTAATAACTAATAAATTTTATTTTAATAAATTTTAATTTCAAATTTAACTATAGAAATATTTATATAACATTGAATTTTTTAAAATTAAAAATGTATAAATCTTTTAAAATTAAAGATTCTATTTTTATTGTTTAAAGAAACTTACAATTTAATAAAATTAAAAAGTGTACACATTAAAGTCTGGTTGGAATAAAAAATGATAAAAATAAAGTCAGAAAAGAAATTCTAACAGACACAAGAGTCTATCATGTTCATGAAACGCTCATGCTTGTTTAAGAACTTTGGAAACATTAATGGATAATGTTAGAAATTTGAAAGTGTGACGATAAATAATTATTTTTCTTAGTATTTTTACCGAAGAAAATTTGATTTTAAATTTTTCGAGAATTATTAATACTTGCCTGATGTGGGACTGATCTCTGCTAAATGTCAATCATCACAATATTATTTGTTTCTTTTCTTCGTTCTTATCTGAAACTTGTAATAAAATAAACGAGAAAATTACTGATTAAAAATATGCAGAAAGAAAATATAATTATTTGTATTTCGCAATTATATTTTCTTTCTCTTTTTTAATTATATTATATTTTTACGAAATGAAAACATGTAGACATAATAATATCAAATTTTAATTTAAAAAATCATTTTAATATGTAAAAAATTCCATTACAAGCCCGACTTGACCGGACGTCCATTGAGTGATCAGCTGTCAGGCGATCCGAGTATTCAGTTTTAAACCTGTTCATTCTAGGACACCTTGTGTATGCGCACATACCCACGCACATTTTCCAAAGAGTATTTCCGAGCTTGGGATCGACGGTACTCGATAATATTCGTAGTCGAGATGTGACAGTGAGTGGTGATCTCTCGGTTTGTGTGTTTTCGCCTTATTTGTATATTTTATTCAGGAAATGTCTGAAAGTATTATTGCGAACAGATACCATTTTAACCGTCGTTGCTTCGCGAACCGTGACACGATTTATTCGACGTGCTAAATTTATCTCGGTATTGAAGCCGCGTGATGCATTTGCAGCTTCGGGTCATCATATGCGTGCATATGTCATGTGCAGTTGCGTGTCATGCTAAGACGACGAGTTTCTTGCATATTACGTGAGCATTTTGTCACTTTAATTCTTTAACGAATTGTACTTGCCATATCGACCATTGCATATAAGAAACTTGATTTAACACCCGATTTATTCACTAAATAAACAATGATTAACGATCCAATAATTATTCTGACAAGAATCAAATAAAAGATTTCAAAATATAACAGAAACTATTATCTTAATTACTTTTCGATAGAATCAGTAATTTTACTTAAAAAAAACTTTATGCATTTTATATATCTTTGCGCGAAATAAAATACGTAAAAGTGATAAAACACGAAAAACGCAGAATAATTTAAAGCACATACTATACTTTGCTGAAGAAGAAATCTAGATAAAAACAATTATAATTAAGAGTAAATGTTCTTTTGTTTATATAAATAATTTGTAATTCTTATTTTTATATTTGAATTCGATAAATAAATCTTTGATCGATTTATTATTTTTTTGTCGCATTATAGATTTTGATTAGATCTCTTTATCTTTATTCTATCTTTAGCTTTATGCTTGTTAATTTTGATAAATAATTTTAATTTGATCAAAAATACCAGGAAATAAAATCAATTTTAATTTAAAAATTTTTTATCCGATATATAATTTATTAATAATTATTATATTTATACTTTTAAATATTGTATGTTAAAAAAAATTGAAATTTCATCAAAAGAGCAAAATATTTGAAAATATTTGAAAAAATTTCTCTATCAGAGATCTTCTCTTTTTATAATCTAAAAATTTTATAGTCTGAAAATTTATAGTCTAAAAATTTTTTCATCAGAATATTAAATACAATATGTTGTCGCATTGTTATGTATATTTCTCACATGTCCCGGTACGTTTGTCCAGTCGTCTCATAATTGAAAGTCTATACATTTGTATTCCACTTTTCAATATCATTCAATTCCTGCGAAGGTCAATTGTATTAGATAAAAAAAGCGAATTTTACTGAAAAAATCAAATTCTCGTTACAAGCAATTATTGGTAATTATCATACTTATTGTAGTACATTCAATAAAACGCTACAGAACAATACAGAAGATGAAATTGTAAGTAACATTTAAATATTTGTATGCTGTTTTTCAGTCTCATTTATCAATTTTCATAAAGGTAGATCATAGTATTATGTATTGAAATGAGCTAAAATTTTATGAAGAAACATAATATTTATTATATATTTAATAATTTATATGTATAAATACATGTGTGTGTACTATTATAATTATTATAGAATAATACCGAGAAATATTTAAAAAATAGTCTCAATTTGCATTTTTAATATACAATGTTGAATATTTGGAAAAAAAGAAATATATATTTTATATATTTTAAATGTTCAACATTATATATTAAAAATGCAAATTGAGATTTTTTTCGAAAGGTTTCTATCTGTAGTATTTATTAGCTTAAAATGGAACTTAATGGAAAAAACGATCTATTGATATTTTTGATTTGATCAGTTTAAATTTAAATTACATAAGACAATAAATATAAAAGAAATATATATATATATATATATATATATATATAAAGTAATTTTTATAACAGCTTACATTAAGTGTATTTAACATATGCGTGAAATGAAAATACTTATCGAATTCTTACTAAAATAATAAAATATAAACTTTTTAAACATTCTTTTTATTTTTATATTTATTCCATTGTTTTACTCGTCCTAGCTTGCATATATCATTTTAAAATAATTACTTGTAATCATTAACATGGTTATCATATAGCTTCATGCAGCGCTGCATGTCAAATCATATAATTAGCATTAATTATCACTTTAAAAGACCACCATGTCAAACGATTTTAAAATGTTGACTCAGTCATGTGTGTACAATAGTCACAATGAGTCTTCCTGTCGAGTCCTTACATTTCGCTTGTTCATGATTCATGTGGAAGAAGCTATTGGGCTTCTCTCATGAAAGTACGATGCCAGCCAATGCGTATAACTACCAACGCGTGCACAAGCTAGTCCTGAACTATTGTTGGCGTCGGAAGTGGATCTTTCTGATTGCGTTGATTTCGTGTGTCATTGTTACCGTACTTTTCACGAGATATCCAACTGTTCACGAGGCAAACATTGCAGAACGCGACACATATCTGGACGATGTATCCGAAGATTTTTACCAAACTGGTGAGAATTTCTGTAAATTTTCTTCTTTTCCTATGAGTCTCGTGACAAGAGTAATAATCTTCTTCTTGTCGCTATTACAGTGCTACAAACTTGGTATAACTTTTCCACCGGTAAGTGATTCTAATAAATTATTTGGAATTTATTTGACGATATTTATTAAACAGACGTATCTTACTAATGAAGAAAAAGAATGAGTCTCATCTTTTTTATTGCTTTAACAAATACAGTTTATATGTATAATAAATGATACGATAATGATATTTAAAAAAGAATTTTTTTCCGAAATGGTCTCCTTATTAATGAAGAAAAAATTAACCAAATAAATGTCGAATTAAAATTAGATATTGAAAAATTTCCTGTTACTATATATTATTAATGCATGTATTGATCATTGCATTCCTCAGTCTAATTAGCGGAATACGACCCACGTGTATATTCATGGAACAATCCTATATAATGTGATAATCAAATCTACGATTTGTTATTCTGTGCTCGTTTGTATTATGCAAATAACAACTTCCTATGATAGTAATATTTATTAACAAGATATTCGAAATATAAAATGATAAATAAGTTATATCTATTATTATATAAGCAGGTATTATATAAGTAGCTATTTCGAATCTTAATAATGATTGTCTTTATTAATAGCACAAATTTCATTAATGAAAATACAGATAATTTTGAATTATATATGCGCATAAATATTTTTAACATAAATATTTTAACATATATTTTTATGTTTTATCTAAATATAAATATTTCTCTTTGTTAATTAAATAAAAAAATCACTGAATATATTTTTTAGAAGACATTAAACTATTGTTCAGCATTATATTTATATAATAAGATTTATTTTATTTCATGATTTATATCAGTTATAATATGATTAAGCACGTTGCATAGAATTATGTAATATGCTGTGGTTTTTGCTCATCTGTGAAATATTTATTTTCCAAAAAAATAATCTGTTTAAAATTTGTTTAAAAAATAATGTTTGTTTTTGTGTGACGCAAGGAATAATTTATGAAGATTTTAATTGGTTGAGCAAAACAAAATATTTTTTATGTAAATTACATAAGTTTCTCTTTTTTGCTCGTATTTTTGAATTATTTTGAAAAAAAGTATATATATATATGTAGTCATATCTTGTAGTAATAGTTATGTATTGCATTATATTATCATGCATGTATTATATTATAAAAGTCAAAAAAATGCTATATTATTATGTTATTACTCCGAAATTATAAAGTAAAAGTTTTAATGTAAAAATTAAAGTCGTTTATCATTTAAAATGCTGTAATTTTTAGAACATTTTCATTTTTTTGGAATAGATAACTTTAATTATAATATATTAATAGTAATTCCATTAATTTAGCAATAATAATATTCTTATTTTAAATAGTAATGTAGATATTTTAGATAGTAATATACTAGATTTAGATATTATGGAATATTTGCATTGCATTTCACACATGTCATATTTCTATTTTAATTAATACCTGAAAAATAAATTTTTAAAACTAATCAATGATTACTATTTAGGTGAAGAATGGTATAACAAAAAAAATATATCCGCACTGAATCCACAAACTTATAACGATCTATTGACGAATATTCGACAGAATTGGATAATATGGAATTATAATTCGAATGAATCGTATATTCTTCAAGAACCAGATGTCAAAGATCCATCAATGGGACAATCGACTGTGATACGCGAAATTTTCAATGATAAGGTAGTAAAATAATTATAATAATTTAATGGAAAATGCAAGAGAAATTTCACAAGACTACAAAATAACTCAACGAATACACGGTATTTAGGCTCGACCGAGAGAATCTCTTTGCGCATTAATAAATACCAAATTTCACTTATTACTCTCTACAGAAAAATGGATTTTTCATAGAATGCGGTGCATACGACGGAGAAACGCGTAGCAACACATTGTTTCTGGAGCGATTTAAAGGATGGTCGGGTCTTCTCATAGAAGCGGATCCTATCAATTTTACAAAGATGCTTCAGAAAAACAGAAGAGCTTATCTTTCGCCGACGTGTCTCAGCGTTATTAAAAGCCCTACGGTGGTAAGGAATAATAATCAACTTGTCATGACTTGTCATCATTAACGATGACTTTGGAACAACGTTATCAGTTGTGAAACCCGAGCTTTGACTTCTTAGTACATATTAAAGATGTTACTCAAACTCTAGAACAGTTGCTCGAGCTTCAGAATATTACGCGAATTTCGATGGAAAAATGTAACAAATTTCTTATTAAAATTTTGAAATTGTAGGCATCTTTTCTCATGGCAAGGAACATAGGCCATTTGCATGAGCCTGAGAACACAACGGAAAATGTACCCGCGAATACACTCGATGTGGCTTACATGGGCGAACATATCCGCGTGCAGTGTTTTCCATTGATACTGTACATCGCTGCATTGAAAATAAAGACAATCGATTATTTTAGTCTCGATATCGAAGGAAATGAGATTGACGTGCTAGAAACAATCCCTTTTAACGAGGTGGATATAAAGGTACGTATATTTGATGTAACCTATTCAGAAATTTCTGTTTGAGCAACTGGATTTATTCGCCACACCTTCGACGAGTGTTATTCCTTCCGTTTCTACAAATGAAATGTAATAATAATTTCCGCGGCATACTGATTAACATACAATGTACGTTTACGTTTTAGGCTCTGTCTGTGGAATATATACACAATCCGAAGGGCCAAAAATATTTGATTGATATGATGGAGCAGCGGGGATACTACGTTTATAGTTTTGTGAAACAGATGGATAACTTGGCAAATGATATTATTTTTGTAAAACGCAATATGATGAATGAGAATAGATGAAATAAAATCTCTAGATCTTCTTTCATTAAATAGAAGAATTATCTTTCTATTTAATTTTTTATATCCTAGTCATAATTGTAATTATGTATTATTTCTCATGAAATGAAGGCATATTGCAGATAAATGAAAAAATATTAGATTGTTAATAAAAACATTGTATTATACAAGATATTTACAAAAAAATTATATATATCTTTCTAATAAAATTAATTATTTTCTATTTACAATCTATGATTCAATAAATAACATAACAATAATCGCAATAATTATTTTAATAATTATAAATAATAATTATAAATAAACAGGAATAAACTAAGTTATACAAATAGGAACTTATGATTATATGATACATTGATCATAATTTTATTTAACAGAAATTAACCGTATTTTGTTTCACAATTCTCTCGATCAACTTTTTTTCATTTAACTGATTATTATACACATTTCACGCTTTTAATATATTTTATTGTATTATGAATGTGAATTTGAACTTATGTTTATTATGCAGCAATACTTTAACAAAAATAAAATAATAATTAAGATACCAATATTTTCAAATTAGTACGATATGCGATAATAATATTTTTGAGTGCACTATTAAGTAAGAGCTGCTTAAATATTAATTAATTATTTTGATAAAATATATAAAACTGTTCCATACTCTTGCTTTATAACAATTTTTCTAAAAATTCTATATTTTATAAATTGCTGAAACAAGTAAAATACATTTATTGATTCTGCGTTTAATCATATCAAGATGATATTCTGTATTTATCTAAATAAAATTAATTCATACATATAATCAAACTTTCTTTTCAAATTACGAGAGAATTGTTAACATGTAGACGTACGTCTGTACGTATTATAATAATAATTTACATTATAATAATAATTTATATATTATAATAATATAATTATAAATTATTATAATAATATAATAATATATTATTTATAATAATTTATAATAATATTTCTCTCTCTCTTTCCCTCTCTCTCTCTCTCTCTCTCTCTCTCTTTCTTTCTCTCTCTTCAGAATTAACGTTATATAATTAACATTATATATTTGATATAAATTTAGTACATCAGAATTCCATATATTTTCTCTCTCTCTCTCTCTCTCTCTCTCTCTCTCTCTCTCTCTCTCAGTTTTCAAGTTTCTTGATGAATTAGAAGGTGGTTTCACTTCACGAGAACATTTGCCAATGATATAAATTCTACGTTTATGATGTAGGAAATTAAGCAGATTCACAAATCAATTTGCAGTAATTTCAAAGCAAATTTCACTTTATAGATGTTTTATTGAAAATCTTAATGATAGATGTAATTTAATATTAAAACAAATAACAAATTATGTGCAATATATAATGTTTTATAATTAAATATTTAAAAAATTTTAAATATATACAGGGTAGTGCAAAAGTACTTAATGGAAAGATACTTAATTATAGTGTTTTGGAAAGCTCTCAAGATAAGCTACAAGAATATGCAATAAAAAATAGTAGGTTCCATTTAAGAAATTGAAAGTGACCTTTATGTAACCTTCAAATGACTATCCAAGGTCAAATTTTTGCCACCATCTTCTGTCCCCCTCGAAGTCAAGCAACTTTTATTTGAAACATTTTGTTGCACATTCAAAAATAAAAGTTATTGGGGGTGAGTAACTTAAAATGGCTCATCCTGTATATATATATATATATATATATATGTATATGTATATGTATATGTATATGTATATATATATATGTAAATTATTATAATTGAGAGAAAATGGCAGAAATTTCTGATTTACTTTCTATACAAAATTTTTGCGTCAAATTTGATTTTGTAGATTGTTATTTTTTAGGATGATAATATATGATTGTATTTAGAAAGATAATGGATGAGCACAAATTGAATGTGATTAATTTAGATTTATATTCTTAGGTCCAAAATGTTCGCAAATGTGTATTCAATTGAACCTTCTATCGAATACGTGCATTATAGATTACAGCAAAGTCGGCATAATATTTTAATATATAACAGATATACTAATATCTTCTATTATATTTGATATTGGACGTAACTATAATATTTCTATAATATTTCTCGTGAATGTATTTTTTCCAGTATTGAATTTCAAGATTCTTATATAACATATAGAGCTCTATGTGTATATCAAACATTAATTAATTTTATTAATATTTTATTGTTTCTTATATAAAAGGATGAAGTACAATATCGATAAAAATTTTATAATATTAACAAATTTTCAATACATAATTTAATTTCAATAGTATTAAAAAATTAATCAAATATAAAATGATGTAACAATAATAATATAATAAGTTTTTCTTGTATAGATAAAAATTTTTGTAAAGTGTTTCTTTTTCTTCTTCTCTATAATAAAATATCTTTGGTAATTATAATAATGAATAATTTAGTGATTATAAAAATTTATGCGTTAATCATCTTTATTAAAAAATACTTGCTAATAAAAAAAGATGATGTTAAAAATAACACAGCTAACAACATTACAATTTTTTGAGTTGACTGTGTGCTCGTTAAATTATTATTAGCTTAACAGTGAAAACACCAACCATCTATATATACATATCTATATTTATTTAAGTCAGACTTTTCTTTTTTATTCCGTTAAAAAACAAGATGCAGTTAATCCTAAAAATTCCTAAAATATTTTTTATATGAGCATTTCTACAACAATTGCATAGAAGCTTCTAATATTTCATATAGATTTGCTATTTTACGATATTATTTCGATAATTTCTCACAAACGTACTTCATATTTAAATTATCCATATTCTCGTGTTAAAAAGTATTTCTTCTCAGATGCCTGCATCATAGAAATATCTATTATAATATCTACTATATTTGCTTATAACAAAATGCATCAAGTTAAAATGCAAATTAATTCTAATTTATATATAAAAATTACAACTTTTCATTTTTGTGCCGATGATTTAATAACATTTCGCTCCCATTGTTGGGTTTTACCACTGATTACCACTGATGAAATAACAAATTTTTGATTCCTAAAATATAACAAAACAATTTCAATGCTAATTGTTATTAAAAAGCGAGACATAGTGAGAAAAATTACTAAAAATAATTCACTATTTGCATAATAGTTTATGTTTTCTATGCTTGCTATTTTTAATTCTCTTTTGCCTACATATTTGCTCAATCGAATTTTTAAATTAAATATAAATAACTACTAGATTAAAATATTTAGGAACAGAAGATTGCGGTTTTTTCATTTTTCCCACGCATTCCTTAATTCTTGGAAGAATTACTTCTACTTACTATATATATAATCGAGGAACTAAAATTATATATCATGATCTCGTCACAGTGAATATCTAATACAATTATTGTACTCTAATCTCGTTTGGACTTGTGAATCGCATCTAATCTAACGCTGACATAACATTCAGTGAACATTTAATTAACAATTATTTCATAGCCACTGCTACAAAATCTTTTTAAATAGTCTATCATTTTAATTATTTAATTTTGATAAATTATCTATATGATTGCACATGTACGATCATGAAAATATCGGGATAGTAGAACAACGAAAAGAGTTGGAGCATATATCGAGGGACAAGAGAAAATCCAGTTCATTTGCTCGATTCATTGATCCATGTTTAATCCTTTAATGGATTGTGCTTAATAAATTATATCATTATATGAAAAATATTCATTAAAATTAATAATAAAGTATATAATTATAAGATATAATTACTTTGATAAAGATTGCTCAAAAATTCAATTCTAGTTTTGTAAGATGATATAAAATAAAAAATTAAAAAAAGTCGTAAGACAAAGTGACAAGATAAAATGTTTTAAATCAGTATGGCTTACAGAAAGTCAAACGTAACTTTCTTGCTTTTTCTTCACGATACTTCCGGTCACAACAGCTGTAAGTAAAGGCAATTTAATCTGTTTGTCTGTAGTTGCTTGATCATTGCATGGTACTTTAACGTTGCAGCTCTTGTTGCTACTATGTCTTCGCCAAAAATCCGAGTGGTTGCTACTACAATTGGTCGATCCGGTTGTATAAGTGCCCGTACGTTCTGATGTTTTCTTCTTTTTCCGTCTAGTAAGTCCCAAGCCGCATAGCTTGAGAAAAGCTTCTCTGAATTTCGTGGACATCAAGTTATAAAGAATTGGATTTATTGCCGAATTTAAATAGAGCATTACTCGACAAAAGTATAGGAGGCTGTAGTAGCCTTCTATGCCGAGTGAAACGATCGTCTTGGGTGGCGCAATGATAACCAAGAGAGTAAATACTCGAAACGGCAACAAACACAAAAAGAAAGAGAGGACCACCGTAGCTAACATCAGGACTACCTGCTTGCGATATTTAAGCAGGTTGTTCGCCGGTCCACGGCTTATTGTCGGATTCGCCATCAAATGTCTCGCAATCACTGTGTACAAGACTATAAGGATCAGCAAAGGAATCACGAAGAATACCACGATCGTCGTTAGAATGAAGCCCGTCATCCATGTCGTCGAAGCTGGGGTTGTACAAGTTGGAGTAAATGTTCCATCGATGTTCTCCTCCATCTCGTAGGTTACCATTAGCAAAATGGGACTAAAATGTGTTAAAAGAGATAGAGATCGATTACTGTCGCGCACACGTGTCGCGTATATAACGAAGCTTTTAGTAAATTATCATAATGTTGCGTACCATGCAGCGTTAAGTCTTTCTAAAATACGATACCTTATAAAAATAAAAATAAAAATTTCTCTACAGTATATAAGTATAGTTATGTAAAGTATATATACAATATGAATAATTTATGACATTTAAAAATAAAATCAAACCTCCGGAAAAAGGAAAATAAGGTCAGTTGACAATCACGAAAAAATATTAACGAAAATTTTCCATTTATTTTCGCATTTTAAAAATATCAATATAAGAAATATTCATGTGACATTTAGTTATTATATTCAGATTCGCGCTCGCGTGTATAATAATCGCTTGCAATATTGATAACTGATAACGAAATCACACTTATACTCACATACGAGGATCGTTTGATAAGTTTGGTAAAAAATAAAACACGTTATTTTTGAAAAAAATTTATGTAATTTCTTAATATAGTCTCCATCGAAGTCTATACACTTAGTCCATCAAATTTCCAATTTTTTAATACCTTCGGAAAAGTAGGCTGATGAGGCGTCATCAAATGGATTGTGACGTAATTTCACGAAAATTTACCAAACTTATCGAATGACCCACGTATACTAGAAATTTTTCAAACTTATTCACTCAAATCATTCATTCGATTCTCATATATAACTTTCGCAAAAATCTACAAAGTTTAATATTTCAAAAGTTTTCTTCACGTTAGTTCCATTCCATATAGTATAGAGGTTCTCCTTCTTTCATTCAGTCTTAAGTTACTTCCAGTGATTTATCAGAAGTACGAATAAAAGTTATAATTTTTAATGTTATTATACTCTTTTGTTATAAATATAATTTTCCGATGTTTCCTACGTTCGTTTATTTTATATATATATATATAATTTTTCAATGCTTTCACATATCCCTTTCGATCATTTTTATAAATATAACTTTCTGATAGTTCTATATATTTCTTTTTATAATAAATATTTTTAATACTTTCATATCGTTTTATTGTAAGCATAATTTTTCAATATTTCCATGTTCTGTTTTATAATATAAACATATTATTGTTTTTTAGAATTTAAAAATGTCAATGCTAATATTTTGTTTGATATTAACTGACATTTTCATTAATACGTCATTAATTTTTTATATACATAGATGTATTTTTTGCATCGCATTGGCAAGTCATAATATTGTATTTCTTGCTATATTTCACAAAAAGTTTTCCTCCTGATTTAGATCCTCCTGCTGATTCGCCGTGATTCTCCTCGCGCTGACAATCGTACTCCTCAGATGCGTGCCTCTCTTGCCCGCAAAACCGCACAGTTTCAGGAAACCTCGTCTGAATTTACTGCTCATCAGATTATACAATATCGGATTGCCGGCGCTGTTCAAATAAAACATGATCCTGCAGAAATTGAGCAGGCCGAAAAACGTGTCATAATCGATCGCGGCTATCTCTTCGACGGGTGCTATCACAATGTAGAAGATGAGGAGTCGGTAGGGTGACAGACACACGAAGAAACTTATGACTATGGTCAGCAACATATACACCACCTGTCTCCTGGCACGGCTATGATACGAATCGCTGGTGTTACCGGATGAATCGCGAATAAGATGATTCACGATGAATGAATATAATACCACGAGTATCACGAACGGCGCTACAAAGAATAGCAACACCAATAGCAGGAAGAACGTGACACTGGCGATAGTGTTGGCCTGTGTCAGGCACACCGGCACGCGATTCACCTGATCCGCCACCTGCTGATCGTTCCCAACGTCAGTGACGACGACTTGTGTGACGCTGTGATTTGTCATCCTCATTTCGCGATACTGCGATACCCAGACCATCGGACTGCAATCGAGAAAGAAAAAACCAAGAACATACTTTATTTCGTATTTATTTCTCTTATAATGAGACCGCGACTTCGATGCGCCAATTCGCGATGACAAGCGGACAGAAGAAGGAGGCAGAGAAGCGAGACGAAAGTTTAATCGATCGTTCAATGATTCGAGAACAACCCGGTAGAAATACCCCTCTGGAAGATGGATCGAGAACACGACATTAAATTGATGAGATAAAGACAGATTGCAGTTTGTGATATGTTGATACATCGCTTACTAAGCTAAGACGTGTGCTTAAGTGGCTTACTTCCCCAAAACTACTTAAACGTGTCTTAACTTGGTAAAGATAGATGTTCTTGACAAACTTTAAGAATTATTTTATTCACTTAATTAGATAATTATACATATTTGATTGGTCAACATAATATTTATGAAGATATCTCGCAAGATTATATATTAACCAATCTAATAAATTATATCAGAAAAATTATATTGCCTTAAGTAAATTTAAAGAGAAGGAAGGAACACAAAGTTTCTAAAATTTTGTCTCACAGATTAAATTTAAAGGAGAAATGTTTGATATTATTTTTTCATTTATTTAAAAAATAATTATTATACTAATTTATAATGGAAATTTTTAAATGTTTATTTTGTGGTTTAAATCTTCAAATTTTAATGGAACCTCGCCAAAATGTCATGTCGAATATTGTACTGATATAATTCCATTCAAAGTAATTTTTCAGTATGTAACAAGATTTATTTTTTATTCAATGATTTTAGAAATATACTTTTAATATACTTTTAATATAGAATTGATTCATAAAAGTTCAATTTATTAAATGCAACTATGAACAAACTTTCTAAATAGGCCTAATTATTATAATAAAGTTGCTATAATTGCAGATTGTGTCTGTATGTCGTATAAAAAATTATTACGAGAACAATCATTAAAATCGCTTAGCGTTAATATAAAATATATCGCTGCGTATGAGAAATGAAAATTTTCTTGTCGGAAGAATCATAATTAAATCTATATCTATATCGTTATTTAAGTTTACATTTATCATCATCCAAATTTATATAATATCATTTTGATTGTTGTAATAATGCCTCTTTTATGGACATAAATTTTACGAGTGCATATATGAAAGACAGAATGCTCCTCATCCGACTTTAATCTTGCACAATTATAATCTTTTTCTAAAAAAAACTTTACAATTTTAAGAAGAATTTAAAATAAAAATGTAAGAAAAATATTAGAAAGAAATTGTAATTTTTCTTTTTACACATTTTTTTATAATAAAAGATGCAGAAGAAAAATGGATATGGTCAAATTGATCCGATGAGCGTACTTAAAGATTAATGTCTAAGCATTATTAACGAACTGCGCTTAACTCCAAAATTAGGTCAAGTTCCTCAGATAATTCTTTTTTATATTTTTTATGAAAGTCGTTTATTTAGCATATTTATTATAAAAAAGAGAATAAAAATTATTAATATAAATTTTTTATTTAAAATTGAGACACAAGAGTGCTAATAATAGTCAATCATGAATCTTTGTCGCGATAATTAATGTAACATTTCCTATAGAAAATGTATAGCATACTAAATCTATTTTTTCTACAAATCCTATGTGAGAATAGATGTTAAATGGATACTAAAATAATTTTAAAATAAATTTTATTCAAACATAGAAAAAGCAAACAAAATAGAAAAATTATCAATCTGCTACGAGTACAGGCAAAGAAAAATGTTATACGATTATTGTACCTTCCCACGCCATGAAATAGAATATCGTATTTTCCTTTTGTTCGGACACTTTACACGAGGGTATTACAAGTCGAGCTCAATTTTCGCGCACAGACGGGATAGTATCGGATTTCCTCGAGTGCTTGATAAAATGTGATTTCGATAATTGCATACTTCCATTTATTTCGACGCACTTTCGCATGCCTGCATAAAAAAAAGTGATGGTCTTTTTAATCCTTAAATAAAAAGTGCCAGAATATTACATTACGGTTTTTAATTCATCCATTTGAATCTATTGATAATATTGATAATTTTTCATTCACTAAGAAAAATGAGAGAAATGTCCAATAAAAAGGTAACGAACGGATATTATACCGATCACTTTAATCGGATATTTGATCGGAAAATTCCAAATTTTGAACTTTTTGATCAGATATCCGATCGATCGATATTTTCTGATTGGATATCTGATCGATTTCTTTTTTTTCCGATTAAAGTGATCGGTATAATATCCGTTCATTACCTTTTCATCGGACATTTCTCTCATTTTTACCTTTCCATCGGTTTTTTTTCTCAGTGTTACAATTTAGAATAGATAACTTAATAAATATAATATAAATAATTATCAACAAAAGACATAAAAATATTATAGCTTTTGCTTTTATAGAATTTATCGGGCTATTTAAATCGCGCTATTTTATAAAACGTAACATTGTATTGAAAACCTACATTTGTCAACAACATGACGAAATCTTTAATTAATGATAATTAATTTGCAAAATACGGACTTAATAAAATCGAGGATCAACGAAAACTCTGAGTGATTTCAAAATAGTTATATATATTATCTTGTCGAGATGCTATTGCTTCGCATAGCAAGATAAAATTGAGAGACACGATCTATCACTGAAATGCGTCGTTATTCGCATTCAATAAAGTGAATATATCCTACTGTGACTTTACAGAATTTTCCGACAGAGAAATTTAGTTGCCTTGTTCTCGAATTTTTGCAAGGTTTTATGGAATTCTCAATTATCATAAGAAAAAGAAATGTCAAGATGTTGAGAACTTCATGTTCAGAAGATTACATTCTACAAATCTGTTATAAAAGTGAAAAAGAAAAATATATGGAAATATATTATCTGTCTAAAACCCGCATTTTAGGCGATTAATTTTGCAAAAAAGTTCACAATAAAAATCTATTTATAATTTTATATTGCATTATTTTAATATATTCTGATATGATTTTGTTTATATAAGTATTTCTTTCAAAACGTGTTTTTTACAACATATAAAATCTTATAAATTCTTATATATTCTTATATATTTTGTATAATACATGAAATTATAAATAAAATTTTGTTTCGAATTTTGTCGCAAATTATAGAACATTTACAGTAAATTCTAAATAGAAATTATGATAATATGATACAATAACAAAAATGTAATAACCAAACGAAAAATATTTCCTTTATTCTTCTTGCTGATTCTACTTAAAAGCATCTACAATTAATCCTTAAAGCTGTTTAAAATACAATTACAATTCATTTTCCTCTTTATATATGGATCATCATTTTCCTCTTTATATGGATTGATTAGATTATTAATTATTAGTTTTTCTGCGGATAAATAAATTTTATGCTCGCGATTGTAAAGAACAGTAAGTTGCAGATAATCTATAAAGAATATACAGATGAGAATAAATAATGCGAGAATCACTTTGTGAGCACAGATAGTTAATAAATATACGTAATATATAAGAATGTACAGTTTCCTCTTTCGTAAAAGATTATCGTACTTTAAAATACATAACTATTAAGATTTACAATTATAGAAGTAGATTATGTGGAGACTCAAGAAAATATGTAATATTTTTGTAAAATTGATTTTGCAGTTACTTGCGAAATTGTGTGAACGTAATCTAATAAAATAAAAAAGAGTATATTTTTGCATTTCATTAGAATTATAATATTTAACTTCCGCTTTTGCAAACTGAAAAGCAATTTTATGTTGCTTTGCAATTTTTAATTTCTATACATATGCAGGATGTTTCATAACTTGTGATTTTAATTTTAATCACAGATTCTCTAATAAATTTAATCTCATAGCGAACTTGATTGCTCTATAAAATTATTTAAAAAAGCAAAACTGCTAAATATGAAATATATAATTTTTACAAATAATTTTATCACATAAAAAGCACATTGCAAATAATATAATATATAATTTTAGGTAATTAATTTTAGTTAATGTGTGTTAAATATTTTATTATTAAGATTTTTATCATTGTGTATTTGCAATTACATAAGTTCATCGATTTTCAGTTTACATCAATGTACGGAATAGTACTGATGATTTAATTATAAAAAATATCAAGCATTAATAATTTTCAAAACCATTTATTATACGAAAGAAAGTTTTTTGCAGACGAAGGAGTGTTGAAATTGATAACAGAGTCATTTAATTCAGTTACTTTCAATTTTGAACTTTATTTTAAAAGAATTTTAAGGCTAACAATCAAGAAAAGTTAGGTAATGTTAAAAATTAAAAAGTGATAAGTTTATTTTACCCCTAAAAAGATATCGATTTTAAACTGATTAAGAAGTTTAAATATTAAAAATTGTAAGCTTAGACAACTGTATACATATGGTATATATATGAAAATGTACAATTATAAATAAAAATATAACAAAAAACAACAAAAGAAATAAAATATTATTTACATGTTAATAAAATCTCAGCAATCATTTTTAAAAATACTTCTGCATAGAGATCTTCTAAGAAAACAGAAACGTTTTCTAATTGTTTTGATTTTTAAGTGAAACAGAAATTGGCTAAAATAATTGCAAATGTATTTGCGAGTTTTTATGAGTTTGCGATAAGCTCTGCTTTAATTCGCGTTTGTAATTTTATTACTTCATCGTAGCGATTCATGCGCTGCATAAAAAAACAAAATTTCGTAAATTTATTTTCACTTCGCGAAAAAACTCACACGTGCAAAAACAGCATTCCAAACTTTTCACCGTAATGCATTAACGATATGCATACATGTATTAAGTACTTTACTCGCAAGATGAAGTTGAAAATTGGCAAGAAAAATATGCAGTTTGTTTATTCCAGTATATCTTTCTCATAACAATAATGAAAGTGTACAAACATAAATGTTCTTTTTTCCACTATAAAACATGTCATGTATCAACGAGTTTAGCTATTACACGAACATTTCTAATGTTCAGTTTTTTAGTGATTTCTCTTTCTTTCCCCATCAATATTATGTCGCAATAAATCCAAATTTATAATTCGAAAACGTGCTTCTAGTTGGAAAACATCGAACTTCGTGAAGAGTTCACACGATTATCTCAATCCCATTAATACGGTTATCTAACTTTTCTTGAAAACTCCGGATCGTGTCGATGAAATCCTTCTATAATCCACAAATTTCCAGATATACCACAGATCCGTATTCTTAATATATTTTCCACGATAAAATTAGAAATAGAAAATATTAGAAATAGATGTAAGAGAGTTTATCCCAATAACTTTTTATATACATAGTAAAAATATGCACATAATAAAAAAATATATCTATATTATTTTTAATTTTTTTCATGTAAAAATATTAAAGCATATTTACTATTTAAATTTTAACAGACATACATAACACTAGAGAAAGAGAAAGAAAGAGAGAGATCAAAATAAATGTAAATAAATACATTTTTAAATCACACAATATTAAATATTAAATATTGAATGGATGGTTTAAGAAGATAAATATAATCTTCAAAAATTAAAATAAATAGAAATCATAATTAAAAACTCAAAATAATTATTTTAAAACAAAAATATATCTATAATTTATAATACACTGTAATATAATCTCAATTCCTAAAAATATTATACAAAGATAAGATAGAAGTGCACATTTTTATGGATTTTTAAGGAAATAAATATATTTTCTGCTATTTTATATAAAATGTAGGCGTCAAAATGTAACGAGAAATGTACAAATCTTTGCACTTCGTACGTTTAGTTTGATTTCTAAGTGTAATACAATCTGTACATTAGAGTTAAATTGCTTCTTACTCTACTCTCAAAGCTCCGATTTTGAAAGCGCTTAAACAGAAGGAGCAATGCCAAGTATGTGTTACTAGTTTCCCTTTGGTGTAATTCATCAATCGTATAACATCCTTTGTCAAATAGTTAAAGTATACATATATTGGGAATAAATTGAGAATCAATATATATAATACAGATATTATTTCTTCATTATATTTTTAATTATAGAAAAAAAGAGATATTTTTATTTGTTATTCTCTCTGAATATTGAATGATATTGCACCATTTAATTATAATTTTAAGTTATGCATTGCTTAATAAAATCAAATTTATTTAAAACCATAGTAACAAAATATAATTTTGTTCTCTATTTGAAATTTATAATTAGTTAAGCAGGAAAGTTTTCTCTTTTTAGTTATTAATTATTCAAAACCTAATGAAAAGTTTTTATCTAAATCACACACTTAATATCACAGATGTACATTATATTAAATATTTAAACGATATAATAAATAAATAACAATTTTCTTTAATATTTTCATTAATAACCATGATAAAATTAATTGAAATAGCCATTTAAAAATTCGAAAAGTTAAAGATATTCCGAGCTCAGAGAAAGTATAAGGAGAATAATCGGAAAAAGAAAGAGAGAATAAAGGCATAATAAAATCTAATTCTTAATAAACTCTTAATTCTTACTCGAGATTAATTTTCTGGAACGTAGCATTTAATTCAAGATGCGTTTCTAATAATATCGAGATGTTTACTTAGGGTGCAGCTCCCTGTTTCCTTGTTTTATAAGTAGCTATAAACTTAAGTTCTCTGTATTTGATGACTGAGAGACATCGATTTGCGCACATAACGCGTACACAACGTATATAGACTTCTGTGAAAAGTGGTTTACGGGCGATATCGTTTTTTATGATGCGTGTGCGGTCCTACCACAGCGTGTGTAAGGTCGCTTTTATCTGGGTAAACGCGAGGGTGCGAGGGTGGCATAGAGAGACTGGAACTTTATGAAGCAAAAATCGAATCGCCTATCTTTTTTCTATCGTTGATAGAACTTTTCTATTGTCCTATTCAAAATATGATGCTTTTCTATCGTTCTATTCAAAATATATAGTTAAAAGGAATAATTTCGTGATTATTTCTGAAAATTCATTTTACAAGTAAATTTATTTGCGATTTTATAATTTGATATTTCTCTTAATGTAAAATCTTTTCTCTATCAAGCTCAGTTTTACACATTTCTGATTGGGCTCTTAAAAAATTTATTAATTGAATTTTTAAAAAATGATTAACTTTTTAACTTCTAGATAAAAAAATATATTAAAAATGTATATTATTGAACATTATCTTAATCAGGAAAAATTAGTATAATTTTGTTTTTATTTTAATTTTAATTTTTTACGACAAACTTTTTGTGTATATGGATGTATTAATATATATAATAAACATAATAAATATAAAAAATACTTCAATAAATTAATAAACTAGTACTCTTTTTCTTTAAAAAAATTGTGTCAAGAAAGTTTTCATTTTAAATGTTATTCCTAAACTTTACTTGAAAAATATATCATGCATGACATATATTTAAATAGTATATTATATTTGTAATAAATATATGATATGCTATTCAAATATATGTCAAAATATACCTACATATAGTTATAATACATGTACTCATATGATACTTTTACGAAACTTAATAAATTTATGATACTTTTTTTACATAGCAATCTGCAGTCTCAAGAAAGCGTATGTATCATCTTTTAATATTCAAACGTATAAACGTGCATACTTTTAAAGTGCATATGTCGAGAATAACTTGAGAGACTTGAAAACTGATTCAGGCCTTTGTCTTCACAATTCGTTCAATATTTTTAAATCCTAATGCCATAAAACTCGGATATTTTAATAATATTTAGAGTCTGTGTAAATATGATGTAAATGTCATTTTTTCATTACACTTTTCATTACAGAAAAGAAAAATTTACTAATATTTTTATCTTATTCCTTTTCTAAATGATACCATATTGCATATCCTTGCTTGGGATTTACCAAGCAAAAATTGCTTTTACCCATTCTTTCTTCTCTTTCTTCATTTTTATTTCAAGTATATTCTGAAAGAAAAATATAACTTGTATGCAGATATAATATCATAAAATAGCTTCAAAATACCACAAATGTTTATATGAAATATTTCAGTTCGCATAATATAAAGTTATACATATTTCTATTTGTCGATAATATATACTAATATTTTTATCGAATAATCCCTTTTTACTCTGAAATCTCCAATTATCATAATTTATATTATATTATTCAAAAAATAACATAGTTTCTAAAATATATAGTGCTCTTTAAATAAAATTTTGCTTTTATCAAATATACAACATTAAACCTCCTATAATCTTATATATTAATTTTATATGTTAATGATCGGTAAAATTTATTTTGCATGTCCTTCATATGATCGTCTATTCATATAATATAAGATATTTTATTTTAAGAAAAGAGAAAATAATTGGTTGCATTTTATGCGACATCAGGTGGCACTCTCTTTCAATGAACTTGACGGGTATTCTTTTATGAGGAAAATTGCAACGAAGACACAATCGGGCACTTGCGAACATTGACGAGTCTGTTCATTCACAGCGCAGACTTAAATGCACTGATGCGAAATAAAAGTCTATTGGCAAACCTTCACTTCGTTTTTACTCATTAACTTTTTTTACGAAAACGATGGAGGCACGTTACCATTCTTTTCAACATTCTTGGTGAAGTCTCGATAAATTCAGGTCTTTGTCTTCACAATTCGTTCAATATTTTTAAATCCTAATGCCATAAAAACTCGGATATTTTAATAATAGTTTAAAGCTTGTGTAAATATCGCAAAGTCTACTTCTGATCTTTATGTCATCAGAGCATTTTAATGCCTCTCAAGTGTATAATAGAACAGAAGGCTCATAATATATAACGTACTACGGGAACGTGTTGCACTTTGAGGCCACGTCATTTTTGTCAGAATATGATAGAGTATAATATGTTTTGATGAGTATAATATGTTTTCTTGCGTATCTATGCTTGACTTATATCGAAAAAAAGAATTTTTAAAGAATCATTTAAGAAATGCCACAATGTAAAAGATACCAATATAATATTCTCATATGTAGCAATTTACATGCTCACTTTATGCGTCGATATGCACGCGTATGTTTGCGGGATTTCAATAAAGGGATTTCAATTATGTGTCTTTGAATGCCGTGCGATTTAGCAAGAAATTTCTTAATTTCATAGAAAACGGAATTTCTGCATGTGACACGTAGTTTCTGGAATAACACGAGTAAGATTTATTGTTGTGTATAATATTAGTATCGTGTTCGTTAACTTTGTCACTGGAGAGGAGCACATAATCGCAAATAGAAATCTTTTGATATTGTCGAAACCTTGTTTGTATCTAAATTCCTTTAAAAAGTATCTTAATATAAATTCTTTTTCTCTCTATTTTTCGGATAGCGTTTAAACAAAATGCAAAACACGATATAAAATAAATTAATATTATTAATTTTAATATTTCTTTATTATGTTCTAAAACAATCACTGTTGAAATGAATGTGTTGCATTAAATAATTAACGATATTTTAACGAAATATCTTGAAAACAATAACAAAAATTAAAATTACTATTAATCGTTCATGGTATTTTCGTATTTTAAGAAGACTTATTTAATGATTCAAATGCAATGCAAATTTTTTTTTGAATACTAATTAAACACTTCTGTTTAAATACTAAATATTACATTGAAAAAAAGAACTATCAAAATTTTGAAATTTAAAAGTGTCTGAGATAATAGCTATACAGAATATTTTAGAAATGAATATACATTAAACAGATTCCAACGGAACAATGAAGTTAAAGAAATAGCATCTTGCATGATTCGCCGCAGGCACATCTATATTTCTACATATGCATTAATGCCGCTTGCGGCACCTATTGCTTTATGCATGCAACACGACACGCATGAATAATTAGAAGCTTTATACAAATGAAAGGAAATACATGTATAAGCACGTTATACTACTATGGATATATTATTGTGAGAAAATGTTCTTTAATTATTCCCTTTATGAAATGTCTTTTTGAGCTAGAATATATACAGAGTGAGTCAAAAGTATGTGTTAAAAATTTGTGAACGTGGGTAAAAAAGAAGAACAAATGTTCATATGAACATATGGTTGCAAATGCTTCGTCATCGAAATAATGAACATAAATTAGCAGTATCAAATAATGATTTATTTAAACGTTTACAGTTTTGCTGTTGTTTACAAGAGATGCTCTATGTACTCTTCATCATTTTCAATACATGCCTGAGCACGACGTTTACATGGCTGGCGCACTCATTTAAAAACTGGGATTTTCACGGATTATCTCGCAAGCATTATAGACGTGTCCATAAGTCATCTTCATTGTTAACTATTGTTTGATAAACGACATTTCTTGAAAATGATGGAGGACACGTAGAGCATCTCTTGTAAAGAACAACAAAATTGTAAACGTTCATATAAATAAATAAATTATTTGATACTGCTAATTTATATCCATTATTTTGATAATGATTGATTTGCGACCATATGTTCATATGAACATTTGTTCTTTTTTTTCATTCAGGAACATACTCACAAATTTTTAATACATACTTTTGACTCACCTGGTATATAAAACGCGCATGTCAAATATTTGGCAGTTCAGTTATGAGTTTAATGAAATTCTACAACTAATTTATAATCATTTTTTTCATTTTCCCATCATTAAAATATTAAAGTGTCAGTTAATAAAAAATTAAAAAATTTGGATAATTAAATATATATGTGACAACATTTGCCAATTCAAATTCTTTTATGTAGAAATAATAATAAACTATTTTACTATGGGAATAAAATCTCGTATAATTTTTTTGCAAAAGTAAGTTAATAATTTCTAATATATAATTTAACAATGTGCATATATTGTATTCATCAAATAAATTATTTCCAAATTTCAAAAGTTAATGAAGAATGCAAAACTTTTTATTATCAATTTAATTCGAATAAATAATTAATTTAATTCTCAAACAATAACATATAAATTATTCCCATCTCAAATTATTTTCGGTATTTCAAAAGTTATTTATTTTATTTTATTTATCAATATTTTATAATTTCGTAGTTTTCAAAAGTTATATAGAATTATTAGTTCAAAAACAAATGATATATCGAGTGCAGTTTGATAATCCTCTAGTATTATAGTTTCACTAGTTTTGAACTGCCAAAACTTAAATACATTTGAGAACAGAGAAAATGGAAGATATTACTGCAAATAAATTTTTTTCGAATCAAAGTTTTAATGTGAATGAAGATCGAAGTTGTGACGTAAATATGATGTAGAGAAAATGATAGCTAGGTATATAATATTGTAAAGTTTGGAGAAATCTAAAATTCTTCCATTCAATATAATATAATAAATTTATCAAGATTATTTTTCTGTACTGTGTGTATGTATGTGTGTGAATTCTTCAAACTTTTTTTAAAAAAACTATGCATAAAATTAATATTCTATAATTCTTAAAACTTTTCTATAATTCTTAAAACTTTAATTATACATAGTTTATAATAGCAATATTTGTAAACCTATATATAATTATAATCTCAATGTATAATGATTAAAAAAATATCTTTCATTTATAATTACAATTTGATATGTAAATTTATAAAGTTTTGTCTCGTATTATATTTGTCTAAATAGATTTTAAATAAGACCTGTGACTAGTTCTTCCGTACTTTTAAAACTTGCTTTCACAAGAGAAATTAAAGCTCGTGGTCGTATTCGTTTTATAACCATGTAAAGACATAAAATAGGAGAGAATCTAATGAAAAAAGACGACATGCGTCAGCCAGAAGAAAAGCATGAAAGATATATAAAGCAAGATAACGGCAAAGAAAGAGGACATTAATAAAACAGAAAAGAATATTAATGAATTGTTGATCTTCTTAATTTTTTTGCTTTGCATCACCTTGTACATAGTGCCGCTGTCACCCACGCCAAAATACAAAGAATCGTTGCACGGGCCTTCGTACACACATATCTAGAGCATATTGATTCGGATTAAATCCGTGTATAATAAATTTAAATATATTTAAATATATTTGGTTTTATTTATTGCCTAAATACAACTTTCTAAAATTACTTACCCTGCCCTTAAAGGCTCGCAGATGGCATAGTAGCGCTCAAAACTAATGGCTAAAATTGTGAGGACGGAAGCATGTGCCACAGTTAACTCCACAAACGGAACAGCTTTGCCTATACAAAAAAATTAGTATATAAATCTTACACATAATATCATAAAAGAATTTTATATGTTATTATTTTATTTATATGTTATTACTTTAATAAAATAACAAAACAAATAATATATTTTTATTAGACATAAAATACAAAAAATAAAAAACAAAATTCTTTCAAAATTTCAATTATTATCGCTTTTTAATCAACTTGTTTTATATACTATTCATAAGTAAAACACAAGTAAAATAGAATTATAAAAAGAACATGTGAAACATGAAACAGAGAGAACCATAAAGTTCATATACGCTATTTTGTTTTAAAATTCGGAATTAAATCTACAAAAATTGTACACTTAAAAGTTGTGATATTTGCTTCATAGTTTATTTCGTAACATTTATAAATTTGTTTATTTATTTCAAATAATCTGTAATAAACAGAATTTTAAGTAATAAAATAAAACAATTAAATAAAAAAATAAAAAAATAGAAAAATTTATTTTAAAATAAATTGTTCATTTTAAAATAAAATTTTGACATTAAGTATATATATATATATGTACTAATAATTATATCTTCGATTTTCATTAACAAGTTGAAAAACAGTTCATGAGAAAAGATAAAATTTTTAAATTTTAATTATTTTTTGACATTCTATTGTATTCTGGGAATTATTATAATTTCATATCTATAATTAATATATTTAATTAATATTTCTTCGAATAATTTTGTCTCAAATAATTTCTTATTGTTATTAAATTACTACAAAAACGATGTAACTGTGCGTTAATTGAATATATTAAATAAAATATCGCATATTGGAAAACAAAAAATACACTTTGACATTGTTTTTAAAATTAATATATCGCATTATATTGAGATATCAAAAGGATAGTTTCTTCCTTTTTCATATGTTTAGTAAAAAAACAATATTTCCGTGAATGCGTGATAATAATTCCCTAAAGAAATCTTATCTAACACGACATACGGTGCCGCAATATACATTATTGCAACATCCTGGACACTATTATTTTCCACATTTATTCTTTCATTTATTGCTATCACCTGCGTGTGAACGATAGAATCTTTCATTACGTTTTGTCTGAAGATTAAATAGTGCCCGTTGACTTTTTTGGCCAATAGTATACTCCGATACAGATATACTTTAATAAAACTTCTATATTCTTCAAATGTTTTATTATACAGGAGTTTCGTGCTATTAGAGCTCACATTCTGTTGCTAAAATAAAATATCTTTTAGAAAATTTCTTATATTATCTTATGTTTAGAAAATTTCTCTTATTGAAACAATAATATGTCTAACTTCCTACAGATAAAAATGTGTTCTTTTAAAATATTTATGATATTAATTAAAAAGATGATTTTTAAGAAGCAAAATAATGCTAATAATTCAATTTTGTATAGATCTTTATTATTCACACACACACACACACACACACACACACACACACACACACACACACACACACACACACACACACACACACAATAAAGATTTACAAAATTGATAGTTGATGAAAATTGCGAAATCTGTTAATATAAATTCATGAGTTATTGGCATTATTTTGCTCTATATATATGTATATATATATATATATATATATATATATATATAAGTATATATATATATAAGTTAATTTAATTAATAATTAATCCTTTAACTACGACTCGTCAATAGACGACAAATAGGAATGCACATTCGTAGTTAAAGGGTTAATAATAATTTAATTAATAAATCCCTGGATCACACATATACGCATATAATTAAATTCTAAAACCTTTAATGTGTGTGTATAAATATACAAAAACTGTATAAAATATATATAAAAATAATTCATGTAAAAAACAATTTTTTTATTCAAGTACAAAAATTAATTTTTATTTACAAATTAAATATTTATAATATTTATAATTCGTTATATTATTTATAAATTTTGATATTGATTTTGATTTTTTTAAACTAATTGCAAGAGACGTTAAAATTATATAATTGAATACATAGTTAAAGGTATGCACACTTATTTTATTGGTTTTTTTTGTTTCTTTTTGACGCATCGATTGCAAGGGGACTTTCAGACAAATTGCCTAACTCCTCCGCCTTCGTAGGAGGGCAATTGAGCAGGAGGGTTGTTAGATTTTCCTCCAGAGAAGTTCAGCCGATTCATCTTACGGTGGATAGTAATTTAGACTAGTTCTACAATAAAGATGATACGTTGGCATTTTCTTTTCAAAGCAAAGAGCAGAGCTTTCCAATTTCTGACTCGAGGTATAGCTATACATGACTTAACAATTAAGAGCGTTGACATTATTTTTTCTTTGGAAAGACGGATAAAGTAAATACTTAATATTATTTTATTATTAGTTTTATTTTTATTATTTGTTCTATTCATTACGTTTGGTATATAAATTTTATTCCACAATATATAAGTAACATGCTCAATTAATTTTATTAATATCATTAATTTTATTAATATTTGATGATCCAATGGACTAAGGGAAATTTCCTTCTTTTTTTGTTTTTTTCTTCTCTCGTGTTAAATCCTTTTATTTTATATTCTTTCATATTTTTATTATATTACGCAGAAAAGTGTAAAATTGCTTATATAGAGCAGGCAAGATATTAAATGACCGGGAAAGCTTTGCCCTTTTAGGCATCCGTCTTTACACGGAAGGCTATTTCCGCAATCGATTATCTGTGGCGCCAGCTTTTATAATTCAGCACATACGTTCGTTGGTTCTTATCACCGTTGCACGGATCTTAAGTTATCCAGAGAAGCTTCTCAAATGGAGAGCTATTTTAACACATCTTCTTATACGATAAGGTTGAGTTCTTTTTTAACATCCCAGATAAAAATCTTATTGTCTAAAAAATCTATATAAATACGTATATTTAAAAAATAATAATATAATAAAGAGAAAATTCAATAAATAATCGACTATCGATGAACTAAATAAAATAAAGAGCGATATAGCTGAGACACAAATAAATCTGAGACGGAAATGCAACGGAATGTAATGATTATTTACATCTACTTTATCTTTATGAAACTATGTTTGAGTTAAAAAAATATAGACCCTATTTCTATGAGATAAATAATTTGTTCGCATATCTGCAGCTAATATCGCTATTAATATTTTTTGTTTCTTTGCCGAAAACTTTCGCTTTTTTGGAATGATGGAATAGTATACTTTCACATCACATTTATGTTGTGAAAAAGTTATTATCTATCATTCCGCGCAGGAAGATTCCTTCTTCATGCAAATGGATCTCATCGCAAATCGATTAAAAGGAATTAGATGAATTAACACATTTATTATCGTCAATCTTATCCTATAAGAAATACTTATTTGCACTTTCATTTTAATATTTATTGTCACTTTTATATTGTAAAAGAGAACAACAGATTTTAATAAATTTTAGTTTATCTTTATAAAAAGCAAAAATCATTTTTTAGGCATTTAAATAATTAACTGTGTGTATACGTGTTATATGAAAATGACATTTTATATATATATGTATATCTATATATGATATCGTCTTTATATAAATAATTTTCAGATAATTTTCAAAGAAACAAAATATATAGTTAATATAAATATATGTTAATTAAGAACGTTATTAAGAATATTAATTAAGATTAGTTTATTGATTTTAGAACAATTTAACTTCAATTAATAAAATAATTTTAAAGATAAGATTATATATATATATATATATATATATATAAATTATCATAATAGAAGCTTGTAAATTATCTTATCTTGTTTCTAACATAAAAAATTAGAAGTATCATTTTTTAGAAAATATTTGATTAGAATTACATTATCGTTAAATATTTAGTCAAAATTTAGCTCTAGATTTCACATAAAAAATAATAATCAATAAATTGCAGTTCTGCGTAACTGAAAGCATTTCATGCAGAAAAAGGTTATGAAAGAAAAAAAAAACAGACAATAAGGAAAAACTATTTCGATCAAGGAGTAGACTCATATTGGAAAAACGTGGTGGAACGCACCAAGAGCAACAAAACGAGTTGATCGTTCTCAAGACCTAGCGGATCTGGCGGATTTGTCTGTGTCGTATGTATAGACCGAAAGAATACTATAGGGTCCCACCTCCTCCCGACTATCGGCGCCTTTCTATCGTATTTCCTGCTACGAAGGTTAAAAGAGAGAATTGGATGGAGAACCGGTAGGACAAGAAGAAGTGTTATATACCGGGCGTAGCATTAAATGCTCCGACGCGGTACAGGCTAAGAGCAACGGTAATTCGTAGCAGGGGGTAAAAGTTCACCTACTCGTTTCAGCAGCCCCCGTAGATTACCGTCAAGCCTGTCCGGCATTGTCGCGCGCAATGTGTGCGCTACTCTTTTCCACCTTGTCCTAGCCTTGCCCCAGCGACACGACGTAGCGAGCTTCAAGAGCTTTGTGAGCTAAAAGGCCCGCAAATCATGCGCAATCTCGCTCATTAAATTATGTAATCGATATAAATGCGTAAAAAATGATTGCAGAGCATAATTTTAGATCATATAGATGTTAGACCATAATTTCGCTCTTGAATCAGAGATCACGGTGAGCTTTGACCTTTGAATTTTAAACTATGACCTCTAAATTGCGGATTCTACTAAAGGAGAACCAACCTATCGCAAATGCACTGGGAAGTTCTATCATAAGAACACTCGGGTAATGCGATTATAATTCGACAGACGCGTTTCAACATGATTGGTATCCTGAGAATGTATCCAAATGAATCCGATTCCGAATATATAATGAAGTATATATATGGAATGCAATGCGGCTAGAAATTGAGAAATCGCGATCTATCAGCATTTTTTCGCGATCATGTAGCATTTTGTGCGCTTGATAGAATTAACAAAATAATGCGCGTACACTTACGAATAAAAAATCCCGAGTTATTCTTTACAACGAGATAAAATTTTTTGTTTTTCACAGATGTTCTGATAGGGAACGCAATGCAAAAAATATTACATTCTTATACGTAGTATTGCAGAATTATTCATGCTTCACGTAATAACTTCCCCTTCATCATATCGATCTTTGCCTAAAGGGCAAAGCTCAGAAACTTTGGAACATGAAGTTTGCATATCAATTTGACTACTTTATACATATATTGTGTTATACTCTCTCGAGCAAAGTAATTCTTTATCAATTTACGTAACATTTATGATTTAATATTAATTATAAACTAATGTAACACTCACGAGAGCGAAGGAGATATCATTGTTTGAAATTTATTCAAGTTAAAGAAACAAAAGTATATATGTTATATATATCTATAAAAATTGCAAACATATTATATCTATGAATGAAACATATTTATATCTATGAATTTTTGTTACATGCATCAAATAATTTGTCTATAAAAATTTTGTATATATAAACTAAAACAAATCATTCAAGGTTTTATTGCACGAGAAAGAACGATCGAATTATGACTTGTGGTTTTCTTTTGAAGTTTTAATACGTTTACGACGATAAATCATTCAGGGAAGAAGCATAGTCGGTCTTTGGGGAAATCCCTTTCCCTTCGAAAGCTTCGAAACTGTTGAGTTTCTTTGGCACGTGCCTAGTGTCCTTTTGCGAAAAGACTATGTTTGCGAGTACTACGCGAGAGCAGAATTCTTCATGATTACTAATTTTCTTATATTTTTCCTATAGAATTTCTCTCTGAAAAGTCCCCAAAGAAATTGCTGTTTTCTAACTATAGGAGCAATTTCTCGAATTGCCTTTTAAAACGAAATATTATTTCATCTATATATAATTAAGTATAAATAGAATAATTTCATATGGGAAATTTCAGGCATTCGTATACACACGCATATTCTATCCTTATTGACCCTATTTTATCACGTATAGCGTCAATCAATTTTTACTGTTATAGAATTAACGCTGGATTACTCCCGAATGAAAAAAAACATCCTTAAGTAGTATTGTTATATCGTTTCTGCAAAATGTATATTGAAGAGAAAAAAAACAATAAAATTAATATTTCTAACATTAGAGTCATTATTTCTTTCTAATTATTCGAAATGAATCTATCAGTTACGTATAAATACCATCATAAAATTTTAATATTTTTTTTTACATTGGCAAGAAATATTTCCAAAAGTTAAGACTAGATTTTTAAATTAGAATACCAAAAATATGAAGATATCGCATAGCGTCAAAAAATTAATAAATTTAATCATAAAGATTTGTTTTGCAATGACAAAGTTTCTGCACAATAAAATTTAAAATTGAGTATATTGCGATGAAATTATCGTTTTACGCGCGAGAAAATTCGGTTTTACGACCAATTATGTTTACGACTTGATTATGTTCATCAAGCAATGTTGTCTACACAGAAGGAAAGCACGGTGATCTCCGGCTTCTTCGTTTGAAATTAAAGTTATTAAAGTCATTGTGCACTTTTTTGCTACATAAAACCGTTTTGTTTTGTCTAACTCGTAAAAGCAAAGGCAAAAGCTCAAGGCAAAAGCAAACTTGCGACAATAAAAAGGAAAATTCGATATTCTTTCTCGGTAGTTTGATTGCCGATGGCAATTGAAAATAATAACGAAACCTTATGCGTTGTAGCAACTTGCGAGTTTTTATTTTCAGAATAAGAAAAAATTCAATGTTTTAAAAATTTATATATATATGTAAACATTTAAAATATAATATATACGAATTATATAATATACATACTTATGAAAATTTTAATAAAGAGTGTGCAAAATTCACAAAAAGATACACACACACATATATACATATATACGCAATTTATTTTATATCACACACACACACACACAGACAGACAGACACACACACACACACACACACACACACACACATATATATATACATATGTATAAAGGATGGTCCATTAGAAGAGATAAAATATTTGAATAATTTTACTTTATTTAAAAATACAATTTCGGACTTAAAGCTATAAAAATGTATTAAAAATATCTAATTTATATTATATTATATATATATATATATATATATATACATATTATATAAATTATGTATTTGTAATACTTTTTTTATACCTTTAAATCCAAAATTGTATCTTTAAATAAAATAAAAAGTAAAATTATTCAAATATTTTATCTCTTCTAATGAATCATACTGTACATTTTTCTTTTTATTGACTTCGCTGAATAAAAACATATATATTATAATATGGCTTTATTTATCATGTAAATATCAGCTGCTATTATTATGTTTCAACGTTATAATATATTTAAACGTTTAACTATGCGATTATTCTAATTCAATCCGAGCTTATTATTGCATTTAGATACGATAAGGATTGCTAAAAACATATATTTCTGATAACATTGTAATTTCAAGACAATATAATTATATGTACTAATGCAAAGTATATTAATATCTATTAACACAAAATACAATTAATATATAATCCTTCCATTATATGAGAGATGTGATTGTAAAATCTATTGTCCGATATCAGGATTAAATATACAGAAACAACATCCAGTATTTTATCAAGAACTTTATTAAATATCCATTAGTTTTTGGATAAATTTAAATTTCCGGATAATTAATGAGATATTATTATATAATATGGTATAATTTGTCGCGTAAAAGCATCTAACCTTTCCTCTCTCCTTTCTTCTCTCTCTCTCTCTCTCTCTCTCTCTTTGTGCAATTAATACAATTATATTGTGTTGATTCTTGTCGCATTTGCCCTGAAAACATTTCTGCAATCCGCAGAACACATAGTGCTCGGTATGCTATATATGCTATATATGCATATGTATGATAATGACACGAATAAAATGATAATGAGAGAAATATTTCATTATTTCCATTAAAATATTTTTACATAAATACCATATAAATACTTGCAATAATATAAAAATCCGTTTTAATGATATTTAATAGAAATATGATAAGAAAAATTCAACACGACATAATAAAATATTATAAAATAATAAAAATTTTTTATTAAATGAAATTTCAATTTATATTCTAGTTTTGTAAAAAGTTAATGAATTTTCTTTTATAAAAAAAAGAATGAAACTTTTATAATCCTTATATCAAATTTTGAAAAGAAAATAGAATTGTTAAATTTTTTTAGAACATTTTATACGTATCATTGTTAAATGTAAACAACAATGTAGTTTTGGAGTAATTTTATTACAGTTCTTATATATAATAATATGTGTTTCTGCGATTATATATGTTTCTATTCTATTCTTATAAGATATTATAGTTTTAACAATTAACTAAATATGTTACCATGAAAATCAAGTCAACCAATATTTATTTTTAGTTTCGAACGAGAGAGAGGCTTCTCTACAAACAATATAAAATAATTTAACAAAGCCAAGAAAACATCAAGTTCCACAATGTAACTCATGGACTTAACTTACGCAATAAATGTCATCCCATTTATCATTTAGGGTTTCCGCAAAATAATTTCATAAATCATATGTTTGTCAATTTTCTTGAGAATGTCAGCAGCATACAATCTGTTTTTTTTCCATGCTCCATAAAAAATTCTTTTTTTGAAGAAATTTTGCATTTCTTTACTTCATAAAGCCATGTAATATAACAAATGTTCCTGTAGCATGGTCTAATAATAAATAACTTAAATATCACATGCAAATTTACAAAAAAATTATTTTAAATTACACAATTTTGGCTTGAATAATTTATTTTGTGAATTGTGTGACAGCACACCATTCACAAAATAACTAAGAAAATGTAATGAAACTTTCATATCAGAAGCATTTAAGTTTTCCAACATAAATTACATAATAACTTATGCCCAAAATAATTTGATGATTATATTTTAAAAATTTAATTAAGGATAATAAAATCGGCAGATATGTTGCTATTATTTTTTAGTCAATTTATCAAGAAATTAGTTAAAATTTCAATTTTTTAAAAGTTTATAATAGTATTATATTCTTTATTTCTTTCATATTTGATATATTTTCTTTTTGATGCATTTAATATATATTTTTTTAAATTAATTCTACATTTTTAATAATATCTTTATATATTTAAATAAAAAAATACAAATTTTTGTAATTACGTTTAATAATTTAAATATTTTTACGCTTTGTAAAAAATAAAAATATTTTATTCTTTTTTATTATATAAATATTTTTATATTTACGAAATATTCTATTCTTTTTTATCATACATTATTTTTTATCATACAATATTTTTTATATTTAAAAAAATATAAATATATTTCTTAAAATGATGTGTATAACGTACGTGTAATAAATCTAAATTGATAATAATATTAACAGTAATAATTTTTTCCACTATAAAATGTCTATGAGAAAAAGATATTCTACATAACTCAATTTCTCAGAAGTATAAAATATTAAAACTGTTTGCACAACTTCTTAATGATAGCAAATTTGAGATTGCAAACAGTAATGCGTCATCAGAGACTAATCCACAGTTACATAGTCGTTATGGTTTTGTAATAAACGGTTAACTTTAATGCTTAATGATTCACAAACGATTTAAACATCATATTTTTGAGATATAGAAGAGATTTTGAGATATAGAATTTACAATTTCTCGAGTATTAGAAGCTTCATTTTCATAAAAGAGCCGAACAGAAACGAATGAACGAGTATGTTCAACAATGTTAGAGATAGAAGAGATGAGTATAACATATGAAAGGAATTTAGTAACCCATTTAAAGGCGATGGCTTCTTTGCGAAATAAATGGAAAAAAGATATAGCTTGGGGAGAATAGAGAGAAATCGATAATAAATATATAATGATGAGATTCATTATGTATCGTTCTTGCAATTTGTTAATTAAATATTTGTTTAGGGGAATTTTAAATAAATGTTGAATATAAACTACTTACTATTAAATTTTAATACTGATATATAATTATTATATACTAATAAAATAATTATTATATACTAATAGGATAATTCATTTATCAATATTGTTAATAATATCTATCTATGTTAATAATACCCATAATTCGATATTAATAATAAATTAATGAAAATGAAGATTTCTTCGAGGAAGATAGGAACATCTTAGTGTGTTATAATTAATTAATTTATGTATAATTTTGTTAAACATATAATATATACACTTTCTTTAGACTCGACTTGCGTCACTGTCATTAAATTCAATCTGCTATCTTTCCCGAGGTTTGTATTAACATAGGATATGCACGATGCGATAGAACCCGCTTAACTTGTTCATTATCTATTTAGGTTAGTACACTATATAACTCGTCGATTTGTGTAATCTTTTTTTTTTCAAACAGTCTGATATTATTTCAGACAACTCACTAAATGTGCTGTTTTAAACGTTTTACACGTGTATACAATCTTAATCTATGAATAATAATATAAAACATGTTCACACAATAATATTCTTTTTGTATATCTCTTTTAATAATGTACCAAGATTTTTAAATTTATGTAATATGGATATATATAACATGATTGTCGATAAACAACATCATTTTTAATTTTTCATTGATTATATACATACATATGTATGATACATTTATATACATGTATGTCTATAAAATGATGTTAAAAAGCTAATATTGATTTAGCACAAAATTAAGTACATTAAATTTATTTATCATCAACTAATATTTTAATGTAAGACTCGTATATTATAATTTGTGGCACATTACATGAACATTTTAAATTCATAACATCATGTTATCTTGAAGATTTATAGTTCAACATAGCACAAAAAAAATGAAGAATTAACGATGATTTACTGAAGCGGCAAAAATAATAAACAGATTTTTTACGCGTGCTTTTTATAAAAGATAATATATAACCTAAGATAATATATAATATATACCTTTATTTTAGAAAAATTTATAATAATATAAAAAAAATTTGTAATATTAAACGACTTTAGAATAAAAAATAGTCAAATCTGCAAATTTACTAATTATTAAATAATTAGTTACTAAGTCACTAATTTTACTTACTAATGACTAATTATTATTTACTAATTAGTAATTAAATTACTAAATTCAAATTATTAATATTGGTGTATAAGAAAGTAAAAAAACATTTTTTAGAGCTTTAGATTGCTGACTGAAATTTTCTTTGATTGTTGTATTTCGTAAAAAATAATGCCGGTCTGAATATAAATGACAAAATACTATCTCTAAATTTTATAATGATGCAGCGTCGTTGGCACGTTTCAATTACAGTTTCAATCAAAAGCGCGAATGGAAATTACATTTTCATGAATAGGACACAGATTAGACACAGATTAGAATAGACGTTGAATGAAGAAAAAAAGAAAAAAAATAAATTCTTGCAAATTATACTATATATAGCGAAAACAAGCGCAGCGATAATGGGCTATGGCGGCTGTCGAAATTTATTTTGAAAAAGCGGAAGACGCGAGACAGGTCGCGTGCTTATCAGAACAGCTTAGAACAATTTGGGCAGATATTTGATAATTTATTATGTAGTGTTCTCGCTCCAATGTTTTGCTAAATAACAATAAATGTACATATTAAATATTACATTTTCATAGCTCAGACTTTTAAAATTCTGGATTTTATATTACAACTTTGTAGATTTTAGCAAAGGAACATTGTGTGTTAATAATTTTGATAATTTGGATGGATAATTTTAAGAATATTTTTCTTCTTCTTTTTTATTATCAAATAGAAATAATAGTATCTCATGATTAAAGACTTAAGTTTACATATAATGTTACAATTTTAAAATTTGCGAAATAAAGCAAAGATGATCTCATTTTCTGGTTTTTTACAATCATTTAATTATAAGATTATCAGCTGTTACTTGCTATGCATTCATGGATATGATTAAAAAGAAAGAGAGAGAGAGAGAGAGAGAGAGAGAGAGAGAGAGAGAGAAGAAATATATATTAATTATCTATAGAAGCAAATTTAATAAAAATATGTGTTTTATCTTTTAATTTTAAAAGAACTGCTAAACTTTTGATGGAGACAATATGTCTAACTTATTTACAATTCGTTTTACTTTCTTTCTTGTTTTCGTTGTGTGTCAAATATTATATTATATAATATTATATAATATTATATAATATTATATAAAAATCGAAAATACAGTGCAAATATAAATACTATTATATAATACATTTGTACTTGAAATTATTGAAACAGCGACGCAATTTCAATATTTTTTATAAATAACTTTATATATTTTTCTTTTTAATTACTCAATCAATGCACATATTACAAATTCATTTTAATTTGAATTAAGTTTGACAGAATTTCTTCTGGAATAATAATAGAATTTGAAGAGAATTAATATAATAAATATAATGAGAGATTATATTGTTTTTATCGTGTCTTTATTAAAGAAATATGTGTATTTATTTCATCATTTACTAGAGCATTTATTATACTTTTTATCAAAATCTTCTTGAGATTTGCTACAATAAAGTAAAATATTTTCTATATACATAGCCTTTGCCTTAGTATAAATAAAATTGAGGAATATAAGAATGAACATTTTTTAAACGAGATATACTTGTTCTTTGAGATATTTTGCAAATATCATTCTATGATTTAATTCTCTGTACATTAATCGTGATGTAATTGTAACGGAAAGTCTTTCTTTGTGAAGTCAAAAAGAGGAGTATATAAAATATGATACATAAAAGATTCTCACATGAAAAATGAAATTATTTAACTACTTTGTTATGAAAAAGAAAGAGAGAAACACGAGATCTGCATGATTCAGTTGATTGAACATCCATAATTAAAAATTTCTTTATACACAGATTTTAAACGAATAAACATTTTACAAATCTTAAACAAATACAAATAGAAAATGTGATAAGAAAGAATAACGACAAATGTATACCACATTTTGTGGATCATATAAAATAAAATGCAACTTGTAACAAACATTTTGTATAGCATTTTGTCGTAATTAATTGGTGTCATATAAGACTACTATAATGTCACTATTTCCTGTCACATGTAAAAATGTTACTTACATCATGTTAAAATTGATATTTACTCTATGGAGGTAAGAGAGAAAAAAAGAGTCATACTAAAAAATGGAAGTATATTTGTGCTGAAGTTACGAGAAATGCAATATCGTAAATCGCACTGAATTGCAATGACTTCACAATTGCGTTATTTGATCTTTTCCGCAATTCTGGAAATAGTTGTTCAATATTCACGAAATACATTGCAAAGAATCATGTCATATGTAATCCCTGTGATTGCCTATTGATTCAGAATTCGTATTTATCGAACTTGATTATATTAATCATATGATTTTGTTTTATTATAAATTCATTTACGTTGCTCTTTATTTTCAAACAAACTGATTTCAAGTCGATCAATGTTTTATTGAATGGAACAAAAATTCAAATATCTGTATACCATATAAATGATATATGCATGTAGCATTAATTTTGACAGACGTCAAGATCTAATTTGATTCTTGAAAATCATGAAAATGCCTGTAACTAATAACGCTTTAATTTTGCATTGTTATTCACTTTTATATCATTTCAAATAAAAAAAGATAACAGAAAAAATACATACTATCGCGTGATGCAGCATTGTCTGTCATCTTTAACCTACTTTGCATATCAGATGCGGCCCAGATGCGCAAATCGAATTTCTATCTATCTATTTTCAGGCGGTTCCGGCTACATAACTTTTGCATCACGTTTCTTTAAACGAGTCTCTTTTTCATGTTTTCCTGTTGCTGTCGTAAATTTTCCTAAAGTTTGTCGGTCATGACCTATTCGTATCTTGGCCCTTTTGGAAGTATTGAAATTCCAAGCGGGCCGTTCTCGTTATCGAAGCTACCCATCACCCGGATCACGAATATGAAAAATACGCTGGATTTTCTGAAAATAAACCTGAAGCAATTCGAATATTCTACAGTTGGTTTTACTTTTTCGTAATCTTCAAGTCAGTTTTCTATTAAAGACAATTATTAATAATATTAAAACTAGCAATTACATACTTATTTTATATTCGAACAATTTAAAGCTCTCTAAATTCAGTTTAAAAAAATAACAAAAAGAAGTACCTAATTTTTTTTGAAATTTGAAAGAACTCGTCTAATATTTGAACTTAGAGAGAAATTAATTTATATAAAGATATTTAATAAAAATATTTAAAGTAGAAAGTTTGTGAAGAGAATAGTGACATTTCATTTTTATATTTTCGCGAAAGAAAACTTAATGTTAAATTGAATCAATTCCGTCAATAAAAGATGGTTTGTTAAATTTGAGACACCATATATTCGGAATCTAGTTAAATGCGTTCATGTTTTGAACCAATATCGTTCGTATGCTGCAATTTAAAGCCGTGGGGCAAAATATTTCTGAAACTAACATATATTCACATATATACACTTCAACAATCTTCCTATGATACATTCAGTTTGAAACGCGCATACAATAATGAGATGTTCATTTAATGCAATGTGATAATTATTTGACCGCAATATTACGTTTTATCCTTCGTAGAATTATACCATTGGTTTATATTAGAATAATTAAAATAAAATTAAGATAAAAATTAAAATAGTTTCTTTATGATAAACGTCAAGATTTCAGTCCATCTGTTTATAATAATTTGCAATTGTAATTTGTAACTTATGTAAAATGATAACAATCTTGTTAATGATAATATTTATTATAATTTCACAAACGCAATTATGATGCAATATTTATTCTCCGACCAATATTGCATCATAATTGCATTTGCAAAAGATTTATTTATATTAATTATATAATAACTTCTCTTTTCTATTCTGTTTTATATTTTCTTGACTGGTACTTATTTATTTAATTTCCAATTAAACGCGATACAGTTATATGATATTCACATAATTAATTAAGCATCTTGAATAGAGTTCTATTAGCGAGTATTTATACTAATTACGTGCAATTTCTGCATTAACGAGGAAAGATTTTTAAAGTTTTTGCCAATCTCATGCGTATTTCTAGATTACTAATTTAATTTGCTTTCTTTAATTTTTAATTTCTTGTAAAATACTATACTATATTAAAGATCAAAGAAATAAATGCGAATATTATCGCGTACTGCGTTTATATATACTGTTTAAAATCGCATATTATACAATAATATTGATACTAAAATATAATTATTAAATTATAATAATTATATAATAATTATAATAAATCATAATTATTCTATTAATAAATCATTGTTATAGATTATTACGATTATACTTAACGATTTATAAGTTCTACTCAAGTTCTTACTTTATATTTTTTTTCAACCTATTATAAACAAAAAAAAATTACAATAATTTCTCATAAAATTAAATTTAAGTTCAATCAAATAGTCAGAAATAAACTTATAAATGAAATTCTCATAGAATTAAATAATGAATAGAGATTAACAAGAGCAATTTATTCAGATACAATCGATCTTTCAATTAGTGAGCGTTCTGGCGACAGCTGATCTTAGAACATATTGGATTTAGTATCTCGTTTATAATTTCGTAAAAAAGGTTAATTGCTGCGTTTTTTCTTATTAATATGTATTGTTTGTTTGATCCAGCTATGAAACTCTTTATAACGATGGATTTAACAAAAATCTATGTTGTCTTCTACTTATCCAGTTGAATCTCGATGTAACACGTATCTCGTCTTCGCTGCTTGCCTGTCATGTGATATAATAAGCAAATTGTTTTTTAATTTCATTTACGTCCACATGCATAATAAATGCTTGGTAAATAAAGGTACGACAGTGTTGATTGACAAGGACGTCGCGTAAACAGACGTTTTACTAGAGCGATGGTGCATCAGTTAAAGAGAAATTCAAAAATTATAGCGTTATATATTATAGCGTTATATCTTTAACGTTGAAACCAAAAAGTAATTTTAATTTTCGATGCTATCGATATATTGTGAATTTTTCGAGTTTCGAATGATACAAATAATTTATATTATATGATAAACTAAAGTTTTTTAAAACATTCAAGCCTAAAGATATAAAGTTTAAAGCTGTTCCATTAAAATAGCAAAGATTTTTAAGGCAAATCATATTTTGAATTTGCCTTCTTTCAGATATTGATTCGTTATCTATCGGATTTATTTTCGCGATTGAGCATTCCGTTTATTAACTTTATTGTTTGTTTTTTCTCAAATATCATTTCATTAATGAGACAATCGATACAATGCGTCGCATTCGAGTAACTCTAAAATCTGTTATTCTACCCAATCTTTCAAGTAGATAGGATTTTAGTTTTTGTAGAGATTTATAACATCAGTAACATCTGCTGTTTGTTTTTATTTGATTCCAATGATAAGAGTTAAAACACTAATGGCGATATTCATAGATCAAAATAGATTATTTGTAATCTTTCATTATAAATATAATTAATTTTAAATTTGTAAATAAATAATTATTTTAATATTCTCGAATTAAAACCCCGCATTTACATAAATTTATAGTTATTTAATTTTTATTTATTATATTGAGTAATCATTTCGCCAAATAAAGTTCTTAATTTATAAGTAATAAAGTTAATTTATAAGTTTAATAAAAATTCGATTTTAAATGCGCTTTACAGATACGATAATATTTATTTATTTTAAATAAAATTTATTAATATAATTATAACAAATCCAGTTTATGTTGTTTTACGAAATAACTTTGCAAGTACGAATAACAGCAGTTGTATCTTGACAAGCTGAGCAATCTAGAGTTAAATATCTTCGATATAAGTATCGACGATACTTTTCTACAACACGAAACTTTCTTTCTAAAGCGATAGATTCATAGCCGTCTGGTTTACAAAATAAAGCTTACAATAGAGTTAATGTAGAAGAGATAAAGAATACCATAGTATAACAAAACAAATAGTATTAAATATATTGGTCTTTCGCAAGAGGTGATATTTATCGACGTGAAATTCCATCAAGAGTTAAGCCAAATATTGAAGCGTTTTTGTTTAACATTTACAAAGAATCATTATGAAAGGAACAATTACGAAAAAAAGCAATTACGAAGATAGACTGTACTAAAGTATTTGTCCTGATAATGAAGTGCAATTTCTATATTCGTAGTTGCTCTCCAGCAATGTTGCAATCAGGAAAATGGCACAAATACAGAAAACAAATACAATTAAATAAAAATATATGGAATGATTAAAAAATATATATTTCATTTTTCTTTACATCTTTTTATTTATTTTATTTGTAAAAATAAAAGTTGGAACTATTTTTTAATACATTACGAAAAACAAAACTGTTTTTTTTTGCGACAGGCTATTTTGTTTATTTTATATTTATTTTTATTATTTCTTTGTAAAGAAGCGATTTTAAGTCGACAATTATAAAAAATAATTGCAAATAAATAATTATGATTTGGCATACGAGTAAACAATACATAAACTTTTCTTCAATACAATTTACTATAAACTTCACTTTCTCTATTAAATTTGAAATAAGAATTTATAAATACTAATAAATAACAATATCTATTATTTACATTTTTGCAAATTTTTCCTTGATTCGTTGATCGAGAAATTTCATTTGGAACAGACAGACAAATCTTGTTTTATGATGACCACGCACTCAGCGGCATTGTGATTCTTCGTGAAGAGTTATAGCGGTCCACAAATCGCCAGCGGTCATTGTCGCGTGAGAGTAAAATTGCATGGAATGTAAATGCCTAGTTGGCCTGAGTGCGAAAAAGATTGGAAAAACGAGGATGTTTCTCACGTGATCTATATTTAACCTCATACAAACTCGAAATCTCAGTTTTAATTAAACAAGTTATATATAACGTACGTTATATATAACGATGGATGGAGACTATCTCTTTTATTGCATACTCTGTCTTTCTGTGTCAAGTTTCTATCCTTCTTTCTCCTCTAGAAAATAATATCACGATATGTATGGTAAATATACAAGTTATACTAGTTATTCCAACATTTGAGCATTAAATGTGCGATAAACATCATGTTACGCAAATTATGCAAAATGAGAAATGCAATTTTACGCTCTAGATCTCTGTAGCATTCGCAATCGAGAAATGTTTTGAGTATCTCATAGTTTTGAAACGAAAATATTATACAAAAAGAAAATATTAAAAATTAATGTGTAAAAGTGAACGTGAAATAATTATTTATTCCAAAATCTTATTCTTCATTTAAAAAAAAATTAACAATATGATTTGTGTCTACTGATTGAGATACGAAGCACATACATATGAAGCGTTTTGCATTTATCTCGATGTCCTACAATTTGTATTGATAAAAAATTGGATCATATTTTTTAAAAATGTGCTTAATCTCGCGTAGAAGGTAATATCTCGTAAAAATGCATATTATGCAAAATCTGTTACTTTCTAACATATTTCTTTTTAAAAAATTATTAATTTTTTATTTAAAATACTTTAACAAACATAATAATGTATATATGAAAACTAACAAAAAATTCAATATTTTATGTTACCTAACAGAAAGCACATGGAAGAAGAGTAAATCATAAATTCATTTATTAATTATATATTATCCGGATATGTATATATAATAACTAACATATGTGTGTTGCCTGCAATATGAAAAATTAAATTTTTATTTTTATTAACTTTTATTATAATTTCGTTCAACGATTTACATATTCAAAGCGAAATTTGATTTTGAATTTAAAAAAATTTGTTTCTAAGAATATGTATCAAAATTTTTTAATTACGCAAATTAAAATTTCCGATTAAATATAAAATGTTTTGATAAGCAACTTGTAAACGCAGATATTTATACGAATTATATATATATATATATATATATATATATATATATTACATATTACATATGTATATATATTACATATATTACATATGTATATACATATTACATATATACTTCTCTTTTAATTTTAGTGACAAAACATGTCAAAATTTTGACACGGATCTTGTTTCATAAAAATTTCGTACTGATAGTAACCCGATAAATTCGTCGATACTACAGTAATATTTTATTTTATGAAAGAGAGGAATTGCGTATATATCGCGCTTCCACAAGTTGTTCCAACATTGACACGTTTGAATATTTATCGATGTAAAACAAAGCTTTTATTAGTCATAACACCTTTTTCATCTACTATTAAATGAATCGCATCTTATTTCCTTGTCATTATTATTATGTTCATTAGAAAACGGTTGTTCGATAATTTACAATTCAGTGTCGATCATTAGTCAATGTCTGAAGAATAAAGGAAATTTTCATACAGTCTTTATCACAAACGTTTAACGAGAAATAATTATTATAACAATTATCTATGTTTTGTGTTTAAAATTGTTTTAAATGCTTTAATTGAATGTAATTAATGTAATTTTAATATTGCATTCCAAACAAATATTTAATATAATTTTAATATTGCCAAAAATAAATAAAACTTGAATTGTATGTAAAAATATTAAATATATTTAAAACGTATGCCATTTAAAAATATTTGTTATTTTATTCGACCAAGATATTTTTATGTTTAATTTTACATTTTATTTGTACTGTCAGTCTGTTATATTTTTCATATATTTTTATTTCTAAATACAGTAAAACAAAAATTTAACAGATAAATGTAATTAAACGAACATCCTGTTTACTAGACATCATAAAAACGTAAAATCTACAAATATAAAAACTATAAATCATTAAAAAATTAGTATTTTTAAAGTTTTTGTCAAACACTAATGTTTATTAATATTATATAACTACAAATTCTTAATTATTTTTTAACTAATAAAATTAAAATCACCCAGACAAATATTAATTAAACAACGTTCGTCGACAGTCAAAAGCAAATCTATGTTTATAATAACTTTATAATGTCGAAATTAATGATTCCAAACGGAATCATTAGATCTAAAAGGATTAAATATCGAAGAATTTAATTAGAATTTTACGCACATGGATAAACGCAACATCACTATAATGATTTATCATTTTTCAAACTGGAAAAAAAGTGCAAGGAAACTTTTCATTTTTTACGTAAAATATCCCTATTCGGATCATAATGTCGTAAGATATTTTACATTGCAATAAACGCTGCATGGCCTCGACCGTGAGATCAGGCAGCGTCTCTCTAAACCTCTAAAGGAATGTCGAGCGCGAGAAAGGTATGTCGATGTTCTCGGAGAAAGGGACAGGCAACGTCGTATGCGCCTCATAAAAGCCAGACGCGCCTAAATGCTATCCCCCTCTTTGCACCACACCCCATCTGGACAACCGTTGCGCGACCCTTCACAGCAAACGCATCTCGTATAATCCATAGAGATCCCTCACGACATTCTCGCTACTCACTGGTTGATTCAACCTCGACTTCACCACCGGCAACTACCTTCCTCCGCGTATCGCTCTTTCTTGCAGTTCTTCGTACGAAAGAGAAGGATCGGAAAATCGATATATAGACAGGCGCTCGTAAGGAATTGTAAGCCGGAAGAATCTTTCGTCTCTGCAACGCCATATGGTACCAACGGTTTACGAGCACGGATATCTTGATGTTCGTTGGCGAACGTTATTCGACATGTAAATAAAATGTGTCGTTTGTAAAGAAATTGATAATAAAAGGTAGTAAATTATACTTGTATTTGAAATTGGAGTTTTTTTATGTAAAGTCTTTTGAAAAATCACGAAAAAATGATATTACATTTAAATAACGATTAAATTACGTTTATATAACGATTTTCTAACGAGAGACATTATATTTTATAGATAATAAGATAATTCTCCATTTTTCCTTTTATCTCATTTTCTATGATTAATTTTTACTGAACCTAATAAAAAAATAAGAAAGTTATTTGATTTCTAGAATAATTTTTAATAATTACATCATAAAAAAAGTAATATTAAATTAACAGAAAACTTGCAATTGGATTATTTTAATATTTTCACGTCGTTATTATGAACGAAGAAAACAATAAATTTTAATGATCTCTCACTAATGATACCAGCATCATAAAAAATCACAGCAATTTAAATAAAAAAAAATAATAAATAAAAAATATTAAATCATCAATGTGTTGTCTATCTAATTTATCAAAATTTATTTTTGTCGTTCATTTTATTTTTCAATTAAATATAAAAGATTTAAAAAGATAAAAAATATTGTTATAAATATCAAAAAATATATTATAAATATTTTCAATTTCAATTTCAGATATTATAAATTTTATAATTTATTTATTAAAAAATCATCATTTTTTATTAAAGTCCATAAACTTTTTTTGGTGTGTAATTTACATCACAATCCAATTGTATTATGATATTACAATATTTCTGCAAATCAGAATCAAAAATTGTTACCGTTTTAATTAATATAAGGAGCAGTAATAGCTTATAAAGAATATGAATGTAATTAACAATATCTATTAGCGTAGCTATTGTTAATAATAATGCATCGTTTAGAATTTTCAACAGTACATGTGAAGATATTTCACATTTGTTCGCGATTAACTTTACGCAGTAAGCGAGAGTAAAACTATTTTTGTTGATGGCACTTTTCTCTCGGATTTTTGACGTTTTCATATTAAACACGTAAAAATTTAAGTAAAGTCGTACCATTAACCGTATGCTGTTCAAATTTCTAAATTTCTTTCTATATATATACTATATATGTATTCTATATATGTATCTAAATTTCTTTCTATATATGTAAATGATATAGATTATAGATTATTAAAAAACACTAACTAGATCAATCCATTTTATATAACGATTATCGATTTTTAAAAAGTAATCAAAGCTAATTATTAGCTTATATCATATTATATCATAGCTAGAATTATTTGATTAAATACAACTTAATAATAAGTATAAATTAAATATAATAAAATAGATAAAAGTAAAAATCAGTAATAATTATATAAAAAATTATTTAACCAACATTACATGTTCTAAATTTTAAAAATACATGATACATGACATTTATTATGTATATTAAATCAATATAAGTCAATATATCAATATATATATCAATGTATCAATATATATAATTATAATTATTATTATAATTATAATTATAATTATATTTAATATACATAAATGTATATTAAAATCAATATAAAATTTTTATTACTCTTTATATTTTTTATACATAAAAAAAGATGTTATATAAAAAAAGCAAATTATATCTCACTATTAATATAAAATATATAAAAACTATATATTTTATAATGTAATAAATATTTAACAATAAATAATCATATTAAAAAATTAAAAAATTGAATATTAATTCGATTATTAATTAATCGTGAATCTCATCGTAGCAATATTTAATGGAATATTTTAATGGAACATTTTGTATGCTAAAATAATTCCTATTGCGCTCATCAAAAATCGCGCAGCATTATTTCAAGTGAATGATATGATCAACTCGCAAAATGAGTGGGATAAGATCGGATTAGATTTAATGTCTATGCCGAGTTTGCAATCACAGATTGTTCAGCACGCACCGATAAATCGATTTGTAATTTATGACAATGGTAGGAAATACGCTACGAAAAAATTTTTTTTTTTCAACGATTCAATAATGATGAAACAAAAGCAGATATCTTCTATAAATTCGAAAAGTTCATAATGCTTTTGTGATGTAACGATGACATTGTCGTGCACTTTGGATAAAAGCCTGTATTCATCGTTCTATCGCGCTATGAGACAAATTAACGCGAACTAGTTTTCTCTTGGATAGCGTCCAACGATATTAACGTTCAAATTGCATGACTAAGAAACTCGTACATTTTTCTTATTTCGTAAATGATAAGTAGGCTTATCAATAACGTTGCGGTAATGTTAACAAATTTTAATAACGAAATTTTATATGCATTATGAAATATGAGTATCAATGAGCAGCTGTAGTACTTTTTTCAATTAAAAATTAAAAGATAATAATTGTCGTGATATGGTTATTTTAATAACTCATTTATGAGTTATCACATATCAATATATCATATTAATATGCATATTCTCACTAACATATTCTCACTATAAGATGCTTCGATCTGATGAATCAGATCGAAATACCTTATAAGTAAGTGATTTGTGTGAGAAACATAAATATAAAAATTCATAATATATCAAAGATTTTTAAGATCAAAGATATTTATATGTAGAAATGAGTTTCTCTATTGAAATACAGCTCGAATAAATGTGAAAATTTGCGATACTAATAAAATTTAAAGTAAGATTCAAAATATGTAGAAATAAAAAAATTTATATAAATATAAAAAGCACGGAAACTCACGTGACAAAGATTTGTGAAATTAAAGATATTCACGAAAATATAAGTACATTACATTGAAGCAAAGATCGCAAAAATTCGTGACAAGGAAATTCAAAATATGCATTATTATTTGTATTACATACCAAATATGTACATATAGTATAGTTAGTATCTGAGACAAAAATGGAATAAAAATTCATATAAATACCTAATTTGTTGTTGATAGTAATTTAATAAATAATAGTTACATAAATAGCTAGACTATTTTTTAAAAAAATAATTGACAGTTTAAATGAATTCTTCTTTATGTAAAATTAAAACTTTTTATTAAAGCTGTATTAATTGTTTTTAGTTCTTTGGCTACATAGTATAAAAAAAAAGAATTATCTGTTTCTATAAACAGGAAATTGACATCCGATCACAAATAGAAATCTCGGTGAGCTCTACGTATTCGAGTTCTTATGACGCAATAGCAACATGCGTGTTTGTTAACGATGTATAAGTTCGCTAGATGGAAAGGCGCGATGCGCGTATAGTGTGCTTATTAAAATATATATGTACATACATCCGTTCAGGAAATATGTGGCCTCCAGTATTTTTGGATTTAACTGATCGACAGAAATCATCGCGTCATCTTCATGTCGGTCGAGGAGATAGAAATAGAAGTATATACATTATAAAGCGTCATGCTTTCGCGCAAATCGGACTTACACATATGCTTGCCAAGGGGCCAGATTTGGGGTCCTGCATTCACTTCGAGTAAGACAGTAGGCGTGCAAATCACAAGGACGCAGAGATCGGCAACGCTCAGATTCACCAGAAAGATGTTTGTGCTGTTCCTCATGTCCTTACCCCGCAGCACGACTAACGGCACCTGAGGATATTACACCGGGAGCTACAGTGGTTCCGGACAGAGATTGGTTACATTGATAGCGATATGAAAATCGCGGCAAATGACTATGAACAATATATAACTTCTTTGACGTTCTAATAATGATTTAAAAATCTTAAAAATTACCATCAAATTTCCTATTATGCCCAAGACCATCACAATAATGCAGGCTATCATCGACGTGGTTCTGATATAGGCGGGCAGCATGTACAGCGCGGAAGTGGCGTTCTCTGGCTCGTTTACTAAAATCATGCGCGAAATACTTAAGATCTCTCTAGAGACATTTTACATGGATATTCCAAAAATTCATAATTAATGTGTCATTTTCAAAGCACTATGGTCTCTAGAAATTACCTGAGAATCCATCGAGCGCACTATTGCCAATCGCCGTTGTGTAATAGGACGAATTTAATTCACAAGCAACGGTAGACATTGTTGTTGATAAATTTTTTTTCTATTTTTTTTTATATGTATAAGCGCGAAGTTGAAATGTGATGCAACCTCCTTTACCTTCTCGTCCGTCAACCTCGTCTTTTTCCACTTTTCAGGCCAGCTGCTACCACTAAATCCCCTCGCGATCACGTACACTCGTGTACACTCAAGTAAGTTTACGCTATCACGTACTTCCACTTTCCGGTGGTTCGCCGCGCTTCCCAATTAAGTTACATATTTACAAGTCTTACATGTAAGAGCGGATCGCGCAGAGGACCGTTACGTCGATCTCCCTCTTGCGTTTTCGTAGATGGAATTTCAATTTTACGTCGGCAATACTTTTGGCCCGTATCGCCGCGACGACTCTCGTGGTCAGAATTTCGAGGGATTGCCGAGTGTCGAAATACAGCCCGAGAAAATCCATTAGGAATCGCATTAGGAGCCGTGAGGACACGATGTTTTGCGTCGCGAATCTCGCTCGTTGTTTTCACGAGTAATTTTAAGGTAATTTTCACTTTAATCGAGCCGAAAATATTAAGTGACATCATAAAGTCTCTCGTCGCGATACGTTCACCATTAATTACCTCGATGCGGGAAGAGCTCTCAAAGAGATCGCGAGAAATAGCTCCGCTTCGCGAAACATCCTGATTGGCTTCGTCACTTAAAAGGAGATTCCATTTAACGTCTCGATTGAATAGCAGATAGTAAGAATGTCAATTTGCGAAAAGCTCCGAACAAATGTTTATCTACTTTTTGACTAGGAACTTCTGGGAACTTGAATATTTTACGTCTTCATGCGTCTTCACTGCTTAAAATTGAAAATTACTTTCTTGCTTTTACATTAATTTTCTTGTTTATTAGACAAAGTTTTGTGATTTTCTTATTTAAGACTCAATTTATTTATCTGTAAATTGACCGTGCGAATGAATAAATAAATTTGCACATCTTTATTCCAAAAGCAATTTATATCCATATTTATCCATGAAAATTTAACAGAAAATAATATAAATACTGTCAATCTAGTAAATAAATCGATATTCGAGTTCGATATTTTTTCATTACCTTGACAGAAAATTTATGATATACTATGGAATTCTGCTTTCAATACTCCATGCAATTTTTTACAATAAATTTTCGATGAATTGGCAAAACGAGAGTAACGTGTCTATAGCAATGCTCAGCGTAGCAACGCTCGAGTTCTCGAAAAGAATTATTTAGTCATTGAAGAGAGTACGCTCGGAATAGTTGCCATCCAATTTCAAATGAACAGCTTCGTATGTTTTGATGTTAGCAGATGTGCCATTATCACGTAAACATTCATCAACAAAATTAAGAAAATACTCTTTCAACCATCACACGTTTTGATTGTGCATTTCATAATTCCGTAATTTCTTTAACAGAATTTTGTTTCACATTATTTAGCAAAAATTTTAGTTTCAAATTTATCGTATCAAAGTATCGATGTTCGCGGAATAATTTAAAACAACTTTGTTTGAAATTAGTAAAACAATTGTTCCAACAATTTGTCAAACGAATTAAGTTTAATGAATTGCTGATTTTATTTAGATTTTATTTACATAGATAAATGATCAAGTATTCTTGCATTTTCTTATATACGAAACTTTAAACCATGATCGTTTCGATTTTAATAAATTAACGACAATTCAATTTTTCATGGATAATCGATAATCTATATGTATTTTTGATTTTATCTCGACAGAATTTAATTTTGGTCGAGTGCGTCACTCGCCGTCATTTGGGTTTCCTGAAATTAAGTTTGATTTATTTCGATTTAATTAATCGCTTCAACGTACTTCATCTTGATTGCATCGTATTGAATGATCATTCTTAATTTTGTTACGAACAAATCCATGATTAGAAATTCCTAAACTTCAGCGCGCGATTCATGTTAAACGTCACATAATATAATGTCTTAAATATCTTTTTATTCGGATTGTCTCTCTATACCTTCGCAAATAGCTTGAAATATTTTTAATAGCATGAAAATAGCGAATAGCTTGAAATATTTTTAATAGCACATTATTTCGTGCTTTCTATACGCACTGATAATAACTAAAAAAATTTTGATCTAACCAATGTCGCAGTCACGTGATACATTCACTTTTTGTCACCTTTTGTCACCTGTCGAGTTACTGTGTCTAAGAGGAACCCGAACCGTGGCGTGCAAATAGTGCCGGTAAACTGAATGGGATACTGAACTCAACCCGCCATAAACTCTCGAACGCTCTCCCTATCATAGAGAGCATGCGCATTCTCTTTCCCTTATTATGGTATTTTTTTCATCCCGATCACACTTACTTATCTGTGTTATAAAAAAATTTTGTTCCTTCTTAAATATACATATAATTTAATTTGATTATATTTAAAACAATATTTAATTTGAAAAGAATTTATTATTTTATAATAATCATTGTATTCACGTAAATTTGCAACATTAATATATTCTTAATTGAATATGTGTTATTTCATAACAAAGCTTATATTATCATACTTTATTACGATGTATGAATTTTAATATCAACTTTATTGAATGAAAAGTTGATTTCCTATGTAATTTGTAGTCTAATTAAAACTAAAAAGTTACAATAATATCTGTTTAAATGAGAAGTTCATTCAATACATTATGTTTAATGTATCTCTTAATGTATCTCTATATTAAATCTGCCATTTATATATATATATATATATTTGATGTAATTAAATAATTAATATAATTAATTGATATAATTAATTAATTTAAATTTTCTTTCTGCTCTTGAATACTAATAAATCAAAATAATCACTAAATTCGTGTAATAATTTATTATTTTATCATAGTTGTTGACATTTGGTCATTTCGTATACTTTGTCTTTTTATGGAAAGAGAAAGGGCATTGTACTCAATTGTATCACCGATAAGAGAAAACGTGTCTTGAATTACTTATGATATATCCAGTGTATACATTACGTGACTCTGACAAACATAAAACGTGAAGATACTGACTATATGCATGATCATATTCTTGATCCATTCTTGTTCTTATCAAATCATAAATATTAGTAATATAACAATTTAATAATGGAATTATTATTAATATAATATTTAAACTGGAGATAATATTATTTTTTTGCTTTTAAAGTATTAATTTTAAATTTATTTTAGCACTTTTTAATTAAAAAATTATATTTATATTCTTTATATATATATATATATATATATATATATATATATATAATATTATGAAAAGACAATGTATTGTTTAGACATAATATTATTATTGATAAGAGAATTTATATATATCGAAATAAATTTTGTAAAAAATAGTTCTTTACTTTTTTCTTTTCTCTCTCTTATATTTCTTTCTCTCTATTTTTCATATTAACCCTTTTATGGTGTGAATTAGTGATAATTATAGTAAAGCATGAAAGAAGCGGCAATAGACAAGTCTTTATTAAGAATCAAGCGCAGTACCATTTACTTTTCTCATTGGTTCTCTCCATCTATATTATAATTCATTTGAGACATTCATATTCCTCTCTTTAACAAAAATATAATCAATGTTATTAAAGCTGATTTATTTCTTATAAATAACTTATTAATAACAAGTGGTTGATGCACATTGGTTAAAATTTTCGCAATTTTAAAATTTCTAAATTTATTTAATTTATTTAAACAAACAAGACATATAACAATATGCAAGGTGATAGCACAACAATATTGCATAAAATATTGTACATAAGATATTCCACAAATTTTTATTTAATCTCTTCCAGAGATAAATCTATTTGTCAAATTATATTTTTGTTTAATAAAAAATGAATTAGTATTTTGTATCTAACAATTACGAACAGATGTGACGATGAGATAAAAAATTGTAAAAGAAAACTTTATAACTAAAAGAACTGCAATAGTTCTGAAGTATTTTATGCAAATAATATCTCATTTATTTTATATTTCTGGTTAATTTAACGGAAATAATATATATATAGATACACACACACACGCACACACACACACGCACACACACACACACACACACACACACACACACACACACACACATATATATATATAGACTGTTTATTATACCAATTTTCGCTCTCTAATTAATATAGACTAATTATTTTTCACGAAAGTTTAAATAAAATTACAAGTAAACTGTTTTTCCTTTTTTATACATTTCGAGATAAACACTTTTAAATTAGAAACATCATGAAATTGTTATTTCCGTCGCTTTAGAATAATATCTTTATACAAAAATGATACACAAAAAATAGATCAAATAATAGATCTATAATGACAAAATACAAAAACAATAGATTTATAATCTTAGTAGTTAATAAAATTTATATTTATAATTGCGTTTTACTAAAAAATTTTAGCTAAAATTAATCTTTAAATATGATATTCAATATATGATTTTTGGAAGCCAATTGTTATTTTGACGTCATGTAATCATAATTTAGCTAAGAGAAACTAGTATAAAACTCGTTTTGCGACATAGTTTTGAGTTCTCTTTCACGGTTGAACAATCAATTCATAAGGAAGAACTGCAACAATCTTTTGCTTTTTAATATAGGTAAATTGAGCGAGTGATAAAAATGAAGTTTTTCTAAATTACATCAAAAAGTACATTTACCTCTTATAAAAACTTATAAAATGAATATATATATATATATATATATAAATTTTATGAAATTTGTAGAACTATAAAAATTTTTCATATATTATTTATACATTATTTGTGTTATATATTTCATAAATTTTTCATATGTTATCCCTCTGCCATCTTTTGTTAATATTATTTATATATTTTATAAGAGACTTTCTATTGCTAATTATTATTCAAAACATTTATTTATTTCTCAAAAAATTAGTAAATTATCGTAAGAAAATTTAGAAATTATTATAAGAAAAATATTACAAAACTTAAAAAACTACAAAATACTTATTAAAACTATAAATATAAGAAATTGTTACATGATATTATTTTCTCTCACCTTTTTTCTATTATATTAATTACTTTTATAAATCTGTTTACATAAATATATTCCATCCAGCATTTATGTATAAAATTGCACATGCAAATAATCATCATGAATAATTAGTTTGCTTGGCTGTAGTATAAGTTCATTCAATGCTTAAATTGTCTAAATCAAGCTTCCTATCGGTCATTTACATTTACAATTTAGTACATACACTAGTTTCATGTTCAATCTACTCAACTTTGCAAATCTAGCCTTTTCCAAACATACGTGTGTGTGAACTAATATTGTCGAACTTGCGCGCGATTAGCTGAGGATTTAGTGATATATACAGATCGAACATTGAATGTATAGTACATTGTCGACCTAGCAGCAATATATTATGACAGCAATATGTTATGACGTTACAATATTGACGTATAACGGATATTTCTTATTATTTCAAAACTTCGGACTAACCCATTTTCTCATTTTTCTAAAATATTCAGCTTTGATATTTTCGTATATAGTATCTATGAATCAATATCATTTTATCTCTTTTACTGTTATAGATAAGCAACTAAAAAATTTGGTATAAAATCTACATACAATAAAGAATCATCTTGATACACGAAAGAATATGAATGTATAAAATTTAATATCTAATCAAATTATAAAGTTAACTTTTTTAACTTTTTTATTTTAAACTGCATCGAAATGAAATTATAAAATTAGTTTTTCTTCTGAGTAAATTTACAAACATTTTTTCAATTACATACATTTATATTTTATATTTTCTCGAAAATTATTTGAATATTAGTAATATAAAACCGACATATTTCATATGCATTATTATGTCTGTAATATTATAATTATAATTTTTAATAGATTTTGAAATAATTATAATACTGGTTTTATTTTATACATAATCATTCATCACATGACATCTTTGTTGATATAATGTTATATTCAGGATCTAAAATTTAATCAGTGTTGTGGTCATCTCTCATAAGTTATCATATCAACGTTAGCAGATTTTATTCATCGATACGTCAATATAGAAAGACGTCAATGACGTTCGCGCACCTAAACTAGGTCGCGTAATCAACGATGCCAAATTCATGGGAGAAATTTGCCAGCAGTTCGCGAGTTTGCAGTGTGTGTGATACTCATGGGTTTTACCTCCCGTCACAATAACAATAAACCATTTTCCAAATAGTTTCGCACAATTGTTTCAAACATCGCAGGGATTAGAGAAACGTTTTTTGCAATAGAAGTCGATGCGATTCGATACATTTTCATAATATATTAAATTCATTAGTTATAATTCATTTTTAAATGTTCATCATCATTAATTATTACCTTTTGCCTCACTCCGCGAACGAAATGTTTGACATATAAAGGATATTAGAATAGTCTTATTTTCATTAGTAATTACTCTATTTTACAGCAATATCTTCTAAAAATGAAAAAAATGTGAAAGAAATTATCTCTCTTAATTTCGAGCTATCATTTTTTAGTTTTACCTGCTAGTTGTTTGAATTTTTGTTATATAAGTACTTGAGTTATATGTATCGATGATGTATTTACAATTGAATATGTATCTGCACTTGATTGATGAAACGTGGGAACACTTCAACAAAACCACCTGTCAGATATTGCATCGTTTGTTTGTAAATGTATTTTAGTTGTTTGTGTAACAGCGCTGCAATATACAAAATAAATTTTTTAAAATTATCAATAAATAAGATAAAATTGTATTACAATTATGACACATATAGTGATTTATTATTTATTTTGCATTAATCGATGTAAAATAATGTAAATTAATAGTGAAAAGCTTTCAAACAATAATTCACCTAAAATGTTATTCGCTTTTATTCTAAATAATTCAGTCCATATTGGATATGACATTTGAGGCACAGCATCATACATCAATCATTATTCAAATATTTAACATTATCTCATTGAGTAAACAATAATATGCATTGCTCTTACGATATTTTACACTTATTTGTAATTCTCGCCCATGAGGTCGAAGAGATGAATGAGCGTATGTTTATTCGCGACGAATACAGCATTCTATTTATGCCGATCGCCTAGTCAATCAATCTTAGCATTGCCACTTG